>NC_142051.1:20847997-21472632 GCF_982192425.1 Myodes glareolus
GGCTGGGAATTACCACCCTAGCTTAGACATCATTAAATTAAATTTCCAAAATAGAAATCATTGATCAAATAGCTATAAGCTAAAGTCCTCTACCACTTAGGACCTTTTAGATGTCATGAAAGCCCCCTGACAACTTCATTTTTTTTTTAATTCCTTTTTTTTTCCCCAAAAAAAGATTTACTTACTTTTACTTTATGTGTATGGATGTTTTGCCTGCACGTGTGTCTGTGTCCCATGCATGTGCCTGGTCCCCACAGAGACTAGAAGAGGGCACTGGATCCTCTGTAATCACGCAGAGGTAAACAGAACCAATTTATTAAGGGGTTGCAAATAGAAAGGGACGAGATCACAAGGCATAGAGAAAGGCTGATGTCACTGCTGATCCCTCGCTATCTCTCCGCCGTCCTGGGTCTCCCCTTGTTCCCTTACCCGAAGTGAGAGCCAGAGCAAGGCAGTCCACATGTTTTCTTTTGCAGCATATCAGTGGACATGTGGCAGCTCAGACCATGCCAAAAGCGCCAGTCCCCTACAAGTTAATTGACTGAATGGATTTCCACAACGGGATTCCCTAGAACTGGAGTTTTGGAAGGTCTTAAGGTACCTTGTGGGTGTTAGGAACTGAACTAGGCCCCCCTGAAAGAGTATCCAGTGCTTTAAACTGCTGAGACATTTCCCCAGTCCTAATTTTATTTCTTAAGACTTTCTGTTATCTTTAAAAATAAGGAATGCCCCAAAGTATCGCATGTATTTTAGATGTTTACAATAAAGAAACCACTGTAGATTAGACTTTGAATATTTCCAAAGGTTCACAGGCATGAAGCCTAGTCTCTCATTTGCGGCACAACTGGTAGAGGGAGGACCCTTCAGAGCAGGGATTCTCAACCTTCCTAACGCTGCTACCCTTTAATACAGTTCCTCATGTTGTGGTGACCCCCAACCATAAAATTATATTCATTGCTGCTTCATAACTGTAATTTTGCTACTGTTATGACTCTTAATATAAATATCTCTTGTTTTCTGAGGGTCTTAGGCAACCCACAGGAAAGCATCATTTGACCCCTCCCAAAGGGGTCACACCCACAAGTTGAGAACTACTGATTTAGAATGTGGGGCCTATTGAAAGGAAGGTAGAATTTTGAGGACGCTTTCTTGACAGAGATGCAGACACACTGACCACTTCCTGAGTCTCTCTCTCTGCTTCCTGGTTGGCACAAGGTGAGGATCTTGGTTCTATCACGGGGTAGTGCCATGGTGGACCACCTTGCCACAGACTCAAAGCCAAGAGTCAGTCAGTTGACTATGGACTGAAACTTGCGAAGCCATGAACTGAAGCAACCCATTTCTCTTTACAAGGTGGTTGTCACAGGGACGCGATTGGAGGCTCGTAGCACCTAAGTAGCTTTAGGATGATTCCTGGTTGCCAGAAGAGCTAGGCATAAACGTAGGGAGTTGAGAAGTTGAATTTCATCACTAACGACCAATGATTTAATCACATATGCATAAAAAAACCTTTCATTTAAATGACAACACTCCCAAGACCTTCCAGGTTGGTGAACAACCTGGGAGACTGGAGATAAAACTCTCAAGAGAGTTCCTGGAAGCTCTACTGCTCCATCCTGCGTTTCATCTCTGCACTGATTTCAGTACGTTCCGAAGAAACCATTTTCTTCAGTGCTGGGAGCTGTGCTAGCCAATGGTTGGCCTTGAGGAGAGGATTATGGGAGCTCCCCACTGTTAGCTCACCAACTCCGAGAAGAGGCAACGGGACATTGGCGTGTTGTCTGACACAGTGACGGTCTGAAGGACTGAGATTTAACACGTGGGCTCTGAGGTAAGGGTTGGTTAGTTAGTGTCAGAACTGAACGGAATGTACAGACGTTCCATGGTGTCTGGTAAGCTAGAGAATGTGTTGGTCTGGGGAAAAGGTCCCACATATTTGGCGTCAGATGGGAATGAAAAGCAGTTCAGGTGGAGGGAGTAAAAGTGTTGAAATCATCTTTGACTCTCTCACCCGGTTTGGATTCTATGCTGACTGAATCACCAGCCTTTTTCAGAGAAGAGGATAATTACCTCAACACAGACATAGAAGCCACCGCTTATTTTTTTTCCCTCTACTGCCCCACCTTTTACTATTTCTTTGAAAAAGTTGTATCAAGAATCTCTTATGTTCCAGGCCTTGAGCTATGGAGATGATTAAAACCCACAAGGCCCTTCTCCTATGCTGCATAGAGTTCAGCTGGAAGAAAAAGAAACTAAGAAACCAAGAGATAAGAAGCCAGCGTGCTGAAAACAAAAGCAAGGCAATTTGATGAGGGTGAAGGACCACACTGGGGCTATGCATTCTTTCCCAAATATTTCTTAGTAGCCAGAGATACCTTGCTTGCCAGGTGACAATGGGGAGGGGAGCTTATGCAGATTTTAATGGATTAAGTAAAAATTGTGGCAGATCCCCAAGTGGCTGCAGTGACAGAAGCACTGCAGGTCCCCTACTGGCAGCAATGGGCAGCCAGGGGCAGCGAGTCCCACAAGGAGACAAATGGGCATGCCACGAGACCAAGCCGCAGGTCTCTGAAGGTGCCTGGTCTCAGGCAGGGAGCCACGCAGTGAGACAGAGACATGGATAGGCACGTCATGCAGAGTGAGGTTGGATTTTTATTTAGTGGGTTATGGAGGGGAAAAGGGAGAAGGGAAAAGGGAAGAAGAGCATAGAGAGAGAGAGAGAGAGAGAGAGGCAGGGAGAGAGAGAGAGAGAGAGAGAGAGAGAGAGAGAGAGAGAGAAGGGGTGAAGGGAAGACGGGGAGAAGCGGGGAGAGACGGAAGCTGCCTCTTCAAGAGGGAGATGGTCAGAGCTTCAGCTGAGCCTCCGTTGGAGCCCTTTGTATATTGCCTGCTGCTGCCGGAACATAACTCCTTGAACCATGGCTTTTCTTTTCTGCTCATGCATCGTTGCTCCGTTGGACTTCATTAGAAACAGAGATTCTGCGGGCATTGGTGGCACACCCCTTTAATTCCAGCACTCGGGAGGCAGAGGCAGGCGGACCTCTGAGTTTGAGGCCAGCCTGGTCTACAGAGTCCCAGGATAGAGGCCAGAGCTACACAGAGAAACCCCATCTTGAAAAACCAAAAGAAAAGAAAAGAAAAAAGAAACAGAGGTTCAAGGACAAAACACTAAGAATTTTAAGCCAGAGCAAAACGAGGCGACCGCAAGCCCTGTCCGTAGAGGCTGCTTACATGCTCTTGAAGCTGCAGCTGTGGATTCAACCTTTCTGAATCAAGCTTTCCACTTTGAGTGGAAGCTTTCAAGGTTTCATAAGGACGTTAGAGCTGTCTTTGTTTCGCCGAGCCCGCTCTGTCCTCCCGGCAGGCCCCATCAAGGTTGATTGCTTCACTTTTGGGGACTTCAGATTAGCATTCTTGCTTGCTTATCTGTCTTACTGTTTTGAGGGCTCTGTCCCCTTTATGCATCCTGCTGATTGACTCGCCTCCCTAGTCTGCTTTGCTGGCTCTGGTTGACTTCACTCCCTTCTGTCCCTCACTTGTGATGGCTGGAGTTATTTTGTGAACAGACAGCCTGCACTAAGGTCTCCCCCACCCCACCCCCCAGGTCTGTTGTCAGCACGTGCTTGGAGGGAATTTTGAATAAGACTAATTTTTTTTTTCCTTTCTGAGATGGAGTTTTCTTGATGTAGCTTTGACTGTCCTGGAACTCACTCTGTAGACCAGGCTGGCCTTGTATTCACAGAGATCCACCTGCCTCTGCTGGGATTAAAGGCGAGTGCCACCACTGCTGGATGGGACTGATTTCACTAAGAGATGATCTACTGGACGGCTAACGATGGCCGTGGCTCCATCTTCAGATTCCAGCTCTATTGGTTAATCCACATTGCTAGTTCGAATACCTTTAGATCAGAGCTTCTCAACCTGTGGATTGCAACCCCTTTGGGAGTCAAATGACCCTTCCCCAGGAGTTTCCTAAGACCATCAGGAAACACAAACGTTTACAATCTGATTCACAACCGTTGCAAAATTACAGTTATGAAGTAGCAATGAAAACAATTTTATGGTTGGGGCTCCCTACGGCATGAGGAACTGTATTAAAGGATCGTCCGGAAACATACCCGTGGACGTGTCTGTGGGGAAGGTTTGCTGTTTTAAGTAGGACATCAGGAAGAGTCTCTGCGAGCACGGAAGGATGGAAAGAACTTGAAGAAGCGTGCTCTCAGTAGACATGAGGACCAATGGCATAGCCCAGGATGGCGGCGCCTGGCCGTGTCCTGGGAGCCACGTGGATGCTGCAGAGCGGTGGTTAAAGACAGAACTGTGGATGAGACACAGAGGCAAGGCCAGGTGGAGTTGACCTTCCAGGGTACCATCAGGGAATTACAAACACGTGTGCCAACTAGCGACGCGATCCTCTGCGGCGGAAACACAACGGCTTTGCCCGTACAGACCCATTTCAGCCGGGCTTTACGAGCTCAACTACAGCTTTTTAGAAAGAGTCAAGCAGGGCTCTCTAGACGTTTTCTCTGATACGATGTTTATGTCTTGTTCCTCACCGTGGTGTGACAACTCTGATTTTGCCTGTTTTTTTTTTTAATTTAGTTGGTGTACGAAATATTTCCATCCTCGTGACATTTTAATATATATGCACAAGTGTATGTCTGTAAGTGTACTTTGCCTGTATTCGTATTAATTCCTTCAATAATTTTGGCAACATTTTGCTTGTGCTCAGTGAGAAATATAAATTGTATCTATGTTTTTATCTTAAAGAGATCTTTTGTTTGCTGGTAGAAATATTTTTATGTCAATCATTGTCTTCATTATTTGAAGACTAGCTTATTATATTATAATTATTCTCGTTTGAAATGCATTGTCTCCACCATTAGATTTCGCTTTTATTTTCTTTGTTTTTAAATCAATTATGGTTTCTTTGTTAGCCAAGTATGCAGGAGAAAGCAAACATGGGCTGCGTTAGTTAGGAAATATGGCCTGACTATAACATGAAATCTTATATGGAGTCAGCAATTCTCCGTTATAATTGAGCCAAAATGGCAGCAAGTTAGTTTTCTGTGTCTCCAGTCAATAGTGCTTTTGTTCAAAGTTTTGAAGATCACTTGAAATACTCACTGAGCCAGGCAAAGGAGGAGTCGTTCCAGAGCTCTCATAACTGACAATGGACATAGATGAATATTTATGCATGTTCCAGAAGGCAGGGTTTAACCCAGCACCTACCCTTGTTCGCAACGCCTCCCACCGGCCCCTGACTTTCTATCGCCCTTTTCAGACTTTCAGTCCCCTGTCCTTTTCACCCCACTCTCCCCGCCCCAGACCACCCACCCTTCAAAGTCTATCCTGCTGCACTTGGGAGTGGTCTGGGCTCTAGAATACAGGCTGGACAGAGTGTTCTAGTTCCCCCTCATTCTCCGAGGAATTCGGTTAACCGCTAAAGTCACGTTTCACAGAGACCGCAGCACTTCGCACTGGAACAAAACGTTCTCACTTGGCCGGATTAACGACCCGTGACATCTGCAGCGCGAGCTGTTGGGAACGGTGTAGAAGGCATCCCAGGGCTGGGACAGCTGGATATTTATTTTGACCTTCAGCTTGCTACCGCCAGCCTCAGGAGGGCAAAGGTCAAGGCTGCCGGAATGCAACGTGAGAATTGAGGCTCTGCTCAGGCCGCCGTAGCTGCAGCAGCCTCCCTGTGCCTTGACGGGTCCAGACAGGCTCCCTTCTGAAATAGTGTCCCTTCATGACAGACCATTCCGGAGCCAGGCTATCTCGTCTGGGAAGTGAGTTGACCTGAAAGTCACACTTCTTGGCCCCCTCCCCCCTCCCTGCCTCCTGCCTGGGAATCCCTGAACCTCCTGTGAAGCCTGCCTTATCATCACAAGGAAGACATACGTGAATCGAAGAGGCCTGCTCCTCTGTCTGCACACGGGCTGTGGCTGGTTTCTCCAGAGACCCTGCGTGCCGTCTCGCTCTGGGGCTCAGCTCTGCCCACCCCTCCCAGCTCTCCACTCCATCACAGGAACCTCTCTCTCTGTCTGTCCACAGCACTCATTAATCTAATAATCTCACTCCCTACTCATCCTGCTCATTGTCCTCTTGAATGCCTCCCACCCGCCACAAATAACCGAGGTCTCTGATGTTTGTTTGTTTCCCCATCTGTGAAGGAAACGCTCGGACTAGGAGGCACTAGAGGAGTGTTTTCAGTAAAGAAAGAACAAACCTCGTTGAGCCCTGTGTCGGTCTTAAGTGAAAATATTCTGTTTTTCTAGACAAACCTGGAAGGAACCAAGCAACTGAAAGTTTAGCTTGGAGAGCTTTTTGTTGGCAAACAGCTCCTAAAAACAATCCAGTACCAAATTTAACCAAACCCAAATAGTCACTTCTGGCAAATCACTTTGTGCTTAGGTAGGCGGGGTAGCATTGTCTGAGTAGCAATACTTCGTTAAAGGAAAACTTTGGGTCAAGAGATAGACTTTCTGATCTAGGTGCAGATCAAACATTCTTATAAGGTCAGGCTAATTGTCCGTCCCAGGGACCACCTGTAGGCAGGCAGGCAGCTTACCTTAGCCAGGCTAAAGAGATAATCAGGATAGTTTTTCCTTTAATGCCCGCCTGAGGCCTGAGACAGCAAGGCCCAGTGTTTCCTTTTTCTTGTTCCTGCCTCTTTCAGATCCGGGTCAGAACCTAAGCATGTCTTTCTCACGCTTTAAGCCATCCTTACTTTGTCTTCCAAGCAGTGGTTCTCAACCTGTGGGTCACAACCATTCGTGGGGGTCAACAATCCTTTCACAGGGGTCACCAATCAGCTATCCTGAATATCCGATATTTTCATTAGGATTCTTAACAGTAACAAAAGTACAGTTATGAAGTGGCAACGAAATAATGTTATGGCTGGGAGTCACTCCAACATGAGGAACTGTATTAAGAAAGGGTCGCATCATTAGGAAAGTGGAAAATCACGCTCTAACGCTTCCCTTCCTGTCTATGGAGCCCCTGTGCCAGTTTAAATAGCACACTGTTCCCCTCTGCTCCTTCGTTCTCCTACCACGGCAGCCGCTAAGATTTACAGCTTGTCTGCCCTGGGAATTTTTCTCTTAAAACTCTTGTAAAAATTTCCTCGATCCTCTGTTTGAATCCACTCTTAAATTCTCTTTCTAACGAGACCAGGAATCCAAGATGGTGGTACCATTTCCCCCTGTATCATTTTAGTGATGAAGGGAACTGGCTCAAATTCCAGGAACAGTGTTGAATCTTTTCTGTAAAAGATCAAACTCTCTTAGTGAGCTGGTAGGGTTGGAGCTTGCTTGGAAGTCAAATATTTGCTCAAAGCAGTAGGCAAGCACACAATGGTTAGCTTTGCCCGAGGGCCCTTTGCCCGTCTTCCCTAGCAGCTCCTAGTTACCAAGATGGTAGGTCTGCTCCCGCCCTTCCGCTAAGGGTGTGGCGGAAGCTAAGCCAATCAGAGCATCGGAGTTACGGAGTGAAGATGTTCTAGATAAGTCACCCTTCCGAGAGAGTATTTAACAGCCGCGCAACTGCGATGAAGGAGAATAGACTCGAGAGATGGAGAGAAATAGGGTCGAGTTTGAGTTATGGTAGTAGAAGCTTTGGATCATTTTATGGTGAATCACCTGTCCCTGATTCTTCCTTCAATAGGTGTCACCAAATCTACCGTTTATTGGAGCTAGCTTTTGTTGACTTTTTGATGTAGTCAAAAAGAGCTGAAAAGTAACACAGTTGATTTAAAGAAAAAGTCTACAGGCCCCTTTCAAAATTCCTAGTATACTTGCGCAGTCTGTATTTTTTCCGCTCTTGATAGACGCGCCAGGATTTCCCTCTGTTTATTTGTTGCTTTATTAGCTTCATCAGCTTTTGGCTCTCTGGTCCTCTGGTGTTTATTTTCCATCTCGTTTCCTGTCTTTACTATTCCTTTCTTACATGGCTTTTGATGACCCAGTTCTGTGTTTGTGTGTTTTAAATTCCCGTGTTGAGGGCATTAATATTTAGTCCGTTTTTTCCATCTTTTTTTTTTTTAAACTGTAGGTTGAAAAGTATATATTGATCAATGGACTTCTTTTGACAAGGTCTCTTAGCCCAGGCTGGCCCCAAACTTGTTTGTCACTAGAGTTGACCTTGAACTCTTAATCCTCCTGCCTCTGCTTCCTGAGTGCTGGTGTGACAGGCATAACGTACCAGTTTTATACAGCACTGGGGATTAAAGCCACAAACCCAGGGCTTTGTGCATGCTAGCCAAGCCCTACAGCTGGGCTGTCTCCATCCCTTCCTATGTCCGACTTTAGCTTATCTGATTAGTTTTAATGGATAATATTTTCATGGTTTGGTGTTTTCTAATTTCCATTTTGATTTAGTCCCTCTGTAATGGCCTGTCCTGTCCCTTTAAGAGACAATCCCTGCCTGCTCCCTGCCTTCTGCTGAGACTAGCAGATCTTCCTTTTGCTCCCATTCTGTGTTCTCTCTGTTCTGTCTCTCTTTGAAAGAGGTGGCTGCTGCCTCTTCTTCCCTCACCCTCCTCTCTCTTGCTCTCTCGCTCTCTGGCTCTCTCGCTGTCTTTCCCTTTTCCCCTTCCTTTTCATAACCCACTAAATAAACTATACCCATCTTCTTTGCTATAAACTATATCCATCTGTCTCTCACCCGCAGCGACTCCTTATGGGACAGGCTGGGACCCACAGAGGCCTCAGGTGGTGGGACCTGGATGTCCCTCGTGCATGGCCCACTGCTGCCCCTCGGAGAATTGTGCCATGGCTTTTATCTAGACCATCACACACACACCTCTTCCAGATTCCTCACAATTGCATTGGGAAATTTCCAAATGTGGGCGTTTGTGACGTTGTCTGTTTTGTTAATGTTGTGCCTCTCAACGAGCTGTGCATAGGCAAAGTGGTATTTTGTTGATTTTTCTTTTGATAACGGCAAAGGGTTGTGTAAGGTCAGGGCTTTTAAGTTTTTCCTGTGTTGGAAAAGTTGTGTTCAGGATTCCTCTACAGTCTGCGGCTTCAACCAATGTGAATAGAAATCTTTTTAAAAAAAATTTTACCCTCACTGAGAATATTAACTTTTCCCTTGTCGTTCTATCTCAAAGGATACACTTTTTCCCATGGCACGTGTTCTGTTAGGCATCATACGGAACCAGAGGTGATCTTAAAGCATGGGAACAGAGGTGTCGATGATACCCACAAGCTTCTCTATTTTATGTAAGACAAGTGTCCTAGGATTTGGGATCTTTGGGGTAGTCTTGGGACAAATCCCCCATAGACAAGCAGGACAACTCCCTATTATCCTGTTAGGTCACAGACTTCCTTGCTACTTTGTCTAAATACATAATGTTCTCATAGCCACCGTGGTTGAGGAATTGTAAAGTTTTTCTCTTTCAACGTGTTCTAATGTTCTTAACACATAGTGTGGCTCTATAGTTAGGTAATTACGTGCTCCAAATTATTGTATTTCTAGGCAACTTCTTTCTTTGTCATTGTGCATATTTGAGTCTGGTGTTGATGCAGTTACACCAACTTTCTTCTGCTTGGTGTCCTTTCTTTAAACCTTTTCCAACTTCTTGTCTATGAAGTTTCCCATGTCATAACCTTGAATTTCTTTTCTTTTTGGATCAACAGTGTATATTTTAAAACAAACTTTATATTTTATTAGTCGGGCAAACAGAACTATAAAAAGAATATATTTCTAAAGAAGCTGATGGGATAATAAGATGCTCGGGGGGTCCAGGGGGAGAAACAAATGAAGGACTGAAAGAACCCAGTTAAGGCAGGTAAAAAACAGCAGTGTGAGTAGCGATTTGAATCCAGCAGGAGATTTCATAACTATAAATAGAATTCACAGCCCGTCTAGAAGACCAGACTGCGGTATCCTCCATTCTCCTTATCAAGTAGGATCACTCAAGAGCGCTCCATTTGGACCGTCTGACTTGAGTCTATAAATGCTTGCTTATCTGTCCTGGAAGACCGTGTTTTCTCCTTGGAGTGTGGTTGATAGCAGACATGACCATATAAGGAACAGTTCTGTGTTATCTGTCGTCCTGTGAGATGTTCTGTGTGGGCCAGTGTCTCAGATGAGGCTTCAGATGACACATCCCCCCTCAAGGAGTTAGAACAGAGTTCGGTTTCTTAACAAACTGAATGTTTTTCCTTAGCAGAGTTTTTTGGGTTTGTTTTGTTTTGTTTTAAAAAAAGCATTTTCCTTTCGTGCCTTTTATGCACTATACTTAAGGGTAAGTTCTGTAATAACTTTTAGGTCTTGTACTGAGTTCTCAGGAGCACAACTTCATCCTCCCAGTTGGCCAACATAATTACACCGAGGACGTGGATGTACTGGAGATTAAAGAAACAGGCTTATAAGGGATAAAAGCGTGTGGAGACAGATGCAGAAGCAAATGTGGGCCTGACAGGGGCAGCTGCTGTGGCTGAGAGATCAGCAAAGGCTCTGGGAGTGTAGGCAGGAGGGATTAGTCACACCTGCAGTGGAGGAGCTGGCGAGGGTTCCCTGAAGAGGTGACATCTCAAACAGGGCTTTAAGAACTAGTCAGATTTCCTCAGAAACAGGAAGAAGAAAAGCTGAAGATGATGTTGTCTGAGAGAAACATAATATAAGCCGCAAAGGAAATGACAGGTGACCAGACATTAAAACAGTAAAAAGAAATAGATGAAACTAACTTTAATAAGTTTTTCCTAGTTCTACATATCCATTATAATATCTTTTTTGGGCATGCAATCTTTTAAAAGAAAACACTGATGAAATATTTATTTTCAACTCTTATTACAAAGAATTTGAAATCTGATATTCATTGTACGTTCCTATGAGATCTCAGCTTGGGCTGACATGTCTCAAGGACTCAAAAGTCATACACACGGCTGGCAGTCACCACACTGGCTAGCAAAGAATGAGAAAAATCTCAAAGACAAACGGAAAATCAGGGAAAGAAGCAAACTCTTGTACGGGTCATGGTTTGAATCTGAACCGTCTCAGATGGCTCTGTCCTCAGCGGCAGACATTATTCTGGGAAGTGGTGGGAGCCTCTTGGAGGTGGGGTCTGTTTGGCAAAAGGTCATTAGAGTTCAGCCCTTGAAGGTCATTGCTCAGTCCCTGGCTCCTGCCTACTCTCTGTGCTTCAGTTACTGTAATGTGAGACTCCTCAGCCACATGCTCCCTCCATCAGGACTTCTTCCCTGTGACGATAGACCAAGATGATGCTCTGAAACCTCGATCCAAAATACATCTTTCCTCTGTTGTACTATGAGCAACAGACAGGAAAGTAATGAAGTGTGTGTGTGCGTGTGCATGAGTGCTTCTGCGTTCTGGGGGAGTGACTGACAAACAGAAACAATAAGGACTAGGAAGATAAGATTATGAAAGAGTTTTTGCCTTTTTCAGGGTCTTACTGTGTAACTCTTAGCTGGCTTGGAACTCGCTAAGTAACCAGTCCTGCCTCTGCCTCCTAGGCGCTGGGATTAAAGACTTGTACCACTAAAGCCTGGATAAAGAGAGAGGCTCTGACTTCACCAGTTTAGAACGGCTGAAAGTTTCCATCGCAGAGAAGACACGTTCATGTTTGTGTTTTAAAACTAGCTCGAGAGTAGTGTGAAAATAGGTTTAAGAAGAGCAAGGAACTGAGAATTTAGTAGAGAACGTTAAGTAGCAATTCCCTTAAGAGGCAGAGACAACATGGGTTTGTCATTCTGAGAGGAAGAAGGGATTGGATAGTGAAATCTGGGGCAATGGCTCAGTCCCTAAGCATGCTTGTTGTGTATGCCAAGGATTTGAGTTTTATCTCCAGCATCCACATAAAAACTGGGCATGACTACACATGTCTGTCATCCAAGCCCTGTGGAGCAGAGGCAGGACAATCCCAGGAGTTTGCTGGCCAAGCAGCCTTGGCCACATTAGTTCAGGGAGAGACTGTGATGGTCAGCTTTGATTATCCACCTGACACAGCCTAGAATCACCTGGGGGAGTCTTATTGAGGGATTGTCTTCATTGGATTGGCCGTTTGCGTGTCTGTCTCTGGTGGGATTGTCTTCATTGGGTTGGACTGTTTGTATTTCTCTGGTGGGACTGTCGTAAATTACTTTATGTTGGAAGACCCAGTCCACTGTGGGCAGCACCATTCCCTAGGTAGGGGTTTCTGAACTGTGTAAGTGTGGAAAAGGCAGAGCTGAGCACAGCAAGGAAGAATGAATGAACGAGCTTCTTTCTGTTCTTGACTTTGGGCATGATGCAATCAGCTGTTTCAAGTTCCCACCACTGTGATTGCCCTGCTGTCATGGTCTGGAACTTGGAATCATGAGCTAAATAAACTCTTTTCCCCCAAGTTGATTTTTCTCAGGATATTTCATCACAGCAACACAAATGAGACCTTGACTTGGGGGAATAAGAAAGAATATCTGTTATCATCCTCTGGTCTCTATGTGTGTACACAGGCATACACACACATAGTACACACACATACATACACACAGGCACACACATACATATACACGCACACACATAAACTCAGACACACACAGACACATGCATGCACATACATACACATACATATACATACATAAACACAGATAAGCACACAGGCGCACACACACATATACATACACATAAACAGGCACACACAGGCACATACATACATACAGATACACATAGGCACACATACATAAACACAGGCACACAGAGGAAGACAGAGTCACACACGCATATACACACACACGTATACATATATATGTATATATATACACATACACGTGCACACACTCAGACACACACATACACACACATACTTACACAGACAAATACAGACACACACTCAGACACACACAGGCACACAGAATCACAATGCATATACATATATACATACATACATGTGCACCCACTCAGACATACACATACACATACAAATACATACATACACAGACATAAACACAGGCAAGCAGGGTCACACACACACATATATACACATGTACACACTCAGACACATACATACACACACACATAAACACAGACACACAGGTACACAGAGTCACACATGTATACACATGTATACATACATACGCATGCACACACTCAGACATACACATACATACATACACAGACATATAGACACACACTTAGACACATACAACTATACATACACATAAATAAATAGAATTTGTTAGAAACTTTTCAGTTAATAGCAGGAATTCCCAACTACTTGGATGTGGAGAGTCACAAAAAGTAAGAGAAAATGACTTCAGAATTTGAACATGGGTGCCTTAGGTAGGGCTTTATTGCTCTGAAGAGACACCATGACCATGGCAACTCTTATAAAGGAAAACATTTAATCAGGACTGGCTAACAGTCCAGAGATTTAGTTCATTATCATCACGGCAGGAGAGCATGGTGGCATGCAGGCAGACATGGTGCTGGAGAGGAGCTGAGAGTTCTCCATCTTGATGGGCAGGCAGCAGGAAGTGAACTGAGTTCCACACTGGGCACAGCTTGAGCACAGGAGAACTCGAAGCCTCCCCCACAGTGACACACTTCTTCCAGCAAGGCCACACTTCCAAATAGTGCCACTTTCTATAGGTCAAGCATTCAAACACGTGAGTCTCTGGGGCCATACTTATTCAAGCCACCTGAATGGGTAACTGGGAATACTGGAGATAGAATTTTAAAAAACAAACATGCTAGTCAGTTTTCTTCATTTTGAGATGAAGGTAGTTAGTAATTGATACTTGGAAGTACTGAGTTTAATAAGGGTAAAATCTGTATCATAAAAATGATAGTATTTTTAAACCAAGTTTAGTGTAATATTAATCATAATTTTAATTTTTAGAGAATGACATTACTTCATGCAAACAATTAACATTTTAATGTTTCCAGAAACATAGTGAAACTGAATAGTGTTGAAGCACTTCATCAATCACGTATTACATTGGGTATTAATTAACATGTATTCGAACTCTCATAATCCTTTCGTGTCAAATAGGCTTAAGAACAAATGGCGTGTAGATACAGGACAACAATCAGAGCCAGGGGAACCTGAGGGGAAGTCGGGGCACTTTGTGACTAAGACAGGAAGGATTATTAGTAGTTTGACCAGACTCTTGATTTTTTTTTTTTCTATTTTAATGCTTCATACTGACCAGTCCGGGTATACATCACCAACTGGGTGGGCCTGGGTGGTGGAGACACCAGTGTCTTAGGGCTCTTCGGGATACAATGCTAGGCAGAGAGTGGAGAGAGATGTGCCTGCTTACTATATATGTGCAAACCTGAAAAAAAAAATGGTACTAACTTTATACCTAGAAGAATGTGGTCGAACTGCAGGCTTTACAAAATAAATTCTAGATGGATTAAAGACCTGAATTCTAAAAACAGCAGATTCACAACTTCTGCTGCAAAGAACGGCTTCTGAAACAAGGAACAAAGTAGATGCAGGAAGATAATTTACATATATGATATTAAAAACCCTTTGGAACAGAAAAAGCCATTCGTTGTATAAAATTAACAGGAATACACTGGGAAAATACATTTGCAACATATATGATTGATGAAGGAAATAGCCCCTTTCTTCAAAGAAATACCAAAAATCAAAAACCAAGTTAACACCATTTTTGTCATTTCAAATGTTGTTTTATCAAAGAGACGCCAAAAGAGTGAAGAAAGAGCCCTCAGTCTTGACAGGGAATTCAAAGCTAAATGAGTGAAATCTTCCTCCATCAGATTGGCAAAAAGTCCCGCTTCCCCCACCCCCCTCCCCCCCCCACCCCCGCTATTCTGAAAAGATTACATCCATATGGAAAACAAAAGTCGGCCAACACCAAAGGACAGGGAATAAAGTCAGCCTCCTCCTCCTTATTCGGAAGCCCCAGTGGCCATGACTCTACAGCTGCCCTATGAGGCATTTTCTTATGTATTTTCCCCAAAATAGCCTCTGTGTTATATAACCGCAAGCGGTCAGTGGAAAAAATAATATAATATGAAACTGTGGAAAGAGCGTGTTAAAGCCGTCGCTCCTGACATTGGCCTCTTGTTTCCCACAGCCTCCATGGTTCTCTTCCAGAGCTGGGTCCCAGCATTTCCATGCTCAGGGTGCTCTGTTACCAGACACCTAGGCCATTTCTAGCCTCTCACTATTGTTGATTGTCGGTAGCCTGCATGCCAGTTTGCCTATGAGACAAATTCTGATGTGATGTGTGCAGTTCAGATTAGTATGGCTCTTTCCAAAGTGCCTTCCAAAGGGGCCACGTTTATTTCTCTTGTAACCTCTGGAGTTTGAGGATGTGAGCACTGAACTGTTAATTCCAGTGACCTCAGGTTGGCCTAGGTAGGAGGCATATTTTAACATTTCCCTCTGGGGTGAGCTCTCTCTATCTCTCTTTCCCTTCCCCTCTTCTCTCTTTCCTCTCCCCCCAAAATTTTACAATTAAAATAATTTTTATTTTAATTAAATCTCTCTCTCCTCTCTCCCCTCCCCACCCACTCTCCTCTCTCTCTCTCTCTTTCCCTCTATGTTGTGTGTGTACATGTGTGTCCCCCTCCCCCTCTCTGTGTGCACACAAGCCTGTGTAGGTTGGAGATTAACCTTGAGGAGTTGCTCCCCAGCGTCAACCACCTTGATTTTTGAGATACAGTATCTGATTGGCTTGGAACCTGCTTATTAGGTAAGGCTGGCTGGCTGGCCAGCAAACTCCAGGGAGCCTCCTGTCTGCCCCACTGCTGCTGGTACCATGTCAGGTGGCTTTTTTTGCTTTTTATTTTTTTTTTTTAAAGAACAGTCCTGGGAATTGAACTCAAGTCTTGGGCTTGTAAGGCGAACACACTTTACCAACTGTCCTGTCTCACTGACACGATGTTTTCTTCATGTGCCTTTGACTTATGCAATTCTCACCCATGGACAATTTTACAATGATTACTTAAAAAATAAATACCAGTTTGAAATTCAAGAGAAAAAAAATGAGAAAAAACCCCCACAAGTTATACAGACAGCTGGGTACCGTAAAATAGTCCAGTCTAAGCACATTTTTTTGTTGTTGTAAAATTTTGGGAAGAAGTGAACCTCTACCAGCGCCTGTCTAAAATGGAAACTCCCGAGTTATCTTGGCTTAGGAAAGTCCCTAGGGAGGTGTGAGCTCATTATCTCTACCATTTACCTACGTGACTTCTCTCTCTCTTTTCTGGCACACCCCTAAAAGGCTGAGGGATGTTAGTGCCCCCGCCTAAATGCACACATTAGCTCCCCTGGAAGAAAGTAATCTATTTGGGCTGTTAACATCAGTGGACCTCTGGCTCCTCCTCGTTACAGGAGACTTATGTTTTAAAGGCTGTTTTGAATGTTTAATTTCACTTCGAAACTTTCACAGTCTTTCCTGCAGGCAGTCATTTTGCAAATGGAGCTACCAGAGCCAATGGAAGACTGCGCATTGGAAGAGACCAGCGCCGAGGGAGGGCACTCTTAACACAATGCCCTTTCAACATGCATTCCCCGCTCCTACAAGCAACCGCTCTGTATGAGGCTTAGGAGGGATCTGAAGCTGGAGCTGAGGCTGTGATGCCCAAACACGGGGAGCTGGGCACAGTGCATCCCCATAATCTGAGCCCTTGGGAGGGGCAGGCAGAAGGATCAGGAGTTCAAGGCCACTTTTGCCTATGTTGTGAGTTTGAGATTAGGCTAGGCTAAGACAAAGACTGGAATATTAAAGCACAGAGAAAGAAGAAAACACAGAAGTTTCTGCAAACTTCTTCACAGGGAGAAAGAAACAGTATGTGGAGCTTTGAGAGGCTGGGAGGAAATGGGGAATTGGTGATGAGGGCAGATAGGGCTCCTCAGAAGACAAGTGAAGACTGAGTGTTGATGGAGTTCAGAAGACACACAGCATAGCCTTCCTTTAAAACATGGGGGAGCGTTAAATAAATTATTAAAGGTTTTAAAATATATCCAAATAAGATTTGAATTTTAAAGTGGTTTTCCTCTTACAGAATATTTTTAAATATATTATTTTATTTAAGGAGAAATAATTTCCTTTTTCGCTAACAGACAAAAGTCGGTTATGCCCAGATCATGGAGTACCCCAATAATCAAAAAGGAGACCGAGTCCCATATGTAAAAGCAAAGAGCCTTTATTCAAGTTCAAACTCTCTGGGTGTCCAGTGCCTTGGCACAGAGAGCCTTGAGCTCAAATGAGGTGGGGTTTTTATCATAGCAGAGGCTGGGATGAGGAATTTCTAAGGTTCAAGACCTCAGCTTGACTGGCAGTCTAGGGCAGTCCTGTTGGAAGGGGATGGGTCTGTGCTGGTCTTTGGAGTGTTAAGTATTTTCTCTTGGATAGGTGGTGCCTGGGTGGTCTTTCTTGGAACCAGGTATTGCCTTAGTGTAAATTGAAACTTTATTGACCTTGTCATGACTGGGCACTCCAAGCCCAAATCTTATTTCTGCTTTCAAGACATTTCACAATATTTCAAATTTATTGAATGTCAGTGATTGATTGCCAAGCATAAGTGACATTAAGATGAATACATATATATTCATAATATAAAGATGAATATATATATGTATATATATTATGGATTTTTTTCTTCAAGAGCTCATTGTTTTCCAGAGAAGATATAATCCAAAAGACTGTGGTCTGCAAGGTAAGTATAGCCTAGAAATAACTCCAAAGAGGAGTCACCTGCTCTTCCCGTGGGATCGGGGGCATTCCTTAAGAAGTTAACCTCTGCAAGTATGTATACCTGCAATTAATATGAATTGTGTATTGTGATAATTACGTATCAAGGTATTCAGATATCTGAGAGAGCGAGAGAGACAGACATGTCTTAACAAGTTCGTGTGGGGGTTAAATAGCTAGAAATGGGCTTGTTCACAGCACTAAGAGCCATCTTGGAAGACAACTCAATCTGAAGAAAGCAACAAAACAAAACAAAAACAAAACTTGACTATTCTATAGAAAGCCTTAGCTGTCACGCACCAGGGCAACTTAAAAAGCGCAGTGTATCTATGCGCCGGTCACTAAGCTTTCATGTGTTACATCCAAAGGACGCCTTGTAAGTGATGTTGGGGCTGGGATCTGGCCTGCCAGTAGTAGTGGTGGAAGATGGATGACTTTCAGAGAGAGAGAGAGAGAGAGAGAGAGAGAGAGAGAGAGAGAGAGAGAGAGAGAGGACATTTCTGCTCCTTTGCTCTGTCTTGTGTCTCCGTGGTAACAAGTAACCTGTTACTTCTCTCATTAGTGGTGTGGACCTGGGAGAGCAGGGTCTAAGAACGAGGGAGAGCAGGGTCTAAGAACAAGGCAGACTAAAGTCTCATGCGATAGCCAACTTTTCTCAGAGCGTCGGACAATTTACGCGGCTGAGGGTGAAGAAGAGCCACCTGAGTAAAGCGGACAAGCCACATATGGTAAAAACATGCTTTTCCATAGAGGCCCATAAATACCAACCGCGGAAGTGAGCTCCCCCCTATTCACTACACCTGGGAGGGGCATGAAAACACATTCCAAGACCAATTCCGTGCTTTGAAGAAACCAAGGTCGCGAGACTCTTGTTTTCTTAGAGTTTTTCTCATGAGCACCCAGAATTCCCCCTGTTGCCAGATTCCGTTCTTGGCCTATGCCCCAACAATCCCAGGCACCCCAGAGAGCTGTCAATCCTCACAGGGACCAGTGGCTACTGGGTGGTGCTGTTCTTTAAATGTCAAATCCCAGCTTGGTAAGCCACCTCCTCTAAGCTACTTTAGGATTGAAAAAGAAAAAAATACCAGCCTTTCCTCCTTGTTTCCCAGCTCTGTGCAGAGTAGTTTTTTCCTGCTGCTATTATTTAGATATTCCTTTGATGACTTCTCCTTTTTTTTTGTGACCCTCTGATTCCTGTGTAACTAATCCTCTACAGTGGATTCTTCTTTGTTGAAAATGACTAGTGTGGCTTCTATTCCCGACTGAACCCAACTAACAGCTCTCTACTCGTATCTGCATCCTATGGGGTATGGTGAAACATTTGAAAAAAAAAAACGTATTCAGCAAAATAAGCGCTGTTCTGTGCCTATCCTAAATTCTGTCTGTCCACCTGAAAACAGAAGAGCAGGCAAATTTGTGTGTTGGGCTCAGTGGAATTACTCGGGATCTCGAGGGCTTAAAATGATAAAATTGAGTCAGAGTGAAGGAGGGGGAGGTTTGACTGACAGCAGGTTAGGTCAGGAAAACGAGAGGAAAGTGGGTCCTTGATCAACTGGGTACCATGTGCCCTGTTCCAAGGGGCAGCTGCAATTTAAGCTCAGTTTGTCACTGAGTATGGGATGGAATAGTCTCCTTTTCTGGGGAATTGAAATTTTACATTAATTTTTTGGTAGGTTTATTGTGTGTGCATGTGGGGTGTGTGTGTGTGTGTGTGTGTGTGCGTGTGTGCGTGCGTGTGCAATAGAGCATGAGTGTGAAGATCAAGGACTACCTATAGAACTCAATAGTTCCCTTCCGCTGTGTGGTTCCAGGGACCAAACTCCGGTTATCAGCCCCGGAGACAACACCTTCCCCCACTGCCCATCTTCTCAGTTACCCAGGCAGTGTGTGGCGCACGACTTAAATCCCAGCACTCAAAAGCTGGTGAGTTTGAGGCCAGCCTGGTCTTCAGAGTGAGTTCCAGGACAGCCAAGAAACATACACAGAGAAACTCTGCCTCAAAAAGCGGGAAAAAAAAAAGTTATATGAAATTACTTGACAACTAATTCAAATAAAAACTGAAAATTTTCTTCACCCCAGTAAGCCTCTCCGCCAATGCAATAATCCAAATCACACCAAATTAAACCGAGTTAGAAAAAGCCCAGGTTTAATAGATACCACGTGTCTGATTGGCTGTCCAGGCCCCAGAGAGGAGACTAGAAAGGAAGACTGGAAAACCGTTTGTTCTCTGGCGGTGGTGGCGTTGTGGGGGTGGTGGGGTGGGGCAGTTTAAATACCCTGTATTTAAACAGGGGAATAAATCTTGAGCATCTCTTGGGGTGAGGTCATCATCATTCGGCAGGCTTTCTCAGGGGCGGAGTCTGGACTGAGGCAACTCTCGGGGAGGGGGCTTGGGATGGAGGTTCCACGCAAACATTCCAGACTCTTTGGAAACATGGATGCCAGGGGCTGGGGGTGAAACTTCCGTCCGAACAAAACCAATGCTCACGATGTGAGTTAAAATGCTGCAAGCGGATCACTATCCGCAAGCATGGCAAGTCACCAGGCACTCTTAGATCTGCAGGAGTTCCTTCATTCTTACCCAGGAGACTCCTGGGCACCGTAGGAACACGTGACGGTGTTGGGTAACCTCATGGCGTTTTCTTCCTGTACCAGACAGCTAGTGGTCTACACAGTTTATACTCACGTCTTTTTCCTTATGGACCGTGAGCTTCCTGGAGAAAAGATGAAGTCGCGTCCTTTTTGTATCTCCAAGCCTTGGCACAATGCCTGGGAGATAGTAAGTGTTCAATTACCTTTAATGCCTGGCTGAACGGGTGAGTCGGTGCTTAAGAGCGAGACTGTGCTGTGTAAATGCTTGTAAGATAGGCGCCTGTCCTTCGTCCTGCTGACTGACTCTGAGAGACCACTTAACTCCCTAAAACTTTCTAGCCAGTGAAACAGAACTCCTGTATCTTCTGAGGTTTTCAACTTTGATTATTTACTAAAAACTCCCAACTTACGGTCTTCTCGCTTTAGTATTTAGTCTGGTTTTATGATAGTCATTCAAGTCGAGTGTCTTGAGGGTGGTTATTCTAATAACGGGAAGTAGAGAGGGTTCACAGTGTTCTGGTTTCACAGCCTGCTCTGTGTCTGTGGCAGAACTACTCCTGAACCCAATCCAGAGCATCGTAGTCTGTCACTACATCACCTGCACCAGCTGACAGTCAACGGTGGTGTGGGAGAATTATCTGTATTCTGTCAATCATATTTTAATAAAACGCTGATTGGCCAGGCAGGAAATATAGGCGGGTCAACCAGACAGGAAGTAGAGGCAGGGCAATGAGAATAGAATAAGGCTAGGGAGGAGGAAGCTCCCTCCTTCATTCCTGCCCAGACTACCAGAGAAGCAACATGTGAGCTGACAGCTGAAAAAGGTACCAAGCCATATGGCTAACACAGAGTAGAATTATGGGTTACCGTAAGATGTAAGAATTAGTTAATAAGTAGCCTGACCTAATGAGTCAATCAGTTTATAACCTAATGTAGATTATGTATGATTTTCTTTGGGACTTGCTGGTTGTGGGGTACCAGGCAGGAACAGATACCCCAACAAGCCAACCCTCATGTTACACAACAGCAAGCGTGGAGAGGATTCCGTTATTGTATCGTGAACACTGGATTGAATTCCCCTCCAAATCACTCGTCTACACAGCACATTAAGCCGCCGCAGGGAGGAAATCCTTCCAGTCTCCACATTAGCGCAGTTTCGCTCTTTCCCACTGTTTGGAAGGGTGTGTATTTGATGGGTTTTTCCATTTCTGCAGCATCTAGGGAAATGATGTGAGCAGGCAGAGCCTCTTCTGAAATGTGCCCTTTGGATTTCCTCCTAGAAATCTTGTAGCTTACCCATTTTCAGGTTGTTTGAAAGAACGGAGCCCAGCGCACCACAAGCTTGTGACGTCTGTGGCGCTGTGGTCCAATAGAAACCACGCCTTCAACTCTTCGCTTTCGGCCACCTTCAAAACAGTCCCACCAGTTGCCCTAGTGCCCAAGGTCCCAGTCTCTCCTATTTTCCCCAGTGCTTCTCCTTCGTTGCCACTGTTCAGTCAACTGTGAACTTGGTTTGCTGATGGGGTACTAAAGGTTAATTAGCTTTAGTGAGTGCTGATCCTGGGGAGACAGAATCCACAGAGTTAGACCGATTGAACTAAATGTGTTCGTCATTCCTTTGCTTCAGAGTGACCTGTATCTGTGAGGGCAACAGTTTTGTATGGATAACTTCTGGCTCTAAGTCTTCTTGGCTATTGTCCCCACCTTCTACCCCCACCCTCACATCCAAAAAGGAATTCTAAAGCTTTGTGTCTTAGTTAGGGTTTCTATTGCTGTAAAGAGACAGCTAGACCCTGGAAACTTTTATAAAGGAAAAACTTTTAACTGGGTCTGGCTTCCAGTTTCAAAGGTTTGGTCCATTATCCTCACGGCGGGAAGCATGGCATTGCGCAGGCAGACATGGTGCTGGAGAAGGAGCTGAGAGTTCTACATCTGGATCTGCAGGCAACAGGAAAAGAAGAAAATGCACCAGGCCTGGCCTGAGCATCTGAGACCTCAAAGCCCACCCAAAGTGACACACTTCCTGCAACAAGGCCACACCTACTCCAACAAGGCCACAACTCCTAGTAGGCCCGCCCCCTATGGGTCTATTGGGGGCCATTTTTATTCAAACCACCACACTTTGCTATCCTAACTTTTCTAGTTACCAAGGAAACAGACCTCTCTGTAATACCCTGCAGGGACGACTTTCATCTTTAGTTAGAACTTTTCTGACTGAGTGAAGAGTTTCTAAAAGTTTTGACACAGCCAGAGAATAGGCACTTCCCAACACTTTGGAGAGGGAGAAAGAAAATACGGAGGAGGAGGATGCCCCTCAAAATCCTAGCAATGCCTTTTTCATTTCTTAGGACTGAAAAAAGGTGATTTTCAGATTTTGTAGAAATATGGGTCACAAGAACCAACACAATTTGAGATAAGAACCAAAGCAGATGGTTTATACATTGTAATCATTGTCAAGCTATCAAAAGCAGACAGTGGTTACTGTCATAAAAATGACAACCATAGGCCAGCACAGTACTACAGATTCCAGGAACAGATATGCACATGACAGCTAGCTTGATTTTGCAAAGGGTGTCAAAGAAATTCAATGGGGCATCGAGTAGTCTTTCACAAACGGTCCTGAAATGACTGGAATTTAGTCCAACGTCTATCCTTAGATGACAAACTTTAAAATGACTAGGGAATGGGTTATAGATTTGATTTCAGTGTAAAGAACCAAAAGCATAAGAGCTTCAGAAGAAAACATATGAGAAAAAAATATGACGTCAGTGTCGAAAGAATTATTAGCTAGGGCACAGGAAGCACAAACTTGTGACGTTAAAGTATCTCGTCGGCTGGGCTTGATACACAGAAACACGGCCAATCATTATTCCTGCTCCTGTGCACAGGGGGCTTCTGGGTAAGACCAATATTTCAGTAATGTTGATGTGGACAGGTCTCATCTAATCATACGAAAAATTTGTGAAACACAAGATTGATGAAGCTCTATCACCAGAAGGCCTTAAATGCTCTTGTGGAGTCTCCATTCTCCCAGCCCATCCCATCAGGTACTGGACTCAACAAACCTCCACAGCCACATAAGTCAAATTCTTGATGATCTCTCTCTCTTTCTTTTCTCTCCTCCTCTTCCTTCCTCTTTCCCTCTCCCCTTCAACACGGTAAATCACAAAATAAAAATGTATAAACTTCACCAAATTAAAACTTTTCCTCAGCAACAGCGATGCAGAAAAAGTAAAAGATCTATCATAGACTAGACAAAATGACTTGGTGCATTGCCAAAAGGACTTGTATATATCTCATGTACACATGCACGGTTATGTACAGATTTATGGAAAGGAATTTGTATGCAGAACATCAGAAGAACCCAAAACCCCACAGCTGGAAACCACTGAGATATGAGCAAGATGTGAACACAGTTTTCAAAAGAAGACACGTGAATGGTCAGGGAGGACATGAAATGTTGGAATGGAGGGAGACAGAGAGAGAGAGAGAGAGAGAGAGAGAGAGAGAGAGAGAGAGAGAGAGAGAGAGAAAGGTAGATAGGGAGGGAGAGAGGAAAGTAGATAGGGAGGGAGGGAGGGAGAGAGGGAGGGAGAGAGAGAGAGAGAGAGAGAGAGAGAGAGAGAGAGAGAGAGAGAAAGGAAGGGAAAGAACAGGGTATCAGAGCCCTTAGCAGAACCAGAAGTGCAAATTTACAAAAGGGAGGGAGGCGTGACGTAGTTAACTGTACATATCCAAAGGAAACAAGGCAAGCACCTCTTTGGCAGAAGACGCCCGTGCAGGTCTGAGAAAGGTGCCCAGCAAAATCAAGCCTGTCTTCTGCCATAGAGACCACGGCTGTAGGTCATTGCATTTGGATATAGCTCTTGCATTTGGGATAAAGAGGCAGGTGGTGGGTATCTGAGTTGAGGCCAACCTAGTCTACATAGCAAGTTCTGGACCAACCAGGCCACTAATGAGATTCTGAGGGTTGGGAGTGGAGGTGGGGTGAGACCGATTTTAAGTGGTTAAGTATGGCTTCCAAGTCTTAGAGAGATCAGTTTTAGGTGGGGAATGTAGGTATGTGAGGTCAGAGTGGGGGCTGAGAAACTGCAAGTAGCTCAGGGCGGTGTGGGGTCGCATCTGCTTAGAGCCATGAACAGACAGTCGGTTCTCCCAACGGCTTTGAGCTTTCCCAGGCAGGGACTTTAAGGGAAACGGAGGTCATGCTAGCGCTGTTTAGCTGTGTGGAGGCCCAGTGTCCACTAGAATCTTTCGTTATAGCAGGCTTTGAAGAAACCATTGGTCACAAAGACGATTTTTTACAGGGAGGGGCTTGAGGTCTAGTCAAAAAGACGGTTCTAGTCAAAAAGGAACTTGGCTGGGTTTCCTGAAGTGGAAAGTCCTCTCGGTCGCTGGTCCTGGGGAATGCAAATTAGAGCCATGACTAGATAATCATTTGCACAGACAGAACTGCCGAAGAATGAGAGCAAGGGATGTTAGGAACGTGGACTAAGGATTGCTGCAGGAAATAAAAAGTAGTACCAACACTTTGGAGTGCCTTGTAAAATGGAAGCATATAGTTACCGTATTAGTAATGAAGCTTGCTTCTATATACGAGCTTCAGCAAAAGAACCATCAGAAAGTGAGCCTCTAAGCAGAGCCTGTGTATCCATATTGTAGAATATCATCCTGCAATACTCCAAAACATGGCTGAAATAGATGGATTAAAAAGCCAGTCTCGCTGGATGGTGGTGGCCCATGCCTGTAATCCCAGCACTTGGGAGTTGAAGGTGGGTGGATCTCAGTGAGTTTGAGGCCAGCCTGGACTACAGAGCAATTCCAGGACAGCCAGGGTTACATAGAAACCCTGTCTCAAAAATCCAAACAAGCAAACGATAAATAATCAGGCTCAACAAAGGAAGTTACACAAAAAGGTGTATGGCTTATGATTTCACTTATATAAAATTCTGTAAAATGCAATCGAATGTGTTATGACAGAAAACAGGACAGTGGCTGAGAACAAGACTGGAGGAGGCATGCATTTCAAAGAAGTTCAGGGACATTTTTGGAAGTGATGAACTATTCTAGTGTCTTAATTAGGATGACAACTTTCTGAGAAAACTCCTCATTTTTTTTTTGAGGGCTGTGATGTAGCTGAGTGGGAGAGTGGCTGCCTAGCACACCAAAGGCCCTGAGCTCCATCTCCCTTACCACATGCACAAATCATTCGCTTCAAATGCGTGCACATAACTATACACTAGTAAGGCATAAAGCTTAAAATCTTGCTGACTTTGGTTGGCATGGCTTTAATGTCTGCACTGGAGAGGCAGACGCAGGAGGATCTCTGTGAATCCAGGCCAGTTTGGTTTTAATAGCCAGCTCCAGGCCAGCCAAGGCTATATAGTGGGACTCTGTTGTTGTGGGATTCCCCTCTGTATGCTGTGAGCATGTTTTATTACCATTGGTTAGTAAAGAAGCTGCTTTGGCCTATAGTGAGTCAGAATATAGGTAGGTGGGAAAAACTAACCTGAGTGCAGGAAAAAAAGATGGCACAGTCAGGCAGATGTCATGTAGCTGCTGAAGGAGAAAGAAGCCAGAATCTTACCCGTAAGCCACAACTTTGTGGTGATACACACATTAATAGAAATGGGTTATTTTAAGATGGAGGAGCCAACTAGAAATACGCCTAAGCCATCAGCCAAACAGTGCTGTAATTAATACAGTTTCTGTGTGATTATTCAGGTCTGGGCAGCCCAGAAGCAAGTGTAGTCTGTTTACACTTCTTCTCAAAATAAAACATAGAAACAAAAGCAAGCAAAAAACAAACAAATGTAAAATTGTAAATAACCATTAGTACAAACACTTATTTAACATTGTTATGTAAATTGAGGAAACAGGAGGAAAAAAACATTTTGAAATTTACTTGGCTTTTTGCTGGCAATTGTGTTATCTAGATTAAGATAAAAGGCCACACCCTTTCTATAAAGAGCATGCCTTATGAGTAAACCATGTTGTTTCTCCATCTCAAAATAACACTTTGAAATCATAAAATCCATTTATAGCTTACAGACTTTTAAAACAGGCTGGGGGTCAGATTTCTTTCAGTCCACAGAGATGACTCAGCCGTTACTTACTCATGATCTATTCTGGTTTAATATCAGATTTCCAAAACGGCCTTCCTCTCATCATCTTGTTTGAGGAGGTAACAACGATTTTTCAGGATGGTAGGGCAGGCTCTTCATTTCACCCCCTACCCAGGAACTGGACTGGCTCCCCAGGAGCGTAACCAGATGGTCTCATAGTCAATTAAAGCCATAGAAGGTTAGCTGGAACATACTTTTAGGACATAAGAATTAGATTAAGAAAGCAACAGAAGAGCTGTAGAAACGGCTCAGTGGTTAAGAGTGCTGGCTGCTCTTCCAGGACCCAGGTTCAATTCCCAGCATCCACATGGCAGCTCACAACTGCCTGTAACTCCAGTTCCATGGAATCTGGTCCCCTCACACTGATATACAAGCAAGCAAAACACCAATGTACATAAAGTAAACCAAATATTTAAAATAGAGAGAAAGTAATAGGAAGACAGCCTAGCCTTGGTGAGCATCTTAATACGTAGACCCGGAGTAATTTAGCTTTCCTTCTTTATGATTGCATTTTGGCCAGAAGAATTTATATGCAAGCACAATGTATTTCATTTTCAGTCCTGTCTGTGTTTAAACTCTAGGAAGTTTGTTTGTATACTGCTATGCCCATATCACCAGCGGGTGCTTCCAGGGTGAGATCTACACTGTGATCTGTAGTATAGGTAACATTGCTTCATTATTATGTTGCCAAATTTTATATTAATTTTCATCTCTTTTGTTAAAAGGATACTCATGCAAAATGTCCTTAATATTCACTATAAAAATGAAGATGTTGTCTGAAACATGTTATAAGTGATATGTCTATTACTTTGATTGCAGTGATGGTTCCATGGGAATGCACAAATGTTCAATTTCATCAAATTGTTACACCTTAAATATGTGGCTTGGGGCATCAGATTTATGACAACCACATTTTGATGTGGAATTCCCCCCTGTATGCTGTGAATACCAATGATTAATAAAGAAGCTGCTTTGGGCCTATTGCAGCACAGAGTAGGGCAAGGTGGAAATTCCAAGCAGACAGAGGAGGAGAGAGGAGACAGAGTCAAGGAGAAGCCATGTAGCTACCACAAGAGAAAGGTGCTGGACAAACTTACCAGTAGGCCACAATCACATAGCGATACACAGATTAATAGAAATGGGATAATTTAAGATATAAGAGTGAGCTAGAAATATGCATAAGCTAATAGCTCAAACAGTGTTGTAATTAATACAGTTTCTGTGTGATTATTTCAGGTCTGGGTGACCAGGTCTCCGCCTACAACATTTTGCTTTTTAAATGATCGAGAACATTGCAAAATAAATTGGAAAGTAGAAACTATGTGGGTAAAGTTTTATTTAGTATCTTTTAGTGTATTCTAGGCAGAAAGTAATTAGGTTCAACTAACAATTTCCATCTTATAACCCATAAAGCAATAAAATTAGTAGTAGCAGAAAGCCTTTAAAATGCTTAAGTGTACATGTATGTATGTACATATATCTTAGGTACTAGGTATGGCTCCGGTATTGTATTTGGTCAAATTACATATACCTCGGGGTGCTAAAACATTGCTCCTACAGTTCAAATACAGATAGGATTAGAAGTGAAACAAAACAAAGCTTACTTGAAAGACTCTACAATTAACAAACAGCAGACTCAGACTTGATCTCCTTAGACAGAACAGTAGGGAAAAAGGTGAGTAAAATGATATTTTTAATCCTGGATATTTTTTCGATAATTAAGAATATGCCCAGAAAGATACTTTAAAAAGTACCTATTCATAATAAGATGAATTATTATATTATTAATGGCTTGAAGCCCATTGTGATTTCCTAAAGATTTCTTATTGACTTTTCTCTGTTAGGTTAAAAATAGAAAAGTTAAAATTACACGTTGAAAGAATGATGAGTTGGATTATTTTCTGGACTGCTTTCTTGACGTAATTGATTTGGGCGCGTACCTAAACCAGGGACAATTGATCTGGTTTGTGTAGAATTGTAATTCCCCATGTAATTTTGCCCGGTTTCTGCAGAAACTCATTTTGGACAAGCTTCAAGGGCTAATACATCATTTGAATGAATTCACTTTGGGATCTGTGTAATTAATAATCAGGACTTCCAGACCCATTCCTTCAAAGCTCTCTGTGCTAATCAAATTACGTACATTCATAAAGGCATTTACAGGCACCGTGAACTTTTTTTTCAGGATATATAAATTGCATTAATGATAAATATCATGGATGCATAATTATGCTTTTCCAACTCGTAGGGTCGTTTGCTGTAGAAACTGAGTTGAAAACAGCTGTGGACTTATTTGACTCAATTTGATTTTAGGAAGAATGAAATTGGGGAAATGGAGAATACTGACAACTCTGAGAGGGTTTCTGAGCTTGAATCTTCTTGAGGAATGACAACGGGGAGAAACATTGTGGGATATTTGGGGGAATGTTCTAAAGAAACTTGTGTATCTTCATCTTGCCTTTTGAAACACACATTTCTGTTTCCTAGAGGATTTGGTTTTTTAGACTCCGTTAATGGACCCTTCCCACTGGATGGAAAATCAGTGCGGAGCAGGTGCGGGGCTCTGCTCTTTCATCTTTCTCATGGTCTTCCTCTGTTCTTTCTTTCTTTTCTTTTTTTCTCTTTGTCATTGGTATTGTGGAGGTGGGCTTGTCCTCTGTAGCCCAGGTTAGCTTAGAACTCAGTAGGGTATCAGGCAGACTTTGAACTCATAGCAGTCTTCCTAACTCAGCTTCTTAAGAGTTAGGATTAAAGGTTCTGTCATGGTGCCCAGCTAAAGTGTCCAGTTCTTGAGCAGAATCAGGCCACGTTTCTATCAGGCCTTGGTAAGCCCTAGAGAAATGTGAAACAGATGTTCTAACAATCCTAATAACTCTCATGTGTTGGCTTCCACCAGACAAGGCTGTTAGTAACTCACAGTAATAAAAGATGCCAACCACACAGTCTGGAAGCGTTATTTATGTAAAGTTGCATCTCTGGTATATGCAAAACCACTGCAGATGCCTGCGATTCCAGGACCCAGGCCATCTGCACCCCAGATCTGGTTGTCTTTGTCTCTGCCTCATGCCACTTAGGAGTGGCAACCTCTGGTGGCAGATACGGAGTTTCCAGGCCTGGTTGTTCAGAATAGCTCATGTTCAATATAGAACAACCACTGGCACACAGGATGACCGTATCTTCCTGTCATGGTTTGATGTCATTGTCGCTAGTTGTGTCTGGGCAAGAGATTTCTCAGGAAACCAACATTATTAGTAATGTTTCAAGGCACTGTATGTCACTAGATTTCTTAAAGGTATGTCCATATGTGTGAATAAACATGCACACAGGAACACATATTCTCATTCTCATACTAATGCCCATGCCTTCAGACCACCAATAATGTTCACAAACCTGTGCGCACACACACTCATACATGCACATACCCCCCACGTATACATGCCCACATACACATACACACACATACCACTGACACACACATACACACACTGTACACACACCACTGACATAACATACACACACCACACACATCACTGACACGCACATACACACCACACACACACACACACACACACCACTGACTCACACATACACACACCACTAATATACACATACACATACCACAACACTCACACCACTGACACAACATACACATACACACCACTGACACACACATTTACATACCACACACACACACACCACTGATACAACATACACATGCACACCACTGGAACACATGCACCCCAAACACATACCACATGCACACACACCATTGACTCACACATATACACACCACACACACACCACTCACAGACACATACCTCCCCCACCACTGACATACACATACACACACACCACTGACACATACATACACACCACACACACACACACACACACACACACCACTGACACACACATCCACACACCACACACACATGCACACACACCACACACACACACACCTCTGACTCACACACTCACCACAAAGAAATACGGGCCCAGAAGATAGCTCAATGTGAAGTTCTAGCCCTGCAATCCTGAGGACCAGTCTCATCTCCAGAATCCATGCTAAAATCCAGATGTGGTGGCACACATCTGGAATCCCTGTGTTCCTTTAGTAAGATGGTGAAGACAGAAGAGCACCTCGAAGCCCATGAGCTCAAAGTGACGTCATTCTTAGAGCTAACGGTGTGAGCGACACCCCACGACCTGCCTGCTTAGGGACACAGGCATGAGAATAATTTGACTGCACTTGAATGCAGTGGCTTTCCTAGTCTTTTTTTTTTATTACAGTTCAGAGAAATAAAGTTTCCTAGCTGGTTGTTTCATATTATTTCAGATCTGTTTGAATAATTTTATTTTAATCTTTTAACATAGAAAGCAGGATTCGAAGGGAAGAGAAACGATGTGTAAATTTACAGACAATAATAAATATTACATAAATTTAGTTTAACCCAAGCTCATTGACCAAAAGGAAAAGAAAATGAGAAGAAAAATTTTCCTTCACAATTCTTATACAAGTTATTTTCTCAAAACAACACGTTGGCTGACTGATTCGAATTTCTTGGTTCAGCAGCAACAACAACAAAATGTATTTTCTCCTCATTCCTGGCTGTTGTTGCTCCGTCTGAACTGAGGCTCCCCTTGGCAGAGATGTAGTTTCCCAGAGTTGTTTAGAAAATACCAAGAGGGGGTGTTTCCCATTTGTCGATATTAGTGTCCTGTAAGAGCCATGGATAAAGGCAGTCATGCCTTGAGTTCCCACGTTCCCAGTAGAATAACTGGTGTGGGTTTATATAGCGCTGTCCCTGGTACCATATGGCTATGAATGTTTTATAGATTTTTGATACAGGCCAAAGAAAACAAATGACAACAAATCCCTCGCACGCTGTCAATTAGGTAAGCAGATGTGACTTCTCCAAGGCAAGGCCTTTGGGGAGTCATTGCTGTGTTATCAAAATTAAAACTGGGCTAGCTGTGAGGGGCCCCCAGACCCCTAATTATATTTAGCAAAGCAAACCTTTAAAAATAAAAACCCTCAGTACTGCTTTATTGGTACAATCTGGAAGGTATTTAGTAGTCCACCAAGGATGAAGGCAAAATGATTAAATCAATTACTACGAGTTTACACTTTAGGCGCCAGGGCTCTTTGGAGATGTTCCTGTCCTAGTGTTCATTCCGGAGAAGATGAACTTGCCCACAGTGACGCTGGCTTTGCTACCTGGCTCGTTCTTTGACATTTTGACAATCCCCACATGTCTGGCTATAACCTTCGGATTCAGCTCTGCTGGAGAAGAATTGGAATGATTTGGAAAACAGCCTTGTTAGCGTCATGTGCTGTCAAACCAACAGAGGTCCTGTGTGTAGCTCCCCAACCCCCACTCTTTTTACTACCAATGGGAATTTCTTTGCCTGGCTTAAATTTGTGTGTGTTCTGGCTTCAGCCAAGCTCTCTTCATTTTTTTAAAATAGAAACTTAATGAACATAAAATTAATGATAGCTCTAATTATAGTGATTTGCATAAATTAGAAGACATTTTTATTGATTTCTGAGGCCCTATCTCCAGAAGACAGGACATATAAATTTGGATGCTAATTAAGCCAAGATTATCTTTGTTGATGAGTGTTAGCATGCATTAGGCTTTCCAGCGTAGAGGAGGGGGACAATTGGTGGGTGAGGATGCTCAACCATTCATGATGGCAGAAATAGTCACACCTCATTGCCTGACCAGGGTTTCTTTGTACTAGGAATACTTGGTTAGTCTGTCAGTGGTTCTCAATCTTCCTAATGCTGTGACTCTTTAGTACAGGTTCATATGTCATGTTGACCTCCCATGCAAAAAAAGTATTTCACTGCTACTTCATAACTATAGTTTAGCTACTGTTATGAATTGCAATATAAATATCTGATATGAGACCTAGAAGGGGTCATGATCCACAGGTTAAAACCTGCTTCTCTCTCTCTCTCTCTCTCTCTCTCTCTCTCTCTCTGTGTGTGTGTGTGTGTGTGTGTGTGTGTGTAGGACATCATTTGAGTCAGTTTCATCTGTTTCTACCTTATGTTTTGACAGGAGCTCCCAGTGAATCTCATGTTTACTGATGGGTGGGTGGGCTGGACAGCCACTTATGGCTGTCTGTCCACTTGTCTGCCTTCAGCCTCAGGGTTACAGAAATGTGACGCTTTATGGACTAAGTCATCTCCATGACTTTCACTCTGCTTTTATTTATTTTCATAATAAACAAAGCATGTAACATAAGGGCCTGCTTGTTGGGGTTTCTGTCCCGCCTGGTTTAGTCCCAGAGAAAAATCACACAGAGAGTCTACATTAGTTTATAAACTGATTGGCCCATTAGCTCAGGCTTCTTATTCACTCTTGTAGCTTATATTAGCCCATCATTTTATTATATGTTAGCCACATGGCTCAGTACCTTTTTTAGTGGGACAGGTCACATCTTGCTTTTTCCATGATCTGGGCAGGACTGAGAGGAATGGACTACCTCCTTCCTATAATTCTCCTGTTCTCATTGCCCTGCCTTTACTTCCTGTCTGGTTAACCTGCCTATGCTTCCTGCCTGGCCAATCAGTGTTTATTTAAAACATGATTGACAGAATACATTCAATTCTCCTGCACCAAAAGCAGAAATAATTGTAGAACCATTTATCTTTGTGGGGGAAAGCTTGTAAGAAAAGGCCTGCCACGTGGACATGGTAAAAAGAAAATAGGAATGATTTCGCTGGAGGATAACCCAATCTTCCTTCTTGATCTGCTCCCGATTACAGCAATCACACTCTCCAGTTGGCCTCAACTCGAAATAGATATGCCGTGTCCATTTCTTCAGTCGAGTCACAATTACTCCACACTACTGGCCATCATATTTTATTGATGCTATAGAGAGATGTGGAGCAAGTCAGAGGCAAAGTCTTTCAAGAAAATGGCAGTATTTTACAGCAGAGTAAGGGAGTGCCAGCTCTGTAAATTCTTAGCCAGGTAGACCTGGCCTCTAGGATGTTCTCTCCTTTGTGTGTGTGTGTGTGTGTGTGTGTGTGTGTGGTGTGTGTGTGGTGTGTGTGTGTGTGTGTGTCCTTACACACCCACACACTTAACCCTTTCATCTTTCCCTCTACTTTTCTTTTCCTGATGTGTTGTGAGTTCTTGCTGTGGGCTTGCTTCATTGGGGAGCCAGCCATCCTATTCTCTGAACTTCTCTCTCTTTCTTGTTATTGAACCCTGGTGCCCCAGTTTGCTGGGTGATTGGCTAAGGGACTGGATCAGAGCAAGTGTTGGTGCTTAAATGAGCTACTTCCCTGAGACTAGAGGCAGGAGTCTCACTGGGCAGCACCCTACTTAGAGCATATTGAAAATAATTGTAATTTTATAAAAATCAGTTAGGTTGTTAAAGTGTTGGCTCTGGGCTGGAGAGATGGCTCTTCGGTTTAAGAGCACCTAGTTATCATATGGACAGCAGAAGGAAGAGCATCTGCAGGAATCTGTGCCAAAGGTTAGGCAGGCTTAGGGAGAGCTTCCAGATAAGGTCAGGTCTCCTGGCCTAGAGACAGTATCCAAATAGGGAGGAAAGGAGTCCTGCTGTAAAGGTGAGTCCCCATTTTGCGCTGAGCCCAGTGAGCTGTATGGATACGGTGGAATGCAGCCTGAAAAGCAGGGTACCCCAACAATTCTCCTCACTGATGCACTAAGTCTACTCTTTGGAAACCTTTAGGACAAGAGATGACTTCTTGTTCCTTTGCTCTGGCACTTTCCACCTTGGTTCTGTAAGGCTCTCATGAGTTGATGTCCCTCAGGCCTTTGTTAACCCTACACTTATTCCTGTTGGTTACTCGGCTGTCCAGTTCCTACCTGTCTTCTGATTTGGGCGGCTTTCTTCACAGATACCCTCCCCATAAGGATTAATGGGATTCCTTCCTCTGAGGCATATTTCTCTAATACTTTCTCGGTGGGGCTGAGGATGTAGTTCATCATGTCCTTGCCTGCCGCACATGAAACCCTGGGTCTGGTCCCCAACAATAATGATATCGTAATGCCACACTTTGGAAATGAGACTTGATCATTCACTTAGACCATGGAACCCATATGGGCAAGTTCAGCAGAACCGCCATCTACGGGCTGCTGCTCATGCATGCTTCAGCATTGCCAGGGCATAGATTTCAATTTCATTCACACTTCGGAATTAGAGGGTCAAAAGTTCAGGAGGGTCCTCAGCTATTTAGCAAGTTGGAAGCCATTTTGTGCTCCTAACATGTCTAAAAACCAAAACAAACAAAGCAGTGAAAGTGTTGGGACTATAGCTTAGCAGTGTGTAACCATTAGCTCAGGTCTCAGTACAGTAAAAACCCCCAGCTTAGCAGCCCTTTCCTGGTCACCACGTTTGAAACTGCAGCCCTACACCTCCAGAACTCAGTACGTTGCTTCTCTGTCTTGTAGCTTTTCTCCTCAGGGATCTCTGTGGGCTAGTATACATGTGTTTGCTTAATTTGTTTACTGTCTAGCTCCTCTACCAAAACAAGCATTACATGATATAGACAGGGGCTCGTTGTGTGGTATTTTGATTGCATTCTGACAATAAAGCTTGCTTTGAATCGGAGGGCCTAACTAGCCGCTAGACCAGAGTTAACCACAGAAGTTTTGCAGGACTGAGGACAGACAGAAAGTAGTAAGGCATGGCTTAGAGAGGATCTGAGCCCTTCTCGATGGAGGAACAGAAGAGATAGGGGGACACTGGTGGTTTCTCAGACACTTCTCTGATCATTTAGAATAATTAGATAAACATACCATTGCTTTATCTTGTCTATTGTTAAATTGTTGCAGTATGAATTAATGACTGTGTATTGAATGAATGGAGAATGGGTATCAAATCACACAGCCAGTGAAGGTGAGATTTTATCTCAGGCTAATTGGTTCTAGATCTTTATCTATGAAATTAATGCTTTTTAAAAAAATAACATTTGCTTTGTAAACTATAAAGTATTAAGCCCACAATTATAATTATGTATTAAATAGGTAAGCAGCAGAAGGGGGAAGTAGACCTGCTATTTGCTTAAGCTGAGAATCTGGGAGGGCTTGATTCCCTCACTGGGAATACTGGATACTGCTGGAGGATGCAAGATTGAAGAGGGAGGGCAGAGAACCATCGACTACTTCTCTGTCTCTAATATGTCACACATGGGATGTATTAAGGGAAACCTAGCTTGGTTGAGGCAGGAGGATTGCCATGAGTTTGTGTACAGCCTGGTCTGCAGAATAAGACCTTGCCTAGATGGTTCAGCAGTTAGCAGCGCCTACTGCTCTTGCAGAGGACCCAGATTCTGTAGCTGCAATTGCATGGGTCCAATGCCTTCATCTGGACTCAGTGGACATACAATGATACCCATCCACACTGTAGCAGTTTGAGTGTAATTGGCCCCCATAATCTCATAGGGAGTGGTGCTCTTAGGAGGTGTGGCTTTGTTGGAGTAGGTATGGCCTTGTTAGAGGAAGTGCACTGTGGGGGCGAGCTTTGAGGGTTCCTATGCTCAGGCTACCACCCAGTGTCTCAGTCAACTTCCTGCTGCCTGCAACAAGTAGGACTCTCAATTACTCCTCCAGCACCATGTCTGCCTGCATGCCACCATGCTCCCTGTCATGATGATAATGGACTAAACCTCTGAACTGTAAGCCAACCTATTAAATGCTTTCCTTTATAAGAGTTGTCCTGGGAATTCTAAGAGATTCACTTATCATTTAGGTGAAGCCCATTTGGAGGACGTCTATAACTTGAAATCAAACGCCTTGGGACTTGAGTCGCATCTGCAAAATGGTTCCTCAGACCAGCTTGGATTCCTGTTTGACTAAACAGCTGACAGCAGGATCCTTGGGGAGGAAAGCATTGTCTGCATTGTGAATAACGCACGCCTGTATGTGAGTACATGGGCATGCACTGGGGCGGTTTGAAAAAATGCCCCCCAAAGGGAGTGGCACTATTAGGAGGTACGGCCTTGTTGCAGGAAGTGTGTCACTGTGGTGGTAGGTTGTGAGCTCTCCTATGCTCAAGTTATGTCCACGGCTATACAGTTCACTTCCTGTTGTCTGCGGATCAAAATGTAGATCTCTCAGCCCCTTTCTCAGTACCATTCCTTTCCTGCAAGCCACCATGTTTCCATGGTGATAATGGGCTAAAACCTCTGAGAAATGGAAGTCACTTAAATTAAATGTTTACTTTTCTAAAAGTTGCTGTGATCACCGGGCACCGGTGGTGTGCGCCTTAATCCCAACACTCAGGAGGCAGAGGCAGGCAGATCTCTGTGAGTTCGAGGCCAGCCTGATCTACAAGAGCTAGTTCCAGGACAGGCTCCAAAGCTACAGAGAAACCTTGTCTCAAAAAACAAACAACAAACAAACAAACCAAAAGTTGCTGTGGTCATAGTGTCTCTTCACAGCGACTGAAACCCTAACTAAGACAATGTCCCTTCACGAAACTCAAAGGCCGAGTTATTTTGTAACTTTATGATAAACGTGAAGAGTTGTCCTGGCCATGGTGTCTTTCCAAAGCAATAATAACCCAAACTGAGACACATACACACAGATAAATACTCATGCACATTAAATAAACAAAAACCCCAAAAATAAATCTTTAAAACAAACATCAAAACAAAATAAAAATCTAGGCTAGAAGTGGACCCAGATTAGTCTCAGGTCCTACAGGAAAATCTCTCAGCTGGCAACTGCCCCCTGGGAGCAGTGGTATTACAGCTGACTGTCATTGTTCCCCTCTGCCTTCCTGGTCTCTGTCTAGGGTCCTTTCACTCCCATCTCTGTCCCACAGACCGAGTGGGTCAGCTCTGCTCTCTATCTCATGGTGCTGATGGCACCGATTGCTGATCTGGCTCACAATCCCACCCCAAACCTTCCATAGCTCTGAAGTTAGGCATCGGAAATCCAAAGCACTTCTATCTTGACCAACAAATGTGTTCACCCTGGATTGGGTTTCATGTCTCAGACTCAGAGACAAGAAGCAAGAGGGAGAAGGCATGCTGGAAGCCCAGGGGTGGAACAGATCGAAAGCTGAAGAACACTGCTAGCCTATTCTTAATTATCCCATCATCCCACAGTCTGAGCCTCACAGGCCCAGAGGGCCCCAGCGCTAACCCAATCCAACAAACAGCATGTTCATATTCTCAGTGATTATCTCTGCAAGATTCCTCACTGTATCAGGCTTCACTCCCTGGGGATTTTATCCTAAGGTCCTGTGATAAGACCTCAGCCTGGTATAGCTGAAGTCACACCCCTACCTTCCTTCACTTAAGTTCTCATGCTTGCCTTACTGGACATGTTTTGACTAGTTATCCGATTGTCTTTAACCCATTAACTACAATTACATCAACGTTTTAAAACATTAATTCCCGGGATACCAGCGCCGATTTGCTGTAATTGTTACCAGCTTAGATATTTGGAAATCCACCTCGGGCAGTGTTCGGAACAATGCTTCTGATGTAGTTTGAATACAGAGGGCCATCATGACCTGCCCAGTTGCTGTTTAAGGAACTGAGTTCCCTCAGCGTGTTTTAAGCATGAAGAACAGGAACAATAGGCGCATTTCATTTTCCTTAGGGTGGGTGCCTTTCCGCTGTGAGCTTCTCGTTTTGCTTTTGGCATCCTAAGTAGAGTAGACAACTTCATGTGTCTTGGTGATGGCCCAAGATCATTTATATTGCAGGCTGTTTGGGTCTGGTTCTTCTTCCCTTGCCTGTAGGCAACTTATGTGTCTCCTCCCCCACTTTGGTTTTTGGATTTTTGAGACAGGGTATTGCTATGTCACTTTGACCGTCCTGAAAATCACTCTGTAGATCGGGTTGGTCTCAAACTCACAGAGCTCCTTCTGCCCCTGCCTCCAGAGTGCTGAGATTAAAGACCTGTGCTGCTGTGTCTGGCTTGTGTTCCCTTTTCTTAACCTATCAGAAATCCATTTTATCAAAGAGCAGAGAAACAAAACAGTAAGAAATTCTTTCTCGTAGCTGGGCATTCATTCCGCTGGGTAGAGAAGGGGGCGATTAAGAGAAACATGAAGTCAAGTACAGTTATCAGATTTGAAGGTAGTGAAGGCTGTCCCCTCAGCTGAAGACTCCATCTAGATTGCCATGTGGCATTCTCGGGGTGCCTGTCTCACAGATGAGAAACTGGAGGCACAGAGATGTGAGATGTATTTCCCACCTAATAGCACCATTTGCATGCAGATCACAAACCTTTTATTTATCTATTTATTTATTTTACTTCTAATTATTGTGTGACTGAATTTCACTGATTCCCGCCTAAGGAAGTGTTTCCTCTTCCCAGTCACTTTCTTCCCCAGTTTGCTCTAGGCTACCAAATACAATGACAAGAAAAGGACGCTCTGAAAACTAGAAAGCGGTGGGGTCTGCACTCCGCAACTTCCCGAAGTGAAGGTAGAGGCTGAGGCAGTGTCTTGGTCCTTTGAGCCTCAGTTTTCCCCTTTTCAGAAGGCAAGGACTGTTTCATAGGCTTGCTGTGGTACACAGAGGGGTGTGGCCCATGTGTGACTGGAGAACTCGGGTCCTCCTCGACGTTGCTGGAAGTTCCTACTTTGTACAGAATATCACTCTACAGAAACACACAGCCGCTCCTCTGAGGGTTATAAAACGACACAAACCATCATTACAGGGTCATTACAGAATTTCTGTAATGTAGTATCCTTACAGAAACGGAAAGGAAAGCTACAGTGGTGGTGGTGGTGTGCGCTTTTAATCTCAGCACTCGGGAGACAGAGGCAGGCAGATCTCTGTGAGTTCGAGGCCAGCCTGGTCTACAAGGTGAGTTCCAGGACAGCCAGGGATACACAGTGAAGTCCCGGAGCCAGCCCACTGTTCAACATTTATCAGAGAATTCCAGTTGTGAGAGGGGGCAGTTCCCACAGCTTCTGTCCCAGAGTCCTGTGCCTTGCTTTCTCTTCCTCAGGAGGAAGGGTGTCCCTGGGGTGGGCTTTGAGGTTTAAAGGGACTAAACCGAGCCTGCTGTCACTTTCACTTCTTGCTGCCTGTGGAGCCAATGTTCCAGCACCATGTTTGCCTGCATGCCACCGTGCAGGAACACCCCTGCGTGACGATAATAGACTAAACCTCTGAGACTGTAAGCCAGCCCCAGTTAAATGTTTTTCTTATAAGAGTTGCCATGGTCATGGTGTCTCTTCACAGCAAAAGGACACAGACGAAGACTAAGTTTTACAGAATACTATTTTTATCATCTAGGCTGGGGTAGCGTCCCTGTGAAGGCTTTCTGATGCCTTTTCCCTGAAGGCATACATACCACCGCAAATATATTGGCGTATTTTCCTCCCTTCCCACCCCAAACCATCTCCTTTGGTTGTGTCCTGCACAGAAACGATTGGCTGGACTTGAGTACATTCCCTCTTTTTTTTGTATTTTGTTTCATTTTATGCTCATCCGTGTCTACGCTTCAAGAAGACTGTGAGTTTGTTTGAGTTTAGAGTGCTTCAGGCTGGAGGCAACAGATAATTAGACTCCGTTGGCATAAACAAATCAATAAGGCTCTTTCTTCTGTGCAAAACACCAGAGTGGAAGCAGCAAGATGCTGGCCCAGTTTCAGTAACTCTTGGTGGAGCTCAAGTATCTACCCCACTCCTTCTTTGTGGCAGGAGAAGATTCCCAATACCGCAATCTGATATTTTTTATACTTTCATGCTTTGGTGATGCCAGGCTTTAAGAGAAAGTGATTTGAGTTTTTTGCCTTTAAATAGATACGTAGGGGGGAAAAAAAAATCTTTCCTGTTTGAAGGGCTCAGATTGGACCTGTGAAAGAAATGAATGCCACATCATAAAGTTGCTTGTTTTTTTTTTTTTTTTTTTTTTTTTTTTTTTTTTTTTTTTTTTTTTTTTTAGACTACCTGTTAGAGAAGAGCTGAATCCATTCACAGCCTTCTTTTTAAAAAGAAGGCTTGGGGGCAATCAGTTTAAGTTCTCTGTCTGCTCTGTCAAGTGAGAAGGACTGAATACCTAACAGGTGGCTTAGCGAATGATGCGCCGAATAAAGAATTGCAACACCGTGACTGCTTGCAGATGGCCTGGGTGCGAATATCCTTGCCGCTTCTGCTGTGTGGTACAGTCATTGGCTCCCATGCTTTATCTTTGGTGGGACTGTCTATAAATGACTCCATCTGGTTTTTTATTTATAACCAGGTGAATTCAAGTGTGTGGGGGTGGGGGGAGAGGATATGTCAGTTTAAGGGAGCAAATGGGAATTGATAGACTCACAGTGAATGTTTGGTTTTTATTGGTGAAACTAAGGATGTGATGGAGTAGTGGGCACAACAGAAATCCCATCTGGGTTCTGGAGTTCTCTGATTCCCAAAAGAACGACTCTGATATCTGCATCCTTGTCGCTCTCCGTCGCTCCTAGCAACACCACAAAGCTAAGTATTGTCTGGGCAGCCTGCTGTGGTCCCAGTCCTCCCCTTATTGACTCCAGCTGGTCTTAGAGTGTTAGAGAATGTATACCAATAAGGAAAAATGCCCTCTCCACAAAAAGAAAATCAAGAGTATGCCTTCGCTATTGTGGGAGTTGGTATAACCCCCCCAAATGCTGACACAAATCCCCATTGAGGTAACGGGTCTGGGGAAATATCATCTGGGGTCGTTCACATCCTAGAACAGCAACAGGATGTTTTGCGATTCTTCCTGGAAGTTTGCAGTATCACCTACAAAAGCACAATCAGATATGGTGGGTGGGACGTCATCAGTTATTGCCAGATCAAGATTCTAGTTCTAGCCGCCAGTTTGTAGTGAAGGAAAAGAGTTAGAAATGAAGAAGGGAAGAACAGAAATCGAGTCAGTAAAACCAAAAATATGAGAAACCACAAAGGACAATTCGGTGAATTGAATAATAAATTATAAGGATGAAAATGTGCAGAGCTTGTCGATAAAGGCTCTTCAGTATTAAAACAAAACAGAAAAAAATTATGATACAATCAGATATGGTGGGTGCGTGGGTGGGTGCGTCAAATTGGTGTAAGCCATCTGCACACATTTTTGCATTTAGTTATTTGTCTTGGCTTTATCAATGTGTGTGCACATGCACACTTATGTGCACACAAGGGTGAGTGTGGCACAGCGTGAGCGTGGAGGTCAGAGGACAGGGCTCAGTTGTCGGTTCTCTGTCAGATTGGTTCTAGAGACTGAACACAGGTCCTAAGACTTGGCAACAAGCACCTTGACCTGCTGAACGCCAACTCACTGGCCCAACACGTTTTAAATTAGTACAGTTGAAGAAACATGCCTGTTGAATAGCTCGTTATTTAATGCTTTTTTAAAAAAATTTTATACATGATGATAGCATTGAGATTTTATTTGCAATGTTCTTAACTTTTAGAACTATATACTTCATGTCTTGTGAAGTAAACAATAACCCTTTATAAGATTGTCCATGGGGAGTTTGTGTTTAGATGGAAGATGTCTGACTGTGACAGATTATTAATGCCGTCGAAGAAGCATTTGGCGATGGGGATTTGTTCCTTTTCCTGTATGCTACATTCCCCAAATTCAAAGCAGACACACAAATTTAACTACCCTCTCCCGACCCCCAGAAACCATTTCTCAGACTGTCCCGAAAGCCTCCCTCCTCAGGGCTCCCCAAGCCCTTCTTGCTCTCACACTGGATTGATTATCTGGAGTTCTCTTAGGGGTGGGATTTACCGAGTGCCTGCTTCTCTGCTCTGACTTTTGTTTGACATTGTGGTATAATGAATGAGTCCGCTGCGGGGTGGAATAATATTTTTCATTGAGTCTTGTTTCCTGTTTCTTCTTATCTCTCAGCCTTTATCCCATTCGGACAGCTATTTTACGTTCAGTGTTCCCAGGGGAAAGGTGACAGAGAAGACACATAGTTTCTAACTCTCAGCATCCTAAACAGGAAGATCACATGTGAAGACAATAAAGTCAACGTTCCGTATGAGGTGTTTGAGAAGAGCCAGGATTCTCAGGCTGAGATAAGTTAGGGACATAAGAAGGGAACGCAGGGAGACAGAGAAAAGCAAGATCTTGACTGAAGACCCGGAGGTCTCAGATAGGCCCAGGGCCAGATTACACAGAGAGTGTAGCTTATAACTGGACTTTTCTCTACAGTCGAGGCTCTCAGTCTTCCTCATACTGTGGTGACCCCCAGACATAAAATTATTTTCATTGCTACTTTATTACTGTAGTTTTGCTATTGTTATGAATTATAATGCAAATATCTGATAATCAGGATATCTGGTATGCAACCCCAGTGAAAGACTGTAGGCTTGGGAGAAAAAAGAAAAAAGAAATAAAAAGAGTAGTTGAGTATGGTGGTACACACCTTTAATCCCAACACTTGGGAGGCAGAGGTAGAGAGACCTCTGCGAGTTCAAGGTATGATGGCACATGCCTTTAATTCCAAATGTTGGCAGAGGCAGACAGACCTCTGTGAATTCAACAGCTACTAAAAGATATTTGTTTATAAATGCTGCTAAATTAATCCAAGACAGGTGTTTTGAAAATACCTTGACTTCAAAATTGAAGTCAAAGGTATGTTACTTTAGAGAAGAGATTTTGCTTTTGTTTCCACAGGAAATGCAAGGTTGTGGATTCATTCTGAGTTAAGAAAAATCAGGTTTGATCAAGGAAGACCACCCGAGAAATCTACGGTAGGAACAGATGGCCCAGATGTCTGAGTTCTACAAGACTGCTGCCTGAGATGATCAAGACTCACAGGATACTCCAGTCAGGACTTGACCATAATTCTAAATTTTCTTTGGGTCCCTATAAGATTATCAGCATCCCCAACCAGCAGGAAGTAGCTTGAAAAACTATGTCCACATTCCCAAAAAATGGACTATGGATATTCTTTTTTTTTTTTAAGAAAAAAAAGAGGGGGAAGTGGTGTGGGACAATTGTCTATATTCTGTCAATTATGCTTTAAATAAATACCGATTGGCCAGTAACCAGGCAAGAAGTAGAGGCAAGACAACCAGACAGGATGTAGAGGTCGGTCAATGAGAACAGGAGAATTCTGGGAAGGAGGAAGCTCATTCCTCTGCTGGCCTGGGCTAATATAAGTTATAAGAGTTAATAAGAAACCTGAGATAATGGGCCAATCAGTTTATAACTTATGTAGACCTCTGTGTGATTTTCTTTGGGTCTAAATGGTGTGGGACCTGATGAGAGGACAGAAGCTAGGCATGACAGAAATCCAGAAAACAAGCATACCCTCATGTTACATATATATATATTATATATATATATATATATATGTATTTATATAACATGTGTAGTCCCAACTGGCCTTGAACTTGAGATCACTCCTGCCTCAATGTCCCAAATGCTGAAAATAAAGATGTGTATCACTATACTGCACTAGACCTATTCATTCTTGACAACATTTGTTCTGTATATCCTTTCTTGGCAGGGTGGCCAAGATATTCATGCAACAGAAAGAGTAAAGGGCATGCAGCTGCCTGTCCTTGGAAAGTATTACCTCAGCTCACTGAGGAGTCTGTGACAAAGCTACCCTCAAGATGACTGATGGGGTTGGCTTTAGAGTCACAGAAGAAAAACTGCTGACATGTTACGTTAAGCTAAAATAGAGTCCAGTAAGCAGATATTTCCTGTGAGTAAGGCACCCTGCCTTTGGACAGCTTGGTTCTGATAGGAGTCTGAGGAACGTATGCACAATCTCTGGTTTGGGAGGAACTATCACTGACTGTTGCCTGATGTTTCCAGGCTTTCCCTCCCTCTGATTTTTATCACACTTGAACTGTTTCAAGGTGGATTGGCGCTTTCAGTGACCCTTAACGTTGGCCACAGCAGGCATCAACTGTCAAATGCTTTCAATTTAAAGTCAACTCTGTGGTTACTATACTTTACCTGTCATGGCTTGATGGCTCAGAAAATAGTTGAGACACGTATCTAAGGAAAATTAGACACTAATGATTTTTATAGCTAGCGTGAATACTGTAAAAAAAAAAAAAACTTGCAAACTCTACTGTGTGTTCACCATGAATAGCCTGAATATGGTTTGCCTCACCACCGTGGATGGGGATTGATGACATGGTTGGTGTCGTGTGGACGGCTGCTTAGGAATAGGGCTAGTAGACCACTTGATTTAGGGTCTTATCTAAGATGGTAATTTTGACTAAGCTTGCGAGTTTTCTTTCACAGATGTCTGCAATAGGCTTCCAGGATAAGGACTCCATTTTGTGACTTGGTTCTTTTTGAGGCCTCCTGTTTTCTTCTTCATTTTATACTAGCCACAAAGACCACCTTGCTGTTCTGAATGGGCCAAACTTTCTATTTTCTTCAGGACCTTTTTCTGCCTGGGTGTTTCCACATGAACTTTAGGAGTCTATTTTATAATTCTGCGGGAAGTTTTCTGGGGATCGTATTGAATCTATCGACCGCTTTTGGCAATATAGTCACTTACACAGTGTTCATCTGGATAACCTAGAAGCATGGACAGTTTCTGTCATCTACTGTATTTTTCAATTTTATTTTAAAATTGTCATTGTACAGGCGTTTCCTTTCCTGGGTTGGGTTTACTCCTAGGTATTTTTAATTTGTTATTCTCTCTCTCTCTCTCTCTCTCTCTCTCTCTTTCTCTGTCCTTCCCCTCTCACTGTGATGTGTGTACCATGCATGCCCCAGTGTGGGTCTCAGAGGACACTGGTGTAGCTGGTTCTCTCTCTCTCTCTCTCTCTCTCTCTCTCTCTCTCTCTCTCTCTCTCTCTCTCCCTTTCTCTGTCCTTCCCTTCTCACTGTGATGTGTGTACCATGCATGCCCCAGTGTGGAGTTCAGAGAACACTGGTGTAGCTGGTGTTCTCTTTCCACTTTTTAGATGGGTTCCAGGAATTGCATACCAAACACCCTTATCTGCCGAGCCATCTCTCCAGGCTCCCCACCCCAAATATTTTTTTGAAGCTATTGTAAATGGGATGGTCTACCCATGCCCTGTTTTTTTTTTTTTTTTCTCAGCAAGTTCATTATTGATGTATAGAAAACCTGCTGTTTTCACGTCAGGTTGCTGGCACGTCTCTTTCTGTACAACCTTGGCAGTTCACCATGTGTTTATTTGCCTCAGCTCTTTAAGGCCTGTAAGCTCCATCTCAAGGATCCTACAGCCCTAGACCCACAAGCTGCTGCACGGTCCTCCCCTATGAAGGGCTGACGCACGGGAGTAGCTCCTTGTGTCCTTTTCACAGCCTCTGTGGACAGAGCTCAGCATCCGTACTTTGTAACGTAGTCATTGGGAGATGCCACCAGGTCCTGGCCTTTGCGGGCTCCACAGTGCGGTCTATGGCATCAACCCTCTCCTGCTTGTCTTCCACGCCTCAGTTGATCTTGTTATTGCTGCCAGTGCCCGAATCAATCACGAGATACTTGTTCCTGAAGAAAAACATGACAGGACACGGATTGTGCAAGTCACACGTTCTGTTAAAGTCAGGCACTCCTGCAACATCCATGAGGTAACTGCAAAACATTTAACCATTTCAGTGATGCCGTGCAGAGCCTCCTCCATTTTTGTGCCTGTGGGGCTCCCAATAGTCTTCAAAAGAACGGTCAGCCACTGTGCTGGTGAGGGGGCATGCATTGCCACCTGCTGAGAGCTGCCTCCTGTGGGTCCCTGTGCCTGAAGCATTGTAGTGGAGGGAGCGGTGGGCTGTGGCCCAGCTCCCAGCTAACTTTATCCAAGATAATTACACAGAAACTGTATTCATTTTAAACACTGCTTGGCCCATTAGTTTCAGCCTCTTATTGGTTAACTCTCACATCTTGATTAACCCATTTCTAATAATCTGTGTGGCACCACGAGGTGGTGGCTTACCGGGAAGGATCTTAACCTGCATCCATCTTGAAGAAGAAAGCTATAGCATCTGCCTCATTGCCTTCTTCCCAGTATTCTGTTCTGTCTACTCCACCCACCTATGTTCTGACCTATCAGGCCAAGCAGTTTCTTTATTAATTAACCAATGAAAGCAACAGAAATACAGAAGACCTACCTACATCACAGCATCAGCACCACAGGCACAGAAGGACCTCCCAGCACGTTCAATGACTTTGGCTGTATTCTTTCAGTTTGGTTTTGAACGATGTCCTCCTATATGTCTCGCTGGCTAATACGTGTGGCCACCAGTGGGACTTTGCCAAGTTTAGCATACTTCTTGCATTCTGTGTGACTGCTTACTGAGGCTGAGGCTGTGGTGAGAACAGGTCCCTCCTCAGGCGAGGCACACGAGGGCATTTTCGAAGAGCTTCTGCTTCAAGCTTCCATGCCACAGTCTGTAGGGACTGTACTCCCGAGTTCTCTCCGTGTATGGTGTATACAGCACCTGCTCGCATCACATCTAAGTGCCTCTCTGCCCGATCAGTCTCGTCTCTCGGATGACTGCTGCCCAAGAAGGAGCATCATCTACCTGGCAGTTACTGTTAACCATGTCCCAGCGTGGTCGGCTTGACGTACCTGCTGCCAATGGGTGGTCATTCTTGAACTCATGGAAGATCAGATTTTCCAGATTTCCCAGATTTCCCATCTCTCACTGTTTCTTTTATCCTTAGCTCTTACTCTCACTGTGATAGCCTAAAAAAAAAAAAAAAAGATCATGACTCTGTCAGTCACAGAGAGACAGATTTAGCCTCTCTTCCCCCTCAGCCCTATAGAGTGGTTTGTATGCGTGTGTATCGCTCATCAAAGCCAGCTCTGTGCCAGTTTGTTGCACTGGAGCTGGGCCATCTCTCCTACTCGTGCCGTCCCCAGGGAAGTGCTGTTACGTCATAGTTTGTAGCAGTAACAACTGATGCTGGTTGAAAACCTGCTATATACCAAGAACTCCACACATAATATAATATTTATAACAACTTTGAGACAGGTTCTATTAGCACTCACATTTTTGAAACAGGCTAGTAGTAGCCCAGGCCTTGAGGAGCACCCAAGCTGGCTTAGAGTTTGTAGAGATCTTTCTGTCTCAGCCTTGTGAGTAGCTCTGATTACAGGAATGAACCATCGTTCTCGCTTTAGTACTGACATTTGCTGGGCGGGTGGTGGCGCAGGCCTTTAATCCCAGCACTCGGGAGGGAGAGGCAGGCAGATCTCTGTGAGTTCAAGGCCAGCCTGGTCTACAAGAGCAAGTTTCAGGACAGGCTCCAAAGCTACAGAGAAACCCTGTCTCAAAAAACCAAAAAAACAAGACATAACAAAACAACAACAACAACAACAACAACAAAAACCCTGACATTTTACAGAGGTCTAATGTGGGAGTCCCCTCTGTGTGCTGTGATTACCATTAATGAATAAAGAAACTGCTTTGGATCTATAGCAAGGCAGAACTTAGGTAGTCAGGGAAAGCTAGGTTGAATGCTGGGAGAAAAAGGGCGGAATCAGAGAGATGCCATGGAGCCACTGGAGACAGATGTGCTGAAACTTTGCTGGTAGGCCACGACCTCATGGTAATATACAGATTAACAGAAATGAGTTAAATTAAGATGTAAGAATTAACCAATAAGAAGCTAGAGCTAATGGCCAAGCAATGATTTAATTAATACAGTTTCTGTGTGATTATTTTGGTTCTGGGAGGCTGGGACGAACAAGCAGCTCCTTGCAACAGACGTCCAAACTGTGGTTTTTAAAAGAATTGACAGCCTTTTCAAAGGTCACCTAGGTAACAAATATAAAGGAGAAGCATGATTAATAAAAACTCAGGGACAGAAATTGGGGTTCAACCTGAAAACCAGAGAAGCAAAGCAGTCAGCCACTGGCTCTTTACCCTGACCTCAATTCAAAAATGGACATCCTGCCTTCAGGAATCTCAGAATGAGACTGAGACTGAGACCTGTCTCCTCTCATCTCATAATTCTTTCTAGGGCTGGGATTGAAGGCATGCACCACTGGGATTAAAGGCATGCACCGCCTGGTTTCTATGGCAACTGGAGTGGCTCCTGGGAATGAAGGTGTGTGTCACCACTGCCTGGTCTGTAAGGCTGACCAGTGGGGCTGTTTTACTCTCTGATCTTCAGGCAAACTTTATTTATTAAAATGCAAAGGAAATGTCCCTACATAAACATTGTGATTCTACAAGCACAAATTTAACACCTCTGTGACAAGTACAACATCACGCAATCCATTCTTCCTCCTTTACCTGTTACTATAAACTCAATGGAGTCACACTTCAAGTGTATCCACGTTTCTAGTCTCTGCACCAGCAGGCAAATGGGAGTGAGGCTTTGGGCTTACACCAGAATTTGGGCTTCCCTTGCTGTGGTTTGGCTGTCACTGTGGCAGCGTCACCTCCGTGAGTCTGTCTGTGTGACTGCAACCAAGGGGAGGGTGATGATTGTTTTTGAGATGTCTTGAGACGGGAGACTGGAATAAGAAAAAAATAAATGAAAGAAAAAAATATAACCTGTAACCCAGTCCCCACCCCCATCCCACCTGCGTGCGCCCGAAGTGGACGTTCTTTTGTGTTATCGTTTTATTTTCTTCTTGTTTGGGACGTCTTGGCGTGATCTCTTTTGAAGACGCGGTTCTGCTGCTTCAAAAGGTGCAATTCCAACCTAAGGAGTCACCCCTGCATTTCCTCCTCCTCCTGTTCCATTTGAACATGCTGGGGCTTGGGAAAGAGAACCCTTAACTCAGGCTTAGACCTCGTGCGGATTTTGTCAACAAGCAGCGTATTTGGACGAGGACCCCCACAGAGCCGGTTCCTTCTGCTTTTGGATGAGTTTGGCTTTCTGGCAAGGATGCCTTTGAAATGCTCTTTTGTTTTATTTTTCAGACTTCTCTTTTGAAGCAGCGGGGTACGCGAACCTTTCCCGTAAATGATTTGTATTGTCTTCCTTTGTTTCCCTTTCCTCTATGGGTAAAAGGAAAAATTAAAAGTCTGTCCCGCCTATTTCTGATGTTAGTGATTTAAAAAGCTTGGGCTTCTTTCTCCAAAGAGAGCAAGCGTGTTCGGTCATTGGGGCCACACAGAGTTCTGATTGGCTGAAGGGGTTAGAGCTCCTCGGTCTGGAGTCCTGGCGGAGCTTGTGGATTGGGGTATACTGAGGAATTCTGTGGGACAGCTGCTGTGTTTGCAAAGCTGTGTGAGCAAGGTCACCTTTTGACCCTCAAGCCATCTCTCTCTGTCCCAGTCAAGTTACAGGAGCCATTTAAAGGAAAAGAAGATGGGTGTGGCTATCCACTCTTCAAACACATTTAAAATTGAGAATTTTGCTGTCTACCATAAAATATAGAGATGTAGCGAGGCAAATACCTTTTTATACTTCGAATTCATCAAGTCAACATACAGCAGGAAACGTGGAGTCAAATACGATGCTCGAACAAAGAAACATTCCTATCTTCGTATTTTATATATACATATATTAATATATAAATCATATTATATTTTTGCAATATATATATATCATACAAATCAACAAAGAAACTTATGTTACATTTCAGCTTTTAAAGTAGTAATAGAAAGATTATGACAGAAACATATTCTGTCCCCACAGTTGGATAATCATGCATGGCACCTGGCCACCAAAATGATCTTTGTATAGTTCTGAGAGGATAGCCCAATAGTTATTGGCACACTAGATTTTTGTTTGTTTGTTTGTTTGTTTTAAGAAACAATGCCATTCTACTCTCCAGCCTATTTCCTTCAAGAAGGTAGAAAATGAATTTCTCAGTGATTGGCTCTGGAACAACCCATAATAAGTTTATTAGGCGTTTATGACTATCTAAACAAATGTAAGAAATCATAGTTCACTTAAAACGGGAAATTTGAAGGATGCAGCCGATGCCCGTGATTTCAGTACTCATGAGATACAATTTTATGAGTTTGTCGACTATGAAGTTAATCGCCAAGTTGATAGGGTTTAGAGCAACCTAGGAGACAAACCTCTGGTGTGTCCACGAGGGCTTTTCCAGAGAGACTGAAGTTGCATGACATCCCTTTCCTTTGAGAGTACGGATAGAACCATTCCTTGGACTGGGGTCCTACATTGAACAGAAGGAAGAAAATAAGTAGAGTATTGATTTCTCTTTGCTTCTTCTTCTTTTTTAATTACTTTTAAATAGTGTTTGGTATTACAATATAGTTTGCCGTTTTCCCTTCCCTTTTCCTCCTTCCATATCCTCCCATGCAGCCCCGACCCTTGTTCCCTTTCAAATTCATGGACCTTTTCTTAGTTTCCGTTGTGTGTCTGTGTGGGTGATGGGATGCGGGGCCAACAGCATCACACTTTGGTGGATTGCACTCCTGAACATGAGCCCAATCAAACCTTTCTTTCCTCATGTAGCTTTTCTTGTCTATTTTGCTACAGGAACAAGCTAACTAACATGGTGACTTTTTAAGACTCTGGAATAATACATAGATTCTCACGTACTACATCATTGATTCCTTTTGTAAAAGAACAAATGGGCTCTTTGACAAGAATCTCCCAACAGTTAAAGCTCTGAGAGAAAAGTGAAAGCATCAGTGAATCTAATTTACTATAATTTTAAGTCGTATTGTTTATTTTTAATATTATGCATACATATGTGTGTCTATGTGTCTGTGGTATGTGCATATGAGTTCTTATTCCCTGAGAGACTTCAGTCATTAGATCCTATGGAGCTAGAGTTATAGATGGTTGTGAGCTACCAAACTGCCGGGAATGGAACCAAACTCAGGTCCTCTGCAAGAGCAGCACACACTCTTAATCACTGAGCCATTGCTCTAGCCCCTGTGTCTAATTTTATTTTGTCTGTCCCCTTAGAAGTGTAGTCACATCTACTTTTGATCCAGGTCAAGCCTCTAGGGCTCTCAGTTCTAGAAGGAAGTAGAATCCCTCCCCCAACCCCCGCCAAGTTTCCAAAAGAATGACCCTTGGAAATCAGGGCCAAACAAGAGAATCTATCCCCTCTGGATGTCTATCATTGAATCATAGTTCTAAAGTGTCTTTTTGTCTCTGGAGGGAGCCAGAGAGGTGACATCATTTCTGATATAAAATCTGTTAATGCTGAAGTGGGTTTCACCATAACTTTGCTGTGTAGAGCAAGCACACAATGCCTTTATAGAGCAATCCATTTCCCAAACCAGTTTTAAATGTAGTTTATATTTAATTAACTCATTATAAACAGATATTTACCAGTTAGTGTTAGAACATTAACTTTAAAAGGGCCTTCCAGATCTAACTGATATATGAATGCTCAGATTTCTATTTAATTATCTTATTTTGTAGCTTCATTCTCTTCTGACACACTCAGGCTAATTTAGAATAATTCAGATATTTGAATAGTTCTTACAGGGAGTTGAGATTTCCTTTTTGGGTCTTTACATAATTGCTCACTTGCATAGATAACCTTTGCAGGGGACCAAGGGGGAAAAATTAACACTGGTAGGTGGAACTTACAAGGAGCCTGATTTGTATTGCATCTAGAATTTTCTAATGGTCAGAATTGTCTTAGCATGGAATAGTCTGCTTCAGAGGGTGGTGTTGAAACAGTCGTTGCCGGTTTGAGGTAGGCTGAAGGACGCTTGAAAGACATCCCACACTAGGTTAGAATTGATACCAGTAGACTGAAGAGGTCGTGGGCAGAAATGCTGTACACAGGATTCACGACATTGGGCGCAGATAATTAAAGGATTCAGCCAAGCCTGACATAATGTCCCAGGCATTGTGACTTACCGCTTTCGGTATAGCTGCTGGGCTCTCGCATCTGACATCTCCATCACGTCTGAATGTCATTTCAAACTGAACACGTCTGAGACATCTATTTTGATTTTCCTTTCTAGTCCTGTTCATCCAACAATCGTCGTGATTTTTTTTTCATATCTTTAAATAACTCCCCATGCAGCACACAGAATAATTCCTTACAAACTCCTGCTGCTTCTCGCCCTAGTCCCTGTTGACTCACCTGGAACTTTACTCTAGTTTTCCATGTGTTTTTATGGCTAACCTCTGATTTCCTTGGCCTCTGTTCAAATAGTAAAGTACCTTTGCAGACTCGCTGCCGGACTGGGCTATCTGATGTGACACTTCCTGTCACCTTGTCCCCACTTGCTCTCCTTTACCTACTCTACTTTTCCATGATAAATTGAGGTCAACGTTTGGTCTATGTCGAAACGATGCAAATGAAAAGGTGTTCGTTTAAACAGGAAAGCTAAGAGGCTATAGGATAAGTCATGACCTATAGGACAAGCAGGACCGTCCTGGATTGTTCGTTGATAAAGGGCTTTAATACTTATTTACAATATTATTCTGTCCTAATCTCCATCTTCCTAGGAGCCTCAAGTGGATATTAGTGAACATACACAGTAGTGGTCTTCAAAAGGAATTTACAAATCGCTCTAAACAATACAGATTCCCGGAAGTATCTCGGAAGGATACCAAGGCGCTTGATGCTGGTGGTTGGACGGGTGGGTGGAGCTATCATTGCTTTGGTTCCTGCAGGATTGTAAGTGGGAGACATCCATCCACTCTGCATATCTGGAGAGAAGGGTTTGCTTTCTCCTTACCCCAAACCCTCTGGGACTGGGGCTTCTGAGTTGCAGAATTTTTGACTTATTCAGCAAACTTCCTATCTTAAATAATCTTAGATGGTATGACGGAACGGCTTCCGGCGACAGAACGACTTGGGTTTTTATCACGATGTTTCCTCTCTGCTCTTCAGTAAAACAGTTTTGTCCTGAATAATAACTAATGGTTTGGATATTTTTTATAAAATTGATACTACTAGATTTTAAATTCATGTTTTCTACTAGATTTTAAATTCATGTTTTCGGTTTCTATTACCAGTAGGAAGAAAGTGGGTATTATCAGGATGAATGAACTTTAAAACTTCCCTATATTGCAATAATTTTTAATGCTAGTGGGGAAGGCATTCCATTTTTATTTTTTCCTGATACCTGACTGTATCATCGCACAATTGCCAGAGAATTTCAAAATTGTTCTTCATAAAATTTTGTGGGCATTATTTATTTCAATTTTCAAAGATCCTTGTAGTTAAACAAGAGATACAGAAGAAAAAAGTAAAGAAAAAATGTGTCTGGATTCTCAAGGAATGTCGTTTTAGAAGTCATATTCAGAGTTAAACATTAGGCCAACGGAAGGATGTCATAAATCCATGGACCGTTCTGGAACACATTTCAACAACTTGGAAAAATGTTGATTCTAGGTATTTCCCCTGTCAAGATAATGACAACAGAATAAGATTTAAAATCACACATGTTTTTTATGAGTCTGTTTTTAATTTATAAAAATGGAGATTTCCCAAAAATCCCTCAGTAGGGGACTGATTAAATTATATATACAAATAGTAAAATTTGCTTCATTTACTTAGTGAAGTTCAGTGTTTACTGGCATGGAAGGTTATTTGTAACATGCTGTTGAGCAAAAGAAAATACAATACCATTTATGTAAAATTCTATCTTTTTTAAGAATGGCATTCGTTGAAATATGGTTATTTATGAGGAATGAGAATTTTTTTATTTAGGCATTTTTGGTTTTTACATTTTGATTATATATGTATAATCATAAATGATGCAAATTTATAGCTATATTTCTTAAAATGAGCAAAATCTAATTGTAAATATACCCTAGACATTTTTTAGTAGTGAAATCTCAGTATCATCAATGTTTGATTTATTTGTTTAGTGTAAGAAGCAACTATTTGAAAATAATATTGTATAATGAGTTTTTTCATAAAAATTAAATTTTTCTATTTTTTTTCTCTCTCTCTTTCCTCCTTTTTTTCTTTCTTGTATTTTGAGACAGAGTCTTGCTTTATAGCTCTGACTGTCCTGGAATTCACTATGCAGACCAGGCTTCAAACTCACAGAGATCTGTTTGCCTTTGAGTTCTTGGAATAAAGGCATTGTGCTACCTTTCCCGGCCATAAAAATCAAGATTCAGATACAATTTTAAGAGATGAGATAAGCTTCATGACAAAGCATGTCATGCCTGTGGCTCGATTGATAAATATTAGCTGTATTTATGGGTTACAATATGTGCTTTGATATATGTATGCTTTATGAAGTAGCTACTAACTTCAACAGATAAGTAACCCATCACCTCACCTAGTAACGTTCGTTAATGTGGTAAGGTTAACATTTGGCCCTCTCAGCATGGATCAAGTACTGATGATATTGTCATTAATAATCACGTCAGTGTGCATTAGGTCTTTAGAATCTTTTTATTCTGTAACCACAAAGTTATACCTCTGCATCAGCATCTCTGCAAATCCTTGGAAATCATAGCACTCTCTGTTGCGGTAGCAATCTCATAAGATTAGCTGAAATTCTTTACAAAAAATTTTATGTCCCAGTGACAGCAAACAGTATTTGTGTGTGTGTGTGTGTGTGTGTGTGTGTGTGTTCTGACTTATTTGTCACAGTATCATGTCTTCTAGGTTCATCTATATTGATATACAGGACAAAACTGCCACGAATTGGTGTCTGCATATTTGAAGACACCTCCCAGTATTAGGGACTTGTTTGAATAGCAAACATCCTTCACAGATCTCAAAAGTCCATGAGGGGTTTGTTTTGGGCAAGCTGTTCTGACACCTGAGGAAGCAAGTGTGATACATTATATCCCAGCTCCATCCAGTGCCATCTAAAGTCTGGATTCCTAAGAGCATCCATGCAACCTGTGTCTGCAGAGTCTCCGAGGACAACTCGAGTCATCATTGAACCCACTGGTTTATGGTGTCTTTCCTGTTGCCAGAATAGGTTTGTCACCTGAATCGTCAGGGCCAGGCCTGGGTCTTTGGTTGGTCTCTTCAGGGCTGGGCTTGAACTCAAGTGCACGCACCATGGTCATTCTGGTCTTTGGGTCCATGGTGGCCAAATTGACACTGGGATCTTCTAAGGTGGCCTTAACTATTTCTCTTTTTGGGTTTCTGAGCTCACTGAAACCGGTGGCCATAGAACTAATTAGTACCTGGAACTTGCTTGAATCTGGAAAGGACTTGATGTCTGGGTTCACAGAGCCAGCATACTGTCCGGGGTGACAGAGACTGTCTTAAAGCTGGAGTCTGTGGCTTTCAGCCTAGCATCAGGGGAGAGGCAGAGTCTGAATTTTCCCTGGGCAAGATCTCTGGGAGACAGCCTGAGGCAAAGGGACCAGCCAGGCACTGAGTATGCTCATAGCCTGTACTTTAAGGCCTGGCCTGGGGCTTCTGTCTGTGTGTCAGTCTGGTGCTTGGGATCATGGGAGAAATGCCAGGTGACCCAGTTCACAGCAGTGCCAAGTGTTAACCTCGTTCTCCTTTCCCTGGAGGGAGGGCATCTTATTTTGCTGTGCTGTGTTTTGCTGCTGGGGCTCTGGCAAGGGTGGGGGTACTGGGGTGGGGTGGAAGGATGGGGATGCCTTTTCATTATTTGTTGTATCCAAGACCTCTCATGGGCATCCCTTCGCTCTTTGAAGGTGTTTTTGTATGTGAACGCAATGTTATTAATTGCTTAGTAATTATTTACTGGTTCCTCAGGCTGGATGACTAAGAAAACAATTATTTCCTTGGTTCTTTATTTCCTTTCTTTACTCGCCCTTTTAAAGCAGAGACCTAAATGAAATCACCCCACTAGCTCAAACTGCTGGTTGTACCAGGGTTGCATGTTGCAGTTGTCTGGCTGATGCCACCCTTCCATCTTTCCCGAGAGAGGACCCTAGGCCTCTTCCTCAGTTCCCCTAGACCCCTTCCACTGCACCTATACACCCTCCCCCGGCCTTAATGTAATTATTCTCCTAACAGTCCTGCCCCGACTCTTCAAGATGCCAGCCTCAGCTTCCTGGAGCTGCTGTGCCCACAGACACACAGGAGCCTGAGAATTGATTACCCTCTAGCACGGTGGTTCTCAACCTTCCTAATGCTGCGGTCCTTTTACACAGCCCCTCATGTTGTGGTGACCCCCCCAACCGTAACACTATTTCTGTTGCTACTTCATAACTGTAATGTAAATTATCTGTGTTTTCCGATGGTCTTAGGCGACCCCTGTGAAAGGGTTATTCGGCCCCCCCAAAGGGGTCTCAACCTACAGGTTGAGAACCACTGCTCTGGGTGATGCTTAGCTAATGAGGAACCAGTCTGGGAGACCAGATTTAAGCCTCCCTGTAATAGAACACAATGTGGAGGCTGCCGCTATATATTCCGGAGATTTCGCCTAGCATCAGACTAAAACCACTCTCCTGGGAGTCTGCTGAACTCATAGCATTCTTGGCTTCCTTTTTGGCTTGGTTGGGTTCTCCCATTCCCTTACCCATTTCCTAAGAGAACAGTTCTTGCAGACAAATATTCGTGTAGGAGTCTGCTTGGGGGGGAATCTAGTATAACAGCTGGTAATGCGGTGCTTTCCAGATGTTGTACGTGATTTGCCTGAACTGAATTCAGTGCTGTAGCGTTTTGCGCACAAAGGTGGGACTGGTGGAGTCATAGTTAATTCGGCACTTTCTCTTATCTACTGGAAATAAGGGTTTCTACTGGGGAGTTAAATGCGTGATGAATTAGGAGACATGGGTCCGTGTCCGCTTCTCATGTAGTGTGTTAGGAAATCTGTGTTTCTTGTCATAGCTCCAGCACGTAAATTAGCCTTGTATCTTCAAACAATACATGCTTCGTTTATATATGCCACTGTTAGGGACTGAATGGCAGTGATGTATGTCACCTCGGACTTGTTTTAGTTCTCAAGAATTAGATGAATAAAGATAAAACCACCTCCTCACTCGTGATACATTGCCTATCTTTTATACTGCGTTGGGGAAGAAGGGAAGTGACTTTTCTTCTGTCAGTTTGTAAATTTATCTTTGCCCGCACAGCTCTGGAAATGGAGGACATATATTATTTGTGAAGTGAAGCCGTGCAAGCTTGTAATCAGTGTGGCTTGGTGATATGTCACCTAACTGAGGCCTGTTCTTCCTTCCTTTTCTCCATAATGGGGAACCGGTAGTAATGTGGGATATTAGGTTAGCTGGTGGAATTTTGCTATTCAAGTTGGGCATGAAAATCGGCTTCCCATTGATTTGATTTAAATCTGTGCAGCAGGAAGCAGATAGAGAAAAGGATTGAAGCGGTTATTAAATGTGATTTCCTTTCTTAGTCATTCATCCTTAGAAACTGATAATAGCTCTCTGTAGAAAAAAATGAATGACCTTCGGATAAAAATTTCATTTAGCGGGTGTGGCGGCATTCACTTTTAAACCCCGCACCCTCGAGGCAGAAGAAGGTGAATGTCTGTGAATCCCAGGCCAGCCAGGACCACATAGTGAGCCCTTGTCTCAAAAAGCAAGACTTCACTTTGTACAAGTGGTTTTTATATCCTAATATATATTTGCTATTCAAAGAGCAACTGGTTAGAATTCTAGACTAGAATTTGTCTAACAATGCGACTATTCATTGGGATGTCATTTTGATTTGATTTCTCTCTTTCTAGTCCCATGTGTTCTCAAGAATGTAGCATGGGAAGAGCTGGGCACTTTCTCCTTGCTTCCGTCAGTGAATGTGTGTATATGACCCTCTTCAGGAGGAAGGCTAAGAACTTGGAAACTTGTCGCCATATGCACACACCCCTCTGAAGTTTGTCTTTCATAGTGAGCATGCACCCCTGAGACATATGGCCAAGTGACTAGGGAAGAAAAATCAAAAGTTTTCTGGAAATATCCAGTCTTTGCTGTGCCACATTTGTTTCCTCCTCTTCCTCTTCCTCTTCCTCCTCCTCCTCCTCCTCCTCCTCCTCCTCCTCCTCCTCCTCCTCCTCCTCCTCCTCCTCCTCCTCCTCCTCCTCCTCCTCCTCCTCTTCTTCTTCTTCTTCTTCTTCTTCTTCTTCTTCTTCTTCTTCTTTTCCCTGCAGGAGTTCTTAGATTGTGATTCTTTCTGAGATGCTCAGCTTTAAAGGAAACACTATAATTATGCTAATTGAGTCAAGTTATTTAACAAATACAAAGAGCTTAGAATAGCTCCGTGGACATTAGACATTCTCACTGCAGATGATTCTAACTGCATGATAGATTCTAACTGCATGAGAGCCCCCAATTCCTTGCTGAGATCACTGAAGTCACATCTATTTTTTTTCTTTTCTTTTTTTAAAAGATTTATTTATTTGTTATGTATACGGTGTTCTGCCTGCCTGCATACCTGCATGCCAGAAGAGGGCATCAGATCTTATTATAAATGGTTGTGAGTCACCATGTGGTTTCTAGAAATTGAACTCGGGTCCTCTGGAAGAGCAGCCAGTGTGCTCTTAACCTCTGAACCATCTCTCCAACCCCATGTATTTCTTAATTCAGAGGAGTTTTTTTGTTTGTTTGTTTTTGTATTTTAAAACAAAAGTGAGGTGAATATGCTGTATTGTCTGGAATAGCTGTAGCAGCCCCAAATCGAATGCATGGGTATTTCTGCAGTGGCATGTCAATATTCACACACAGTATAATATGATCTATAGTCTCAGGTTATTTATCGAACTCAAGTGTGAGTTTGTTACTGTGAAAGTTTTAAAACTTTTGGGTTATAAAAGTTCATGGTTCTTGCCAGATGGTGGTGCACACCTTTAATTCCAGGACTCAGGAAGCAGAGACAGGTGGCCTTCTTGAGTTCAGGGCCAGCCTGTTTTATAGAGTGAGTTAGTTCCCCAACAGCCCGAGTTAAAAACACAGAGAAACCCTGTCTTGAAAAACCAAAAGAAAAAAAAAGAACAAAATAACAAAAACAAAAAGCTTCAAGGATCTTATAGGTTAAAAACAAATATTTTAAATGTTCTTAGATAACTTTGATTGGCAATGTTTTTAAGTTTTTAAATGTCAAATAATCCCCTTCGTCAGACACTGAGAGCTTCAATTAATCTAAGACTAAGATGTCCCAGTAACCAGAGGGAGGAATGTTGTAGAGGTTTAAAGGAGGAAGGACCTCCTCCCCAAACAAGTGTAGCCCAAAGCTCCAAATGTGCCCTGACTGAGAGGCAGCTGAGGTTCAGAAAGAAACAGATCTGGAATTCAGAAAACACAGCCACTCTGCTGAAGGAAGGCTTCTGGGACCCTTTGCGTACACACTCAGTGCTCAACATTTGTTATCATCCTTCCTTTGCCTTTCCCTCTCTTCTCAGTTTTTCTTTCTTTGTAATCCATTCTTCTATACGGATATTTCTCACGCATGGTCCTAAATATAGATGCCAAGAAAACAACTCTCCAATTTAAATCAGAACAGAAAAGTACGATGTTTTTTTTTTTAATTGTTTTTTTATCGTTTTGCTTTTGAGACAGGATCTCACCACGTACCCCAGGTCGGCCTTGAACCCCTCCCATAAAGTGGGAGGCAATGTGAGAGTAATGAATTATCTTGATGATGCTTCAAAGGAAATGGGAATTCAAAGGAAAATACAGACTCACAGAATACAGGACCAAGGTGGAAGCTGCCTTGTCCTGCTGCTCTGCCCCGGAGGAGATGTGAACAACCGCACAAGCTTACTTCTGCTCCGACCTCCCAAAAGAGCGAGAGAGACCCCTCTCTTCCTTTTAAGCGATCACGTCTGCACACAGAAGCCACGCCCTAAGGCCGGTACCCAAAAAACTAACGATGGAAATGAATTCCCACAATACTTCCAAGTTTGTTTGTTTTTTTTAAAATTACGTTGTTTTACTTATTTAATGTGTATGAAGGGCACACATATTGTGGTGTGTGTGTGTGTATGTGTGTGTGCATGTACGTGTGTGTGTGTGTGTGTGTGTGTGTAGGTAAGAGGACAATCTGTTCTCTCCTTTTACCAAGCCTGCCCTGGGGATTGAACCCAGGTCGTCAGGCTATAAAACAAGCACCTTTTCTTGCTCAGCCATCCTGCCAGCCTGGATTGTTATTGTTGGCCAGACCCAATAAACAGTAGCTACGCTAACTGTAATTTTGATTCCCTCCTTCCTGTGTTGTCAGTAGCTACAGCATCACTGGCTTCTCTAAAACACAGCATGGAGAAATGAGCCATTTCCAGACCGTTGTACACTGTTTTGTTACTTTTGATATTCCCCAGAATATCGTAATCTCGCACTTGGGAAGGCCCCTCCGGGTCAGTTTGTCGCATTTCCTCAGTTTAGAGATGAGAACAGTATAATAGAGCGTCTTTAAGAAACCATCACCCAGCTCGGCCGTGTCAGCGCTGGGGCCTTCGCTCCTAGTTGAGCTGGCGAGAAAGACTCTGTCTAAAGCCCTCCACGGAGCTCATTAGGGAGGTGGGTTTCACTGTCAAAGTGCAGCTGGGAATGGCTTTGAGCTTCTAGGAGAGCTTAATCACTGTGTGAAAGTGTCTGGTTTCTCAGAAGGCCGATGCCAAGGTGCTGATGTAACACTGGGAAATTTTTTAAAAAGTAATTTTGTCAATTTTTCTGAATAATTTCAAGGAAAGGAAACAATTAGGCTTGCTGTCTGCTGAGGGAAAGCAAGTGAAAATTGGGAAAACTGTCCAAACCAACCTGAGGAGAAGGAAGAGGAAGTGGGGGAACTCCCGGGTGAGGCAGAAGGCATTTGCATAGGCAGAAAAGTGGGTGCTGGAGGTGATGAGGGGGCACCACCAGCCAGGAATCCTTAAAACAACCTTGAAAGTCAAATGAGTAAGGCTGGTTCGGCTTCTTGTGTGAAGGGCCGCATCCACATGCTCCATTACAAGATGGCTCTGGCATCTGGTTTCACCGCCAGGTGAACGAACGTACATGTGCTCGGTAACTTTCCACTGCTGCCCCCGCCTACTCCCGAGGCTTCACCTGGGCTAATGGGCAGTGGGCCAATCCAAGGGTGACACGTCCGAAGCAAGGACTGTTTCCTATATAAAGGTTGGGTTCCCTCATTCAGGGGTCCCCGGCCATGTTAGCTTATGGTCTCTCTCTCAAGATGCATTAAAAGCTTCTCTGCAGAAGAATCCTAGTGTCCCGCATGGTTCTTGCTGGCGAGACGATAGCATGGGACATCTGGTGCTGAAACCCAGGACGCCGGGGAATCCTGACCACTCACACTGACGGGGATCTCTTGGATTCACCTTGGATTCAGGAAGGATTCAGAACTGCAGGTCTGCATGCTCAGAGAGGTATGACTACTCCTGGATTTTTCGGTTTTGGGCTTGACTTGTTTCCGCATTGGGAAGGTTTCGTACAGGCCTTGGTACTTATCTTAGCAATTCTCTTATTTTTCGCCAGAAATTGCTTAAAAGATGAATCTTGCCAAGTGGTTGTTGCAAAAGCGGAGGAAATCCAGGATAGAATATCAGAAACTGAGTGCAGTGGGAGGTTAGATGCGCGCGCGAGAAAACGAAATAAGGAAAAAGGACCCCTCAGTGATTTTAAGAAAGTAAAAATGGGGAGAAGATTGACCTACAAGGTCAAAAGCTTTCTGATATCAATAATAAGAAAAAAGGAAAGAACAGTAGTTTATATCCTCTGCAGGGGCTCGAAGCTCTGCAAATTGAAAATGACCATAAAAATGAGCACGAAAGTTCTGGCTCAGGAGAAGAGATAGAAGAACTAGATACAGAGGAGGAGGCAGAATTAGCCAGCGGCAGAGCCATGAGGTCATCCCAAACGGCCCATCCGCCTCCTTATAGGCTGCGCCCTCCCCCAACTGCCCCTTCGGCGCCTCCTTATGAGGAACGCCCTGGGCCAAAGACCTTTTCATTTATCCCTGACAAGGTCAAGAGAAAGTTACACTTGGCCTTCCCCGTTTACGAAGGGGAAAACGGGCAGGTGCATGCGCCCGTGGAGTACAACCAAATAAAAGAGTTAGCAGAGTCAGTCAGAAAGTATGGAGTGACTGCTAATTTTACCTTAGCCCAGTTGGACAGATTGGCCTTGACTGCCATGACTCCGGCGGACTGGGAGACAGTTGCAAAAGTGTCGCTCGTCAGCATGGGTCAATATTTGGAGTGGAAAGCCCTATGGCATGAGGCAGCTCAGGAACAGGCTAGAGCTAACGCTCAGGCATTAACTCCAGAACAACAGCAATGGACTTTTGACCTCCTGACCGGGCGAGGGCACTTCGCTGCTGCCCAGACTAACTATCCTTATGGCGCCTACCACCAGGTAGCCAATACAGCTATAAGAGCATGGAAAGCCTTGTTAAAAAGGGGAGAAGGGAGCACCCCACTCACCAAGATTATACAAGGGACTCAGGAGCCTTTTTCAGATTTCGTGGCAAGAATGACTGAGGCAGCAGGATGCATTTTTGGCGATACTGATATGGCCACGCCACTCATTGAGCAGCTTATCTTTGAGCAAGCTACACAGGAGTGCCGTGCAGCCATAGCCCCCAGGAAAGATAAAAGGTTACAGGACTGGCTCAGGGTCTGTAGAGAACTAGGAGGACCCCTGACGAATGCAGGTTTGGCTGCAGCCATCATGCAGTCACAAAAACGCCCTTTTAAAGGGCCAGACAAAAGAGTTTGCTTTAAGTGTGGGAAGCCAGGACATTTAAAAAAGGATTGTAGGTCATCAGAAAAGGAGAGAGCGCCCCCTACCCTTTGCTCACGCTGTGGCAAAGGTTATCATAGGGCTGAGCTCTCCTGCTCCGTTAGGGATGTCCATGGCAAGATCCTCCCACCATTAGGAAACCCACAGACTGATGATCCAAAAAACGGGATGACGGGCCCTCGCTCCCAGGGCCCCCAAAAATATGGGAACAAGTTCATCAGGGCAATGACCGAGGGACCCTCGGAGGCATAACAAGAATGGACTTGTGTGCCTCCACCGACTTCCTATTGATGCCCCAAATGGGGGTACAGCCTGTCCCTGTGCAGCTGCCTGAGCCCCTGCCCCCTGGAAGTGTGGGCCTACTTTTAGGGTGTGGCTCGCTTACCCTACAGGGACTGATTGTCCACCCAGGCCTTGTTGATAGCCAGCACACTGCTGAAATACAAGCCCTATGCTCTTGCCCTAGTGGAGTTTTTTCCATCAGTAAAGGAGACAGGATAGCTCAATTACTGCTTCTCCCGGCAGACATCCACCAGAGGCCGGAGAATAAATTAATGGGGTCTACAGAACAGGATTCGGCCTACTTGGTTGTTAGCCTTCAAGATCGACCCAAACTACCCCTTTGGGTCAATGGTAAATGCTTCGAAGGCATTTTGGACACCGGCGAGGACAAAAGTATTATCTCATCGCGCTGGTGGCCACAGTCCTGGCCCGTTACCGAGTCGTCTCATGCCCTACAGGGCTTGGGCTACAGCAAAAACCCCACCATTAGCTCCGCCAGATTAACCTGGGAAACGGATGAAGGACAGTCAGGATATTTTACACCATATGTCCTCCCCCTGCTAGTCAACTTATGGGGAAGAGACGTGATGCAGGGTATGGGATTGACCTTATCTAATGCATATTCATCTCAGGCCCAAGATATAGTGATCAGAATGGGTCATAGACCAGGAAAGGGCTTGGGTCGCTTCAAGCAGGGAATACAGGAGCCAATAAATCCTAAACCTAATATCAACAAACAGGGCCTGGGTTTTTCCTAGGCGCCACTGGGGCAGCACGGCCCATACCATGGAAAACAGAGACCCCCGTATGAGTTCCCCAGTGACCACTTACCTCTGAAAAACTGGAAGCAGTGAATCAGCTAGTTAATGAGCAATTGGTTCTGGGACACATAGAACCATCCACCTCTCCGTGGAATACACCCATTTTTGTCATTAGAAAGAAATCAGGAAGATGGCGCTTGCTGCATGATTTGAGAGCCATTAATGAACAAATGCACCTCTTTGGGCCTGTGCAGCGAGGACTCCCGGTGCTTTCAGCTTTGCCCAAAAATTGGAGTCTGGTAATAATAGATATTAAGGATTTTTTTCTATTCCATTGCATCCTGCTGATAGGCCTCGCTTTGCTTTTACTGTTCCTTCAATTAATCATATAGAGCCTGATAAACGCTTTCAATGGAAAACTTTGCCTCAGGGTATGTGCAATAGTCTGACAATCTGTCAGATGTTTGTGCAGGAGGCTCTTAAACCGCTTCGTGAACGTTTTCCATGTTTGCTCGTGGTTCATTACATGGATGATGTACTTATGTGTCATGAGGACTTACAGGTCCTAAAGGAAGCCTACCCGTTGCTCGTTAAAAGTTTACAGCTATGGGGTCTTCAAATAGCCGCTGAGAAGGTCCAGATTGCAGATACTGGCCAATTTTTAGGTTCTGTTATTCTTCCTGAAAAGATTCTACCTCAAAACATAAAAATTTATAGGGACGATTTGCGAACGTTAAATGATTTCCAAAAGTTGTTAGGAGATATTAATTGGCTGCGACCATTCTTAAAAATCCCCTCCGCTGATTTGAAGCCATTGCTTGATATCTTGGAAGGGGATACTCATATTATCTCCCCTCGGGCCTTGACGCCGGCAGCAGAAGCATCCTTGTTGCTACTGGAAGAATCCATTAAGGAGGCACAGCTGTGCCGTATTGATGAAACTCAACCATTTGTTCTATGTGTGTTTAAAACAAGAAAGCTACCCACCGCTGTGTTATGGCAGGATGGACCGTTACTGTGGATCCATCCGCATGCTTCTCCTAACAAAAGTATTGATTGGTATCCAGCCGCTATAGCTCAAATTGCCCTTAAAGGCCTTAAAATGTCTGTTAGTCATTTTGGTAAGCATCCAGAGGTTATGATAGTTCCCTATACCTCCTCTCAGGTACAAACTTTGGCCGCCGCCTCTGACGATTGGGCCATTTTGGTTACCACCTTTTCAGGGAAAATTGATAATCATTATCCCAAACACCCTCTGCTGCAGTTCGCTGCATGTCATCCCATTGTGTTTCCCCGAGTTACGTCTTTTGCCCCGCTAAAAGACGGGATGACAGTTTATACAGATGGCTCCAAGAATGGTGTGGGAGCCTATGTTGTAGGTTCTAAAATATATACAAAGAACTTTTCTGCCACCTCACCCCAGGTGGTGGAATGTATGGTGGTTTTAGAGGTTCTTCAAAGATTTCATTGTCCCCTTAATATTGTTTCTGATTCTGCCTATGTGGTTAACACTGTTAAATTATTAGAGGCCGCTGGAATTATAAAACCTACTAGTACAGTGGCAGCTCTTTTCCAGAGGATACAGGACTGTTTACTAAATAGGAGAGCTCCATTTTTTAATCACACACATAAGAGCACATTCGGGGCTCCCAGGCCCCATGAGCTTGGGTAATGACCTGGCTGATCGCGCTACGCAGCTTGCTGCGGTAGCTCTTGCCTCCCCATTGCAGACCGCTAAAACCTTTCATGATAATTTTCATGTTACAGCTGAAACCCTGCGCAAACGTTTTTCACTTACCAGAAAAGAGGCTTGCGATATTGTAACCCAATGTCATAATTGTTGCCAGTTTCTTCCTATCAGACACACTGGCGTGAACCCCAGAGGGATTACGCCCTTGCAGATATGGCAGATGGACGTGACTCATATCACTGCCTTTGGAAAACTTCAGTATGTGCATGTGTCGATTGACACATGCTCTGGCATTATTCATGCCACACCACTTACAGGAGAAAAAACCTCTTATGTCATTCAACATTGCCTTGAGGCATTGAGTGCTTGGGGCAAGCCCACATCTTTAAAAACGGATAATGGGCCTGCCTATACTTCTCAAAAGTTTAAACAATTTTGTGCGCAGATGCAGGTCACCCACATTACAGGCCTGCCTTATAACCCCCAGGGACAGGGTATTGTAGAGCGAGCGCATCGCACACTCAAATCTTATCTACTTAAACAGAAAGGGGGGATATTGAAAGAGTTGCCCCCGACACCAAGAGTGGCTATTGCCATGGCTCTGTTCACTATAAATTTTTTAAATCTGGATGATAATGGCCAAAATGCTACAATACGACATTGTTCGGATCCACAGCGGCCCAAAGATTTGGTTAAATGGAAAGATGTGCTTTCTAATGAATGGAAAGGCCCGGATCCCATTCTATTGAGATCCAGGGGAGCTGTTTGTGTCTTCCCACAGGATCAAGAAAGCCCATTCTGGGTGCCGGAGAGACTGACACGAACGGTGAAGAGTGACCCACAACACGCGGACTCGCCTGAGGATTTGGCTGCTGTTCCTCCTGCCATTTTGCAGATGGATGACAGCGGTTGTGATGGAGCAGCGATGGGGGATACTCTCAGCCTTCCTGAAGCCGACACCAGTCAGCCATAGAGTGGCGGTGTTTCCTCGGTTTTTTACAACCAATAAGACTCTGGGGCTCCCCTACCTTCCTAGAGATGATTTATAAGCTTGGCTGTAGGATTCCAGTCCTGGGTCGTGTCCTTCATCCTCTACTTCAAAGAATGGGTGGGGGTGGAAATGTTTTGGAGCAGCCCTATGCTGTGGAATAGTATTTCTCCTCTGGATGGTCTACTGACTCAGATCCCAAAGTCGTAGGGACAAAGTGGTTATTGCACCAGCGCTGGCTGCCCTGGAACAGGGAGCCTCTACTTATGTGTGGTTATCTATGTTGAAGCAGTAAGGTTTATGCCAACCAGCTCCTGCACCCCTAGGACAGTGGTCCATGGCACAGGGTGGAGTGTTTGGCTTAGCTAGCCCTGAAGGTTGTCGAGCTAAAGAGCATCGCACAGAGAATGGCCCTTTCTGAGAGATATATCGCCCTGCATAAGGATTTCCTGCGGCATATTCCCTTTCCCAGAAAAATGGCAGAGGGCAGGCCGGATAAGTTCCAGGTGTCATGAACCTAGGGGCAGATTCCGTGTAAGCCCATTTTAATGTTTCCACTTTGGGAAGTGCGACCTCTATCTTTACCTTCTGAGGGAGTTGCCTTTCTGCAAAGAAGTAAAAAAAAAAGGGGGGGGAGATATGAAGGGCCGCATCCACATACTCCATTACAAGATGGTGCTGGCATCCGGTTTCACCGCCAGGTGAACGCACATGTGCTAGGTAACTTTCCACTGCTGTCCCCGCCTACTCTCGAGGCTTCACCTGGGCTAATGGGCAGCGGGCCAATCCAAGGGTGACATGTCCGAAGCAAGGACTGTTTCCTATATAAAGGTTGGGTTCCCTCATTTAGGGGTCCCCGGCCATGTTAGCTTATGCTCTCTCTCTCAAGATGCATTAAAAGCTTCTCTGCAGAAGAATCCTAGTGTCCCGCGTGGTTCTCCTGGCGAGATGATAGCATGGGACATTCTTGGCTGAATACACAAGTGTCTGCATGGCCAGACTCTCAGAGGCATTTGGTCAGATGTCAAGCCTTTTTGAAAATGAGCACCATATTAATGCTAAAAATTAAAATAAAATAAACCAAATGATGCAGTAAGGGAATGGCAGAACTGAGATTCAAATCTGTTTCTTTAACCCCAAATCCAGTAGTCTTTCTATCACCATATGATCACTGAGGGAATGGGGAGTCACCAAAGACAGACTCAGTTCCCCGCAGGATCTCAGTTCCAGGCCAAGGGAGACAGGTAAATGTTGCTCAGTTATCCTCCACCCCCATCCACACGGCTCCGCAATGTCTTCCTACCAGCTGGTGGGGTCTATTTCTCTGCCTCTTAAATTCGGCCAGCCTTGTGACTTGACTCTAGACATTGCTGAAATTCTGACTGATCAGGAGAGAGCTTGCTGACAAGAGCCCTTACAAACGCCTTGCTCCTCTCTGCTTTGGATTCCTGCCTTATTCTCCATGAGGAAATGTCTGAGCTAGCCAACCGGGAGACGGGATGCCACTTGGAGCTCATTTAGTCAGCCGTGGGCTTGCAGAATCAGCCATCGCGTAGCCAGTCCATCAGCTAATGGAAAACATGTGAGCGAGCCCAGAGCACAGCTGGACTGGTAGACCTTCCCAGTACAGTCATGAGCTGCTTTAAGCCATTGTACATTGGGATGGTGTGGCTTTAAGTGACTGCCAGCTGATACAAGGGGTATCTGGGAGGTCTGGGCTTTGAGAGTCCAGAATGAGGATTAGGTCATAGGAACAATTCATAAAATGTTGCCAAGCATCATAGGACTGTACATTTCTCTCTGGGTACTTACAAGACAGGTTCTAAGCCCCTGCAGAATCTATAGGTGTTCAAGACTCTTCCAAAAATGCATACCCTTCCATTCACCCTATCTTAGGTCACCTTCAGCTTACCTACAGCACCCAATGCAATGCAGATGGTGTATGAATAAGCATCGTTCAGTATCGCAGAGCAACAAGAAAACTGTCAGTACATGATCAGAACAAATGCAATTCCCCCAGCAATCAACCTATTTTTTCACCCCCTTTTCCTCATTCCATCTTTTCCCCCTCCCTCTCTTCCATCTGCCCTCACTCTTGTGCCCCCAGACTGTCCTCGAACGCCCCGCAAGCCCAGGGCAACTTCAAACTGGTACTGATCCTCCTGCCTCAGCAACCTGAGTGCGGGAATTTCAGGGCCAAACCACCTCAATTGGCTCCAAATATATATCTGAGGTCAGTCAAATCCACAGATATGAATGCATGTATATGGAAACACATTCTGGTTACCTCTGGCTCCCATGGTTTTCTCTTCTAACGATATGGCTCCTGCTTTGGACAAAATAAAAACCCTACCGTGAAAAACAAACCTTAACTCTTCTCACTCCCATCTATACCCTTATTAAATTAACATCCAACAGATAGGATAGATTAAGCCATAAGACGCCAAATCATGAGTGTGGCCTAGGAGACCAATTGTGCTTCTCCGGTTGCCTGCTTTGTACATAATCATGGCTCATACAGATGGGCAGATCAGTGTGCTGTCTTCCTGTCCTTGGAAACCCTTGAAAGAAAAAGACACGAGGAAAATGCTGTCCTAGTATGAGATACGTTGTTAGGGTTCGAAGAGGTAACATCAGGACAAGAAGTGATGGGTCAAAATACAACGTCCTGGCTTCTGTCTTCACAGACTAACTTCCGTCCTGAGAGTGGTCCTGGATCACAGCCCCACTCCCACCCCACACTTGGCAATATCACTTCCAGACAGCAGCCCATCTCCAGACGCTGCTGAGCTTGGAGTTTGGAGAGTCGGGTTTCCAGAAAGCCGGGCAAAGTCATGTCTGTGCTATGTGAGGGTGGAAAATCCATATGGTTTCTGACTTATAAAAAGTAAAATAATATTTTCAAAAAAACCCTCGATCTTCTCTTCCCCAGCCTGTTTTCTTTAAGTACAACCTCTCTGTGGTTACTCGTTAAAGGGAAGTATTTTAAAAAGGTCTCCTTTGGAAAGAGAAGACGTTATTCAACTTAGAAGTTTGAGCTGTGTCAGCAAGTAGGAGCCGGGACTGCCTGCCAGGAGGCTGCGGGTACTGAACAATGCCGCAGTGGCTGCCTGCCTGCCTTCAGACCTCACTGAGAAAGGAGATGGAGAAGGATTTGACAGCTTCATATTCTATGTGATTAATTCTTAAAATGTTTAGCTAGGTTATAATAGTCTCAGTTCTTACAAGCCAGGAATTAAGCCAATTATCGACCTACCCTCATCCTTTAACTTCAAGGCAGAAATGCTCTACAGTAAAAAGCAAGGACTTTGGATTCCAGGTTTCAACTGCGAGTTACTGCAGTTTTCTCTGAAGAATGGGAATAACACTAGGAGGTTTTAGGAGGGTATGCCGGATTGGTAATAATAGCTATTACTGAGCTGGGTCCTGCAGTAAACATAGAATGCCCATCATTATGTCAAAACCGTCATACTTTGGAGTCCATTGCGTGATTCGTTGTCTGTGATGGCCGAGCATCCCCACCTTTAGGGATAAAGCATGCGCAAAGGGTGATGGAGCAAAAGTTAAGCCCGCGGGTCTTCCATTCCAACACCAGTAACTCATTTAACCTCCACGAGCCTTCGTAAACCAGTTAGAATGTGGGGTGACCATCACACTAAGGTTTTGTCGGGACTGAATGACTCATGGCTGAGTGTTTGGTGCAATGACTAGACCCTGTAACCATAGCACACTAACAACTGTGCCTCAGCGCGGGGCAGGGGTGTTCCGACGGTTGCTGACCCCCGGGGCCCCTTCTTGTCCCTGCATCACCGCACTTACCCTTCCTCTTTGCAGAAAGGTTCTTCATTTACTACAGCAGCAGCATGCCCAGGGCACAGCATCCTTCCACAATGCATCTGAACTTGATTAGCCTTCCAGACCCCACCATTCTTCTTGACCTAGGACAGACACTTCTGGGTTTTAAATATTTTTTTTCTGTGTTTTCAATATTATGTTAACTTTACTGACTCAATCCTATAAAAGCAGCAGTCATTGGTTCCCCTTCCCATGTTTTAACACGCACTCCCAACTTCTGAAAAATCAAGTAGTGGAAATTCAACTCAAGATTTGAGCTACCCACTGATCAGGGGGAGGGCGCCCAGAGAAAGAATATTTCCGTCTTCTTGGGTATTGCATAGAGGGGGAGTAATTCTCAGATCCCGACACTAGATAATAGCCCCCATTTGAAGTTTTTCAATCATCTCCAGCAATGACAGCACTTCTATGGCTCTGGACTACTTCATAGCAGAAAATACGTGAAGCCGCAATCCACCATAATTATCTGAGGGACAGCAGAATCAGTCACAATCAGGAATAACCTCAAAGGGGCCTTTTTCCCCCTACCTAAGCTGCTGCCACCACGAGACTACCAAGTCCTAAATTCTGCTCTTTGTCCATTTCTTGGGCTTTTGCTTTTGTGTTGCAGGCCACAGCAGGCAGGGTGAGTTAAATACTTTATCTCCTTCCATTTTCCTGTGTGTCTCCCACCTGGGACAGCTGTGTGTCACCTTCCAAAGGTAAGAGCCCCCACTCTGTGAGGCCACACTCACGGCTAATGCTGTCCAAGCATCTCTACTGGGTTTTGTTTTAGTATCTTTTGTAATGGGCTTCATAGGGCAATTAATAGGAGTGTTGGTTCCTCGCTCAGGCAAACTTGCTCTTATTCCATATTTTTAAGTATCACGTGAAATCCCTTTGGCTCCTCTTGGGTCTAGTCAATCAAGTCAATATGGTTGTAATCTCACTTCCAAGTTCATGAAAATCTTCCATAACATTAAATGACACTCCAGTGCCCTGTTTTTTATTTGGCTAATTTGGCCCTGCTTGGATAGAACATGGAGCCTGTTGCGGTATTTCCTGCAGTAACCCCGCCATTCATTTTATTGTAAAATGCTATTGATCACATGGTATTCATGGTGACACTCAGCTAGGGTTTTATCTCCAATATGCCGGGCACACCTCAACTTTGTTCTCCCATTTTGACGTCTTCCAGTATCTGGTGTAGAAGAACGTATGGGAGTTATTCAAATCATGCTCATAATCCTGGGAAACGGTAGCGACTTAAATTTTCTTCTGAATTGCAAATAAACCCAAGTTTTACTGCGATTCTCTATCTAAGTTCAAAGAAATTTAGGTAGCAACCTCTTAAAAAGTCATCAGTATTTAGCAGTTTCTCAGTGTTGTAGCTTACTTAGGCTTCTGCAGAGTGTATCTAGAAGGTGGATGCAACCTGCAGTCTGTTTTTGGAAACAAAGACCATGGCATGATCTACCACGCCTGCTGTGTGTGTGTGTGTATGTGTGTGTGTGTGTGTGTGTGTGTGTGTGTGTGTGTGTTCTGGGGCTTTTTCACGCTATAGCAATGAAGCTAATACATAGGGAAGGAATTTATAAATTAATGTGGGTACACAGATCACGAAGGAAGTGTATTCATTCATAGCGTGCACACATCTGTTGGTACCAATTCAAAAAAGATTTTTACTACTGCTGACTCTAGAAGATAGGGAGCAATTCCTCCCTCTGCTGTGGGTGCCCCGTCCTGATACAGCACCATCACTCCTGCATGGACGCTTTCTCTTGTCACCTCATCACACACACAAACACACACCCCTTTGTTGGGTCCTGCCTTAGACTGTTGTGTTTTCTTCCTGAAAGGTTCATTTGCATTTTTCTACCTCCCTCCACAAAATACCGGTGCTTCACACCCAAGGTCATCTGCTTTCTCTACTTAGTTCTTTCCTGCACATCTGTGCTTGTAAAACAGAAGCATGGAGAGATGGTGGGATTGCCTTAGAGTCCCACTCTGAAACTAGGTGTGTGATCTTTGGTAAAGTTTGGTCTCCCTGAGCCCCAATAGTCTTACTTCTAAAGGAGAAAGCAACCCATGATAACATAGAACTGATACACCGTGGCATCAAATATAATTTTGCTGTAAATGTCAAGATATGAGGCATGTGATATGCCTGTAGATCTCTGTGAGTTCGAGGCCTGCTTGGTCTATGGAGCGAGTTCCAGGACAGGCTCCAAAGCTACAGAGAAACCCTGTCTCATAAAACAGACAAACAGGAGATACGAGCCTGTAAGACATAGTAACCCCAGCTGTCACTCTACAGCTTCCAGCGTGTATGAATGTCATCACGTAGTCGTGGCTTTACTATTATTAGGACATATGGAGCTGACCTCCAAAAATTGTTTCATATCCAGAAATATGCAGTGCGATTGAGCTGTCTCCATTAACACTCTTAAGAGTCTAGAGATGACTCACTTTGCTGTCTTTAAGAAGAAGATAAAGATCAAAGGACCCTGGGTGGTTTAGGAGAAAGGAGCTGTTTACCAATCAAATGCAAATGTGTTATCCTAGGTAAGGCAGTGTAGCCAGGGCTCTAAAGGGCCACATGAGAGCGAGAACAGTAAAGGCCCTCTCTCCGCTCTCTCTGCTTTTTCTCACTCTGTCCTCCTTTTTGCCTCCGCTGCTTCCTGCCCCATTTCCTCCCAGTTTAAGACTCACTTTTCTTGGCTTCTGCAAAAACTCACTGGTTGCTGGAAGATGACAGATTGTACGTGATCATTCAGATTAATCATTACGTAAGAAGCTAGCACCGTGTCTCAAAATGGGATCTGCCCAGTCTCTCCAGGAAGTACTTGTTGAAAATGGACAGAATCCCAACATGTGGAACCAGACTCTCCAACTACAAAAAATTATTTCATGATCCTTAACCTTGTAAAATTTAACAGATCACATAATACATAGCTAAAATTTATACTATAATCTAATGATGGGAAAGAGAAAGTGTGTGTGTGTGTGTGTGTGTTGTGTGTGTGTATGTATGTGTGTGTATGTGTGTGTGTGTGTGTAAGTGTGCATGTGTGTTTGTGTGTGTGTGTCAGGCCTTGGGGGAGAGGATGGAGACTCTGTCCTAGCTAAACATATGCTGTTCACCAAGGCCAAGAGAAGACAGTCGCAGAGTATACAGCACCACAGGGACCATGTCTAGAATAGAACACCATCCTTAGGAAGAGGAATAATAACCTTTGCCAAAGTTGTGACTGCTCTGACATATCTTGGATATTGCTACGAGGAAGGGTCACTTTTCCAGAACCTTGTAGCCAGCAGTGGCATCCTAGAGACACAGGAATATGAATCCTACTGCCTCCATCTTCCGCTTCTCTCTCGTCCATTAGTTGGCAGAACTGAAGTCACGGGGTATCTAGGAGATATGGTTACAGCATTTTAACCCTCTCCAGCTGGTGAGAAGGGGAAATGGAAGAGTCTGATTGATTTTATAGTATCTTCTACACAGTATTTTTAAAATGCAATATTTTATTAATTCTTTGAGAATTTCATATATGCATGCAGCGTATTTTGATTATATTTTCCCCAGTCCTCCCAGGTTCACCTGAAAAGTTTATGTGCCCCAATAATCCCCTCTGCTGATACAATAATTCAAATCAGACCAAATCAAACCAAATTAGAAAAGGCCCAGGTTTAGTGGATACAAATGCTCTCGGATGACTTTCCAGCCCCTTAAGAAGCAGCCGGGAAAGGAAGTCCAGAAAACCACGTGTTGTTCTCTGGGGGGCAGTTTAAGTACCCTGTGGGAGCGGTCTCGAGCATCTCTGGGGAGGGGTCATCATTTGGTGGGCTTTTTTGGGTGGAGTCTGGACTGAGGCAGCTCCCAGGGGAGGGCACTTGGGGTGGAACTTCCACCCAGACACCACCCTTCACCATTGTCCCCCAACTTCATTCTCTCTCTTTCTCCTCCAGTTCCCTTTTCCCTCTCTCCTTCCTTCCCTCCTTCCTCTTCTCCCTTTTCCTATTCCTCCCCCTCCCATCTCTTTTAGTAACCCACTTAGTCTAGTGTGTGCTGTCCATCTTTGGTGTGGAGCCGTCCATTTATGACCAACCTAACAAAGGTTGCATCCTTAAAGGAAATAGATTCATGCTCCCTTTCCATGCACAGCTCCTTAGTTGCAGGAGGGGCTCCTGAGCCCCACTTCATGTTGGAATGCTGATTGCCTCAGTCTTGGGCAGGTAGGTAATACACAGCCAGCCACAGTTGCAGCGAATTCAAGAGTTTATCAGTTCCATCACCTCCAGAAGAATCCCTGGTTCTCCCTGATCTCTGGCTCTTACGGTCTTTCCACCATCTCTTCCCTGAGCCTTTCAGGGAGGGGTACACACAGAACCCTTTATTAGTTCTCTACTTATGTAGCACAAGTGAAAAGAACCAACTTACTATTTAGTGTTAGGTTTCCCTCTCTTTAGGAAAGGGGAAAGAAGTCATCCTTAAAAGCACCCTGCTAGCTTAGTAGAAAGATACACCATTACAACTCTTTAGTTTGGCCAGTGTGCTACAGCATTGTTGGATTTAGGACACAATCTAAATATTATCCATAATCCTTACAACCCCAAATACCCAAGCATAATTGACTCAAATCTAGCCCTAGATTATGCAACCTAAGCAAGCCTTACTCCTGTCCCCAGCTTCTTATGAATTCTATGTGGATTTGCTGCCCTGTGGTCATGAAGTTTTGGTGGACTTATGTTCCTACAGTCATGAAGTCTATGTGGATTTACGTTCCTATGGTCATGAAGTCTATGTGGACTTATGTTTTTATGGTCATGAAGTCTATGTGGACTTGTGTTCCTATGATCATGAAGTCTATGGGGACTTGTGTTCCTATGGTCATGAAGTCTATGTGGACTTATGTTTTTATGGTCATGTAGTCTATGTGGACTTGTGTTCCTATGATCATGAAGTCTATGGGGACTTGTGTTCCTATGGTCATGAAGTCTGTGTGGACTTATGTTTTTATGGTCATGAAGTCTATGTGGACTTGTGTTCCTATGATCATGAAGTCTATGTGGACTTGTGTTCCTATGGTCATGAAGTCTATGGGGACTTATGTTCCTATGATTGGCTTGATGCTGGTCTTTCACTTCCCCACCTACTGCTAGACCTCTAACCTAGTTTCCACGCATCCCATTCATAAAACTCGGAGAGGCTGACAGACAGAAGGATAACAATCCTCCACTGTAAACAGCATCTAACCATAGACATACCATTCTCAAAAGATCCCCTGGTCATGCCACACCTATGAATTCTAATTTCCTGTTTTCTATTTTCCACCACCCTCTGTCCTGGAACAGGATGGGAGTCCTCTCTTATCTTACTTGGGATGGTTTTCATTTTCCTTAATTGATATGAATGTATTTGTCTATAAGCAGTAGAGATCAAGCTATGGCTGGAGGGGCAAATAAGGGATTGTTTTTCTGACATAGCAAGATGTAAGAAGGCAGCCCAGAGCTAATATAAATCTTCCATCAAGATTTTGGTCCTAGTGTCTTTCTGCCCCGCTCCTCCCTGACAAGCCCTTCCCTGTGATATTCTACATCTATTTTCATGGCCATGAGACACCAGGCCTACTTACGAGTGTAAGTCACATCCTAAGTGGGCCTACGGCCGAAAGTCAGCTAAGTGCTAACCGTAGCAGGCATCAAATATCTTTGAAGTACCTAACCCCAAATTACATGCAAAATTTCAGAAACAAAAAACAGACATTGTTTTCAAATATCAGGTAACTCCCTAAGCATATGCGAATTGGTATTCTACTGGTGGAAAACACACATCTAAGAAGGTGAAATGAATGTTGCTATGCCTCAAATCCAGGTTATGTGCCAGGACCTGGGGTTCATCGTGTGCAATAAAAACTGAGGCTCAGGAATGCTAACCCATGGGCAAAGGGCCACAGGGATCCTAACCCTGTGAATCTAATTCCCGATTTCATGTAGAGCCTTCAGGTTCAGAGCGTTCTTTTTTTTTTTTTTTTTTTTTTTTTTTTCTTCTTCAAAAATCTACATTCCTGACCTGGTGCACCTCTAGGGCATGTGTTGTGCTTTGAATCTCAGTGTTTTCTGAGGAAGGAGGTACCCTTCATGAATTTTCTCATCTTGCCTAGTGCAAAGGTTGTCACGTCAGCCTGGAACTATACTCACAATGTTTTGTTATGAGATAGGCTGTGTCTCTATCTTTAGATTTGCTTTTTATAGTTGAGACATCATACCACAGTATAACCATTGTGTCCATTACAAACCGAATGTAAGAAAAAAAATTAACTCAAGGAAAGCTCATTAGTAAGAAAAGAGCTGCCATGTTTGATTTGACAAAGTAGCTTTCTATAGAGCATCCGGGAGCAGCACCCCACACTACACATGGGGTAGTGTTTCCACTGGGCATGGGCAGTCGTTCCTCTGGGCACGGGTAGTGTTCCTTCATATATTCTTGCTGAAATATTTCATTGTTGGTGCTTTTCCTTCTCACCCTTGTAGACGTCCCTGTGTCAGCTGCTGTGAGATCTCCAGCTCCCTTGCTACTTCGCCTTATCAAAGCAAGAAAAGGCTCATGACATACACCCATGCGTTTGCAAAATGGCGGACGACACTTCGCTGAGACACACTCAAACTAAATATTGCCTCATCTAGTTATTCAGATTTGGGGTCTCTCATTGAACTATAAAGTTGAGAGATTTTCCGCAGTAAAGGAAATGACATCAGTGAGTAAGGAAATAGGCGGAAAGACCCAGCAGAGAGGCCCTTAAGACGGGAATCAGGCCTCTTCTGTTAAACTCTGACCGTGGAAAACCTGTTTGGTTTTTATAGGGATTTGCGGAGGAGAACGGTAGGAAATGTCGCTCCCCACTGTCTCCTCTTCCACAGGGCACAGTTTCCCAACAGCCCCAGGACACTGATCAGCTCTCTCCTTTGTTTCTGCAGACTGTGTTCCTTTATCTGCAGGATCAAGAGAGCCCTGAAATCCCCTCCTCTGACCCGGTGTGTATCAGCAACACTGAGAGAAACAAGAGGGGATGCCTAGACCTGGCAGTCCTGTGTCAAGGTGCACACCCAGGGTCACACGGGCGTGGAACACAGTTCAGTTTGCCAAAGGACAGATCCCGTCAGAGTGACTTGTGGTGCCGATTATCTGGGTTTGACAGTTCCAGCCTATAGGAATTTATGCACCCCCCATCTTTTCCAAGTACCTAATGTAACTGTCATCTCAAATTTACCAATGAAGTTATAATATTAAGACAGCTCTCCACAGTCTTCTGTGAGCTATGCAGCAAGGGCTGGCTCACAGCCTTTTCCTAAGCCTCTAGCCAGTCCTGTACTGCTTTACTGAGGGCCCCTACTGCTGTCGGTTCCTTGGGTGTGTATTCTTCTTCCCCACTTTGAAGGTCAAATCATACAGTGTGTATATATGAACATTTCTATCAGCCTGTGTTCAAACCTAGGTCCTGCTGCTTGAAGCTGGGCGGCCCTGGTTCTCCTGTCTACACTTGGAGATAATGGTAGGACCTTTATAGGGTCATTGTGAGGTTGGAATGAATTACTATGTGGAATTGCTTAGAGCAGATGCCTGGCTTATCTCAAGAAAACAGTGTACGCAGTGTTTAACCTGAGTCTAGCCAAACTTCCAAGGGCTTGAATCTTGAAGTCTTTTGCGCGTGGCTGTATTTATTAGCCTGAGCTTCTGGCTGATGAGCTGTAAATGAGAGCAAAGTGTCCTACGTCTAGGACTCCCTTTAACCAGCTCCCCGCTTCTCCTTCCCTTTCCTGCTTCTAGCTCACGTGGGTGAGGGTGAAGCCTCGGGTAACCCTGAAGGTAGCGTGTTGAAGATGATGACACCGCCACCAGCTTGTCACTCTGAAAGGGGTGCGCTGTCAGTAAGAAGAAAACCTAAGTTTTGAGCGATTATCCATGTGGGGCTCATTCAGCATAGGAAGAAAGCAAATTCTAATTGCCATACGATGCTATACTTCAAATCATGCCTACGAGGAAGACAGCGCTCCTTTTCACTCGGACAGAGGGAGAACCAAAGTCTGAATAAGGGGGGGGGGTCTACCTTCCCAGGTTGTACTACCTCAAACCCCAGCCGCTCAGTCCCTTCTTGCAGGGGCTGCAGATTTTCACACGGCTCCTCAGGGTGACCTGCCAGTTTCAGTGCAGAAATTCTCATCCCATTGTCCCATGCTGCACAATGGTCTAGAGCAATAGTAGCTCCTGAGACATTCCAAATCCAACATGAGCAAGAAGTCATGCGCTGTTTTATTCTGACTGCGGCAGGATACACCTTTGCCACTTTCTGGTTCTCTGAAGGACACATATTTTAACTTCCGTGGGTGCTGCATCTCCAGTCTCAAATATTAAAACAAAATAAGACAAAAAAACCTGACAAAAATAGGCCAGGCATGGTGGTGCCTTTAATCCCAGCGCATGGGAGGCAGAGTCAGGCAGATCTGTGAGTTTGGGGTTAATCTGGTCTACAGGGCAAGTTCCGAGACAGTCAGTGAAACACTGTTTTGAAAAACCGAAGATCCAAAAATAAAGTTTAAAAAATAAATAATAAATTTGCAGGCTGGAGACATGGCTTGGTAATTAAGAGTGCTGTCTGCAAATCAAAATAGTTCTGAGATTCCACCTTACACCTGTAAGATCGGCCAAGATCAAAAACACTGATGACAACCTATGCTAGAGAGGATGTGGGGTAAAGGGAACACTCCTGCATTGCTGGTGGGAATGCAAACTGGCACCATTTGGCAATATCAGTGTGGCAATTTCTCAGAAAATTAAGAAACAACCTTCCTCGAGACCCAGCAATATCTCTTTTGGTTATATACCCAAAGAATGCTCAACCGTGCCACAAGGACATGTGCTCAACTATGTTCATAACAGCATTGTTTGTCATAACCAGAAACTGGAAACAACCTAAATGCCCCTCAGTCGAAGAATGGATAAGGAAGATGTGGTACATTTACATCATGGAGTACTACACAAAGGAAAAAAAACAATGACATCTTGAAATTTGTGGGCAAATGGATGGATCTAGAAAACATCATATTGAGTGAGGTAACCAGATCCAGAAAGACAAATATCACATGTACTCACTCATAAGGTGCGTTTAGACATAAAGCAATAAAACAAACAAAACAAAACAAAACAAAAAAACCAGCTTACAATTTACAATCCCAGAGATCCTAGACAACAATAAGAACCCTAAGAGAGACATACATGACTCTATGTAAACTACATGGGATGTAGGAAAAAGACAAGAAAATTGTGAACATGGGGACCATGGGAGAAGGTAGAAGGAGTGGGGGGAGGAAGTGGGGAGCAGAGAAAAATATATAGCTCAGTAAATCAAGAAAAAATAAAACTGTAAAAAATAATTTAAAAAAGAAAGAAAGAAAGAAAGAAAGAAAGAAAGAAAGAAAGAAAGAAAGAAAAGAAAGGAGCTCTGGCTGCTCTTTGAGAGGACCAGAGTTCGATTCTGGCTTCCACATGGTGGCTCACAACCACCTGTAACTCCAGTCTTAGGGGATCTTTGCCTCATTCCGGTCTGCTTGAGCATCACACACATGATCCACAGGCAAACATGCAAACAAAACCCCACAGACATAAAGCAAAGATGAAAGCTACTTTAAAAACAATAAATTTACCTTCAGGCATTGCTACATGCACCTGTAACGTCAACACTTGGGAAGTAGAGGCAGGAGGACCAGAAACTCAATGCCAGCATGGGCTGCATAGTGAGACCCTGTTGTGAATAAATACGTGCATATGTTCCCAGTATGCCTAAGATGGCTGTATGGATGGTTATTTGAGTAGTGTTTTCATTTCCTGCTCTCAAAATGCAATGCCTTTCATACAGGGGTATAAAAACTTCCAGAAAGCAGAGTGGGGTGTTTTTTTTTTCCATTTACTATTAAAAGAAATATACATGTTGCAGAGTATCTTGTAATAAATGCTCAATGAAATTGTGATCTTGTTCAGTCAGAATGAGCCCGCAGTGAGTCCTGTGTGCGGAACGGAGCGGAGCATATGTTCTGAGTTTCCTCCTCCTGCCTTTACCCTTTGTGATGCGCTTTACCATGCTATTAACGTAAGTCATTAAGCATCCTGCCCTGGGACTTTAGAACGAGGCGGGAATCTGGTCTGCAGCCATGTTCTGGTTTAGAGAAAATGAGGGCAGTTCATGGCTAGTGTTTAAGAAAAACAAAGCCCTGTTAGTTGCTTAGCAACTGGAACGGGAGGAGTGAGTCGAGTGTGGAAGCACTGCGGAAGACAAAGACAGCAGCGAGGTATATATAAAAAACGAATTTAACATCCTGGTCTGTCCCAGGTGGAGCAGAAAAATCCCTGGTATAGTTTGTCACATGACAGGAAGATTTAATGAAATACTTTGAGATTCAGCCGTTATTCACCCTGGATATGTCATAGTTCAAGGGCGATGTAAAGTTTATTTAATTAATGTATTGGTAGCAAGGGAAATGGTTTGGAAACATCTGGTTATGGACCTGCCACGCTGTGCGGACACTACCGCCACCTCGTGGACAGTGCTGGGAACCCGCGGGGAGCGGGAGGCGGTGGCAGGGCTGTGCAGTTTGAAAGATCGCATGAAAGTTTCCTGGGGCTTGTGAATATTAATATTCACAAATATTAAGACAAAACTCATCACTCTGTTCGTATATACAGTACAGTGCAATACCAATAGAATGGCGACTTGTTGTACACCAGCTGTTTTAAAAGTGTTTTTAGATGAGTAATTTTCACATATTTCTCCTTCTTCCTTGAACTGATTGATCTGCAAATCTCAGTCCCCCAACAGACTTACCATTCTCGCGTTTTATACGGCAATGTTTCGAACGCCTTGTGTTGTACACATAATAGTGTGTTTGTAAAAATCCATGCATGCATTTCTCAAGCAAAATAAACGAACTAAATTTAAGTGTTACTTTTTTTGCTTGAATATGAGGCTTTAGCTATGTTCATTTTCGTTACTCATAAAAATGCAAACGTATTTAAAATGTTGATCGATAATTAAACATTCAAAACAAATGTTGCGTTTTGAGATTTGCCCATAATGCATACTTGTTATTGCCACATGACAGGGACCAGCTTCAATGATCATTCATATTTATTATATTTTCTACATATAAAGCCTCAAGAAGTATGAACCCCAGAAATATAGTGGGAATGGAAGAAATTTTATGAGGCAATGTTAATCCAGGTTGGAAAAATGATTTATAGTTCCTTAGCTTACTTTTTGTGTTTTCAAAAATTTTCTCTTTTCCATCAGTGGACAGCAGGCTGGGTCCTATTTCAGACACTGACGGCAAAATAATTGGAGACCCTGGGACCTGGAAATATATTTGATTCTCATTTGTTGATTGACAGACAGGTTCTCAGCACAGTGGCCCTGCTATCACCTCTATGACAGGGTCCCCACACTCAGGCAATATACACGTCACCTTCCAGTGCACTCGAGATGGTCTGTATTTTTATGGTGGGAGAAAGGACCAGAGACTACCTAGGCAAACAGATCTTAGAACGAAATACAAACGGAGTTTGAGGGCACAAAGAGAATGGTTGGTATATTACCAGTCCTTCCCAAAGTTGTGCTCACACCTGGCAAAGCCACTGGTTTGCCTGTAAAGGCTGTCTGCGCTGAAGCTCTCCAGAAGCAGTAGGGGCATAATGACAGTCCCAGTGCCAGGGCTGAGATAATGGTGCTGTAGTGCAAGTGTGAAGTCGCGAGTTCAAATCCCCAGCACTCGTGCTGTAGCCACTCATCCTGTAACTTCAGTGCTGTGGGAGATGGCGGCCAAGGGTTCCCTGGAGCTTGTTTCCCTAGCTTTGGCTCAGCGGGAAATCCCATCTCAAAGGAACGAGTTGGCGAGTGATACAGCAGGACCCAGACATCCTACTCCAACCTCGCGCATACACAGGCCTATGCAGGCAGAGATGTCTAACTACACCATGTATACCACGTTTTCGATATTGAATTTATTGAGTTCTTTAATGTCTTATGAATTAAAGAAAAAAAGATGTTGGGAGATTCATAGTCATTCTGAAAACTTTGACTCTTTCAAAGCAATTGTGCCCTATTGGATCCTGTGTTTCCTATGATACTCTGAAATTGTATCAGCCATAAATTAGACAGAGGTAGCAGGCAGCCCCAAACCTCCGAAGCTTGAAAACTGTTTTTTGTCTGCTCACGGGCATGCTCCCTATAGGGCTGGCTTGGCCATGCATCCGTTTCTTGTTTCAGGCCCTGTGTGGCCAAATGACCCTGGTCCGGGACAGCAGGTTTCCTGGCTAAGGGTAAAAAACAGACATAGAAAGCCACGAGCGCTATCTCAGAACTTCTGGCCCAAAGGCACACACATCGCTTCCTCCCATATTTCTGGGGAACAAGTAAATCGTGGCCTCTCAGAGCTCTGCGTGAGAGGATGTGCAAACTTCCCGCCGGAAGCTGCAGGAGATATTGGGGTTAACCCGATAACCCGTGGCTCCACACAAAGTCCAAGTATAGGAGCCCCACAGGCAAAAATGGACATAATTTTAATTAAATACTTAGTTCACCACACAGAGAAGTACAGACACAGATATTTGCTTATCCCGGGATGACGGCTGCCATTTGCCAAGGTGACCTCAGTTCCCTTTGCTTTAATGGAAACAGGATATTTCAGTTGAAGACCTCTCAGAAGCCCCTCCCTCTCCATGCTCTTCCAGTCTAGAACAACCTACTGTTGTCAGGGTTTGTGTGTGTGTGTGTGTGTGTGTGTGTGTGTGCATACGTGCACTTGTGTGTATGTGTGTGCACTTGTGCATTTTATCCTTGTATATATTTGCTGCAAACGTGCTTTAAATTTAAAATGTTGTAAAATCCAATCTTTGTATCATTTCCATTCCCACTCAACCATAGATGTTTTCAGATGTGTCCATATTGCTGTGTACAGCTCTAGATATTCCATTTATTCGGCAGTAGTGCATTGTGTGGTTAGATACAATTTATCTATGCCATTGAGGCCTTCAGTTTTTGTTTTCATGACTTTACAATAAGCATTACATTAGCTTGTATATGCTTCTCTGAGATGCATGCCCTTGAAATGAATGAATCACTTGACCAACAGGCTTCTGGGTTGAAAAAGCCCATAGCTTTGGCATGCCAAGTTGAAGTTTTATTGATGGCAGCCCCAAAGGGCAGACTTGGCAGAATGTGGGGTTGTGGATCTTCTCACCTAAAATAATTATTTCTTTTTTGTGGTTGAAAAACCCAGAGACAGATTTGCAAGTCGTGGATCCCTGGGCTGTGTGTAAAGCTGCAGTTTCTTCGTGGATGCCAGTGTTGGCAAACATGACGGGAAGGCAGAAAGCCTGGTTGAAGCTCTGGATCTGGATGAAGAAGGCCCAGCAGCATTTTATAGAGTTGGTCATGGTTGCCAAGGAACTCACAGTGATGTGAAAGGGATAACGGGGACCCAGGAGCAGAAGGGAGCACATATTTCGGTTGACGGAAGTTTATAAGGCAAGTTTATCAGACTGGCAATCTGATCATCACATCTTGCGGTTTGATGTTCTGCCACCTCAGGGAAGGGAGTACAGACAGAGTGAAATCACTGCTGTCAGCCAGCATCAAGTTGCTTCATCTTCCATTTTAACTGGGCTGAATTTTGTTCAGGGATCAATCTCCCTTTATAGAGCCCATACGCTTTTGTCCCATGAACAGTTTCATTCAATAAGAAAGATAATCTTGTCTGGACCTAACTGGTCCAAAGTGAGTGTTGTTTCAGCCAGCCATTCATTACTGTGATAAAGCACAGGTGTTAGCTAACTTATACATGCAAACCATTTATTGAGTTCACAGTTTTATAGATCCAAAGGCACGACACCTACATTGGCTCACTTTTGAGGGCAGTAGGTGATGACGGTAGGAATATGTGTCAGAGAAAAAGGTCACAGTGCAAGTGGTGGAGCGGAGGGAGAGAAGCGGTGACCAGGGGCTTATTCGTGTGTCAAGGACATGTGGTATATTCCTTTATAACATGTGAATATATGCTGTTGTGATTGGTTTAATAAAGAAACTGACTGGTCAATAGCTGGGCAGGATAAGGTTAGTTGGGGGAACCAGACTAAGAACACTGGGAAGAGGAGTCTCAAGCTAGACACAGAGGAAGCAGGATGTGCAGAAAATGAGGTAAAAAGCCATGAGCCACATGATAGATAAAAATATGGATTAATTTAAGATGTAAGAGCTAGGCAGTAATAAGCCTGAGCTATTGGCTAAACATAAATAATATTAAGTCTCTGAGTGATTATTTGGGAGTGGTTGCCAAGACACAGAGAAACCCTGCCTACAAGGATATATCTTCCAATGATGCAAGGATCTCCCACTAGGCCAGACCTTCCAAAGATGGCACCATGCACCCATGGTGCTGCCCTTGGCATCAAGGGGCTAACACATGGACCTTGGGGGAAAACTATGTATATCTTTAATGTCATTTTACTTTTGATTAGAATGTAACTGTACCATTGCCCCCTTCTTCCTCTAACTCCCCTCAAGCCCCCTCAACACTCTCCTCAAATTTATGAACTTTTAAAATTATTGTTATATAACAATATAATATATGTCTCAACACAACCATTTAACGTTGATCATGTGTATGGTATGTTTTAGGGCTGACTACTTGGTATTGGGTATATAATTAGGGGGCACCTGGGAGGACTCATTCTCTCTCTCTCTGCAGCTGTTGCTAGCTGCCTGTAGCTCTTCATCTAAGAGAGGGGCCCTGTGAAAATGCAACCTATATTTAAACTATAGAAGATGCCTATGCCAGTCAGGATTTCCGAGAACGGAGGAGAGACTTTCTGAGGAATCCTGAGGGGAAGAATTTCCAAACAGTTGCCTGCTCTCTACACTTGAACTCGGCTTGTGTGGGGCTGTACCTGCTGCAGCCTGGGAGAAAAAAAAATGGATGCAGGGAGCAAGGCAAGTCGGAAGGAGTCGTTGGAACAAGCTGGGAGGAACTGTTGGAGATTATCTGGCTTCTCCTATCTCAGGCCCTCACTGGGACTGCCATTGTCCAAGTCCTTTTAAGTTACGGTTAGGAACACTTGCAATGGGTGTACAGAGTAAGTAGCACACTGATTGAGATTCTCCACTAATCTCGAAATCTCCACTAAAGACTCTTGGAATAAAATGCGGGTTTAAAATGCAAAATTAATTCCAGTCACAGAATTTGTGATATACAGGTATACGGCAGTTAGACACCATCAACTTTTTGGGAATCTGGTTCAAATTTCAGTTACCATGATAAGGTATATTAAACTCTGATGAGGCCCGATTTTGCTGGCTTTGCCCACAGATTGCTACATCAAAGAAAATGTCCATGGTGATCATCAACCAATCACTTTGCTCCTTTTCAAAGTTTTTTGTTCACATGCGTCCCTGCAGCTTAGGCTGCTTCTACTGTGAGAACAGCCTCGGTGTCCCTCTGTCTCCCAGTCTTGTGTGATGAGTAGATATGTCAAGAACATTTCAGAGGTCTGGCAGCAGTGGTGTCTCGAAATCAGTCCCTGGGGTGAGAAACAGACAGGGAGTTGGGATGAGCGGTGGCCGTCAGTGGCGGGTGACTCGCACGGCAAGTTGGAAGCAGCGTGGGACTGGAAACCATGTGACAGCGAGTTCCAGAATGCTGTCCAGGATGTGTGAAAGTTAAAGGGAAGACCATCAGGACCAAATTCATCTTATAAGCATTGGTTATACTGTGGAGCCTGTTCTTCTGAATTAAAATGAAAACGCCTCGTGATAGTTTTAGGTAACTGTTGCTACTGAAGCTGTGTAATGAAATAGTCCTCTGAAGTTTTACTTTTTTTTTTTTTAGTATAACTTTTATGGCAACACCATTACTCCAGTGTTTTGGAGATATGCCTTTGAGGCGATCATAAGGCATAAAGATAAAAGTCATATATGACCTCTATCATATATTAAGGAATTAAGGATTAAGTTAGCTTTAGAGGGCTTGGGGAACCGATTCATTGCTTTTCTGAATAGCGTCTTATAAAACGCAAGGAGAACGTTTTCATATTCAAGCCGGATTTTAAGTCACTCACTAACTTAAGTCTGTAATCTTGCAGTGAACTGTGAAGCTAGGGAGGTGGCTCAGTGGGTAAAGTGCTTGGTGTACAAGCATGAGGACTGGAGTTCAAATCCACGGCACCCACATAGTGTACATCTGTAACTCCAGAGCCAGAGGCGGGATGGCAGAGACAGGTAGACTGATGTGGAATTTTCCTCTGGATGCTGTGAATGTGTTTTATTGCCATTGGTTAATAAAAAAAGCCGCTCTGGCCCGTGACAGGGCAAAATCGAGCTCAGCAGAGAAAGTAAACTAAATGCTAGAAGAAAGAAGACAGAGTCAGGAAGACATCATGTAGCCGCTGAAGGAGAGAGACGTCGGATAGAACCTTACCATAGGCCAAAGCCACGTGGCGATACATAGATGAATAGAAATGGGTTAATTAAGATGTGAGAGTTAAATAAAAAGCCTAAGGTATTGGACAAGTGGTGTTGTAATTAATACAGTTTCTGTGATTATTTTGGGTCTGGGTGGCCAGGAAACGAACAAGCGTCTCCGCCTACAGCGTATTGTGGAGGCTGAGAAGCACCTCCTCAAAAACACAGAAGTGATAAAGGACAGCAGATGTTGACACCTGTCCCCTCCCCCTATTTCTATGGGCACACATGAGGAGTGCACCCCCTCCCCCAGACACTGATTGATCGATGTTTTCCACTTTCTATTCGTAATACCCATTGACACTGAGCACTGGGTTCCAAGAGCCACTGAAATGAGGGGTTGCTAGTGAGCTGCATGGAGCCACGGACTTTGATGTGGGAGAATGGAAACCATTTTAGTTTTTGGTACGATTTGCTAAATTTGGAAGCGTTCAGGCCAGAAAAGACACAGAATCAATCTGACCTCAACGCCAACCAAATTACCTGCCAGAACCACTTTGTTAAGTATGAAATATTAAACCTCAGTGGCCATCGACCGACATGGACCTCCTGAACGACGGGAGGACATTGTGATAGACTATTAAATTGTAAATTGTAGCTAGAGCACCAACTACAGCAAATACTCTTTCAGCAGGTGCTGGGCTCCGCAGAACTGATGGAGGTTTTGCAAAAACAATAAATCTCACATCTATTGAATCCCCTCACCCTCAAGGTTGTGAAAAGCTTGAGGAAGCAGAATTGGAAATAGATTCGGTGAGGGCACCAGAGTCGCACAGGTCTGCTTGCCTACAGGGAATGAAGGGAGGTGTTCCCTGTTGTTGGCCTCCAGCCCTTCCTGAAGCAGGACTCAGATCCTGGTGACTCACTTGTCTGGGGAGATGGGTGGACCACGGTAGAGTTTGGTTGGGCCTTCTTCGTCAGGAGAAAGGACACTGGTGAAGGGGCTATGGTCAGCCCGGGGCTTGTTTATGTGGAAACCAGGGGCTGTGGGAGAAACAGTGGCTGGAGGAAAATGCATTGCCCGTGTTATAGATGTTTGGACACAAGCCCCCTCTGTGTAAACCAGCTGTCTTAGTTAGGATTTCTATTGCTTAGTTAGGACACACCATGACCATGGCAACTCTTATAAAGGAAAACATTTTGTTGGTGGCTTACAGTGTCAGAAGTTTAGCCCATTATCATCAGGGTGGGACATGGCGGCGAGCAGGCAGGCATGGTGCTGGAGAGGGAGCTGAGAGTCCTACATCTCAGCTTGCAGGCAACAGGAAGTAGAATGAGGCGCTGGTGGTATTTTGAGCATATGTGAGACCTCAAAACCCGCCTCCACAGTGACACTTTCTCCAAGAAGACCACACCGGACTCCAACAAGGCCTCACCTCCTAATAGCGCCACTCCTTTCGTGAGCCATTTTCTTCCAAACCATCACACCAGCTCCAGTATCTGCCTGCCCCACCTAACTACATGGCAGCAGAGGTGACACCCAGGCACCATGGACCACACCCTGTGAGTCTAGAGAGCCAAGCAGCATCCATGCGAATAACGGACATTGGGACAAATGAAAACAAGCATGAGTTAGACTGACAAGTCATTAACGTCATGGACATGAGGAGCTGGGAAGGTGGTCTCGTTTGTGGCTGCTGAGTCGAATGTCAGTCCAGTCTGGAAGCTCTAAACTTCCAGCTGGACACAGTGGACGCAAGGCCAGCAGCATGGTCCTAACCCTCCCAAGCTCTCAGGTCAGCCCGAGACAGCTATCTCTGGTGTGTGAGAGCCATAGGAAGCATCCATGTGGCTGTTATGGCCACTGTTAGCAATTTTACAATAAGCAGTAGCCGAGAAAACCCACCAGGAAATACACAGGGCCCATGGGGTGGCTCAGCAGGCAAAGGTGCTTGCCAGTGAGCCCAACCAGGACCCACAATTGAGGGGTTAATGGACTCCTACATCGCTCGACCGCCACCCACGTGCCATGGCATACTACCACCAACACACACACACAATAAATGAAAACGATTAAAAAATATAACATTTCTTACTAAATGCCTTTATTATCATTGCTACTTTATAAAGCTTAGTATTTTTTCTAAAAGGAAAGACTGGCTTACATGTCGGAAAGTTACAAGCACATGGCTACAGATAACATAGCCACTAGGAAGAGCAGAGCCAAAAATCATGAAAACCAGAGCGGCCAGCAGCAATAATATTAGCACCTACAAAAGCCTAGCAGTGCAAAGAGGTAAGCAGGAAGCAGCCTTATATTAACGTTATTTAAATACAGAAATAGCACCTTAGATTGAGCAATGTAAACTTGGTAGGTAGGTTCAAGTATAAAAGTTATACCCCCAACTCTTGTACCAGAATGCTAAGGGTTTCCGCACACCCTGGACAGCATCATTTGAGGCCGCGCACCCCCTCCGTGCCGACTCAGAGCTCACATCCTCTGCAGGATCGCTAACAGTTATTTCTTCTTGCCCTAAATGAGACTGCTTCTCTGCCCCAGGGACTCAAGGTCAGCCGGGCAGCCGCCAAGGGTACCAGTCCTTCTGGAAGAGTCAAAAGTCAGAGCATGCGGAACCCTACCACAGAAGTAACTTAGCCTTTCGCTGATGAAACTGCTTCTCAACGCCCTCTCAAGAATCACAAATTCTCTGAGGTTCATGTGGTCAATTCACAAACAGTAAAAGCTCAAATAGAAAAGAACAGCACACAGTTAAAATTAATGAACATTGTCCGGGAACAAGGGAAGAGGTTTGTGTTTCGACGGAAATGTGGACGTCTCGAAGAAAATGCTTTGTGGCAGTTCATAAGCACGACGGGTTTTACACGCCCGAGGCTTCAGCGGACCCTCTGGTTGCGTGTTCGATTATCTGCGAAAGGGTGATTTCCCCGTTCCGGAAAGGAACCAGCGGTGTGGGTTTGGAGTCATTGTCGCCATGCAATTTTCACCTAACTCAAGGAAAAACCAACTTTTGAAAAGGGGAGTAATGCCATTTTGCAACTTTAGAAGCTTAGTGTTGACCACAGATGTCCTGTACTTAATATAAAACTATGTTGTTCAGCCTCTCTTAAATTAATATTTTTTATACTTTTATATGGTATTTCACAGGGCACAAAAAAATACAGAGAAAAGGTAGCCTTACAGTAAGACTCTAAATCTAAGTTTAAAGAGAAGACCATAGGAAGAAAAGAGGGAAAAGGGAGTGGAAAAGAACAGGAGGTTTACTCCGAAGAGAGAAGACTGAGGTAAAAACACCAATCAATGTGGAACCCTAAAGCAACGTGGCTCACAAAGGGAGGCGCGCAACAGCTTCCAAGACTGTACCTGTTGGCACAGCCAACCCCTGTGCCCGCCATTCCTTTTCTGGGCCACAGAACTTACGGACACTCTTGGAAAGGGGCAGAATGTGCCCATTTTCCCTCTTCTCTTTCCAAATCCGAGGAAAATCGGTAAATGAAAAATACAAGACTTAGCTATTGCTCTGTATGTTTCTGTTATCAATATGCTTCATAATTCAACCAACACTCTCACCTGGTTCCAGTATCCTCCGTTCCTTCCTGATTCAGCTGACTACAAATGGCAACCGTGAGAAGGCACACACCTGACACTGGACAGTGAACGTTCAACTTAAAAACCACAGGGCATGGAATGGAGCAAAGGAAGCTGAGCACAGTAGGTTTGGTTTTGTTTTAAACAAACAGTAAAACCTCACTGTTCATGGTTACCGGGGAAACAGCCACAAGGCACCTAGACTTAAGTTTCTGCTCCTGTGTCCCCAGTCGGGTTGAGCACAGTTCACCCATCAATAGCTAGGTGGAGGAGCATTCACAGTTAATTTGGTCTTGACATCTGTCACGTATATACATTTATCCACATTATTAATAAGTTGTAGAATAAGTGCAGGGCAAATTATACAAAAAAAAAAGTCTTAAACATTCAAGTCGTGATACCCTGAAAAAAAAATACGTGTTAGACTGATGCTGTAAACTTTGTTCAGGAAGTCCCACTTCAGGAACAAAATAAATAACACCATAGGATTCGTCACTGAAGGTGGCTCTCCGGAGCCTGAGGATGCAGTAGTGTGTTTTAGGCTGCAGAGAAAGTTCTCACTACAGACTCACTCAGGGCAGTGAGACGCACATCGCCAACGCTTGCCCCGCTTAAGTGCTAGACAGCCCCCCCGACTTCAGAAACACTGCAAGGCTCCAGCAGCCTGTCAGGACTGACTTCCGGCACTCGGACGATTCTCGAAGCCGACCACACCAGTCGGTCGGTACTGCCGTGGTGACAGGTGGAGCCCGAACTCTAGCTGGTGTTAGATGCATAATTAGTAATAATTACTTTCAGGCAAATAGGTGAGTCATGATAACTGGGAAGTTCGCAGAACCAGTGGATGCCAGAGAGCAAGGACACAGAGGACCAGGACAGCCTGTGTGTGTTCCACTTAGGACATTGTCTGGCACGTGGGAAACTTCAGGGGCTGAGGCCTCCCCACCCACTGACGCAGCAGGTTAGTCAGGCCCGCTGCTTGAGATTTCGAGTCGTCTCTGGGCCGAGCTAGTGTTTCGGGATTGGTTCCTTTCTCTTCTCCTAAAAACAGGGTCGCCAAGGCTGCCGGGAGTCTTGAAAAATGTCTCCCGGTGTCTTCGGTGGATGCTCTTGGGAGTCGCTGGTGCAGGAGACTGGACAGAAAGAGCAAAAGCAGAAGTGAAATGATGTTTCAGGCTCCAAGACGGGAATCTCTTCCTGCGAGGAGTCACCAGGTTGCCTGTCCATTCTGCTCTGCTTTCCCATTAAGGGCTTCCCACCATCCAACCCTGAGCACAATGCATGAGTATCTCAGATACAGAAAAGCACAGCCTATCAAAAATGGTACTGATGTGGCCAAGGTCTAGAGCCAGGCCCTGGGCTCTGCCATCACTTAGCTGTGTGATACTGGACAAATTAAATTATTTCACCTCTGTGTCCCTCAGTGTCTGCATCCCCATCAGGGGTGAATAACAACTTCATAGGGCTAGAAGAATTAAGTGAGAAAATCTTGGTAGAGTACCTTAGAAGATGCAAAGCAAGCACGCTGTGTGTCTGTGGTCCCTTTTGCTAATAGTCATCCTCTCTATGTGCCCTACAATGGAAGGGAGGACGATCCTGCTGATTCTCTACCAACACTGCCCGGATCAGTGCCTGGTCCACAATTAGCTCTCAAAAGGTAGACAGGTGGATGACAGGTAGATGACAGCACACAAAAGAGCCATATGTAAACTCAAGTCGAACCAAAGTTTGTCTCAGAGGGCCACAACACGAGACACTGAACGATAGGTAACTACGGAGGCGGGGAGTGGGAAAAATCGTGTTTTTCAGGGAAGAGCACCCAAATTGGCTATCCAGTACCAAGTGGTCAGTCCTGAAATTATACACACAAGTACCATCACAGGACTGAGCAAATTTCACATACATATTTAGGAATACGTAACATATGTGTAACAACAGTTAAGGAGATAGAGGCCCTGAATTTAAGAAAGTGGGGTATGTGGAGGAGGTGGGCACATTATCCCAACACTAGCTGGGGAGCTCCTGGCATCGGCCAGCTGCTGTGAGAGGGAGGGGCAATGCTCTTTGACGCTGTGACACCAGCCGCACTGACCACACTCCGGGGCAGGCCCCATGCCCAGGAAGGACTGGCCAACACAGAGTGGACTCAGGGAGCTTAGAAAGACGGAGGGGGCGAAAACCAAGCTGGACGTGGACGGGAGGGGATGAAAACCATCCCAATACACTGCAGGGAAATCCTCAAAGATTTAATAAAAATATTATTTTTTGAAAAAGCCTATGTTGGGCAAGGAGTGTGGATCAGTGGCAGAACATTTGTCTAGTTGACGTGTGGCCCAAGGTTTGACTTCCAGCGCTGCAAAAAACTGAACCAAAATAAAATCGTGTCTGAAAACTAATGTGATTATTTAAACATACAGCAGACTTCTGAACCTCTGAAGAACCTACCTCCCGCTACTTTTAGTCACACATAATAACGTTCCTTGAGAGGAAATGGTGACTGTGAACACGGTGTCACAAGAATGGAAGAGGCTCGACGACAAAAGAATCTGAGAGACAAACACAGCACTGACTACGGGGACAGTGATTGTCTGTGTGTGTTTTCAGGAGTGTGTGTGCAACCCAACCTCCCAGGCTGTCCTACAGCCGCAACATTAAAGTTAAGATAGTCTCCTCAAACAGTCTGAGGAGATGAATGCCAGGTCAGGAAACTGTCCAAGTGCAGAGATCAATTATAACCATGCCTAAGAACGCTCCTTCTACCCTCAGCAAACTGAAAACATTTGTCTTAAAGCATGACATCTCTTGCCTTGGAGCCCAGTGCTCTGTAGAAGAAGCAGGTAACACAGTTCACACTGAAAACCAGGCAGGACCCGAGGTAATACCACTGCATCGGTCAAGTGACTGAGAAGAAAGCTAATTCTATGCAGGCACACCCCATCAGGGAGTGACCAAGCCTCGGGTCTTACCTGTTCTACTTTTACCATTGACACCGGATGTCTCCTGTAACTGGGGGACTCGGGATGGATGCCGCCATGTGAGCCTGGCATTCCTGGGCTAAGGTTGAGTGAGGGCTGACACTGAAGCTGAGAATCTGAGGAAGGGATGGTGGGCGTCGTCGGGTTGACCATGGCTGCGGGGCTGAGGAGAAGGTGCGCTGTGGATCCCAGGGTGGACAAGCCGAAATTCATGGGTCCGGTGTTTGGGAGAGTGGCAGGGGCTGAAGAAATGGGCGCGGGTAGCGCCGGAGAATAGAGAACTGGGAAGGGGGCCAAGCCTGGAGACGGCAAGAACATGCAGGGAACACCGAAGGACGGCAGCTGACCCACCGGTGACGGCCCCACAGCATGGGAGGTCTGATTGCCTGGTAAGAGCATGTTGAAGCCATTTAACCCTGAAACAGAAGGAGAACCAGGTGAAAAACCACAGGACAAGATCCCCTTCATGTGCATATCCCTCATGGCTCCTCCAGCGGAGTCCAGACTAGATCTACGCATGATGGAGCCTTCTCTCTGGCCAGGGTGAGCATCCTGGCTGTGCACTTCCAGCAGGCACGGTACATCACATCGGCGACAAGATTGCATGTCAGCCTTTACATGCAGGGTCTTGTGGTCAGTGCCCATGGAGAACTCTTTCATTTCTTTCTCCGGGGATGCGTGCATTCACATGTGAATGTGGGTGGGTGTGGTCATAAGAGGAAAACTTTGGGTGCTGGGTCCACCTTCTACTCTGAAGCGGGGTGTCTTGTTTACTACCACACAGACCAGGCTAGCTGTCCCGAGAGCTTCTGGGGATTCTCCTGCCTCAGTTTCCCATTTCTCACAGGAGTGCGGGGAATGTGGAGATATGCACCCCCATGCCCAGTTTTGTGTGGGCTCTGGGGATTTGAACCGGGTCTTCATGCGGACTCAATAAACACCTTAACCACCTCTTCATCCTCCTGTTGAGCGGTTTTAGTAGGGACTGCACCGAATCCAAAATGAAGGGGAAAATAAAATTTCGGTGCGAAAACCTCTACTTTTATTGCTATGAACTTCTAGCTGAAAATTTCTATTTCCCTCAGGGATCACAAGCAAGAATTCCTAAGTGTATGAATGATACTTTGGCTTTACTGAAAAGTACAGACGTGGGGCCTGGAGAGATCGTTCTCTTGAGAAAGTGCTGCACTCAAGGAAGAGGACCTAGATCTGAGCCCTGTAAGCAAATAAACAAGAAGCCCTCCCCCGAAGTCAGGCATGCTGGTGCCTACTTGCAATCTCAGCACCAGGGAGGTGGTAGTGGGGGGAGGAGTGGTCTGGATGGGAATGGGGAGGACGAGCATGACATGACCCCTAGGGCTCAGTGGACAAATAGGCAGCATAGCCTATTGGGTGAGTTCCAATCCAAAAAGAGATTGGTTAAAACAAAACAAAACGCAACGAAAAGGGGGTGGTGGTGCCTGAGGACCTCTGCCCGTAACCCACACACACAGCCAGGTTCCGGGACTCTAGACTGAAGGTCTTATTATCATGTTTAACAATCACAGCTCTGGAAGTGTGAGGCATTCTGGACTTGCCGCTGGGTATCTTATTTCTCTGTGTAGTCCTGACTGTCCTGGAACTCACTCTGTAGACCAGGCTGGCCTCGAACTCAGAGATCTGTCTGCCTCTGCCACCCTAGTGCTAGGATTACAGGCGTGTGGCACTGCTGCCCAGTTGCTACTGGGTCTTCTTATTAGGGTGAACAACTAAAAACTGGACTTTTTACTTTAATCTTACTGGAATTGTTTCTTTATACACCTATTTACTAAGTTGTCCGCTTTGAAACATTCTGAGGAGTCCACGTTTTTCCCTCAATCGCCTAATAACGGTTTATGGTTGAGAAATAGAATTAAAAAAAAAGCCAAAGAGACCAACCAAACAAAAATCCCATATTGCGCTATGATTTCAGTTCTGCAGCGGACGAGTCTGGGCTTCCATATTAAAGTGTCCTCAACACTGAGCCGTCCCAGAGGCAACAACGCAAGCTGAGGACATGGCAGATGAAGAAACACCTTTCTCCTCTGCCTGGCAGACCAGACTGAAGCCAGCACGGGACTGGACCGAAGGCATTTCAGAAACCTGGTGGCCAATCATTGTTATCAACCTGACGGAATTGGGAAGCGTCTAAGAGACACGCCTGACCGGCTGTCAGGCTGTTGCACTGGAGGATCACCGAGGAGGGAAGATGCCCCCTAAACGTGGGCAGAGACAGCCCCTTGGCTGAGGTCCTGGCCTGAATGAAATCTAGAAAGCTGGTAGGAAGCAGCATCCCACCCTCCCGGGTCTTCTTTTATTTTTAATATGGAATGCTTCACAGATTGCATCCTTCTAATTGCAGTACACAATTCTATACTGCCAAAGCGATGACCTCTGCAGACACAATGTAAGCAGCTGTGCTCCTTTGGCCACGCCCTCCCAGCCCACACGCCAAAATAAACCTTCCCTTCTTTAAACTGTTCCCAAGTATTCCCTTCTAACCCAGAAAAGCAGCTAATACAGTATCTCTGTATCAAGAACAACTTGACGTACATAGGACAAACCTGACCAGCTTTTCGCTCTAATTCGGTTTAGTCGAAATAACAACATGACCTACTGAGTCTTAGTAAGTGCTAGTACTGTCACGGTCTAGGTGCTTTAGATTTATTAGCTCCAGTTCAGTTTCGCAGCACTCCAGAGAAGCCGGTGCGATTACTATTCTTCTACTAACGAGAATATCTGAGTGCTTATTTTAGGTAATGAGTGGTTTTAAATGTCAAGTCCTCTTATTGTAGATCACGGTGACGTACTCGGGACTGCTCGACCCTGAAAATCGGAATGCCGGCTGTGCACAATCGCCGACACATGCATACTGTGAGTCTGAACCCGTGCCAGATTTGCTTGAATCAAAAAATAAACTTGTCTTTTAAACGGGCGGTTTCTCGGTCAGATAAAGTGTAACGCATTTAAAATGTATCCCATTACCCCCGTAGCTGTTGAACAGAGGACAGGAGCCTCGTCCTTTGTTTGTGGAGACTGGGAGTGAGATGGGCGCAGCCCGACAATTTACTGCTCTCCCTGGTCAGGCGACACGGGCAGAGATGGGCGCGCATGGTGTCACCCGCACGGGCATCCCTTACCTGCTGGAGACTGCACGTACAGATACTGCAGCAGGGCGGGGTCTTTGGTGACGTCATTTCCGGTTCCGTTTGCAGGCTTTTCCGCGTCTGGATTTCTCGACGGGTTTCCACACGCAGAAGCAAGGAAGCAGCAGTTGGCCACGGCCTTTCCTGAAACTTCTTCATCTGCCGGGAGCTGACCCTTTTCACAGGCGGCGGCTTCCAGGGGCGTAGATCTCCTGTCTCCCGCAGTCCCAGGAGAGACGAGGGCTGTGGAGTTTGAGGGTCTCTAAGCATGACCAAACCAGAAAGCAGAGAAGCCACGTCAGGATTCCAGGAGTCAGTTTTAGAAGAGTTCTCTTAAAATTGATAGCATATAGACGAGAAAACAGCCAGGTGTCGCTTGGATTAATGGCTCAGGTTTTTGAGACAGAGTTTCTCTGTGTAAGAGCCCTAGCTGTCCTAAAACTAGTTCTGTAGACCAGGCTGGCCTCGAACTCACAGAGATCCGCCTGCCTCTGCATCCTGAGCATTGGGATTAAAAGTGTGCGCCACCACTGTCGGCCTCAAATTAAAATTTGATTTACTTTTTGTTAAAGTTACTTCTTTGACAATTTCACGCAAGTACATGATGCATTCTGGTTACTCTCTCCTCTACCTGCTGGTATCTCCCTCCCATTCTTATCAACTCCATCTCCTCCTCACACTTCTAATCTGCAATGCTGAACTATATATAAAACTAGAAGAAAAAAACACTTTGGCAGGAGAAAGGTAGAAGGGAAAGGCTCTTACTAGAGTAATCTCCATGCAGCGCGCCGAGTCAACCCACAGCACGCTGCTGAGAGGAACGCGCTCTGGTTTTCCCAGCCTCACTGGTTGGTTCTACCTCATTAACTTCTGCGTGGCTACTGTGGGGAGGGGGGATGGGCGTGGCTACTGTGGGGAGGGGGATGCAGACATCTCATCTTTTTGTCCTTTTCATTCCGTAGCTACGGAACCAGGATCGCTGGGCAGCGCAGAGCACTGACCCAGCCCAGAGCCAGCTTTCCAGGGCCATTCACATCCCTGATCCAGGTACCCCACTGTTTCCAGGGCCCAAATGATTCCAAACTCTCATGATTCCAAACTTGTTTATTTAAGTTCATAAAACAATGCTGGGATGGAATACATGAACACACTAACATTGACTACTACCCCGTACTAAAACGGGTAAGCTTTTTTCTTCTCTACACTTTTTCGGCTTTTCGTAAGAATTGTGACTTTTTTATTTTGTTAAAATAAAAGTCATTTTTCTTATAGTATTATCTTACGGTAAGATGTTTTGGGAAAGCCAGTCTAGAGCTTCCTTAAATATATGAGGAAGGCATGAAATACGCTTCTAGACCAGAGTCTACTGCTTCAGAGCATCTGTCTCCATTAAGCTTGGAGCCAACGAGATGACACCAGACACATTTACCCACAGTCCCTTACCTTAGGCATGACTAGGGATAAGGGGCTGTCTTCAAATTCCTGACTTTGCCTTTTCACGGCAGGCTCATCCTCCTTGTGGGGATTCCTCTCCTCACAGAGGCGCTTCTGAGCCGAGGGTGCCAAGGACAGGTCAGCCGGGACTTCTGAGCCACCATCGTCCTCTGCTCTCGGCTCTGGGGACAGTCCCTCCTGCAGGCTCCCACACAGCATGAACAGCGAGGAGGGCACATAGACCAGGGGCTGGCCAGTGAGCAGAGCAGGCTTCAAGCTCTCTGCCTCTGAGGTGGCGGTAGGAACGTGGCCACCTGCTTGTCCGTGGAGGCCATTCTGCGTGGAGGAAGCCTGCAAATCTGTCTGAGCAACAGAAAATACTGGGTGGGCTAAAGGCTTGACACAGTATTCCGAGTCAGCGGGGAGGGCAGGGTCCAAGCTGCTTGCTGGAGGTACCACTCTCTTGCTGGCAAAGGCTTCCCCCCTGTAATAAAGAGGAAAGATGAGTACCATCAAGTCACCGAGCTCTACCACAGCCCCATTCACTGCTGCCCATGTCAGAAGTGAGGCAGGACTGCTTGGACGATGTTCAAATGTCCTCCCTGGACACACAGAGGCAGACCAAGGAGTTTTTGATGGGTGGCTAGGGACGACATGAAGCGTCTATGTGGGAAGAGCTGTTGGGGCTTTCAGACGACCGACCACTGGCTGACACTGGTTCTCCCATAGCTAATGGTTATTGAGTATCAAGCACTTGGCCCCTGACGGGCATTTGGTACCATACTGTAGTCATAGCTACTCCTATTCCCACTTACTGATGAGGAGAACCCAAGCCAAGCTCAGAGTTCTAAAGAGGTGAAGCTGGACATCACTGCAGGTCTGTTTGATTATCTAGAAAGTGGGCAGTGAGGAAGTGCACGCATCTACCAGGCTGGTACTTTGTTATTCTCCTCTCCGTTTGCTCAGTACTAATAAAGAATGCTTAGGCAGCCCTCAGCCCTCATTCAAAACTAAGCCCCGTCATGAGATTTTAATGTTTGGGCCGTCTATATATATGTCGTATTATTCAATATGCGAATGTGTTTCGTTCATGTTTTGGACTAGATTAACCTCTCGAAAGTAGAGGATGTGGGTTTCTGCTGGCTACGCACATGACTGAGACCCGCTTCACCCAAGGCCAGTTTTGCAGGTTGAGTACTTCTCTCCAACCACGACCTCCCTAAGAGAAACTGAGCTCTGAAAGTCAGAGTGAATCTATTGACCGTCGGTGTGTCCGCTGGCCATGGCTGTCAACCTCTCCATCTCCACCAGGAACAGCAACATGACCTGACCGTGTTCTTAAAGGCGACTTACTGTGATTTGTCTTCTACTTTCTGTCTGTAGATGGCTGCCAGACTTCCAATTTCTAGGGAATAGGCTGATCCTGAAAGGGAAGGTGAAGGGTTAACAGATGCAGCGGGAGCCTTGCCGCACAGACACAAACAACACAGACCATTCCTCGGGGCTGAGGGGTTGTGAAGACCACTCCAAATCCGCTCTGGCTTTGTTTCAAAAAGGGCAATTTCCAGACGTTAGCTATTAACGATGATTTCAGGTCTCATTAAGAGTAAGTAGGAGAGCAAAACAAATGTTGTTTCCCAAGTTATAAACTTCTGTGATATATCAAAGGGGCCAGGCATAGCAAGCCAATTGATCAAGGCCGACTGGATCAATTTCAGGCGTGGGGCTACGCTCACACACTGTGAAGTCAGCGTCTCTTTTGCAGCCAATAATTGTTTGACTTCAGGCAAGCCAAGAGTTGGCTGTTGAGAAAAACGGCATGGTCCAGAGAGATCATTTGAAAACGCCTGCGTATCACCAAGGTTACTTTTCCATGGCAACTGACGGACTCCAGAGGTGGGGCGAGGGCCGGTACCTTGTTTTCCTCCCTGTGGGCTGCTGGGCTCCGAGCTCACTTTCCTCTCTATCTTCTCAGTCGTCTGAACCGTGTTAAAGGAACCGTACCGAGCCAGCCTCTGTTTTGCACACATGCGAATCTGGCCATACGTTTCTTTCTTCCATTCCGGTAAGACAGAGGCAGAGACATCCAGAAGTTCTTCGTCTAGGGAGAGAAAAGCAGAGAAGAAAGGCAGAGCTGTTACACATTTACACTCTTGGGTAATTTTCACCTTTTAAAGAGATGGTTTTGAGCGGATGGAGAGATGGCTGCTCTTCTGGCAAACTCAGGTTCGATTCCCAACACCCACAGCTCACAAACGTCTGGAACTCCAGTTCCAAGGGATTCGACACCCCACACAGACATGCAGGCAGGCAAAAGTCCAAAGCACGTGAAATAAAAATAAAAAATAAAGAGATGGCTTTGAACTTACAATTGAAATGGAGTTATCCTATAAATAAAAAAAAAAAACTAAGAGAATTAAAGGAATTTTATGACCTATCTCAAACCCCAATTCCTTTCCATATACTGGAAAAAAGAAAAATGGCTAACTACAATGTGAGAACGAACCCATATGTATCCTAAAATTATCCCAACTGCACCCGAAGTGGAGCAAGATGTTCTGCAACTTGAATTAGAACAGGCCCGACATTTTCATGCTGGGTGAGGGTCCGGCAGCAAAGGGAACCCGGCCATGTTCAGCTCCGCGTGTGTACTTTGAGATAACACTTTCAGGATGAATCGAGATCAGCTTCTCACTCCAAAGCTTCAGGGCAATGCAGAGGAGAGTCTCAGTTTCCTACTTGGCTTTATTATTTTCTTCTTGCACAGGTAGAGGCTTGGTGACCAAGTGACCACAGGAATAAAGTCAGCAGATGTCGGGGTTGAAATGCTGATGAACAACGAGAATAGGGATGGAAGGTTGGGCCCCGAAGACCATTTTATGCTTCAAGGTAGCAGTGTAGAAAGACGGACATTTCTGTAGCCCAGGCAGCCGTCCCCACGGTCTGGACCGTCGTTCCTGCCTTGTTTGTGCTTGTTTCTTATAAGCTCAGAGCATACAGATTTTAATTATAAATAATTATGAATAACTAAATTATAAATTTAACTATAAATATAAATTTTAATTATAAATGGGCACGCTGAAAAAGTCCAGCTAGACTTTTAGAAAATGCACTTTGACCTAATGCGACTTTGAAACTGAACCAAAAATAAATCTTTATGGCTTTCACTGTTGTATAACAAAAGCCCAATATATGGTCCCTTTATAAAATCAGAAGTACAAGACAAAAAGAAGAAGAAATAGGTTAAGTCAGTCCCAGGGATCACAGTTACCCGCTCTCCTGGATCAAATAAAACACCGACCAGGAATGCATACACCGTGGCTCTTAGGATACTAGGCAAGGGATGTGGAAGACGGCGACCCCTTAGTGCAGACGTGAAATTAAGCAAGCTTAGACTGTCCTAAATTACTGCCGGCAGGATGTTTCTATGTGGGGGTGCAGGAACCCGACAGTCTCCCCAAGCTGAGGGTGCAGCTGGAGGACCAAGGCACGGTGGCGGGCAGCTAGAGTTCGCAGGGCAGGACAGACAGAAACTGCCATCAGCAAGCATCTAACATTTACTCTAATGGTACACTTTCACAAGGATGTTCCCTCGTTGATATTTAAAATCTGGATGACACACCCATTGCTAAGAGCAGCGAAGCCTCCACTATGCAGTCATTCATTCATTCATTCATTCATTCATTCATTCATTCATTCAGAGACCGTCTCTCAATGTAGCTAGCACTGGCTGGCCTGAAACCCACCTTGTAGACCAGGGTAGCTTCGAACTATGGAGATCACCTGTCTCTACCTCTCGAGTGCTGAATGGAAAGCCAGCCAGCACTGTGACATTACAGCCCATCTCTCCTTTGACACCTAGAAGCGTTGGCTTTATATACTTGGGTGCTTCAGCGCTAAGTGCACACATAAACACAATTTAAATTCCTGGCTGAATGGATCCTTTTATGACTCAATGCCTATTGTTTCTTGTTACCATTTGCGACATTGACCCTATTTTATCTGACATAAATATAGCTACTCCTTATTTCAGTTTCTAACTGCAGGGTATATATATATATATATTTTTTGCCTACTCCTTTACTTTCTGTTGTCAGGTCTCTTAGATTGTGTGTGTGTGTGTGTGTGTGTGTATGTCTGAGTGCTCCTTGAGATTGGATTTCTGTATCTTTCACAAGACTCGCGAACTCTACAGCAGTTTCTACATCAGTGTTGGTTTCTCAGGCTCTTTCTTGTCCTTCCCCTTCTGGAATACAATCATGTGAATGCCTGCTTACTTATGTCTGAGGAAATCTGATCATTGGGAGGGTAATCTGTGCACATTCTCCGTCATCACAAATAATTCATACTGATTATTTTGTTCACTCTTTTCTGGCCGTCTTCCCTTTTGTCTTTGAGGTTTGGTTTGCTACATCAATTAAGTTTGATTCTTTTCTTCTACTCCGCTAGTATGTTTTATATCCGCAAGATATACTTATCCTTTGCTTCTAATGTTAAGACTACTTTAGGCATTTAAATGTTATTGCATTTATTTTAGAGTTTTGCGTGCGTGCACAGAGTGCACTGGAGATCAGAGAGCTTGGGGGAGTTGTCCGGTCTCTTAGGTTGTGTGCCTGGGTGCTTCCTGAGACTGGATTTCTGTATCGTCCCCAAAACTCAAGGACTTGACAGCAATTTCTACCCCGGTGTTGGTTTCTCAGGCTCTTCCCTGTCCCTCCCCTTCTGGAATACAATCACATGAACGCTTGCTTACTTATGGCTGAGGAAGTTACAAAGGCATTAAGTTTCTCTTTTTTTTCCCTTTGTTCCTTTTAACCTGTCCTGTTCAAAGAACGCCAAGTTCAGAATCCGTTCAGTGTAATCTATTCTGCGGCTGAACCGCTTGACTTTTTCAAATTGCTATTTGGTTCCAAGGTTTCTTTTCGGTTTTCACTTCATCTCCAGCTCCTTGCTAAGTTTCTTATTCACACAATAATCTAGTTTCCTAATCCCACCGAATCATCTATAAACTTTCAAAGCTCATTAGATTTCTTCGAATATACTTTTGAATTCCGTCAGGCAATTAACTTCCTTTTTTTCGGAGTCCATTGCAGGAGTTAGTATGTTTGGGTCCCATTACATTTTTTAAAAAAATGCTCTGTGTGCTGACCTGGACACTTGTCCAGCTGGCATTACTGACGACTGCCAGTTTTGCAGGGTGGCTTCGACAGCCGACTCTCTCCAGGCTATATGTCCAGGGGTGGCACACGGACAGGCTGCTTGGCTTAGGTTCCATGTAGATGTTTTAGGGCGGTGGTCCCGCAACTTCTCCAGCTGCAGTCAACATCTGCAACACAGGTGGGTGTCTCAGAGGCTAAGGCCACAGAGCCCGTGACAACCCACTGCCAGCTGGGAGGCACGTTTGCCGGTCGCCCCGCAGCGTCTCTCTAGATGTGGGGGGCTCATCTGTTCTGCTGTGTAGGTGATGCTGCCCCTGTAGAGTCCAGGAGAGTGTAGGAGAGCGTGTTAAGGAGGAAGGTGCCTGCTGGTATTTGAGCGCCGCCGCGAACGGGTGGAGCGACCTGTGACAGTCTGAAGGCTGCACGGGTGACTTCATGGGCCCTCTGGAAGTCGGTCTGCTCAGGGCCAGCTGTCTAGTTGTTTCCTGGCCTGAACAAGGGCAGGTGGGGGTCCTGTCTGCTTCTTAGGGCTTCTTTAGGAGGAAGCTTAGAACAGGGCTTGTTTAGTTTCTACTTGGGGCCAGAGGAGGGTCACGGAACTGTTTTCCAGAGGTCTCAATGGACTGAGCCAACTTAGGGAAGGTTGGGTGGCTGCTTTTAAAGTCCTGGAGGAGTGGCCCACTCTTTCCGTGGGATGGCGGGGTTGAGGGGGTGTCTCTGTAGGTAGGTCAAGCTTCCCTGGGCTTACTAGGACTGTGACAATGAGGGCTTCAGCCACTAGCTGGTTGCTGAATTGCTTCCTGTAGGTTGACATGGATGTTTAGTGATGCTGGGTCAACAAGATGGTAGGAAGAGCCGCCTATTTCGCAGAGACCTCTAAACTGAGCTACTTAGGGTGGGTACTTCCTGGGATGAGGAGGGTTACCAGGCTGGGTCACAAGGCTGAGCTGGCTAAAGCACTTGGTTAGTTTCCTGGCCAGGTGAACTGAATTTTAAAGCTGGGTGGGCTCTCTGCTGGTACCTGTGAGGGCTGCCGGCTTTTCTACTTAACACGCTGCAGGGTGCAGGTGCCTGGGGGCAGGAGCAGAGTCTGCTCATTCTCCCTTGATGCAGGATTGACTGGAGGCTGGCTGCAGACTGTGCACTTCAACTATTTACAAGTCTATTGTGATCTCCCTCTGCGTCCTGCTATACTTTCGGCTGCACCGCACTCCAGGGAGGTCACTGCCTCTGCCTTCCCTTGTTTGGATCTTTTGTTGATGGAGGAAGCTCGGCAGGTGTAGATCCATAGTCAGCCATCTTGCAGATGACACTCTAGGGAGCCATTTTAAGCAGCGAAATCACCACGAAAAGTAGAGACATAAGCACATGACACTACAGAGGGTGAAATCGAAATGAGAAGCTCTGTCCAGCCACATCCAGGAGCGTGCCCACCGGGAAAGTCGATTTTTTCCCCTCTCTTTGTTGTTGTTGCTGTTTTGCATGCATGCAAATGACCAAAAATGCCAGGAGTACTCTCAATTTTAGTGGGTGTGCAGTCACAAATGTGGGATCCATAAATAATGAAGGTCAACCTTTATAATTCTCTTCTTCTTCTTCTTCTTCCTTCTTCTTCTTCTTCTTCTTCTTCTTCTTCTTCTTCTTCTTCTTCTTCTTCTTCTTCTTCTTCTTCTTCTTCCTCTTCTTCTTCTCTTCCTCCTCCTCCTCCTTCTTTCTTGTGTTTTTTTTGAGATAGGGCTTCTCTGTAGCTTCGGAGCCTATCCTGGAACTACCTCTGCAGACCAGGCTGGCCTCGAACTCACAGAGATCCACTTGTCTCTGCCTCCCAAGTGCTGGGATTAAAGGTGTGGACTACCACTACCCAGCTATAATTCGCTTCTAATTCTAGAATTATACACACAGATCTAGGGCGGCAGAAGCAAAGCGAGAATCACCTAGGGATAAGCCAGTAGGGAGGAGATGAAGGATGAGACACACACACACACACACACACACACACACACACACCATTTGTGAGGAAGTTATTACAGTGATTATTTAACCCAAGTTACATATACAAAACTCATCAAATTGCATCTGTGCTACTTACTCCATCCCAGCGATACTGCAATAAAATTACAAAGAAAATGTCCATATATGCTAAACTGCTGTGTCAGTGAGAAAGATGAAGACAGTTAAGAAGCTGAACTGTGAGACCCTTGAGGGGCGAAGAGGAAATCGAGGATTTTTTAATATGGCCGCTGGATTGCTGATAGCCTTGGTAACAGAGCTGGGGACCACAGAGGAAATAAGTTTGCAGTTTCTGACCTGATTCCACGTCATTCTTCCTGTATTGGAACAGAGTTCTAGCAGCCACGGTCTCACAGGCTGCGCACAGATCTGAACCCTTAGCTTTTCTCAGAAGTCCGCGTCTCTACCGATGGCATCGCTACTTTTGAGTCTTCTCCTGTAATCTGTGTTTAGAGGCTCCTGGCTGACTCTGTTAGAGCTAGTAGGAATTTCTAGGCTCAACTTTAGGGGCAGTCCGAAAGTGTGTTTGTTCCCAGCTCATTACATTTTACCTCATTTTCTACCCTACGCTCTCCACTTAAACCGGGATGGCTAATGGGTCGGATTTATTCCTAAATGTGTTATTCTTCAAGTATTCCAAAATTGATCAGGTGTTAACTTGAATTATCCGAATTTCCATACAGCCAGGACCACCCCGTCTAGAACCTCATTGCTAACTTCCAAACCAATGCTAATTCTACACCGCTGATAGGTTATTAGCCAATGACAGTGAGTGACATAAAAGACTGATCTGCCCTTCGGTGTGCAGGGCAAGGGTTATCCATGATGTCTTCCAAACTGCAGATGCCCAGCATAGGCACCCTCTACTCTAAGAGACCTGGGAAAACATCACAGGGTTGGTATTTGGACCAGATAGCTCAACGGCCAAGATGACAGATTCGTATGTCACAGAAGGATGCCTGGTTCAGGGATATAGATTATGGAACACTGCTCCCGTGAGTCTTATCGTCTAGGGACCTCCGATTGACTTTGTGTAGGTAGACTCTGTCATAGTCACCTAACCATGAACTCTATCTTAATGGCGTGTATCTCAGAATGCAAGCCCATCACTAAGCAAGGCATGACTATTTTGAATGCTGATAAGGAGAGGGTATCACAGGTGAAGAGAAGCCAAAGGCACAGAAACAACAAAAACCATTAAGTCTTTTTTATCACGTAGGCAGGGACCACTCCACACAAAGGTTAAATCTCTCGTGGTATTAAGTATAGTGAACGGCCTGCAGTCTACACTCAGTAAATTCTTGCTGGTTTGAAGTGGTTATACTTGATTTTAAGGGGATTTTTATCTAGATCCTAATATGATGTGGGATTTCCCTCTGTGTGCTGTGATTACCATTAATGAATAAAGAACTGCTTTGAGCCTATAGCAGAACAGGGTGGGGTGGAGCAGAGCAAGGCGGGGAGGACTGGACTGAATGCTGGGAGAAAGAAGGGCGGAATCTGAGAGAAGCCATGTAGTCTCCACCAGAGACAGACGCTGGAAACTTTAGCCGGTAAGCCAGCCACGTGGCGATACACAGATTAACGGAGATGGGTTAAATTAAGGTATAAGAGTTAGCCAATAAGAAGCTAGAGCTAATGGGCCAAGCAGTGTTTTAAATAACAGTTTCTGTGTGATTATTTTGGTTCTGGGTGGCCAGGATGAACAAGTGGCCTTCCTCCAACACTAATATGTTACCAAGGAGGCAGAGAGCTGTATCTTTTATAAGCCCTGGTTATAAAACACCAACATGGAAAGGGAAATTCAAACCTTATCTGAACGGCTGGTGCTCAGGCAGCATTATGTAAAGTTCATTGCACAGAGGATCCAGTCCCTGACTGCACGTATGTTAAACCTTCGATATGGTTTGGCAAAATCGTGGCACGTTTAACCTTTTAACTAAATGACATAAAAGGCATCCGATACGTCCCTACCAGATTTAGAAGGTACCTTATCTCGTGCTGGCTTTGTGAGTAACTGATTGCAGTTTTTAAACGCTATGTGTGAGTTCCCTGAAAAACAGTGGCTTCTTTTGTGGATGTCGAAATCGCCCAAGTTCAGAAGTGTCTCCTTAAATTTGGAGTCCCAAACTTTTTGGGGAAAAGTTCCAGAACAAAATAAAAGTTCACAAATGAGTATACTTTAGCAGTTACGTAAACCCATGGTCTCCTAGTGTTTTCCTTCCTGATGTGTATGAGGTAACCAGCACCTACGTTTATGGGAGAGTACTCATCAGTCTAAGAGTGACGTCATTAGTGTAACGTTCAGTGTGACCTGCAGACCGGGAAGAGGCCGATTTTGCTGGCATTCCGCAGCAGGTCCCCAGCAGAACCCATCTCCTTACCGATGGAGCTGAAGTCCACGGGCCCGATCCACTTGAAGGCTGGTTTACGGCCACGCTCTTCCGTGACGTGCACTTTCTTGATGAGCGCCAAGCTGGTCAGGACATTGGCTATGTCATAGAGGCGGCGTACCTTTGCTTGAAGATAGAAAACACGCTATGGTCACGCCGTGTGCAATACCATTGCATTTCAGTATACATAACAGGGAACATTCCTGGGTTACCACGTGAACCTCCGGAGGACAGGTGACGTGAGATTGATGGCTCTGTCATGGTGTCACCGCCGGAGAGCTATGCACACCGCACACGAAGCAGACGCAGACGCACAAAATCAGGGGAGGACAATGTACCCTTCCCTTCCCACAGCGTCACATCTTGTGTAAGAACCCTTTGCGGATAGGCAGGGATTAAATAAAGGCTTAGTGAATACCACTCTGGTATGTGGCCAACAAAAGCTTGTCCCGCATGTCCCCCAGCCAAGAGGTGGTGGCGCCGGCCTGAGGCGCTGACCTGTGACAATGACAGGGATTCCCTAGGGTCTCTGTGAAGCCACACTCCTGGTACACAGGATACGGAAGATTCAAGGTCATGGGGTATAGTTTTGAAAGAGAGCAGGTGCTCACCTGAAGCCCCGGCCAGGCCGGAGAGGCGTGATGGGTGAGATCTGCATGGAAAAGCATGTTGGAGAAACTTTGGAAAATGCATGTATGAAGTGTATGTGTGTGTGTGTGTGTGTGTGTGTGTGTGTGTGTGTAACAACACACGACTCAGATGGTGTGTCTGTCCAAAAACAGGACAAGATGGCCTGTCTGCTTTTCTAGTCAAGAGTTGAAGGAAGGGTCACATGTCTACTTGACGTCAGGGTTACTGACAGGATTGGGCTTTCACCCGCAGGATGGCTATTATTCCAGCCAAAACCAAAGCACAACTGGAGAATGATAAGCTCCTGGCTCCTTACCAGGGCACGGACCCTGCAGCTAAGCACAAAGGGAAAGGAGGGTGCAAGCGTGGGTGCGACACCCAGAGACTCTCTCCTTCCTTTCGAGCAGCCCTGTCCCCGCCTCCCACCCCCGCCCTGGCCATTCCTTGGGTGCTTACCTGCAGAAAACTTTCACCTCCAGCCTTCAGAGAAGTAGGCGGGGGATGGGGAGAGAAGGGGAGAGAAGACTCAGGCATTCTGTCTCGGATGTAGTAGCATCACCAAAGAGAAAAATAAATCGATCACACCCTCCCGGGCTCTCGGAGGAGCATTCTGATTGGCCCTGTCCACTATAACCGTGGAGGGAAAGGAACCTAACGTGGATTTGGTGGGGGTTCTATTAGCTGATTGACCGTTTACTGCACGTAGGGCTTTTATGAGCACAAGGACCATATTTCTCCAAAACCACCACCGTCAATAAAAACCCTCTCTGGATATATTTATTTCAGAGGCAGGAAGCAGCGTCAGCAATCCGGCCCTTTTGTGCTGATACATGCATTAGGTGAAAGCTCTTACTTTTGAATTTACTGTGGTCCGGGGTATCTTGGCTCTCTTCTATGAGGATTTTGGCAGCCACGTCCAGGGTAACAATCTTGGTTTTGGAGACAAGGAACAGCATGACAAACTTCTGGCTCATAATTCTGAGAGATTTATCTTTCCGACTGTTTGCAGATGCTAAAACGGGAAAGAGAATAGAAATCATCATCAAAACGCGGATTTGCCCCAAGAAAGACTTTGCTACCAATTCCCCAGAGCTCCGCCATTTCTCAGGCGGCCAGCGGAGGGATCAGCCGGTAACAGGCAGAAGCCACTGGAAGCACATCACAAAAATAAGCCTGTAAAGAAATCGGAAGGATCTCCCCGCCTTGCATAAAAGAGCTGTGATTTTCCACTGTTCCTAATAGTTCATGCTCACGTCACGTAACAGAAGCCCCATGGCAGGTTTCCTTAAGCAGCTCTGAAAAGATGAATGCAGACAGATAAAAGGACGGGGTAGGGACCAGGAGCAGCTTTTAGAACACCGACTCTCCTCTCACAAGCGAGAACTCCATTTATGTGTTGTGTACGTGTTCGTGTGGATGGGTGTACATGCTCACGTGGAGCGGATATTAGCGCATGCGCGCGGAGCCCAGAGGTCGACTTCTCCAACTGCTTTGCAATTTTATTTGTTGAGACAGGGTCTCCCACAGAACATGGAGCTCACTGTTTAGGGAGCCCCAGGGATCCTATTACCTCTGCCTCCCTAGCGTTAGGATCATAGGCACACACCACTGAGGTGCCTAACTTTATCCCCAGGTACTGGGGATCTGAAATCAGGTCCTCAGCTATCTTCCCAACCCAAGAACTCCATTTTTCTGTCATCACTATGTCTAGACAGCACCCTAACAGTAGGGCCTGCCTTTACGCAAACAGGACACCGATTATCTGTGTACTGCTGTGGATGGCAGAACCCCCGATAAGATGACTGTCTCCTCTGATTATAGGGTAAGTACCTCCTTATGGGGCGGAGCTAAATGGCATGAAGTTGTGGAGCTAAAGAAAACCATTCTACCCTTCGCCAGCATCCAATAGTGCAAGGTAGTGATGCCTGTATGTGCCATCCTCATAATAGGGGGATGTGGGACTGATGGGTATCAATGCTTACAGTGAGAAGAGGAGACAGAGAAGTTGGGGAAAAGGAAGAACAGTGAAGACATGAAATTAAAAAACAAATAAACACACTTAAATGGTACCAAAGGGAAGCAGGGGTTGTCTATCTTTCTTAACAGACTCAACTATGGGGGTTGTTCTTCTTAGCAATCTACTCAAACAAGATCACTGAATAAAATGCTTTGAGAAGAAAATGTCTTCAGTGTGAAGTCTCAAAGGCAAACAGTATGTGGTTATCAGTCTCTATGGCTCCTACATTCTGACCAGGAGGACTGTCACAAGTGAGGTGGAGTGGGCAGCTAAGCTGGCAGCCAGTGCGAGAGTGTACCCCACCCCGCTGTCAAAAGACTCTGTCCCCAGTTTCCCAGGGCTGTCTCACTGACATGTCACATCTTAGCGGTCAGTTTGCAAAGAGACCATCCCTCCCTTTGCCATTATTCAAGAACTCATAGTGGACTCACAGGAAGGGTAGTCGGACTCAGAAAAATCAATTAGGTGTTGATCTTGCGGATCCGGGGAGCCATCTTTCCTGCGCTCCCCGAACCGATAATCCACCAGGTCCAGCTCCTTCTGCTGGAGGCAGGCCATCTGCTCTTCGTACTTCTGCTCCTCTCCCAGCCTTTGCAGCGTCCTCAGGGTTCGGGGCAGGCTGTGTCGGCCGTGCCAACCATACTGATTCTTCGCCACCCGGCTGACCAGATGCAGGGACTCCAGCACATTGACGATGTCATAGATGCGCCTCCTCTCCACACCTGTTTGCAAAAGGAGAAGGCAGAGGACATCACACAAGTGGACATTTCTGTGTATCCACTCCTGAAGGGTCTGGAATGGTGCCGTGAACTATCTGACTGAGGTTAAGGTCTAAGCAACAGCATCCCTACTGGACATGGTGGCTGGCTACTAGTCACCTGCATTCCTAACTGGTTGGTGGACTTGGCATAAGTTCTTTGTCTCATTGCTATGACAGAATATTTGACAAAGGCAATGGAAGGAAGGGCTTATTCTGACTCATTGTTCAGTCCAGCATGGTGAAGAGGTCACAGTGCCGGGGACGGGAAGCAGCGGCTGCATCTATAGTCAGGAAACGGAAAGAGACGAAGCTGGCATTCAGCTTGTCCTGCCTTCTCATTTTTGTCAGCTGGGGACCCTACCCCAAGGGACTGTGCTGCCACATCCTGGGTGGGCCTTGCCTGCGCAGACCTTTCTGGAGATGCCCTGGTAGGTTCACCCAGAGGTGTGTTCCTGTGACGAGCCCAAATCCTGTCACCACACTGACAGCAAAGATTAACAATCACAGGACTATATATAGACTCTCACCTCATCACCGGGCAGTACTGTCCTGTCTTGGGGGTTTGAATGGTGTAACATAACATACTCCCCTCTGCCCAGTCTGGTCAGGAAAGCATATGGCAAATATTGCCTTCGGTTTTTAACGGGCAACTCCGGATTCAAGGGTTTGGTCCCCTTCTCATGTCGCCGGAAGAACACAAGTCCTTTATTTGCCACGGCTTGTAGTAACCCTCCTTGTGCTCTTGTTCACCAATCGCTAACAAGCTGGTCATCAGGGAAGCACGAAGCACAGTACAGGCCAAGCACGGAAAGGAATTCACCGCCCTCTTTGCTGCACGCCCCCAGCGGGACTTCTCTTCTAATGACTGAAAACATGTGTGCTGATTAAGCATGGAAGGCTCTAGACTCAGACTGCCTGGGCATGAATCCTCAATCTATCCCTTATAAGTTAGAAAGTTACCTAACCTCTTCATAGCATAGGACTTCCCTTATAAAGTAATTAAGTTTGAGCAGAGACGGAAAGGGTCCGCAACAATTGTTAACTCTGTCTAAATACGTGCAGCATTTGGAGCCACCAAACCCCCGCCAACACAGAGTCGCAGTCGAGGCAGATTTTAAACATCTCTGGTCCACGACTCCCTCTCCTGAGTGACAGGCCCCGGGACTGCTGTTCCCTTTGCTCTCCTCTAAGGATCACACTAAAGCCTCCAGGCCCTTCGAAGAAAACCCAAACTGACTATAAAGAGGCTCCATTTCTTGCATCTGCCAGAAACAGACGCAGTGAGGGCGGTTTCGGGTTTTTGAGAGATAGAACAAAGACACCAAATAACAAAGACAACGCCGGACTGAGGAAGAGTCCGGACTCCTCTGCACCACACACATGAAGAGGCATTTCACGGTCAATCAGAACGTTTCCACTCATGACCCCAACTGGCCTGTCTTCCACCCCAGGCTTGGCGTCAGCTGCCTGTTGGAAGGTCCTGGCAGGAGTCTCTTGTCCAGAGTGGTCTGGTTCTTTAGTCTGTTTCCACATAGTAACACATCTTGTTTAGCCTGTACCATCCCATAAACCTTCCCATCAGAAATGTCATGTGAAGGCAACCGAGACACCCTAGGGCTCGCCATATGCCTGCCTGTTGTGTTATTTTGTGCTTGATCCTAAGCTGTTTAGTCTCCACCTAGTGGCCAGGCATCACCAGCAGGGAAAAGGAAAGATAATTCAGACTGCTTTGAGAGTAAGACAGAAAGAATGTGCAGCTGGGCACTTGGTAGGTTGTTTTGGCAAATGCCAAATGTGGCAGCCCCTTGCCAGCTTAATCACTCATTATTTCAATCATGCCCAAGTTTTGCTGTTTAGGGGGTTTAGGGGGCTGTACTAAATTTCTGTTCACAGGTCTCAAGCCTGTAGGCTCCTTGGCGGCTTGCTGGGATGACGGTTTTCCCTGGCATTCTGCCTTCTTTTGCTTTGTACTGAGGTGGTCTTATTAACTCTACTCGTGGTCCTATTTGTACATACAAGGACTTAATGACGACTTCTGTCTTTTCCTAAGTCTATTTTCCTCGGAACTGAGTGACAATGTTACTCGGCTCAGAGTAAGAATCAAATGCGGTCCTGTTTTCTACTTACTAAAGTCATTCCCAGGTCTTTAAATGCTTACTTATTAACACCGGAGTCAAATCTATATCGCGTGACTCTGGGAACAACACTGTGAAACTGCACATCTTTGGGTAAATGGCGGCCTTTTAAATTAGGGAGCAAGGGATTCGGACTCAAGGCCAGGAGATGATCGCTGAGGAAAAGAGCTTCTTGGGAGAGACACAAGCTTTCAACCCTGCATGAGAAGAGACGGCAACACATTTTACTTAGTGGGTCTGTGTCGTCACGGGCCATTGGGAGGCTGCTGTGAAAATCTCTGGAGTTCGGCTCCACGAAGCTATGACATGACGCGATTTGCAGGTTGTATGAATAATAATCCCCTCCTTCATCCTCCCTGTGACTGTAAGGCCCCCCCAAACAGCTCTAACATCAGTGCAGAACCTCTACATGGAAGCTGAACTCATGGCAGTGGGTTGGTGTCAGGGGAAGACGTCCTGAGTCCTAGTGAGGGCACAGGATGATCTGGTTGTTACCCCTCATTTTCTGCGAGACCGTTTTCCAAGACCGAGGTAAGCAAGTTACTCGCATTGGCTCAACTCTGGGACATCTTGGCAGTTGATGTTACAGACAAGAAAGAGTTAATAACTTCTCAACGCTCTTACGAGGTGGGTAAAGTTCAGGGCTGGGCCCTGCTGACCCCGGATCCTAGCCCGTGCCTATCCATCCTCTCGGTTTCCAACAGTCTGAAGGACTATCAGCTCGGGTAACGCAGACTGACAGCCCACTACTCCGGCATGATTGTTAACTGTTCATTTAGCTTATCCCCCATATGGAAAGCTCCCTGGTTTATTAAGTGGATACCCCTGTATACCGCCAGACTAGCGTGATTTCTACTTACTGACTGTCAACAATCCAATCAGCCTGAAATACAGTCCCTGTCCACTAGGGGTCTCTCATCCAAAGCGACGGTATATGTATTTGCAGCTGCGGGCAGGCGTCCCACGGTACACACGCCCCTGCCACGTGAACATACGCCTTCTTCTTTGTTAGGAAGCCTAGTTGTTTGAGTTATGTCCAGCTGTGCACTTTCTGTTCTGACCGGCTGGCCGTGAAGACCATGCACAGGGTTTCAAGCATCATGGCCTTGTTCTCGATTTTTTGCTTTATAGAGGCAATGACACTAGTTCCAAACTCTTGGAAGCATTACCAAAAAATAAAATCTAATTTTCCCTAGAGATAGGGTCTCACTGGCCCCAAGTGTACAGTCCTCTTGCTTGTATCTCACAAGTACCGGGATTATAAACAGACCCAGCTTATACTGTTAGATTCCAAATACAAATATAAAATGAGATTAATCTGTAATGTAAGCATAAACATATTCCCTTTTACAGTTAAACACAGTTTTTTTTCCTGTATGGTGTTATGTATTGTATTTGTGGGTAAGCCCATTTTGGACATGACCAGCGAATTCTTTACCATTCAGCTATAGCCCTACCCCCGACATTTTTAAGATTGAAAGTTCCAGAGTTTCTGTTTGGCCCTGTGGGTTCCTTGAACTCTGTGCACACTGAAGGGAGATCTGGTGGGGGTGGAGGCAGCTTGGTCCACTCCCTACCTGAAGCCTCTGCTCCCCCCCATCCCAGGTAACCTGCTTCCTGCTGTCACAGAGGGCAGGGCTCCTGTTAATCAGGCGATACATACCCAGACTGACGGCGACTTCGTCTAGGGAGATGGTGGTTTTCTCAGTGGACAAGGGGTAACTTGGATAGCGAGCGAGAAACTTCTGGCACAGTAGTCCTAAGCTTTTCTGCTTTCTGCTCGGCCTTTGCTTCTCATAGTCATCCACGGCGCCATCGCCAACGACGTCGAGCTACGGAGGGCGGACAGGAAGGGCGGGGAGAGATGCCGTGGTTACCACCGTAACTGCTGATGTTAGAGAGCCCATTGGCAACGTGGTCCCACATCCACACCAGTCAAGATTCCGGCGAAAACAATATCTAGTCTAGTACTCTCAATGTTTTCCCTCTTATCGTCTCTGGACTAAGCTGTTTCTCATTTACAACAGGAGGCCGAGAGCTCACGGTTACAAGTCTAAAACAGGACCGGCCTGTGAGGTTGCTGCACCCTGGCCTCTCAGATGTGGGTAGACCTGGCAGCGGTAGCAACAGCAGGCGCTCGCTGGAGATGGAGAGGCATCTCTGGCCTCATCTTGGACCCGGTGCATCGGCACCTGCTTTTTCCCATTCTGTGACCGTTTCGGACAAAGCAGGAGATGCAGTGACCTGTGAAACTGTCATATATTTCAAGGTGGGCCAAATCTTGGTGAAATTCCAAAAGGGCGAATAAGTTAAATTCTCTTTTGTTCTAAGTGTACTCAAGTAGCATTCTTGTCTCTGTCCACATTTCAGGTATCCACGGGAAAGAAAAGGCTTTTCAATAAACAGACCCAAGGAGGAATGTGCTAAGATTGTCTCAATAGATTCAGAAAAAGCTGTTGATAAATTTATATCGCACCTTCCTGAAAATACAAAAGCTGGTATCTGGCTAGTTGAGAAACCTTGGAAAACCCACAGACGCCCACCGTCACTGGTCCTCCTCTGTGTTAGGTAGGAAATCATAGTCGTACGTTAGGACAAGAAAGAAGAAACTGAAGCAACGACTGAAAAGCACAAACCAAACCTTTTCATTCTGAACAGGTTATGACGGTTCACTCAGAAAAATCCACGAAAACAAGAGGAATTATAGCAAGACAGCTGAATACAGGAAAAGATGTTTGAAACCCCATGCTGCGTTCCTATATAGCAAGAGAAAGTCAGTGGAAAAGACATTTATAAAACAATGAGAATGATAAGGTTTTTAGGAGTAAATCTAGTAAATACGCAAGATCTTAGAGCAGCGGTTTTCAACCTGTGGGTCACAACCCCTTTTTGGGGGTTGCATATCAGATATCCCGCATGTCAGATATTTATATGATTCATAACAGTAGCAAATTACAGTTTTGAAGTAGCAATGAAATAATTTTATGGTGGGGGGCGGTGTCACCACAACATGAAGACCTGTATTAAAGGTCACAGCATTTAGGAAGGTTGAAAATGACTGTCTTAGAGACTTATAATTGGGGGTGTGTATCAGTTTCATGGATAGGAGGCTCAGCACCATAAAGAGGCTAACACTTCTCCAATCAATACAGCCAAATGATTCCTATTAAAACCCAAATCTAGAGCCAGGAGCAGTGGCATACATCTTTAACCCTAGCACTCAGGAGGCAGAGTCAGGAAGATCTCTGTGAGTTTGAGGCCAGCCTGGTCTACAGACGGGTTCAGGTCAGTCAGGTCTACACAGTGACACTTTGTCTGAAAAGGTAAGAAAACAGTTAGTTCGAATCATATATGAAAGAAAACATCAGGAACACTTCACGCGTTTTAAGAATATGGTGAAGTTGTGCTTTGCCTGCTGGGAGAGCTTACTGCAAAATTGTGCTGGCCTCAAACAGGTAACTGGACAAAGTCACATACATATAATAAGCAGAAGCACACATAAAGGGACAGGACAGATATGAGCAGGACAGTACCACACCGCCAACTGAAAGAGGGAGAGCTCGTGAAAAATGTACAGACAACAAAGCATTCAGAAACCAAAAGCCGTGTCCTTGACTCACAAGACATTTAAAAAACAATCCCAAATGGACTCAAGACTTATCAAAAGTGAATTATCATAAAGAAAAAGTAGACGAATAAGTTTCTAAGCCTACACTAGTGAAAGATCAAAGAGATACAAAAGGATCACATTTATTGACGTATTTTCTTATAAGTATGTGTGCATTGCCCAGAGGACAGAATTGGGCATTGGAACCTTCTGGAACTAAGGGTTGTGAGCCACCATGCGGATGCTGGGGACTGAACTCCTATCGTCCGCAAGAGCAAGTGTTCTTAGCACTGAACCATCGCTCTAGCCCCAGAAGATCCCCTTAGGGGCTAAAGACATGGGCTCCGCAGTTAAGAGCAAAGGACCAAGATCTGATTCCCAGAATCCATGTGGCGACTTAGAATCATTTGTAACTTCACTTCCAGTGGATGTGAGGCCCCGTTCTTGTCTCCATGGGCATCTGAACACACATGGCACATGAACAGAGAAGCACACACAGACGTATGTAAATTAAAAGAATAAAAATTAGAATGAAAAAAATCTTTAAAAAAAGAATCTATACACAAAGCCATCTTAAACATAAGCTTTGTGAGCTGAGACCCATCAGAAAGGGGAAAACCAAATACCAACTGAACCAGGATATACAGGATATATGAAACACAGTAAGTGATGAGTTTAGTGTCGAGAATATACAACCATCTCCTAGAAATCACTATGAGAGGGGGCTGGAGAGATGGCTCAGAGGTTAAGAGCATTGCCTGCTCTTCCAAAGGTCCTGAGTTCAATTCCCAGCAACCACATGGTGGCTCACAAACATCTGTAATGAGATCTGGTGCTCTCTTCTGGCCTTCAGGCATACACACAGACAGAATATTATATACGTAAGAAAGAAAGAAAGAAAGAAAGAAAGAAAGAAAGAAAGAAAGAAAGAAAGAAAGAAAGAAAGAAATCACTATGAGAGAGAAAAACAACCCAGTACAAACCAACACACACAAACAGGCATCACAGAGATGAGGAACAACCATGGCAGCCAGTGGTCACATAGAAAGAAGTTCAATCTTATGAGCCACGGAAAGACACAGACCACCCAGTAACTTGACAGCGTGACACGTGACAGTCTCAGGGTCACGGATCAGTCAATGTTTCACATACCTTGTGGAAACGGACAGCCACTTGGGAATCAATGTGGCACCCATCACCCTGTGAATGTGTGCACAGCCAATGATGGTACTTCCACTAATGGTGTAAACAATCATTCTCAAACTTTGTGGGATCAATATATGTTCCTGAAAGTTTCTCTGCATAACCCTGGCTTTCCTGGAACTCGCTCTGTGGACCAGGCTGGCCTTGAACTCACAGAGATTGATTGGCCTCTACTTCCCGAGTGGCCGGTGTGAGTGTTATCTTGTTTTCTATTGTCTATATTTAATATAGCAGAAAATAAATTAAGATAGCTACACCAGTGAGAAAAGGTTAGGGTTTATCTGTTTCAAATCTCTTGAGTGTTAGAGTCACAGAAAACTGGATTTTGTGCTCCTTTTTGTATTAATGTGTTACAGTGTACACACTCATAATCACTCAAATTTCAGTGTACAAGAGAATGGGAATTTAACTGGCAAAAATCTTAGTATTGTCCAGGGGAATCTGATGCCCTCTTCTGGCCCCTGTGGGTACTGCACGAATGTGATACACACACTTAGACAAGCAGATACACACACATAAGAAGCTCTCTGAAAGATCCCTTGGGAACAAAGAGGTTTCCCAACAGTATTTTGAGAACTATGATGTAGGAAATGCTGGCCATGCACACTAAGAGATGTGAACAAGCTGTATATTTGTATCAGGCCCAAACTGCAAACCACCTCCACGGCTATGGCCAAGAGCAATAAGCAGGCATGGTGATGGCTCACGCAGTGGATCGCTACAAAGGCAGAGCTGTCACTGTGAAGAGATGTGCTAGTTGAACTGCAAACCCAGCCAGGCTTAGTGGCACACACCTTTAATCCAACACGCAGGAGGCAGAGGCAGGTGGATCTCTGTGAGTTCGAGGCCAGCCTGGTCTACAAAGTGAGTTCCAGGACAGCCAGGCTGCATAGTGAGACCCTGTCTTCAAAAACAAAATAAAGAACAAAAAAGGAAAAGCAAATCCAAAATGAGAGACTACTATAATAGTCTCAACTTTACAAAGCTTGAAATCCCAACAGAGCAGCCCGAGCCGCAGTCTTTAAGAGTACACACATATACACATATACACATATACACAGAAAGCTGGCAAGGGAACGGTTACCTCAGCAATCATTATTTGATGTCAATTAACACTTCTGTGTGCTTGGGGCAGGGAGGAAGCCTCCGAGTCTTAAAGGCATCAAATACTAAAGGTACGTCATCTGATAAAACAGTCTATCAATGACATGAAAAAGCACGTATTTATGGCCGCTCACATTTTGGGCACTTAAGGTCATGAACCTTTATAGTGAGCGTTCAATTAAAATCTTCTGACGTCTGGACAGGAAACCGGGAATGGAATTGTCTTAGTGACATCTGAAATAAGAAGTAGTTCCAGCAAGGGAAGATTTCAGTACTTTGTTACAGAGATTATTGGCATCTCCTTTTGGGTGACTGTCACTTTCTGTATTTTATCAATTAAAAAAAAAAAAAAGCTGGGCTGTGGTGGCTCACACCTTTAATCCCAGCACTTGGGAGGCAGAGGCAGGTGGATCTCAGTGAGTTTGAGACCAGCCTGGTCTACAAAGGGAATTCCAGGACAGCTAGGACTGTTACACAGAGAAACCCTGTCTTGAAAAACAAAAACCAAAAGAAACCAAAGGTATAATGAATACTTGGGTCCGCCTGAAACAAAGAGCAGATCCCAGGAAAACCGGAGCAGGGAACACCACACACCTCACCTCCTGGCACTCAGCCACACTCACTCGTGACCCCCTGAAGCTGGGACTCTTGTGGTTTTCAAACCAAATAAAACACAGAAAGGAGGCCAAGGAAAAGAGCAGACGTTCAAGAGGAACGATGAACAGTTTCTGGCTCTGAGCACACAGGAGTTGCTCTCCAAACTGCACGGTCTGCGTCCAGCCACACAGAGGAACCTCTGCCGCGGCAGGGCCATGTGTGGTAGATTAAACGCCCTTGGCTCTGTTAGCTTCGAGCTGTAAGTTGAGACATCGCCTTTTCTTTTCCCGATTTCTATCTTTTGGCAATCTTTACAACGCTACAAAAATAATACACCAAAGAAGGGGGAAAATAGCTGAGAAGACTCTAAGCTCCCATTTTTCTTGGGAGGTCTCGGAAAAAAAGGTGGGTGGGAGGGAAAATTACTGACTGTTAGGTCTTTTAAAAACAGTATGAAGATGTCGTCCCGAGCAGCTCTACGTCTGTGTGTGGTATGTAATTTAAAGATGGCCGGAGAGCCTTCTACATTAAGAGTTGGGCATGTGGTTTGGTGGCAGAGGGTTTGCCCACTATGTATAAAGCCTTGGGCTGAATCATTAGCAGCTGTGGCGGTTTGAGTTACAAATGGCCCCCAGATTCTCATATATTTGAAGGCTTAGGCATCAGGGAGGGGCACTATTTGGAAAGGATTAGGAGGTGTGGCCTTGTTGGAGGAAGTGTGTCTCTGGGGGTAGGCTCTGAGGGTTCAAACCCACACCAGGTCCAGTGTCTTCCTCTTGGCCAGCAGATTGGCAGGCCAACAGTTCTCAGTTACTTCTCCAGAGCCATATCTGCTGCCATGTTCCCCACCCTGATAATAATGGAGTAAACCTCTGAAACTGTAAGCAAGCCCCAACTAAATGCTTTCTGTTATAAGAGTCGCCTCGGTCAAGGTGTCTCTTCACAGCAACACAACAGTGTCTAAAACAGCAGAAACACCTCCCGGAGCCAAACCCACCAACCAACACAAAATAAAAGAATTCTCCCAACAAAAAAACCTAAGCAAATAAATTTAAGTACATTAAACTAGCTTAACTTGAATAAAGCCCTCACCTAGCAAACAGAATAATAGAACTTTATTGAAATTAAAAATTCTCAACAGTGCTTAGGGAAAAAAAAAAGAACCCAAGCTTCCTTATTGAATCAAATTACTAATATTTTATTTTTAAAATGCTGTCTGAAAAGGAAGAAAAAATTAATCGTGAAAAATAAGAATCTAAGAGAAAATTCAGCTGGTAACCAAACGATTCCATGTTTAACACTGTATGCGACTGGACGGGCAACCTATTTCTTTTTAATCATCTCGTAAATCTTTGAAGTCTCACAAAGCCTACAAGCGCAGCTAGTTAATTACCTGCAGCGAGTTCACAAACGCATCCTCTTTATTCTCAATGGGTCTGAACAGCTCCTTTTTCTTCTCCCGGTCTCTTATGTCGGGGCTGGCAGCGCTGATTAGCATCTTGAGGTTGGCTGTGGGCGTCCACGGCTCCACCTGCTGCTGCCTGTCGACCAGCTTTACTGGCGTGATGGGGTTTCTTTCTGGAGTAAAGATTCTTTGCTTTGACAGATCAATTGGCTCATTTTTCATCGGCGTCTTTGGGGTCATCCTTGATCGATCAACAAATATATTTTCCTATTGAAAGAAAACAGAACTTTCAGCGCGGTTAAGGAAGGGCAGGAGTCGGCTCAGAGTGTGGAGTTTGTTCCACTTCGACCTGGAAATTCACACACATGATCAGGGCTGGAAAGAATCGGGACTGAGCTCCATGGGCACCAATGGGTGGCTCCAAGGAGACACCCATTATAGCTGCTACTCCCTTTACACATATTTTCCATGAAGTGCTGGTAAGAGAAATCACAAATGTATCTAACACCAACAGATGCTCATAATAGCTGTGAACGAAGGCCAGTTGAGTCTTTTTTTTTTTTTTTTTTTTTTTTTGCTCCTCAGGGCCATATTTTTTATATTTTCAGACCCTACGTACAAGTTTGAATTTACCAGTAAAGAACAGCTATGCCTTTGTAGTTAGGTGTTCAAAAGCCCCAGTAACGGGACAAGTCAAAGGGACAGAAGCCAACAAAATACCAGCGTACGCTCACCTGAGAGCTGACTGCTGCTTTCTGAGCAGCGTTTCTCCAACCATTCATTGAACCAGTTTTTCGCTTGTTTTGTTTTGTTTTCTATTTCCTGAGTCCCACATACTGCTAAGCCACTTTTCCCTCATAGGACTAATGTGGAATTCCCACCACATATGACTGACCATTTGAGTTTCTCACTTAAATCAACCTCTGGCCTCTGCAACAAGTGAGACCCTCAGCAAGTCATGAGCTGAGATGCCCCAAAGGTAGCATCGAATCGCCAGCATGGTTCCTAAGTGCCCAAGGCCAAGCTATGCCTTTCCAACTTTTGCAGTCTTGGGACAGATGGTAAAGCGGCACCTGCTCCCACACCATACTGCATGTATGCTGCCTTAGACAATGATAAGAAAGGGGTCAAGGCACTGGCACAGGTAAACACTTCCTAAATATAACCCCAGTAGCACAGACACTGAGAGAAACAATTAATAAATGGGACCTCCTGAAACTGAAAAGCTTCTGTAAAGCAAAGAACATGGTCAACAAGACAAAATGGCGGCCTACAGAATGGGAAAAGAGCTTCACTAACCCCACATCAGACAGAGGTCTGATCTCCAAAATATACAAAGAATTCAAGAAGTTGGTCATCAAAAGAACACATAATCCAATAAAATAATGGAGTACAGACCTAGACAGAGAACTCTCAAAAGAGAAATCTAAAATGGCTGAAAGACACTCAAGGAAATGTTCACCATCCTTAGTCATCAGAGAAATGCAAATCAAAACAACTCTGAGATTCCATCTTACACCTGTCAGAATGGCCAAGATCAAAAACACTGGTGACAACTTATGCTGGAGAGGCTGTGGGGTAAAGGGAACAATTCTGCATTACTGGTGGGAATGCAAGCTGGTACAGCCCATTTGGATATCAATATGGTGATTTCTCAGAAAATTAGGAAACAACCTTCCTTAAGACCCAGCAATACCACTTTTGGGTATATACCTAAAGGATGCTCAATCATACCACAAGGACATGTGCTCAACTATGTTCATAGCAGCATTGTTTGTCGTAGCCAAAACCTGGAAATAACCTAGATGCCCCTCAACTAAAGAATGGATAAAGAAAATGTGGTATGTCTACACAATGGAATACTATACAGCAGAAAAAAAACCGACATCTTGAAATTTGCAGGAAAATGGATGGAGCTAGAAAACATCATTTTGAGTGAGGTAATCCAGACCCAGAAAGACAATTATCATATGTTCTCACTCATAAGTGGTTTTTAGACATAAAGCAAAGAAAACCAGCCTACAAATCACAATCCCAGAGAACCTAGACAACAATGAGGACCCTAAGAGAGACATACATGGATCTTACCTACATGGGAAGTAAAAAGAGGCAAGATCTCTTGAGTAAATTGGGAGCATGGGGTCCATGGAAGAGGGTTGAAGGGGAGGAGAGAGGCAGGGAGGGGAGCAGAGAAAAATGTAGAGCTCAACAAAAATCAAAAATGGCAAGAATAACAACAACCAAAAAAAAGGGTTCAAATTGAGAACATGATAAAAAAAATAAAAAAGCATAAAGAGCCTGCATTTGGCTCCAACAAGTAACAGAAGCAAACATCTTTCTGATATTTTTTTTTCTACTATTTGAAACCAGAAAGACTTTTCCTCAAGTGGAATTCTCTTCCCGCCAACAGAGACTCACACAAGGAAAAAGATGAAAGGGTTCAATATGTCACACTTTTCCTGGACACGTATCTCCCATCCTACCGCTACTGTACGCTCAGGTTCTGGTGGATCAATAGCTACAATAGTCCTGTTCTACAAAGAAGTAGACGACTGGGAGAAATTGGTGTTCGTGTTCCCAGGCCACCCGACGTTTGTTCCCTGGGTCAGCAGAAGCTGCCAGCTGGCTGTGGTGACACTCTGTTGTGCTGGAATGTGGCGGAAAGGTGAGGCGGAGGTGACGAGGCCTCACAGCTCAGCGGCAGCACACAAGTAACAATCCTGGTAGCAAGTCCCTGCTGGTGAGCCATTCTGATGGTGTCTACAAATGAACCCTCAAGGGAAATGATGGAGCATTTACTACATGTCACACCCTGTTTCCTGGGCTTGTATCAACCTCTAATCTAATCCCTTGGTGAAGGTACTATTGTTTGTGCCAGTTAACATAACCGCAGGTATAGAGGTTTAGCAAGTTGCTTCAAGTCATGTACAGCAAGCAGCCCCTGGGAAAAGCACAGCTTGCAAAAAACAGCAGAGAATAGTTTCTGAAATGGTGCATCTACAGATGAGCTTGTTCTGGGTGCAAATTAGAAGGAAACTACCTTCTCCTAAGTTCCGGGAAAGGTGCCCAGTAGAACCTGGAGAGACAGCACAAGAGAGTGGTTATATATGTAGGGTCTCAGGCTACTGGGCCAGTTCCTCCTCCACGCCTCACTTATTCTCATTTATTCAACTGAAAGACAAAGCTCATAAAAATACCAGCCTCAAGGGTTCAGACTCATTCACGAGTGCATATTAAACACCCAATATAACTCAGCTATTATCTTTCTCCTGTTCCCCATTCTCTCCTATTGGCCCTCGCACTTAGCTCTAATAGAACATAGCACACTGCATTGCTCTTTAGCTTCCTGGATGGCTGGGGGACAATGGTCTTGTACCCTGTAAAGATTTGTCACTTACAGCGTTTTAATAAAACGCTGATTGGGCCAGTAGCCAGGCAGGAAGTATAGGTGGGGCAACGAGAACAGGAGAATTCTGGGAAGAGGAAAAAGTCAGACTGCAGTCATCACCCAGACACAGAGGAAGCAAGATGAGAATGCCTCACTGATAAAAGATACCAAGCCATGTGGCTAACACAGATAAGAATTATGGGTTAATGTAAGATATAGCAGTTAATAAGAAGCCTGAGCTAATAGGCCAAACAGTTTATAATTAATGTAGGCCTCTGTGTATTTCTTTGGGACTGAATGACTGCAGGATCGGGCAGAACAGAAACCTTGGTCAACACTGGATGTTTGTCTTTGTCTCAATAATGAGTCTGCACTTGTGGAGGCCAGTCCCACACATCATATTCGCTAGATGCCTTGCCCATTCCAGGTGCTGAATGAACAGTCTTGCCAAAAGGTACCCTCAAGACACAAGGTGTGTCCTAGGCTGATGAGTAGACAGATTTACTCTCTTTCCCTTCTGTTTCCAGGGTACATGTCCATACAGGAATGAGTTCTTAAGTTTCTCGTAGTGAGGGAGCAATTCAGGATGAGTAATTTCTTCATACATGGGTGCATTTTTAAAAATGCACAGTTTATGTGAGAGAGTCATGGCTAAGTTAGGTAATGTGGTTTGGGTTAGGGCTGTAATCCACCTGTGCTGGCAAGTCTCACGTCAACCTCACACACACACACACACACACACACACACACGCGCGCGCGTCATCTGAAAGGAGGGAGCCTCAACTGAGAAAATGCCTCCACAAGATCCAGCTGTAAGGCGTTTTCTTAATTAGTGATTGACAAGGGAGGGCCCAGACTATTGTGGGTGGTGCCATCCCTGGGCTGGTGGTCCTGGGTTCGATAAGAAAGCAACCTGAGCAAGCCATGGAGAACAAGCATGGCCTCTGTCTGCATCAGCTCCTGCCTCCAGGTTCCTGCCCTGCTTGATTTCCAGCCCTGACCTCTTTCAATGATGAACAGCAATGCGGAAGTGTAAGCCAACTAACCCTTTCTTCCCCAACTTGCTTTTTGGTCATGGTTCTGTCACAGCAATAGAAGCCCCAACTAACCTCTACATCAAAATTTAAAAATGGCACACCAATTGTGAAGTCCCAGAGAGGCAAGGAATAGATCAGGTGTGATCTATTTACACCGGTGCCACCTGTCCGTACTGCCTTCCGGACACTGTGTGGGGCAGAGCGAGGGATTAGAATAGTTCCAGATCTGGGTGCCCATTCTTCTTGATTCCTTGTTTCCACATATACACAAAACACAGGGCTCAGACTAACCGTCAAGACTTTCTAGGAATGTGCCTAGCTATATGGTAGACACTAGATGTACCCAGCTCTCTTCAGGAATGAATGAGTCATCTCCCAGCTGCTGGAAGCCATGCCAACAGTACACGCCCTTGGCTGGATTGCTTTGGCTAAGGAGAGCCCACGAACCCGGGACCACACCCATTGCTGGGAGGCCACCACCGAACTCAGTGACTGGTAAAACTCCTAACAGTATGCGAAGATCGGGTCTCTTTGCCAGCTCAGGACTACTCAAAGGGGTTGCCTTGAATTCGATGTAGTGTTATATCAGAATTCCATCACGACTCAACTGCGGCTCAGTCTCTTGCCCTGTCCAATTATGCTCCTTTCTGCTCTCTTCCTTCCTCTGCTACAATCCAGGGTACCCACAAGTTTTCTGTACATCACACTCACGTGAGAGCTGCTCACTAGGAAGTGTAGGACATTGCTTAGGTCAGAGGATCCAGAGAAATGCAAGCCGTGAAATGGTCTCACAGCCCTCAGGTATAAAGGAAGGAATGAACCTAGGTTTATCTGCTACTACGCTGCTGTGATACTCCAAGGTAAAACACAGCTACCCGGGAAATGCTTTGCAAATGTTCACCACTGGTGTGGGGTGTCCTTCTGTCTATGCATTGCTTTTACTGGTTAATGAATAAAGGAACTGCTTTGCGCTTATAGCAGAGCTATAGGGGAACAGAGCTAGGCAGGGAAAACTAAACGGAATGCTGGGAGGAAGAAGGCAGAGTTGGAGAGATGCCATGGAGCTGCCAGAGTCAGACATGCCAAAACTTTACCAGGAAGCCCCTGCCACGTGGCGATACACAGATTAATGGAGATGGGTTAAGTTAGTATATAAGAGTTAGCCAATAAGAAGCTAGAGCTAATGGGCCAAGCAGTGTTTTAATTAATACATTTTTGTGTGATTACTTTGGGTCTAAGCTAGCCCAGCAGCCGAAAACCAACAAGCAGCCCTCCATACCACACACCATTATTATTAATAAGTACCAGGACTATGGTTATGGGGAAACATGCTGTATACTGCCACAGAAAAAGCTTGGAAGCTAAAAGACCTTAATTCTCAACTTGGTTATGTCTCTATATAGCCTTGATTATGCAATCTCGGTCACGTATATGACGACCAGCTTCACAAGACTCTGGATGGTATCTGACTAACGTCTTCTCCAGTCCCCTCTTCATACACAGCTCACACATGGTTCCACTGGCTTGCTTCAAACCTGTCCTCCACCACACTCAAACCCTTCCCTGAACATTGCAGAGCTCTGCCTGTGGAAACCCTGCCTGCTGCTCAGGGTTCACTGCAGACTCCATGTCAGGAAGTGTCCCCTGGTGACGGGCCATCAATACTCCTTCCCGCCAGAGCACACTTTTAGAAAGAACAGTCCACAGTGAGACCTTCTTCCTGACACCTTCCAAGAGGTTCCCTATCCATTCGTCTGTTCTAATCCATGCTCTTCACTCAGATCACCTCTTGGCTGACCATCAAACCGGTGCTGAAGCCATCTTGCTTCCCCGCCTCACCAAAGCAGCAAGGGGGACAGTCAGTCTTGGCTCTATAAAATCTAGACTTCAGCTCCTAAGACACTGCGCATGCGATCTTCACGCTCTGTACTTCTGACAACAGCTTCTCAATCTCCTTCACTGGGTTTCCTTTCGTACTCTTGCAAACTACATGAGTCCACATCCAGACCTCTATCTGTCCTTACTCTAAGGTTCACCCAGCCTCATACACACAACTTTAAAGGCAAACTATGTGCTCACAATTCGAAATTTGGTTCCACGGCTACAACCTTTCAAGAATTCTGAAATCAGCCCATCAGCTGCCTCCTGCTACCTGTCTGCCTGTCGCACAGGTGCAAGCATATTCCAAGCTGAGTCTGTCATCCTCCTTAGCCACTCCCCAAAGTCGTTCAAGGCCTTGAAAAAACACACAGAAGCTCGTGGAGGTATGAGCTTGTTACTCTGGTCTCAGTTCTCCGGCCTCAGCCTCTAGGGTGCTGGATTAGAGGCATGCACAATCAAGTCCAGCATGCTTCTACCTCTTTGCCGGTCGCCCTCTTCTCACACTCCAGGGCCTTAGCACGCGTGCCCTCCGAGCCCAATGCATGCATCAGCAATTTCACCAAGTCCTCTTAAGAGCTCCATCCTCTCTGCTCCAAACTCTCCATCAATCAGGACACTGGTCAGCCTGTTTATTATACCATAACCAAAAAGAGTAAGGTCGGGCGATCATGCTACGAAAGTTCTTGTTTTCAAAACAAGTTTCTCTGCACGTGATCGGGAGATGTGAGCATGCAGATCTGGACCAGGGTGTATGTCAAGAAAGAGGTCCTCAAAGGGACAAGTGATCCAGTGATGCCCTCACTGGTAACCCCCGAGGGACCTTCAGAAGGAATAGCTTTGCCTCCCTGGCTTCTGTCTACTCTGGATTCCTCAAACCTTTCTCAAAGGCTCAAACCTTGTTTCTATTGTCTGATATGTTCTTCTCACTACCTCTGTTAGTATAGGTTGACTTTTCTTACCCAGTAAGGCTCAACCCAAATCCTGGGGAAAAAAGAAAAAAAAACCCAAAAACCCAAAACACCAAAACCAAAAACTCCCCCTGAAGCTTTCCAAGGTCTATGCATGTATTTCTTCCTCCTCTATTTGGAGTTTAATCTACTTGGCTACTTTCCCATCTGGGTCTCTGAAAGCCTCTCACGTAACCAAAGGGCAAGTTATGATTGGACTGTTATGATGCTGGATGTCCTTCTGTATGTGAGTTTCTTTTATTCGCTAATGAATAAAGCTGTTTCAGCCAATGGTTTAGCAGAGTAAAGCCAGGTGAGAAAACCGAGCAGAGATACAGAGAAAAACAAGGCAGAGTCAGGCCAGATGCTAGCCAGTTGCTGAGGAAACAAAACATGCAGCAAACGAGGTAACACCTGGCCTCGTGGCAGTACATAGACTAATAGAAATGGGTTAATTTAAGATGTAAGAAGAGCTAGCTAGAAATACTCCTGAGCCAGTGTGGTAATTAATATAGTTTCTGTGTGATTATTTTGGTCTGGAGGGCTGGAAGAGGAAACTATAGTTCCTGTTTATATTCAGGAACTATAATTAATTATATTAATTCAGAACAACATGAAGAATGTATAAGCTAGGTACTCAACAAAAACCCAATGGGCAAGGTGTTTTTCACAGGCTCCAATTTATAGTGGTAACCAACAGACTACGAAAGGTTAGGTGATATTAACCTTCCCTATCTCTAGCCTTCGGAACACAAATATTTGCTAAAAAACAAAACAAAAAAACCCTTAAAAATATGTTATTTGGGGTCATGTAGCTAGTTAATGGCAGGGCAGGAAATCAAACTCGGGTATCTGTGACTATATAACCCATGTTCCTATCATACTTAGGAAACTTCATTATGTAGCAATGGGGAGAGGACAAAGGGTCCCCAATGTCCCCACAAAACCACTCTGTTCTCATCTCTTGCCTCCTCTCTGAGCTGAACCCCAGCTTATTCATTCCAGTTCAAATACTATAACCATTTTCTCAAGCTGTTGAGTCATTTAGGTCTCTCTGCACCCCCATGAGAGCTCAACAGTACTGACTGAGGCAAACCTAGCAGCCCGTGGGGAAGGTATCTGGCAAGTCATTGACCAAAAAGAGAATGGAGTACTGACTGCACAGATTTTATACATCACACACACACACACACACACACACACACACACACACACACACACACACATTCATTCTCTCTCTCTCCAAAACCATCCAAATTACAAAGGAAAACAGAAAACCTCCCAAATCAAAATTTGGACCATATTCTTAAGGTCATACTCTTAGGTAATGTTTAAATCAATAATGTTTTGGTATGTATCTCCTCCTCTAACAAAAATACAGTATCGTATGAAAGGATGTTCTTTGCCACCAAGCAGGTTCACCGTTGACACTAACCTAAAACTAACGCCTGGAATCCAGAGAGGGTCAATGCCCGAGGAAGTTGCTACGATAGATGTACATTCAAGGTTCCTGCAACTGGCTTGTTGTACCTCTTTGCCTTTGCTTAAACGAACGCTCAGACTTCACTGCTCTAGCTTTTCCACAGGGCATCCACTGAGGGGCACACCTGTGCCATTCCAGGCCAAGGTGACGGTGTAGACATTGCTACGGCCAGTTTAGCTGGTAATGTGTTCAAGATGCAGAGACGCGCAAAAAGGAAGAGTGCAGCTCAGTATAAAAGAAGCAGAAGGGCTGCTAACCGCGCAGAATAGCTAGTGAGTGGCCCTGTATGCTAGGCAGACTAGACTCTTGGTAGAAGCTCTGTATCAGATTCACTAGGATGAAGTCAGTATTTCTCAGCCTTTTAACATTAAATCTGGTACTAATATTTCTAATTTCTGCAAAGCATTAGCTAAACTATCCTTGACAACTCTAAGCATTACACACTTGATTGCTGCACCCGGCGTATCTTTGACTTTAGGAGCTGGTTCCAACACTAGTGACTAGGTGTAGAACTGAAACAATGGTTCTTTAAAACTTCTTTTTTCAATGGTCATCAAAACTGTGCTGTGCCTAAGATGAAAGCCAGGCACCACCATCCAAAAGACGTTAGAGATTCAAGCGTTTATATGTGTTTACCTTTTGTGCACTTTCGGCATCTTCGACGGCAAAATCCAGTCTGGCCTGTCTGGGGCTGATCAAGTCTTTTAGTGTTAAACAATTTACCTCCATCTGGAACACACAATTATATCAGAAAACGGTTTCACATTTATTTCCCACTCCAACAACAAAAATGCCACTTGTGAACATCCACTTGCTCTTCCCTAGAGCATTCCTGGGAATTTCCCGGAATGCAGACACCCTCCGACCCTCATTAAAACTCACAAGAACAAACGCTTAAAATATACTTAGAAGTCACAGAAAACCAGGGAAGAAGAAAAACTGATCAAACCAGTAATTCTTTATAAAAATCAACAGGCAAAAGAGTTACCAAATTAAGGAGGGTGTTGGGCAAATGTCAGAACGTTAGAGGGTCTCCCAGGTCAGTTAATTTTGGCGCAAAGAACTGGGAGGAATTCAACTTTGAGTGGGTTGAACTAGGGGGTAGACTGAAACCCGATCTCGAGTCCAACCCGTCTGGGATGCACGCAAGCCCCTCCCCAGGCAGGCATCTAAGCACACCCCAAGTTGAACTCTTCCCATGGAACCCCCTAAATCTAAATCGTGGGGAACGACCAGTCTCCTTAACCCAGGGCTGCAGTCAGCACCACCACCGGGCCACTCGGATTCCGGGCCAGTGGGATGGCAAGCCCCGTCGGGTAGCCCTTCTCCCCATTCCCGCCTCCCCATCCGCAGGGGCCCCACGCTTCCTTACTGCCGCTGTGCGATGGAGGCTTTCCGTCTCCGGGGACACCCGCAGCCACACGCGTGCGCGGGCAGGGCGTGCGTGGAGATCTCAGAGGCCGGCTGGCGACATGGACAGAGCCGGGCCAGGCTCGCAGATCCCCGACTCCAGCCAGCCAGCCCAGCCAGCCAGCTAGCGGCGTCCGTCCGTCCGTCCGGCAGCAGCGTTATCCTACCCGCCTTAGCCAAGCTCCAGCCCGGGACCGCGGTCCCCGCTAAAACACCTCCTCTGGCGCCTTGAGACTGAATTTGAGCGTTCACCAATGAGCGGCGGCCGCAGGGGCGGGGCCGACCAATGGCGCGGCGGCACGGCCCGGGGCCCCGCCCCTCGCTGTCTTGGCGCTCGGCGCCGCGCCTTTCCCCTCCGCCCGCCCGCCCGCCCGCCCGCCGGATTGTTGTCGCCTCGCCCCCTCCCCCTTCCGGGTACCTGGAGGCGGTGACGCGGGAGCGATTCCCGCGGGGACGCGGGCGCGGACGCGGGAAGCCGGGGCGGGGCGGGGCGGGCCGGCGCGCTCTCCGCCGGGTGCCTTTTTGTTGTGCGACCCCCGGACCCGCGCCGGTCCCCGAGGAGCAGATGGAGCCGGGGAAACGAGCCGCGGGCGCTGGATGCTGATCCTGCCGCCCTGCCCCCCAGCGACCTGCGGGCAGCGGAGTTGCCTGGACCTGCCAGGGCGGCTCCCTAGCACCCGGTGCCGGGTGACACGTGAACCCTGGTTACCACCTGGGCTGGGAGCAGATGGCACGCCCGTTAGCCCTGGGAACAAGACTGGAAGCCACACCAAAAGGCTTTTTTTAAAAATTTTTTTTGGAAGGATTTCATGATGTTCCTTTTTAGAGCATTATGAATGGTCGAGGAGGTGTTCTTAATTAGTTTTTCTTAAGCTTTCGGGCAAGCAGTCAAGGATACCCCCGGACTACTGCCGATTTGTATGAGATATTCCCTTCCTTGATTTCTTATTTTAAGTATGAGCATAAGGTAAGATGGCTGTTTCAGGCCCCCTTGAGAAACTCATGTTTACAGCCGTTTTGGATTTGCAGAAAAATGGAAACGATACTTTAAAGAGTTCACAGTCTAGTACCCAGTTTCTACCATTTGCATAAATACAGGGCGTTTCTTAGAGTCACAATTTATTCAGGTTTTCATTTTACCTAATGCTTGTTTTCCTGTTCGAGGACATCGTTTTTGTTCATGTGTCCTAAGCATGACAGTTTCTTGTAATAATCTCCGCGTTTTCCACCAGTACTGGTATTTTGTAGGGTACCCTCAACTGGGAGTTAGAATGGCCTTCTTTAACGCATGCCTACCAACCCCTCACCCCCAGTAATTTTACTGTGAAGATATCATTCTCATTATCCTTTCTTAGCCTTTGCTCTCCAATATGTACAGTGAACCATCAGCAGAATTCAAAACGTTCAGTCAAGTCCTGCATATTTTTGCTCCAGGCTGCTGGTCAATACAGCCTAAAACTGGCCACCGGGCCATATCTTCGACAAGACCAGAAAGCATGCAAAACAATCAGCACGGACAAATAAACAGTAGCAAAAAATATTTCTCTGGCAAATAACACTTTGAAGACTAGAGGGACGGTCCAGGCAATAAATGCTTGCCATGCAGAAAGAGTCTGCCTTTGATTCCTGGTACAGATATTACCAAGCTGGGTGTGGTGGCGCCCGTTTGTAAAATCCCAGCATCAGGCAGATAGGAACTGATCCCTGGGGCTTGTGGGCTAGCCAGTCTAGTCTAATCAGTGAGCTTCAGATAAAGGAAAGACCCTGTGTCCAAAACAAGGTGGGGGTTGGGAAAAAGGCTTAATCCCCTCGTGCTTGCTGAACAAGCAGGCGTACAGAGTCAGGATTCCTGGTGCCCATTTAAAAAGCTGGGGGTGGAGTGTTCTGTAACCTAGGCTGCGGAGACCCGCTGAGTCCACATGCTCATTGCCCAGTCAAGCTACCTAGTTGATGAACTTCAGTCTCTGTATGAAAAGAATAGATTAATGAGTAAGTAAATAAAATGAAGAGAGATATTGAAAAAAGACATCCAATGTCTATGTCAGGTTTTCACACTGGCGTTTATACGTCCATCTCCCTCTCCCAATCACACACACACACACACACGCACGCACGCACGCACACATGCATGCATGCACGCACACATGCATGCACAAACATGAGAGAGACAGAGAGAGATCATGAGCGCTAACAAATGGCACATCTCCCCCAACAAGGCCACACCTACTTATTTTTTCGAAACAGTAATATGAACTTGGGGCCAAGCATTCAACCATATGAGTCTATGGTTGCCATTCTCATTGAAACCATCACAACTTGTATTGGGGTTACACGATGAAAGAATTGCAAGTGAAGATGCCTTTACTATCTCGTGTAAAATCTTAGCTTATGCTAACTTACCTTTAACATGCTCAGAACACTTACTTGAGCTTAAAGTTTGGCAAACACATCTAATACAAACCTACAGGGGAAAAACACCTTCGCTATCTGATATAATGTATTAAAGGCCTGGACTCAAAAATGACTGGCCAGAGTACATTGGAAAGTATCATTTATTTACTGACTGGGAGCTGTGATGATGCAGTGAGCCACTCTACATGGCAAGGTAGACTCAGACTACACAGCACCAGCCCAGGGAATATAAAGGTTCAAAATATCAATCCCATTGAATATGTATCGCTTTTATACCATTGTAAAGTCTCAAATTGCAAGCCAAGCCATCAAAAGTCAAGAAGTGCCTACAACGTTATTTCTAAACTTATTTCATGACAGCTTTTCTTCTGAAAGAAATCTTCAAACTTTTTGTACAGGTATTTATTTATTGTGTGGGTATATGTGTGTGCATGTGTGTACCACGTAGCACATGTAGAGATTAGAGACAATTTGTAAGAATTGGATCTCGCCTTCCACAGTGTGACTTCTAGGGACTGGATTCAGGTCATCAGGCTTGGTGGCAGGTGCCTTAGATCACTGAATTTTGCTGACCCTCTCTGAGTGAATTTTGTTAGTCTCCTGTCACACATATTCCTAAGAAGCCTTTTAACTGCTCAGGACACCTAAATCTTCCCAGGCCAAGTGTTGGTTTCTTTCTGCCCTCACTGGTGATGCAAGAAACCAGGAGCCTCCTTATAATACAGCTCTCTCTTGCCGAAATCCTCAAATTGAAGGTGAGAGATGCTCTTCGATGCCACTGTTCTCTGCATCAAGTGAAACCGGATTTGGATCTTGTCTGTTTTGAGGATGTACCCTGTTACTAGTTCTGCAAGGTGCCGAAGTCCAGAGATTGGAGCTTGTGCGGGATCTCTTCCTCTCCTCGTATGTCCAGTAAAGACAAGACACATCAGGCCAATGTCTCGTATTAGTCAGGGTTCTGGAGAGTCGCAGGACTGGTAGGATAACCACGTACGTACTCTGGTCTAACGAGCCCAGCAGTGGTGGGCTATGAACGGAAAGTCCAAGCTGATGTTTCCTTTGCCCAGTCCACAGGGCTGATGTTTCATTTGGTCTCCAGTAGACATTGGAATCCCACAGCAGTAGTCTCTGTGGATTTGCTAGCAAGGCGAGAACAAGCAGGCCAAGAACAAAAGCTTCCTTATTCCACGTCCTTATATGGGCTTCCAGGAGGCGTGGCCCAGATTAAAGGGATATCTTCCTACCTCAGATCCCGACCAAAGGCTGGTGTCTTCTAGAAGTGGATCCTCCTACTCCAAACCAAGCAACAATAATCTCTCACAGGTGAGCCCTCCATTTCTGGATTGTAGTTCATTCCAGATGTAGTCAGGCTGATGGCCATTACACATCTCTTAGCATTTAGTAGTTTTTGTCTTGATTTAGACCTAGGTCTATTTACTCAACTTTTTCTTAGTTGGTGCAGTTAAATTCCGTCTACTCTTTTGATCCAAGTAGGATTTTCTTCTGATTCTCAATATCAGGATTTCTCGCTGGCGAGCATTCCCATGAGATCACCTCACTATTTTCTTAGGCATCCTGACATTTACTCTAGGAATTTGTTTTTCCAGTTTACTGGTTACTTTCCTTGTAGCTATTAAATATTTTATTGATATTTGCAATTACAATGACATAATACAGGCATGTCCCTGAGGGTAAACTGCTTTTGTTCTTTTCTCAAACTTGCTGTAATTGTTTGATCTTTTTAAATAATTAAATATTTTGGGGATTAGACCGTAGTCAGAACCAATATAAATCAACGAAAATGACTAGCTTAAGAACAACAGAGTTACATGAACATCTTGTCATTTTTCCAGTGCCTCTTTTAAAGGAGAGAAGCATTGTAGTGCACCAGCTACACAACTGAGAATAAAGAAAAAGAGACAGTGTGAGGTATCACAACAGCCATGGGACTAAACCTTACAAAACAAGAGCAAGAGATGAATTAAATATTTTACAATAGTAAAAACTATTGGGCTCTGGAGCACAATTAATAAAATCCCAGAGACAGAAATTGGGGATCAACCTGAAGTTCAGAAAAGCATAACAGCCAGCCACTGACTCTTATTTACCTCTACCTCAGTCTGAAATACTAAACCTTACAAAACAAGAGCAAGAGATGAATTAAATATTTTACAATAGTAAAAACTATTGGGCTCTGGAGCACAATTAATAAAATCCCAGAGACAGAAATTGGGGATCAACCTGAAGGTCAGAAAAGCATAACAGCCAGCCACTGACTCTTACCTCTACCTCAGTCTGAAATGGCCATCCTGCCTCCAGGAATCTCAGAATGAGACCGTGTCTGTGAGCTGTCTCCTCCTATCTTATATTCCTCTCTAATGCTGGGATTAAAGACGTGCACCATCCTGTTTCTATGGCAAACTAGTGTGGTTACTGGGATTAAAGGTGCCTGGTCTGTAAGGCTGACCAGTGGGGCTGTTTTACTCTCTGATCTTCAGGCAAGCTTTATTTATTAAAATACAAAAGAAATGTCACTACAGGGTTTTTATTGTCCAATGGCTTTAAAAATATTATTGTACATGTATGCTTGTGTGTGTGTGTGTGTGCGTGCGCGCGCGCGCACACACACACACACACACACACACACACACACACACTTTGTGGAGTCAGTTTTCTCCTTTCACCATTACCTGAGTTCTAGAATGAGATTCCAGTCACCAAGCTTGGGATGCAAAGCCATCGAGCTGTCCCCAATGATTTTGTTGTTGCTGTTGATTCTTAATATTCAACTAGACTTTAAGAGAAGAAAAACGTCATGTGGTTGCTGAGAGGCAGAGTTCACCGAATGGCTGCAGATAGGGCACTGTGGTGTTCTACCTCAAAGTGGCAGTCTGAGAGCTAATTGTTTATCACCTTGGCTGCACCTCAATGCCCAGATAGTTAATTAAACTTTATAATGGTGGTTTCTGTGGAAGGTGCTTCTTTCTCATGGAAATTGGCTAGAAAGTAAAGCAGAGTGGCTTCCATAATGCAGATGGGCCTCATTTAAGGAGTTGAAGACTCAGACGGAACTAAAGGGCGACATCTTCCCATGAGGAAGGTGTGGTTCTGTCCGCATACAGGCTTCAGACACACGCCACATCTGCTCTTCTTGGTTTAAGGTATACTGCCTGTGGACTTAAACTGCGGCTGTTTCTGGAATTTTCCACCTACCAGCTGCTCCCATTCTGAATTGTTGGCCAGTTCCTTCAGACTAGAGTATTTCAATACACATATCCTATTCTTTCTTTGTATGGGAGACCCCTAACTAATACAGGCAGCCCAATTCTTGTTTTTCCAGAAAGTGGGCAAGGGTAATCATAGGTGTCATTTTGACACCCCCACCCTAAGTCCTGTCTTCCAAGCCACTGGCAATCTTGCTGTCTAAAAAGAACATTAAATCTCAATGAAACATATTTATAGGCTGGGCAATTCAATGCACATTCGTAAGAGCTTCCGCTGGTCTCATTTACTCTCTACACATTAATTATTAACACTCATAATGAAATAATAATAGTACTATCATGTATTTTCACCACAGAGGACACCCTGCACTTTACGAGCTGCTGGGAGCCAATTTCTGCTTGTAATGTACACAGTTGTCTGCTTTAAGCCAGCCAGGCGTATAAAAATAAGTACCGCTGGTGTTTGGGTTTTAGACAAGAAGCCTTTGGCACTACCACGGAGTCATGCCCAGGATCCAAATACAGTTTATGCCCTCCACCGTCCCACCTGATTCTTAGTCCCTGGCACCACACTCCCTGGATTGCTTTATAGTCTCAGAGGAGACCTTCCTACTTGGAGTCTCTCTGTGACTCGTTCCTGAATAACAGGTAGAGTGAGCCAATGAAAATGTTACACCACGTCTCCTGCTCCAGACATTCCAGAAACTGTCCACCTCACCTGATGCAAGGTCAGGGAGAATGTTCTTATGGCGCGTTATAAGAGCTCAGAGGTCTGGCTTCTAGTCTCCTGCTTTGATCATCTCTCCTTCAGTTCCTCTCCATGTTGATTGCATTTCAGTCACGCTTGATCCTTGCTCATCTGTGCGACTCTTCTTATTCTGCCCACGGGACACACAACAGTTGCTCCCTCTGATAGGAGGCTTTTTGTACAGAGAGTTGTGTAGCTGTCTCCGTCACAGCTTTCAGGAATACATTAATATCGATACCAAATGAACCTCTGAACTTCAGTGGCTTAGCAAGGGTCATTCATTTCTCACTCCTGTTTGCTAACTGTTCCTGGACGGCAGGTGCCTTAGCGACTCTCATACCCAGCTCCTTCCACGGTAGTGTCCTTAGGTGCAGCTTCAAGCCTTCTATGTCAGCTTATAGGACATAGACAAGACAGTAGGGGAATCGTCTCTTGCTCATCTCGCACTCTTGAGAGAGGAAACAACTTCATGCCACAATGGACTCAAGGTGAACAGTAATTGCTGCCACGGTATTATGGAAAAGAGCAGGAACTCTTGGGGGCAGCTAGATACTTCTGTCACAGACTGCACTCTGTCCAACAGGCTCCTTGTTTAAAGAAGGCTACACGGATATCTATCCAGGTACCATATCCAGGACCAACTCCAAGACCTGGTCCTTTGGTTTTGGATTGCTGTTAGGACCTCAAGGTGCATCCTTGGGTCATTTATTTGATTTTTTTTTATGTCAACATAATATAAAAATTCCTGTAATACTGTATCTTGAAGGTCCTGGAAATTCATTCTTTAATTTTCATTTGTCTCTAGAAAAATTTTAATTTTCTCCTTGATTTCTTCAATGATCGACTGATGGTTCAAGAACATATTGTTCACCCTCCATGTGTATTTTCCTGTAGGTTGTTTATTTTTCTATTGACTTTTGGTTTTATTGCATTCTGCTCTGATATGATTGATATAAGAGGTAATTAATTTATGTTCATCTGGATTTGTTAAGACTGACTCTAGAATGCGGTTTGTTTTAGAAAGGGACCCATGGGCTGCTGAGAAGAATGTGTGTTCTCCGGTGGGGCGGACTGTTCCGCAGACACCTGCTTAGCCCATTTGGCAATGGTGTAGTTTAGCTCTGAGCTTCCTCTGCTGGATATTAGCATCCTTGACCTCTCTAGAGATGAGAATGAGACACTGAAATCCCCCATTATCATTGTATCAAGTCCTATTGAACCTTTTACACATGCCAGTGTTTGTTTCACAAGGAAGCCCAACATTTGACACATATCTACAGCTCTCATACCTTCTTGGTGAACTGCTTTCATTAATATATCCTTATGGGATACGCCTTATATCTTTTGACTATTTTTGGTTTGAAATCATCTTTATCAGACATCATAATAGTGTCCACCACTTTGTTTTCAGTTTCTGGTTTTTTTTTTTTATTAAAATGTTTTCTTTCTCTTGACTCAGTCTGTGGGAGTCTTTACCACTGAGGTATGTGTCTGACAATCGAAGGTTGGGTTTAGTTTTTTTTTTTTTTTAAATCTGGTCAGACAGTTTGTGTCTCTTTATTGGCGAGTTAAGACTTTTTACATGTAAGTTAATTTTAAGAGGCACTTACTAATTCCTATAGCTTCATTATTTTTCTGTTGGTTGAATTGTGTGTTGTCTGTTTTCTTCCCTACTAGTATGAAGACTCTGTAGACAGACTATGCTGGACAAAATGGATTCCTTCCTACTTCCTCTTTGTTCAGGCATTCCTCTAGCAAAAGGGAAACTTTCTTGTGCCCTCATGATTGAGGATCCCTTTGTTCCTCTTCTATGTATAATATTCCCTTAAGCATCTTTTGCCCTGCTGGGGTGGTGGGGCAGGACTCATAAACTGTCTTTGTTTATGTTCATCTTGAAAGGTCCTGTTTCTTGGTCAGTTTTAAAAGATAGCTTTGCTGGGAATGGAACTCTCAGCTGGCTGTTACTTATTTTCAGGGCTTGAATATGCATCATAATTTATGCTTCCTGGATTGGAGGGTGCTGATGAGAGATTTGATAGTATTTTGATGCTCCTCGCCTTTTAAAGTAACTTAGGTTTTTTTCCTCCACTTGTAGCTTTTAAAACTTCCTTACTTTGTATTTTTGACATCTTTATAGTATTATGCCACCGAGTGGTTCTTTGCTCATGTGGGTTTGGGTTCTGAATGTCTCTCATGTCTGACTTTCTCTTTCTTTCTGTAGAGTTGCCTCTTTTTCTGCAAAAATGTCAATCACCCACTATGTCCCCTATGGGTCTAGTATTTCTTCCACTGATTCTTCCTTTCTGTAGAGTCTTAGGTTCACTTTCTTGATCGGGTCACAGAGCTCCTTGGCACTTGATTGCATTTGCTTTTCTTTTGTCTTCCTGTTGATACTCTGATGCAACTTTCTCAACTTTCCCTCAGCCTTGTCCTCCATATCTGACTGTCTTTCTTCTGATCACCTTTCTTCTGGTCGTCTTATTTCTGATTGTCAAATCTATTGATGATAATTTCCACTGTGCTATTTATCTGTGTTTTAAAAAATTTTGTTTCCACTCCTCATCTCAATTTCCTTGCTGAATTTCTCTCCATGTTTTTTTCTTTTTCATCTGTATTGCTGATTTTCTCATACATTGTGTTGGCTTTGACCGCTATGTTGTTGCCATTTTTCTCTAGGCCCTGGGCTGAATTCACCTGATTATTTGCATTTTCTTTCAGATTACTGGTTGTTTTGACCAGAAGACTTAGGAGATTGTCACCTGACATCCACTTGCTTCGGCATGTTCCAATCTTATGAGAGTTTCACTTTCCATATTAATTTTTTTGCATTTCTGTTTTGTGTCTTGTGTATATGTCAGTTTCAATAGCTCTTTAGGGTTTTAGGAAGATCTCCTTTTGAACAGCCACTTGTGAAGGTGCAAGCCTACATCTCATTCTGCAATAGCAAAACTCATGCTAGAGCAGTGACAAGATTCTGTCTCTTGTAGGCAAGAGATAGAAATACATTAAAAGTAGTTACAACTCTCTAATATGCCAGCAATGACCTTAAAAAGTTAAATTGACCAACTTACTCTGGAATATGCTTTTGTCTTAACAATTGATTCTGTCAAGTGTGGGAACAGGAAATGAATGTGGTAAGGGAAGTAGATAAGGAAAGAGGAGGAAGAGGAGAAAGTGTTAAAATGGAAGGATCAAAGGGAAGAGGAACAGGGACTCTTGAGAGAAAGAAAAGAGGGCAAGAGGGCAAGGAAAACAAAAAGAAAACATAAAATTTCCAATAATGAAAAAGCTCAAAGCCAAAGATAAGATGGCTAGAAGGGGGGAATACAGAATAAAACTCCCTTTAAAAATCAAGGAAGCGTGTGAAGGTCGCGCAGCAGACACAGTGCTTGCTGCACAAGTGTCAGGACTGGAGTTTGGATCCTCAGTGTAGTAAAAAGGGAGCGGGCTGCTTTTCATCTCGCCCGACTGCCTGGCTAGTTTTCCCAAAATAATTACACGGAAACTGTATTCATTTAAACACTGCCTGGCCCATTATCTCTAGCCTCTTATTGGCTAACTCTTACGTATTCGTTTAACCCATCTCCATTAATGTGTATCGCCACTTGACTGTGGCTTACCGGCATGAGTCTAACCAGAGTCCGTCTCAAAGAGGAGAGTCATGGCGTCTGCCTGACTCTGCTTTCTTTCTCCCAGCATTCTGTTCAGTCTACTCCACCTATCTAAATCCTGCCTTATTAAAAAGCCAAGGCAGTTTCTTTATTTAACCACTCAGAACCTACATAAATGCCAGGTGGGCATGGCAGCCAGTTTTCAATCCAGCACTCCGGAGGCAGAGGCAGTGGATCTCAGAGCAAGCTGAGTGGCTAGAATATTTGAATCAGTGAACTGCTACTCCAAGTGAGGGGAACTGCCTCCCTATAGAAGGTGAACAGTGATCAGAGGGGACACATGACTTCATTCTCTGGATGTTTTTACATGTATGCATAAATGTACCTACCTTCCACCTGTGTGTGTGTGTGTGCCTCTCTCTCCACATACACACACAGACAACACGCACATATGCATGCATGCACACACGCACACACACAGTAAATTCGAAATGCTACCAGAAGTAGAGTGTGAGGGGAATAAAGTGCATGGGGAAAGAAAGGAAATAAGAAATCAAAGAAGAGAAAGATGTTGCTTCAGTGTGGTAAAATGTGCAAAGGAAAAGTAGACGAATGTATGAAAAGGAATTACAAATGAAAACAAAATATTTAAAAATGCAATAAAGTCAAAATCCTTCTAGATATATAGTTAGAAAGCAATAACAACAAAAGGGAAAAACGATGACAAGGGAAAAAAAAGGAAAAAATGAATAAAAAGAGTATGTAAGATCGCAGAAACGCTGGTTAAGGCTGTGTTGAATCAATGGGACAATTCGGAGAACTTAAAGTTTTCAGGAGCTCCAGGTGAGCTGGCCGACTCGAGGAGGCATGCTTCCTGGTGAGCCCACGAAGGAGGAAGCCAAGGAGGAAGCCAGAGCCAGAAAAGATAAACTTTCTCTCTCGAGAGAACTGGAGGAAGCGCTTCAGAAGTGCAGTAAGAACGCGATGAAGAAAAGATGACGGAAAAAAAAAGTAGGTATCGGAGCAGAGTCTTTCTGGGCCTTTGACAGTTAGATCCTGCGGTCACTTGACCCCGTGGACTCTAGTCTTTCCTGTGGTTTATGCCGTTCCTGGCTCTGTATGCCTAAGAAGCAGATGCCCGGCGGAGAGGCCCTCTCCTCATCTGCACACCAGTGGCCTCTGCTGGCCACACTCGGCTTTGCATTCTTTAGCCGGTGGGAGGCAATTGTCGCATTGAGATTGGTATAAAGGACCTGGTTTTCTTTGGACTTGTGAGATCACCTGGAGGCTGGAGAGATGACTAAGCAGTGAAAAGGGTAGGGCAATCTCCACTCAGCTGCTCAAAATCCTCTTTTTATTTTATGTGCATTTGTGACTGCATTTGTATGTCTGTGTGATGGTGTCAGATCCCTTCTGACAGAGCTGACAGAGGTACAGGCAGTTGAGAGCTATCGTGTGGGTGCTGGAAGAACAGCCAGTGCTCTTAACCGCTGAGCCATCTCTCCATCCCTCACTGTCCTCCTTTATGTAGCACACGGATCCTCCCGCTCTTTGCTCTCCACAACTGACTCTTGAGTTTTCCTCTCCCAGTCGCTGTGTCAGGGCAAGCTGAGTCCCCTGGGTCGGTGAATGCCCGATTTCAGGCCCCAAGGGTGACTTCCATTTCAACACCTGATTCTTTCTGGAAATGGCACCTGAGGGCTTCCCTCTGAGTCATAGGTGGTGACAAAACAGCATTTCCACCCCTTCCCAACATCGGCCAGGTAGCACTGTCTCACTATCACCGGCACTGAATTTGAGCTCCGGGGAGGGCTGTGGGTTTGCCTTGAGGTTAGAACGGCTGACCTTTTACTCTCGTACCTTTTGGCTCCCTTCCCGCAGCCAGAAGATGCTCGGCTGGCCCAGGTTTGGCTTAGTGTACTTCATCGGTGTGTAATGAATCTAAACGCCTTCTCCTTCGAGTCTCCCTTGGCTTCCTTCGTGCACGCCTGAAGCGCTTCCTCTAGTTCTCTCTTGGGAGAAAGTTTATATTTTTCTGGCTCCGGCTTCCTCCTTCGTGGGCTCACCAGGAAGCATGCCTCCTCATATCCGCCGCCTCACCTGGAAGTCCCGAAAACTTTAAGTTCTCTGAACTGTTCTATGATTCAACACAGCCTTAACCAGCGTTTCCGCGATCTTACATTTGTAGCTGTTGGAACTGTATTGTGCAATTTATAGGGAACTGCATAGGTCCAAGAATAGCAAATATTATTTTGCAACCGAGTTAGAGAACACAAACTATGTAGTTTCAAGATGTTACGATGCTTCTGAAGTTAAGGTAATGAGTTTCTAAAATGAACACACACACACACACACACACTTCTATTTCTACACACTTAAGTCACTTTATTTTTGGTAAATGGATTGATCACAGGGTACTAGTCTCAACAGATACCACTAGAATGGCTGAACATGGTGTATGGTGTAATATAAGTACTACTCTTTCATTTTATTACTAAGCACACACACTTAAAAACAATATTAGAGCATATGCAAAATAATATTTTCAAATGCATCATAGATCAAGATACGAAAACATGAAAATTCTGGAACGAAGAAGACCAAACCAGAAAAAAATCGTAATGGCGTAGCCCATCAAAATTGCAGCATTTGTTCAAAGGACATTTTACATCATGGAGGATGCTACTCTCAACACACATATAAAGAAAATGCGCTTTCCAGAATACACGATGAGCCCTTTCCATTCAGAAGCAGAAGCCAAACAAATCAATAATACATGAGCAAAGGACTCAAACAAGACAATTTCCAAAGAGATGTGCAAATGGTTAATAAACACATAAAGAGGAGCTCAATATCTTTGTCGCTAGTCATCATTAGCTCAAGATTATTAACTGTCAGGGAAATGTGAAGCGAAGCTACAGTGTCGAGCCATTAGCCAATCACCAGAACATCTTACGAAACGAAAACAGAACAATCAAACCTTGACAAAGACAGGCAGGTCTTGCCTGCATATGGCCACATAGCTCACACACGGCCAGAGGGAGAGCAAAACAGCACACACACACTTAGAAAACAAACCCAAACACAGTTCTGCCATTTTTAAAGTTAAGCATGTGATTTTGTTACTTAGGAATTCCACACCGAAGTATTTGCCTGAGATAATGAAGGACACGTCCATACACATTTATGCAATTCATAGCAATATTATTTATGATGGTGCCGGGTTGGAAGTCACCCAGATGTCTGTCAACATGTGGATAGAAGAGGAAATGGTAGCATAGGAATACAGTTAGCTACTCCTCAGGCGGAAAGAGATCCGGGACACAGCAAGGTGGCTAGAATGTCAAAAATACTTAGTGCAACAAAGCAGCCCCACCCAAAAAAGTGTGTTTTGTGCTATTTCATTGACTCGAATTCCAGAAAGTGTAAGATGAACCAGTGGGAAGGAGCAGACCGTGGATAGGTTCCCAGCTCTTTTCTCTCGGGTGTGGCTCTTTGGTGGATGTGTTTCTGTCTCAGTGACTGCAGCGGGTTCTAAACTGTCAGGATGATTTCACTGGCATTTTTTTTAAAAAGTTGCCTTTTCTCCATTTCTTTTGTGGCCACATGGATAAGTGTAAATCCTTGGTGAGTCAGCTCTTATCTATTTTATTGTCTTCCTCTTTAATGTCTTCCTCTAAGACTAGTGATGAAGATGGACTCTCCATGTGGTTTTAGGTTATACACCAACAACTGTATTTAGAGTCAACTTATAAACCATAATTCATGTTTTGGAAAGAAGAGAAAACAGTACAAGCTAATAACAATTTTTTGGGGGGAGGGAATGGTAACAATCTAGTAACCATTTTTTTGAGACAGGGTTTCTCTGGGACGTCCTGACTGTACTGGGACTTACTCCATAGACCACACTGACCTTGAACTTGGAGATCCTCCTGCCTCTGCCTCCAGGAACACTGGCATTAAAAGCATGCATGGCCACACCCAGCCTTTAGTTAGTATCTATGATTGTACCGTTAATTATTTTCTAGTTATTTTTCATATATATCAGTTTTCATAGATTCTTACCATTTTTGAGCTGTAATGCTTATTTTTTATTTTGTTTCCTACCATTGCCTTTGTAATTAATTTATAATTAGTTATAAATTATAACTAGTTATATTTCTTTCTTAAGGGACCTTGCCAACATTAATCACGAGATACTTTCTTCCATTTAGATTTGTTTACGTTTTGTCAATCAGGTAACATTTTTAGTTTTCAGACGTATTTTCGAGTCTGCACGAGGTTTTCAGAAATTGGTGTCTGCTGTGCACTAACACTGGGCTTTGAGGAGAAAGAGAACTAAGAATGAAGTATATGCCTCTATTTGAGCGCATGCTCCCTGCAGGGAGATAGACACATAAATACTGTTCTGAAATGTAGCCCCCCAACGTAGCCGTTCACATAATAGACTGTGAGAACCAACTGAAGCAACAGTAAGTTCAGTTTTTGGAAGGAAAATTAGTGCTTGTTAAAGCTCAAATTATTGAACTGTGAAAGAAAAGACCACTCATCCAGAAAGAAATGGAAGAAACACAGCATTCTGGGTATGTGTGTTCCTGCCGTCCATGGAAATTGAATCAAGAGGCAAGCTAGTCCAACAAGACTCCTGGGATACATCTGAATTGCATTCTATACACTTGCAGATCTTTTGCAAAATCAGCTTTTCATCTGGGTATCACTGGGAAACAGAAGCAGGGGGATTTTATGGTGCGTGTTCTGGACTTTAGAACCCCCGAAGAAACCAGCCTGTCGCTCATGTGAATGTTCATCTTCCTGAGCATCTCAATAGGAGACACATAGAGTTGTAGGCTTAGACAATCTAGACAGACAAAGCATTGCAGCAGTCATGATAAACGGCAATATTTTATGAAATGAAATTGAAGGGAGGCACACACAAGGCAAATGCTACTAGGCATGATGCAATTAACACTGTTGCGGACTCACATTTTCTTCAAGACTCATGTTTTTATGGGCTTGCTTCCTGGAGAAGAGAAAGGCCATGGTTCTTTTACAAAAGATGGTCAGATTCAGAATACAGACTGCCACATCACTCATGCTAGGTGAAGTGTAGCACGAGGTTTGGCAAGCTGGTCCAGATTTGAGCAGATATCCAAGATGGCCAACCACACCCAAGCTTTATAGCTTCAACCCTCAGTTGTCTATTTTTCTCCATGTGGTTTGAATTTGAGCTGGGTGAAGCTACAATCTCTCTCTACCTCATTTGGCTTTATCTGGGGTCATCTTGAGGATGAATTCAACTGGGATTCTGGCTCGAGCTGCAACGTGTAAAGCCCTTTGCTTCTCAGAACTATGTTCTACATCGTTCTGGATTTAGCTCGAACTTCCTCATATCTGGTGTCTGGGTGAGAGTTTGGGTCATCTTTCCACCCAAGCTCTCTGGTTTGTCCCTTAACTCTAGTCCTTTCTTTAAAGAATACCAATTTTGTGCAAGACACACTCATGAAATTTTCTCCTATCCCTGTTTATCAAAACCATTCCCATCTGTCAATGCTCATTGAAATGATTGTTTTCCGGGTGAAACTGCATACTGTCTTTCTTTCCATTCCCTGGATCCATACACTCTTCTGGCTATGCATCAGATCTTTCTACCCCATTATTCTGCCTCTTGTTGCTTTGTGTTTGTTCTGGAAAAGGCTGGCTCTTCCCTCAGTGGTTATTTTAAAAAGTACCTTGGTGTGGTCCTGAGATGGTCTTCTCTTCAGATACACATTTATTTATGTGTTTAAACTTGCATGAAAAATATTAATGGCATGCAGACTAATTAAACATGACATTGACTGTAGTAAAGTTCCTGTATTCTAGTTTCTTATCAGGCTACAGAAACCTAAAAGTTGTAACCTAGAAATCCATGCTACCTAGAACCTATGGAAAGGTCAGGTATGAAAAGTACCACAGGCGAGAATTGTCTGGAGGGTGGTTAGCAGGCCATCCTTTCTTTGGACTCATTGAGTTTTATCTTGGGCTAAGCTAAACTGGAAGTGAGTTACAGGCCGAGATATTTTTTGTGATAGTTTCTCGGGGAGTGGCCTTAATAGAATTCCCTTTGGTTTTATCATTAGCTCTCATTTGATGCATATTATGAAGAAAAACTTATTCATTTTTGCCAATACATTTCGAAATCTATATGAAATGCAGCACGAGCTAAGACATGACAAATAATTTATACAGACTCAAGTGACATTTGGAAAACCCCACTAGGTTTTCAGGTTCCAAAGATTTATGACCTTCTCAGTGATTTGTTATACCACTTATGTGTTTGCCTACTGCTTATTTATCTAGTAATTGTGTGTCTCTCCCTAGCTCTGTCTCTGTCCCTGCCCCTTCTCTCTCTTTCCATTGCCACTCCTGACCCCAATGCTACGGCACCAGGACAACAAAGCCTACAGTATACTATGCCAACTGCTGGCTTCAGGAGTTAGGCTCCTGTTGACAACATTTGCATATGGTCCTGTTCATGTCAGCCTCGCAGACTGACTTTATCTGGCCCTGCAATGTTCAGTGCAGAACTCACTCCCTTACTTGGTTGATACAGAAAATCCAATCACATTGCATCTTCAGAGCAGACATGGATTCATTGTGGTGAAATCCTGCATTTTATTTAAAATGGTGAAAACATTTCTTTCTTTTTTTTATGTTCATACTCCATTTTTTATTAGATTTTTCTTTCCTGGTAGACAGTACACTTGGGAATGAAACTGTACCAGGCATAAGGTTTCTACCACAGGGACATTTTGTATTGAGAATCCAATATAAATATTTCTAGTCAGACATTTCAATGGCTACAGATATTTGGTTGCTTGATTTATATGCATAGAAAGAAACAGTCCTTACAAGGATCAGCAGATGATTGGCCAGTCTTCCTTTAATACACTACTGCCTATTGGTCTGGAATCGAGGTCACCCTACATGATATTCTGATTTTCCTCAAAGACATGAATACTCTGCTTAATCTTTCATTACTGTATTTTTAGCCTTCCAGTTGAGTTAGGGACCACGTTACCAGAAATCATTTTAGCACTGTTAAGGGTGGATTATATATCATAATGATTTTCAGCTCTCTTTTTATAAAAAAGGTTTCTGGAGACTCTGAACAGGCACATGCATATTTGGAACAAAACAAGAAGACTGCTCACACACGGAACTTCCTTCTGGTCCTCGAGGCCTTCAAATAAATACAAATATTAAAAAGGGGGTACACTATGATTTAGAAAACAAGAACAGTCTCTTCCATGTCCCCAAACAAACATGAGCTTACAGGAAGTCCTCCCCAGCACTGGCAATCAGTCATCTGTTTTCCGGGCCAGTCTACAGAAAGTCCGGTTGTGCTCTACCGTGTTCTCCTTGGCCCGCTCGCTCATGTGATGCACCCGAGTATTGCGGATTGTGAAACCTTGCTTTGTAATGTATTCCATCAGGTGGACCCGGAGAGAAACTTCCTGGTGATAATTGCATGGTCCAAAGGTGAAGGAAATCTGGCAGTCTCTGGTGTCCATCATGTACTTATTCCACTTGGTGAAATAATTTGAGATGCCTTCTAGTAAGGAATGGACCTTGGTGGTGATGGTTAACTGGGTTATGATGACGGCCACAGGATTGGAATATTTAGAAAGCTTCCGAGTACTAGACAGCTCTACAACTTCTTCAAAAGTATCCATAGGATACAAAGGCTTAGGGTCATTGAGACACTGAATCAAGGGTTCAATCTGGTAAAAGCCAGCTTCTTTCCGAAGAAGATCAAATTCCTTAAAATCCAGGGAGAGGGTCAATTCCAAAGTTCGTAAGAAGTTGAGGACATAGCGGAAAAGAGGTCCATCTCGATCAATGAAGTAATTGCCTTGAGGGTCTCGGGCTGTGGGGAAGTCCCCCCCCCAAACATAGCTCCAAGCATGGAATCCGGGTAACGTGTCAATGTGGTAAGGGACGTTGTGTACAAGTGTCCGCCTACATTCAACGTGACTGGGTCAGTCATCATATAGCCCCAGTCTCCATTATCCATCTGCTCCAGCACCAGTCCGTCAGGAGCCCAGGAAGAAAACATTTCTTGGATACACTACTGAACACTGGCTGGTGACTTCTTACACGAGATTTCAAAATACCAGCCATAGTGATTGCTACAAAAATAAGAAAATATGGGAGCTCATAGTCTGACGCTTTTTGGTTTGTTTGGAGGTGGAGGCATCCACGCCGTTCAAGTAAGCCTCAAGTTTATAGTCCTCCCACCTCCACCTATAAAGGGGCTGGAATTACAATTATATTCTCATATTCGATCTTAAGGCTGTGCTGCAGAGTTGATTCACCAATTTCTACTTATGGGAAAGGCAAGTCACATGACTGCATTGTACTTTTGAAGGTTGACTAAGAGATAGATGTGGAATAGTTACTAATAGTCCTAATGGTTATCAGGAACATATTTTTTGGTGCCTAATTATTTTGTTCACTCTTAGTTTTACATTGGAGATACAGGTATTCTTCCCAACCTCAAGTACAGTGAGATAATATATTTCTATCATTTATATTGCTCAATTAATGGTATTCTGTTATGGCCAGAAAAAAAAGATTTTCTTTTATTGTGATCCACCAATGTTCCTTTCACCATTCATTTCCACTTTTTAATCTAAAGCTAATTTTTTTTTTTTAGACAGGTTTCGAGCCCTGGCTGTTCTGGAACTTGATTTGTAGACCAGGCTGGCCCCAAACTCACAGAGATCCACCTGTCTCTGCCTCCTGAGTGCAGGGATTAAAGGCGTGCGCCACCACTGCCCAGCAATATTTACGTTTTTAAGACACCGCAGTGCTCCTTTATGAGTCACTGATTTTCAGACCAGTTAGCAGAAGCTGGTTGTGCTGTGCGAACAATTTACAGTTTCTGCTGCCTTACTGTGGCAAAGAACCTTTCCTCGCTGTCAATAGGTGTATCATATCACGGGTCAGCACAGGCTGTTTGCTATGTCGTCCTCACACAGGTTCATTGGTCGTTGGAAACCCTGTCATTTTGAGAGGGAGAGGGGATGTAGAAAAGCAGGCCCTTGCGCCTTGTTCGTCTGTCTAGAAATGCGCATGTCACTCCTCTTTTGGGTTTGGAAGGGCAGGGAGGTGGAGTATCTGTTAAGACAAACACCCACACAATGGATACCAACATTAATAATCTTGGCAGGTGTTATTGAAAACATGGCGGGATCAAGAGAAGAACTGTGCTACAGGATGTGCAGAATTTTGTTAGAAGAAAGTCCTCTTCCAAACTCTCTCTGCCCGGATTTCTCTTCCTACTCTTCTCATCCTTCTCTCCCTAACCCCCCTCCCCCTCCACATTTTCCTTCTCTGGGTTTCCCTTTGATACTTAAAATTCAGTGCTTCTGCATCATGGAGAACAAATTTCATTATGTTTATTATTTTCACACTCCCTCAAAGTCATTCATACCGCCCCGAGAACTAAATGTACCCTACCTTCTGAACTATGTAGTGATTTCTCTAATAAGAATTCTGGTGAATGCAGATTTCCCCGTCTTATTCCATTGCTAATATATTAGCAAGTCAAATCCAGCCTTTCAAGGAGACTTTGTTCTAGGACTAGACAATGTTTTAACATAATATATTATAATACCATATATGAATAGATTGAAAAAGGATGAATCTTCTCTGTCTAACATAAAAGACACTAACCACATGTAGTTATTTTAATTGAAATTTGAATAGTTTAAATTATATTATTAAAACCTTGAGTTTTCTTTACTTATTGGCCACATTTCGAGAGTTTAACAGCCATATACAGTGGGTGGCTAAAATGCTAATAGAGATAAAGAACATTTCCACCAGTGAGGGAAATTCTACCAGACAGATTTGGTATCGATAAATACTGATGATGTTTTGGTAAAAGTAATAGCTATTCTTGAGTAAAAATTTTTAGTCAATTAGAGTTAGTTCAAGTTTTTTCTTAGCTGGATAAACATCATAGATAAGGAACAAAGTACAAATATAGTACATAATGAAAGCCAAGTGGTATTTTCACTATATTCAGGAAAAATAAGTGACTTCCTTTGTCATTATTTTTTCCATTTTATATAGGTTTGGTTTTAATTTAAAGTTCCCCCCACATTCCATTTCAGGGTGGCAATGTGGGTCTAACCCAATGGCTCAGAGATCTAGGATATTTCTAGACTTAGACCTAGGTCCAAAGGCATTCTCTCTCTCTCTCTCTCTCTCTCTCTCTCTCTCTCTCTCTCTCTCTCTCTCTCTCTCATGCATGCACACACACTTCACTTTAGGGTGGCAATGGAGATCTAACCCAATGGCTTTAGTGACCTAGGATTTTTTTATAGACCTAACATTCCCTTCATCACTAGATTTCAAGATGACACACAAATTCCAGGTGTCATATTCACATGGAAGACACACAGTAGAGACTGAGGCTATACCTCTCTAGACAGAGTGCTTTCCTGGCATGAATAAAAGCCCAGGCTTGTCTTCAGAGCCACACAATAAGGTCAGATATGCTAGCACACATCTATAACCCAAACACTCTGAAAATGAGAGCAGAAAGCAGGATTAGAAGTTCAGGATCATCCTCAATTACATAGTGACTTTGACAGCTGCCTGGAATTTATGAGACCCTCTCTCCAAAACAAACAAAAACCAGAAACCAACACTGCCACCACCCCAGAAAGACTCAAGATATAGAAAAAAAACAAGGTCAAAGAAAGGAAGACAATGTGTTGTCTGATGTTTTTTGAAGAGTCTCCTAAAGCTGCCACATAATTCTTCTGTAAGAGTGGACAGTACTTTATCACAATGTCACATTTCATTGCAAAGCATGCTGGAGTTTTATCTATTATTTTGAATAGTAATATGCTCAGCTATAAATGAAGATTTTCTGTGAGGGAAGAAGAGGTTAGATAGTAGAGGAGAATGATTATTTTCTTCCCTATCATTGATCATATTAAATATTTAATACTGTTCAGGATATTTTAAAGGTTTATTTTAGTTTATGAGTGCTTTGCTTGTATGTGTGTGTAGTACACTGTGTGGAGGACTGGTGTATGGGATCCTCTGGAGCTGGAGTTACAGATGGTTGTGAGTTGCCATATAGGTGTTGGGAACTGAACCTGGATCCTCTGAATAGCAGCCAGTGCTTGTAACCACTGAGCAGTCTCTCCAGCCCCTGTTCAGGAAATTTTAATCAGAGAAGTAAAAAAAAAATAAGTACAACTATTGGACTGTAATTAATGTGTCATGTTTTTATTTTCAAAAGATATCACTTAGTGCCCCAAGTAGAGTTGAATTGACTTAAAACTTAGAAATAAACAAGAGAATTCGATACAATGTGGAAAATGAGACACAAGAATCAAGAGCTTTTCAACAGATATTTTCATTAAAGAGTGAGCAATGTAATGACAACATGTGGACATAAGATATCATGCATGTGGATGAATGAAGAGGAGATGTTTGTAATTTACATGATGAAAACCATAACATTTTATTTTAGGCACAAAAAGGAGATATATAATGCTGTGGGATAATGCTCTTATACTCTGTAAAGATTTGTCACTTGTATTGGTTTAATAAAGTGCTGATTGGTCAGTAGCCAGGCAGGAAGTATAGGCGGGGCGACCAGGCTAGGGGAATTCTGGGAAAAGGAAAGGCTCAGTCTGCAGTTGCCACCCAGACACAGAGGAAGCAAGATGAAAATGTTGCACCAAGAAAAGGTACCAAACCACATGACTAAACATAGGTAAGAATTATGGGTCAATTTAAGTTGTAAGAGTGAGTTAATAATAAACCTGAGCTAATAGGTCAAATAGTTTATGATTAATATAAGCCTCTGTGTGTTTCTTTGAAACTGAATGCCTGCGGGGGCCAGTGGGATAGATGTTAGCATTTGCAATGTAGGTAGTAGTATGTGGGCTTGACCAAGAATGGGATAATATGGTGCTAAAGAGCGTCCTTTCTCTTCAATTGCAATCCATTAGAGCTGATTTTTAGTTCAATAAGTTAATGATGAAATGTATGCTAATGACTAGCTGATAGAAGGGCAAGATAAGTGAAAGAGAAAATGAGGGAAAATTTGTTAGTAAAGGTCAAAACGTAGCACAAATCCTTAGTAATTAGGAAGGTGAGGCCAGCTGAGAAACTGCTAGTGAGGTGGGTGCGTGCAGAACAAGGGCCACGCAGCTGATGAGAATCAAGTCACATGTGGTGAAGTGCATGGATCCTGGAGCCACACCGCCGATGTGCAAATTACAGCGTTGCCACTTAACAGCTGTGGCTTCGGGTAGACCATTAAACCCTCTGAGTTTCAAATTTCCTACCCCTTAAATGGGGATAAAGTGGCCAATAGTGCATAGAATTGCTATAAAGACAAAACATGTGCAGCATTTAGAACAATGCATGTCCTTTAGAAAGTACTGTGAAAATCCTACCTGCTATCAATACCAGGATTTAATGTATGATAAAGGTCCCCTTCAAGAAGGTAAGGAAAGCAGGAGCAATTTAATATCTTATAATGGAGCAAATGACTGGCCATATGGAAAGAAAGAACAGGAAAAGGTAGAATAAAATAAATTAAGGAAGGCAGGAAGGAAGAAAGGAAGAAAGGAGGAGGGGAAGGAAGAAGAAAAAGAAGAAACCACAACCTTTATCACTTCTAAGTGATATGATATATTAAATATTTAACCATCAACTTCCCCATAAAGTACAACAAAAATGAAGAATGTAAAATGTTTTCTTGGTGTGTGGGAGAAAACATTGTTTTTCGCACAATGCTAATACAAACAGAAAAGAAAACACTGTCAAGTTTAGCTCCCAATTAAAAAAAAAAGCAGAGATAGGATGACAGACAGGATGGAGGTCATGTAAGGCTGATTGGTAAATGTTTATATAAATATTAAATCATTGTATGTCTAGATTTTTTTGTATAGCATACCACAATAGGGTTTGAAATGCGGTCCTTAAGTAGCAGCAAATGTTAAATAAATGTAATAGTTTATGCATTTTAATTTCCAGGAATATTTATTTGAAGCAAATCTGTTATACAAAGGTTGCTTCTGTTTTGAACCATGTTATCAAGAAATGCTTACAGATTTAAAAATGAGATAGCAATGGAGGAAGAAAACTAATATTAGTCAAATGTATAAATAGCCATGTTGCAGAAGTTTGATTTTCAGGTTCCAAATTTGAGGTAGATTGTTTCGGTGAAAAGAAAGAAACAATTTTTTCAAATCATAATTATTTTGTAATAAACATTTAATTTGATAGAAATGACCATCCTAGTCTCCCTTTTTAGTTGTGTAAAAATTAAGTGCAAAGGAAATTACCCAAATATAAAAAGTATAGCACAAAGGCAGAGTTTGGTCTTGCATTGATTCTATCCTATTTATGATGAGAGATAAAACATATAGAGAATGTGGTTTCGATGAAGCGTTTGATGCAGCAGATTGGAAATTTATTTGGCAAATAGTTACTAGCATTTTAAATTTAGAGACATTAACATGTGTTATCAATCTGTCTTCTTGCCAGGTTGCACAATATTCAAAGCTCAGAGGTAAAACTTTGTAAGATATAAAGCAGATGACAGACAATGTACAAAGATTCTCCCAGAAAAATCAGATTATGTGAATGTTCCTTTGTTTCCAAGTGCCATGGAATTTACATTCTATGTGAAATATTAATGGACTTCTATATTTTGCTTATCAACATCTGAAAATTATTAGAACATCAAGGTGATGCAGCTTCGATAGGGATTTTCTCTAGCAGCATAACATGACAAAAGTTCATTTAAAAAGTCTTAAACTGGGGAGTTTTGTCTGTTGTTTTATGAAAGGATAAACCAAATTCAATGCTGCTGTCCTTACCTGATGAGTTCTTACAGGATTTTTAATGGATTTGCTTCCTGTGGGAATACTGCCTCTCCAAACAAGACAAGTTACTCTGTCTTAGTTACTGTCCCGTTGCTGTGATGAGACACCATGACCAAGGCAACTTACAGAAGGGAGTTTGTTGAGTTTATAGTATCAGAAGGTGAGCCAATGGCTATTATGGTGATGAGCATGGCAGCGGGCAAGCAGGCAGTCAGGCAGGTAGACATGGTCTGCAGTAGCTGAAAGATTACATCTGATCTACAACTACGAGAGGGGGGAGAGAGACCGACACACAAAGGAAAGAGATAGATAAATACAGAGAGAGGAGAGAAGACAGACAGACAGACATACAGAGAGAGGAGAGACACACAGAGAGAAGACAGACATAGAGAGGAGAGAGACAGACACATACAGAGATAAGAGAGACAAATAGACACACACACACAGAAGAGGGAGACAGAGAGAGAGAGAGAGAGAGAGAGAGAGAGAGAGAGAGAGAGAGAGAGAGAGAGAGGAGAAATGCAGAGATACACACAGAGGAGAGAGACAGACAGACAGAGAAACATACATAGAGGGGAGAGAGAAAGAGGGAGAGAGAGAGATACACACAAAGAAAGAGAGACACAGAGAGAGGCAGAGAGAGAGAGAGAGAGAGACAGAGAGAGAAAGAGAGATGACTGGAAATGGTATGGACTTTCAAAACCTCAAAACTGCCTCCAGTGACACACCTTTTCCAACAATGCCACATCTCCCAGTTTGTCCCAAACAGTTCAACCAACTGGGAACCAAGTACTCAACTATATGGCCCTATGGAGGCCACTCTCTTCCCAACCGCCACCAGACTCCCTCGTAATATGGCCATCTCCTGTTAATCCATGGGCATTTCACAGCCCAAGACACACCATAGTAACCCCTATGGCAGCTGTTAACTGTTCCGTCTCGCGGAACCACCCCTTTTAAGTTTTATCTCCACTTCCTAAGGTTCAGTACCTTTAAAGTGGCATCTGTCTGTTTATTTGGAGACGCTGTGTGCTTTGTGGCTACCTCCACTTTTTCAAGAAGATGAGGATGGATACCTGGATTCTCCGTTAGTATACATCCTCAGCCTTTCTCAAACAATAAACACTGGAGTGGGAATTAGCCTCTCGGCTTCTTGCCTGAACTGGTTTAGATTTCCTCAGAACTAATCCTCACGGTGATTCTTCTCTCCTGGAAAGATCTCACATTGTCCATGTGACCCACAGGTTGAGAACCGCTGCCATAGAAGCTGTACTTAGGAGTCCCCAGGATCAGTGTCCTATAAACTCTCCTGTTTATGTGTTTGATGAGGATACCGTTTACTTCAGTCAAGTACTTTGTGACGGGTTAATAAAATGATGTATGTTTCTAGGACAAGATCTCTGATATCTGGGAGTGAAGACAGTCTGACTTGTATGCAACTGTGCAGATATATTCTCTTAAAACGTCTTTTGATACCAGCTGGTGACACCGAAACCAAAATCTGAAACTCCAGGCTAGACATTAATCCCTTCTGCCGAACAGCTTTGAAGCCAGAGCTCTAGATTTTCATGGTAAAATGGGATCTATGTATTCCACCAAATCCAGCCCCTCCCCTAAATTAGTGTAAGGTTATCTCTTTGGAGGGAGAAGTGCTACACTGAAGAATAGTATCTTCCTCTCGATGGAGACGTGACACTGGCTCTTTCTTTTAAGAGTGAATCCATTTGGATTGGTCAGTCACCTGGCCAGGGGACTGCACTTCAGAAAGGTGGGTTTGTCTTGAGCCTTGCTGAAGAGATGGGAGGAACAAGGAGAGAATGTATTTCCTGTTTCTTCATCTTCAATGAATGTAGTTGCTGCAGAACTGCCATGTGGTTCTGTTAGGTCTGCCATAGAAAGGTGTCATGTTTCTTCTTTCTAAGTCTTCTCTAAGCATGCTTTATTAATGCTTTGGCCTTCACTCTTCAAGGCTTCTTTGACAGCCACCTGGCTACTCGTCTGTCACGTAGGTGACCTCCATTGTGTAACACAAATGCTATGATCTTTTCTTCTTCTCCTCTCTGTCTTTCTACTCTAGGTAGCTGCCAAGATTTACAGTTTGCTTGCTCTGGGTTTTTCTTTGAAATGCTAATAAATGGTTCTCAAGTTAAACAAAAAATGTTACTCTAGCAAGTACTCAATCTCTCATACACTTGCACTGTAGCTTTGTTATAAACCTTTGATCGTCATCTATACTTTGACATTCCACAGACTCCGTGACAGAGCAGACATCATCACGTGTTTAGTCTCATCAACCATTTGTGCCATCCTAGAGTCCATCAAGCTGTTCCTTCACTTCTGACAAAGGGTAAAAATCCAGATGGTGTGGGAAGTCCATCTATAGTAGTCAAGCTTGTAGTTATGCTAGTTAGGTTTTCTAGATGTACAGAGATGTATTTCAGATGGATAGGGATTCTTCAAATCTTTCAAAGACCTTCAGAATATGGCATTTAAATGTTTAAGAACTTAGGACTTTTCATGACAACAAGACACATCTGCTCCTGGTAGCACCAATTACTTCAAGAGGATGATGGGCATCAAAGAGTCTCCTTATGGAGTTTGCTAGCCATTTGGACAAGAAACTGCTCTTGCCTGGACTGCTTGATGTTATGCTGTATGAACTGGACATGCAGGACTCACAGAAATAAGGACTGCTGAAGTTGCCTGAAGAAGGTGAGACAGTCCTTGGGGGTTCCTGCTTCTGTGAAAGAGTCTGCCAGACATTCTGCAGGACACAGAAGAAAGTAACTGGCAAATAGCCATTACATGGCAGAACAGATCTTCAAATTTCCTGCTTCATGAAAAGTCTGCCAGATACTATAGGCCTGTGGGCTGAAGATTGGATACCCCAATGATACAGCAGAACTTTGGGTGACTCTCAAGGCAGTGAGATGTCTTTGTCAATTCTAGAGTTTTGGAAGTTGTTTACAATGCACTTCCTGTTTACTTAGGTAATACTACATCCTTCTTAAGTCTTTGATGGAGTTGAAGAATAGTTATAATTATCATTTTCCTTAGTTATGATAAAAGATAAAGTAGATATAAATATTATAACTGTAATTCTTGCTTGATAACTGTTTTGTTATATGTAATTTTACTATGTTAATGTTAAAACCTTCATTTTTATTTAAACAGAAAAGGGGAAATGATATGGGAAGTCTGTCTGTATATGTGTTACTTTTATTGGTTAATGAATAAATCTATTTTGGCCAGTGGCTTAGCAGAAATAGAGATAGGTGGGAAAACTAAACTGAATGCTGGGAGAAAGAAGGCAGAGTCAACAAAAGGCCATGGAGCCACCAGAGGAGAAAGACACAAGCTGCCAGCCAGAACCTTGCTGGTAGGTTACTAGCCTTATGGTAAAATATAAAATAATAGAAATGGGTTAACCAAAGCTAAAAGAGCTAGCTAGCAATATGCTTAAGTGATTGGCCAAGCAGTGACTTAAATAATATAGCTAGTGTGTGATTGTTTTGGCCAAGAAATGAACAAGTGGCCTCCTACAACAATCCAGATCCTTCTATTCTGACATTTGTCCATCCTCCCTAGCTCCTTTGCTATAGATCGACTTAATTGAGGACTGTACCATTTCCTGCCTGACCCACTGTTGTAGTGTCTTAATCACGTTCCATTGGTCCTCATCTGTTCTTTCTTCCTCTGATCTAGTTCATCTATCTCACCTTTGTTTTTCCTATATTTATTATAGAGATTAGTCTATAGAAGACAAGAGAAGTGTTCCACGTGTGGACGATGAGTGCATATACATTTGGGGCTTTGGGAAGCAAGATCTTGCAATCCCTGAGTTGCACCTAGAAGTTTCTGTGAAGTAATCTTTAGAATAATGGTAAAGAACAGCACGTAAGATTTAGAGTCTTCTTTTTATTTTATGGAGTCTGATGACAGAGAAAGAGGCCGAGCACCTCCCTTCTCACAGTATTATTAAAAGGAACCCCAAGAGAGGTACTGAAAATGAGAACAAGAGGGTGGAGAGATGACTTTCTGCAAGCATGAGGATTTACATTTGAATCCTGGGCACCTGTGTTCAAAGCCTAGTATGACTGTTTGTGCCTATACCATCAACACTGGGGTACAGAGACAGATGGGTCCTAAGAGTTTGCTGGCCTGCCATTTTAGCAGAAAAGGCAAGATTTTAGTTCAGTGAGAGATCCTGTCTCAAGGCAATAGTATAGATAGCAACAGAGGAAGACATCTAAAAGTGTTGCTTTGGCCTCTGAATGTGTGCGCATGGATGTAAGCATTCACACATATACCTATACGCAACACACACACACACACACACACACACACACACACACACAGAGAGAGAGAGAGAGAGAGAGAGAGAGAGAGATACATAGAGAGATAAAGAAGAAGGAGAAGAAGGAGTCTTCGAGCATCTATGTGGCAACCAATATCTCCAAGAGTTAGAAATAAGAAATAGCATCAGAAAATCAGATTTTTGACCTACACATGGAGATGCCCCAGTGTTGAGAAGACGAGGTGAAAAATCACCTGTAAGTTGGTAACATTTGATAGGAGAGAACGAAGAAGAGGAATTTAATAAATCTTAATATCAAGTGGGAACAAGGGAAGGAAGCTATCAGAAGATTTTAAGGTAAATTCAGGAAATGATAACCAGTGGAGGGTGTGAGACATTATGAGTATCTCTTGGTGGGACTAATCTTTGCAAAGCAGTTCATAGCTAGAATCCGCCATCAACTAGAAACACCCTTGCTCCATGTTCGCAGAGTAGAACAGTGCCATGAATAGTCCAACAGAGGATTAAAATTCCACGTGGTATTTCCTTGGGGTACGGGAGGAGGACGGGAAGAGGCAGGGGGCACTCTTCAAGAAGCAGGCCTTACTGGTTATAGCATCCCCGACAACCCACAGATAGCACAGCCTTTGCTACTCCCTTGCTGAAGGACTGAGCTAGTTAAAATAATCGGGCCAGGCTGGGTATCAATTCCTGTTAAACATCCAGGCTGGACATTAACAGAGCAGGCCCAGTCTTGCAGGCGTTGTGCACCAATTAGCAGACAAGATCTGGAACAAGAGCATTTGCTGGAACAATGCCCTTAAATCAGGGCCCTTTTTACTTCAAGGCATAGTGCATCTCTCTTCCCTTTGGCCAATGGAGAGGAGCAATACAAACAGAAGAATGGAAACATTACTCTATCATTGATATATAATGAAAGGGATGATCACATTAAGAGCTAACAAGTATTAAACATTCTGAATTCAGGGTGCTGGTCTCAGAATTTGAGCTGCATTATCATATTTTATTTGCTTAATCTTTGTAAAAGCATTCTGAGGTAGGTATAATTTACCATTACCAGGGTACACCTCCTTTCATATTGACTGTAGGAAGACAGGATTCAACCAGGTCACACAGTTGTGTGGCTTTTTGGGCAATCCTGAGAAGACTACGTTATTCAGAGCTTGATGTATCCACTTACAAACGGCAAAGAAACAGTTATCTTGAGGCTTTACCTTGAAGGTTAGCGATAATATTATATAAAGTGTCCAACATAGTGGCCGGCACAGAGAAACTGCGTAATAAAAGAAAATTAATGTCAGACACTCTCTAATTAAACTCTCTTCTGCTCTCATATATTAAGGTTAAAGTCATAATGAAATTAATTATCACCATTTCTATCCTCCTCCACACTTGCTGGTTTTGCATAAATTGACAGAAAAGGCAGCTGTGAAGCAAAAGATCAACAGACCAAGTCGCAACAAAGAGGAAGATGTTCTTTGCTCTGGATAATGACTCTAGCTACTTTGGTTAAACAATAGTAAAAATTTGAGCCTGAAACACGCAACTTAGAAAGATTGTCAGTTGTGACAAGTTCCGTTCCCGACTGTTTAGTAGCGATTGAATCAGAAAGTCAAATTCCAGGAATCCAGGACCGAACCAGGCCAGTTGATTTGAAGTTAATATTTGACCTTCCAAAGGTCAGGGAAAGGCACAGACAGAAGAAAGACTGAGTCACAAGAAGCCCTGATCCCACTGTTCCTATACTCGAGTCGGGGTTCTTAACTGAAGTTAAGGGTGATCGGTTTTTTTTTTTTTTTCTGAGTTCAGATCCTCAGGAGGTATTTGAAGACAAAGAGCAGAAGTGTGGCGGGGACACGGGTGATGAAACAGATAAACCATCAATTTATACCATTAGTATCCCTGGGAATCTGCAGAATTCTTCAGGGGCTTGGTCTTAATTATCATCTAATGAAGATTTGATTTGATTTGTTGTTCTCTCTCATTCTTATTTTCCTCATATGCCTGCCTTGGTTTTAATTTTATAGCGTTCTGATTCCAAGCTTCATGTTCATGGCTTTGCAGCTGAGCCCTCCAATGGGAAGACGATGTCAACCACACAAGTTACAGTAACTCATTACACGGGATCTGCTCTCATTGTTGCTTGTATTTCCTACCTCTACTTATGGGGCAAAATGACAGAAATACAGCAGTGGTTCTCAACCTCTGGATCATGACTGCTCTAAGGGTTGAATGATCCGGTCACAGGGGTTACCCAACATCATCAGAAAACAGAGACATTTACATTACAATTCATAACAATAGCAAAAATCACAGTTATGAAGTAACGACAAAAGTAATATGGCTGGGGGTCGCTACAACATGAGGAACTGTCTTAAAGGGTTTCAGCATTAGGAACATTGAAAATGATTGAGAAAAAGTCATGTCCTTCAGGTTAAGCATGAACTAGAAATAGACGGCGTATTAATAGAGAGAAAGAAGTTTCAGGAATGGAAGGGGGCTAAGAACTGCAGAGAGACCCACAGCCGAGTCTATAATTCTATAATAATAATTCTATAAGCCTCTCATGGTTCCTCCAGTGAAACATCCTCACCTCCACAATCCCCACTGCCAAGTGATAAGCAATTGAAGCTCATTAAGGCGTTGGTGTTGGCATTTTACATCTGGAGATTTCTGAGTAACTTGCATGCATTTATGGAGTTTGCAGTTTTAGCCACTATCGACCATTCTCCTGCTGTGGACGACGAAGGCTCACTACTTTTACAGCCTCCCCTTTTCTCCCAGCCTCTCTCACATGCTTTTATCCTCTCAATGTACTTACAGTGTTTAGATATGGGGATGAACTCATATTCAGAAATTTAATAGCTGACACCACACAAATGATGTTTACTTTTTTAATTAAGTATTTTCTTTTAAATTGTGTGTGTGCGTGCGTGCGTGCGTGTGTGTGTGTGTGTGTGTGTGTGTGTGTGTGTGTATTTGTGCACATATATCCCACAGAGGCCACAAGAGGGCGGTAGATCCACTGGAGCTGGAACTGCAGGGGTTGTGAGCAGTATGGTGGCTGTTGGAACCTTGTTCTCTGCAAGAACAACTCATGCTCTTCATCACCGAGCCATTGCTCTAGGTCCCTGGTACTATAAGTATAGTACTTAGTACTATAGGTACTCTAGTCCTTTATAGTACTATAGTACTCTAGGTCCCTGGACCTCTTAAGTACTCTAGTCCTATATAGTACTATAGTACTCTAGGTCCCTGGACCTCTTAAGTATAGTACTGTGTGACTGTTTTCCTTTTTTAGGTTCAATAATTTAATTTTTTTGGAAATCTTTTTCTTTTTTTTCCTCCTTTTAATTTTCTTTCCTTCCTACTTGTAAATTTTTTTTTTTTAGATAAGGGTCTTTTATGTTGCTCAGGCTGCCCTGAATTTGTGATCCTCCATCCTGAGCCTTAGGAGTTGCCAGGATTACAAGCATACACTCCCTCACCCTGCTGGTTAGAGAACTGAATGCACTTACCACAAATTTAACCCTGTGCTCTCCAGTTGTCAAAATCTCCAAAGAACAAATAGAAGAGATATTCTATCATCTCTGGAAGATAATTTTCTCAGGAACACCTCCCTATTCAAATTTAGACAGTGTTTCCTGGATTTGCCACAGAGTTTTCTTCAGAATGTCATCACAAAAACTCCTTCTCTATCTGGATTGAAACTCTCCTTTCAATCACAAATCTTTCCCTACATTCATTTTTTTCATTTTAGTGGATCCATCCTTCAGTTTCTGGAAAATAATAGGTTGGGAGGTGAAGCTCTTGAGATATGCTGATCCTAAGCTGCTTTTATCCCATATTTACACTGGATAGTTGAGTTGGGTACAGAATTCTACACAGTAAATCATCCTCCTTCTCAGCTTAGAGGTCATTGCCTTGCTTCATTGCTTCTACTACTCTTAGTGATGTATCATTATTTTTGATAATGTTTAAAATCTATTCTCTCTGAATGATTTGTGTGTGTGTGTGTGTGTGTGTGTGCTAGCTAGTTTTATGTCATCTTGACACAAGTTGAAGTCATCTGAGAGGAGAGAACTTCAATAAAAAAATGCCTCTGTAAGACTGAATTGTAGTCAAGGCTATAGTGTATTTTCTTAATTAGAGATTGGTGGAGGAGAGCCTAGCCCTTTGCTAGTGGTCCTGGATTCTATCAGAAAGCAGGCTGGAAAACCAGAGGGAGCACACAGTAAGCAGAACTTCTCCATGGTCTCTGCATCAGCTTCGGCCTCCAGGTTCCTGCTCTACCTGAGTTCTTGCCCTGAATTCCTTCAATGATTGACTATGATGTGGAAGCATAAGCCAAATAAAATGGGTGTGGATCTCTTCCTTCAATCACTAACTTAAAAATTGCCCTATAGATTTATTTATAACCCAATACAATATATAAAATAGATATAATCCCAACATAGTAAACAATAGCATTGTATTTATTGAATGTATGTGCAGCAAATACTTATTTATATTTATTGCATATACATATATATATCCTGCTGAGTCCATTTTTATTGTTTGTGTGTATATATGGTTTTAGGACTGACCATTCTACATCCGACATCCAACAAGAAGTCTCATACCTGGGAGAGGCCTCTTCCTACCAGCATCAATAGTTAGTTGCCTGTAGTTTTTTAGGTGACATTACAAGACATAGTTCCAAGATCGGAGCAGAGAAACATCCAGAGTCAAGTCCAACAAGCTTTCAACATGTACATTATCGTACTTCTTTGGCTTTTTGTGTTATTTTAGAAATATGATGGTTAATATATCTTTCCCAAGTTGGGCATCGTATATCTTCAATCTGGGCTGTAACAAACTGAACAAATGAGCCTGTCTCTTTCTAATTTTGGTCATGCAAGTTTTTGAACACTGAAGAAGCTGCTGTCATAAATAGCAGGCAGCGGTGAATGTATGACATGACATTCCTGTGCTTATCTGATTATACAGGTTGATCTCATTTAAGATGAGAAAATATTTTGATACATGCCTCTCACAAAAACATAAGAAATTAGCTTCATAAATTCGAGAAGCTCCATGGGTTCTTTATGACTGAGTTGTCAATTGCAGCCTGCAGGCAATGAGCCGGTGTTGATTAAATAGCTGCAATGGGCAAAACATTTTGAGGCTTTACAGGGAGTTCCAAGGGACTAGCTGTCGATGTGATTTCCATCCCAAGTGTTTTATGGGCTAATGAAAGGAGGGCGAGATAGATGAAAGCGAGCCTGCGGGTGGATGAGCGCACACATACGACAGCACCGACCTGAGACAATGGTGATTCTAACAGTGGCAGCTCCATGTCGAGGGAGTCTGAGACCATTCCTAAGTCAGTAGGGATGTTTTTCTTTACCAGACATGGTAAAATTGTTAAATTTTGGAAAGATTTTGAGGAATTTTTTTCCTCAAAAAAGAAAATCAAAGAGGCTATAGAGTTCAAGTGTTTAACTAACCCTGTAATGATTTCTTCCAAGCACCGTGACTGCTTTTTTTCCCAAGTTGCACAATATTTGATAAATGAATGGCATTAATCAGAAAAATAATAATTTAAATTAATTTGCCATGAAATCTTTGATATTTTTAGTAGAGTTTATAAATTTTGTTCTTTTCTAGCTATTCAAGTTTAAATAGAAAGATATGACCTGGGGACTGGCAGGGACATCTGAAAAGTTAAAAGATTCATAAGGACAAAGAGTTATGAGATTATGATGGAAGTTGCTCATATTACCAGGGCATTCTGTATTTTGAGTTTAATAATAAAGTCAAGAATTGTATTGATGTTGTGTTTCAGTGAAAAATGCATGGAAGCAGCTCTTCATTGGGTCTTTTATTATTTTGAATATAGCTATCAATAATTGCTGATTAATAATTAATAGCTATGTTCAAAATAGTCAGTGATGATACATGGTTTACATTAGTCATGGAATGCACAAACTTTGATATATGGATGTTGATTTCTTTTTATTTTACTGATTTTTGCCATACAACGTGTTTTGATCATGATTCCCTACCCCTGTTCCTCCCAGATCACTCCAACCTTTGACTTCCCAACTTCAAAGGTTTGGAACACATGGAAATGAAAGATTATAGCAGGATTTTTCTTTGGGCCACCAGCTCACAAACAGCAATACAGAGACTTAATATTAGTTGTGAAAACTTGGTCTTTAGTGTAGGCATTTTTCTACCTAGCTATTATAACTTAATTAACCTGTTTCTATTAATCTACATTCTATCACATGTCTCAGTTACCGTCCTCTGTCTTACATGTTTCTATTAATCACATTCTATCATCACATGGCTCAGTTACTGTTCCTCTGTCTTGTATGTCCCACTTGTTCTGTAACCTGCTGCTGTCTCCATGCTTCCCATCTTGTTTCCTCTGTGTCTGGTTGAGGACTCCACCTTTTCTCTCCCCAGAGTCCTCTCTGTCCCCGGAAATCCTGCCTAGCCTCTCCCCGTCTAACTATTGGCCATTCATCTCTTTATTAAACCAGTCAAAAGATGTCTTGTCAAAGACACATCTTCACAGTGTAGACAAATATTCCACAACAGAAAGATGCAAAGTTCTGTCATGTTTTTATGTTTTACTACTTAAAATTTTTTGTCATAGTTATTACTGCACATACAATAGATCTGTGATCTCTACTCTTTCTGAAAATCCTTAACTCCTATGACTCCATGTTCACATTAGAGCATTCTGTAATGTGATACCTCTCTTCCCCATCGAAGAATATTACAGACGGTTTTATTTGTCCTACCCTCACCTCCGAGCTTTGTGAATTCAGTCTGTCTTAGTCAGTACTCTCTTGCTGTGAAAAGACACCATGACCTCAGCAACTCTTATAATGGAAAACTTTTAATTGGGGCTGGCTTACAGTTAAGTGGTTTGGTCCATTATCATGGTAGGAAGCATAGCGGCATGCAGGCAGACATGGTGCTAAAGAGGTAGCCGAAAGTTCTACATCTGGATCAGCAGGCAGCAGGAAGAGACTGAGACACACTTGGCCTGGCTTGAGCATCTGAGACTTCAAGACCCACCCCACTGACACATTTCCTTCAACAAGGCTACACCTCTTAACTGTACCACTTTCTATAAGCCTATAGGGACCATTTTCTTTCAAACCACCACACAGTCTGTTTTTTATCATCTCAGCATGTTCCAAAATTACAGATAAAAGTAGATATCTATTTTTTTTCTGGAAGATATATAAAGTGACCTGAGTCTTGGTAAAAGACACAACAAAGTCAAGCAAAGAAAGAAGCAGTACCACTCAATTGTGTAATTATGAGAAAAAGGATATAGCTTAGAAGCAGAATATAAAATTTCATTTTTATAAATTGTAGCAAATGTTAAGAAAACGAAGATTTGTCTGTGTTATGGGGGAAATTTCACAAGGCCTACCCCCACATAAAGAGTTGTAGGTAGTAAATTGCTACCAAGAGGAGAATCAGTTTTCTTCAGGGACAAGCCTCCTGATAAATATATGTAACAATGTTAATTAAAGAATAGGCTATGAATTTGAGCAGGAATGTGGGTCACAGAAGTCATAGGTGGAGAGAGAATTGGAAATGGTACAAATAACTGTGTCTACTAGTCTATGAAATTCTTAAAAATTAAAAAAAATCAGTAGGATACTGACATACCATGTTTAGAGTGTTGATAGGAGCAAGCTTGTTCTGTTCTGGGCATGCAACCACACACAGTCACATTAGGGTCATTTCTGGGCATTATGACTTTCACAATGGAATGTTTTCAGTATTTTGGAAAAGACAAAGCTTGGATGATACAATAATTAGCTTCAGATATCTAGTAATATCACACAGAAAAGAGAATAAAGTCCTAATGGATCATAGATTTGCATCATTTGCGACATAATACAGGGAGGTAGATGTTGTCTCCCAAAGTGGTTATTTAAGTTTGACCATCATAGCTTGGCTATGGTACCATTCTCCTTGACCACACTGTCTACAATAGCCCAGCATCCCAGTCGTTTGGGTGGACAAAGAAAACATAGTGACCAAGTCAGTGTTAAGTATTTTACAAGGTGGGAGTAGGCAACAAAGCGGAGTGGTTTTAAAAGAGATTTTGGAGGTGGTTGTTGCCTTATAGTCTTAAAAAACATCACTAACCTGAGAGCAAAGGGCAGGCCTGCTGTATATTGACCATGAGACTTTGGGCAGTTTCTTAATCTCCTTGTACTTATTATTTCATTTGTGAATAGGAGCTGAAGTACCTGCCACCAGGGTATCTGTAAAGGTCATACAATATTTTCTTTGCTGAAATACCTATTATGGTGTGTTCTCAGGGCTCAGGCGGCTGTGAGTGAATATTTATTGAATCATGATGGCAATATTGCTGCTTTCAAACAGCAGACACTGTAAATCTAAGCAGAATGAAAGGATATCACTCAGATTTCTCTCTTTTTGAAAAATTTAATTTTTGCCAATTTATACATGTATATAGTGAAATTTAGACTTTATTCTTTCTCACAGCATGTCTTCTTCTACTGTGGGAAGACTTTTCTTTTTCTTTTTTTATGGTGCATCATTTTATTGTTTTTTTAAATTTATTTATTTATTTGTTAAACATTTCCACCTCCTCCCCACCTCCTTTTTTCCCTTCCCCTCTCCACTTCCCCCTCTCTTTCTAGTCCTAAGAGCAATCAGGGTTGGCCCCGTGGGAAGTTCAAGATCCTCCCCCCTTCATCCAGGTCTATAAAGGTGAGCATCCAAACAAACCAGGCTCCCACAAAGTCAGTCCATGCAGTAGAATCAAAACCCAGTGCCATTGTCCTTGGCTTCTCAGTCAGCCTTCATTGACAGCCACATTCAAAATGTCCAGTTTGATCACATGCTCCATCACTCCCAGTCCAGCTGGCCTTGGTGAGCTCCCATTAGTTCAGTCCCAGTGTCTCAGTGGGTGGACGCACCCCTCGTGGTCCTGACTTTCTTGCTCATGTTCTCCCTTCTTCTGCTCCTCTTTGGACCTTGGGAGCTAAGTCAAGTGCTCCCATGTGGGTCTCTGTCTCTATCTCCATCCATCACCAAATGAAGGTTCTATGGTGATATGCAAGATATTCATCAGTGTGGCTATGGAACAAGGCCAGTTCAGGCACCCTGTCCTCTGCTGCCCAAGGAACAATCTGGGGACCTCTCCTTGGACCTGGAAACCTCTCTAGAATCAAGTCTCTTGCAAACCCTAAAATGGTTCCCTTAATTAAGATATTTACTTCCCTGTTCCCATATCCACCCTTCCTCCATCCCACCCATCCTTTTCCCTCAAGCTTTCCCGAATCTTCCCCTTCTTCCTTCTCTCTATCTGTGGAAAGACTTTTCAATAGTTCCTCCTCCAGTGTTGTGTGTGTGTGCGTACGTGTGTGTGTGTGTGTGTGTGTGTGTGTGTGTGTGTGCATCCCTTTGAATTTAATAATAGTTGCTTACATGAGCATAAATCGAGGTGATTTACTCGGGCACGGGTTATTTCTCACTGGGTCTATTACAAATTAAAATGACCATTAGCTACCAACATTTCCTTGATAGATGTGCTTCATGAATTTCTTTCTCATTCATGCTAAAAAGTTAATGGATCCCATCGTGTGCAAGTAGCCACAACTGCAGTGAGTTCATGAGTTCAGCAGCCCATGTCCAGGAGACATACACTTATGTCACACTGCCTTGCCCTCTGGTTCTTACATTCCTTCCACCCCCTCTTTCACAATGTTCCCTGAGCCTTGGAGGGGGTGATCTATCTGTCCTGCTTACGACTGAGCACTCTGCCATGCCTTATTGTTGGCACTTTGGTTACGACCCTCTACATTAACTGATGTCCATAGTTATAAGATACTTCTCTGAATCTGGGAGCATTGCTAATCTGTGGGCATAAATATGAACATTCTCAAAGTAGTTAAAAAATATTTAACAAACATTAGGAGTAGGTTCCCCTCTAGGGCATTCTCTTCTCTGGCCAAAGACTCTTGACTAGGTTGTCAGTACCACACATGGGTCTGCCCAATGGAACAGGGCCCAGATACAGTCAGAGAGCTGTTGGTTACACCTGTAATATCATGCCACGTTTTTATTTCTGAGTATTATGTCAGGATATGAAAATATCCAGGGTGATAATACCCAGTGTGATAATAAATACCATAGTTTGTTGACTTCTTTACTCACTGATTGGCAACATGGGTTGCTTCTCATTTTTTGTGCTTAGGAACAAATCAGTTATGAATTTCAAAGTATATATTATTGGGCATCTAAATTTTCAGTGAAGTCTATTTTTTCCTTTCTTTAATTCACTTTTACTACTAAATAAGGAAAACATACAAGTGAGCAATATATTGTCTATCTTTGTTGATATATCTCTTAGTCAAAATAAAGACAATTTTGACATTTATCTTGGTACAATAATATTAAATTATGTAGCTTGACACTCAGAAGTTTATATATTGCCTAGAAAAATATATTTAATGTATCAGTATATATCCATGCCACATGCTAGTAAAGATGCATGATTATATTTACTTCGAAAAGATACTTTTATGCCTGTAATACACATTTGCTTGAAAATTTCTACCAAACAAGATATCTTCCAGTGGTATGTGATAGAATTTTATGTTTTATCATGAATAGTAACAAACATTTGTACAATCTTAAGTATGTCTATCAGTTCAGTGGCATAGAAGAGTTAAATAAATAAATAAGAGTTAAATGAACTACATTTTGAAATAAACCAAATATCTAGATCACAGCAGTTTTTTTTTATAGTCACTAAGTGAGAATCTTTTTCTAGGAGTGGATAATTGGTAATAGTTACTCAGCAACTGTTTAGTAGTATTAGCAAATTTATATGAAATTGTTAGTATTTGCTGTATCTCCATATATATATATATATGCATACACACATACCTATGTCACTTATTAATGTAAACTAGCCTTTGCCCTGGGGTATTGTTCATCATTAATAATCTCAGAGCTAAGAGTGTTGAGGCACAAGCACAGGGGTGAATCAGCGCTTGGAGGGTCTTCTCATAGCTAAGGATGGATGGAACTGTGCTGGGCTCAATTACCTCACCTGCAAGATTAGAATCAGCAGATTCAAGTCAGTCAGCATACTGAATTAAGATCTCTTAAATAAACTGAGGTTATGAATTCTTCAGTTACAAAAAGGGAATATGAAATCATAAGTTTCTTTGGGTTAAACTAGTTGCTAATGGAATATGGTTCAGGTGGATCCCGAGTCAGTATTTGCATCTTTCTTAGCATTGGGACAGGTTCATTAAGAATCTGCTTGGAAGAAAGTCTGACAGCATTGAGAATTAGCCTGTTGCTAATTAATAATTAATTAATTAGAGAAGAAAATTAATAGGCAAACTTGATAATTAGAATTGTGTACCATGATTTAATACAATATGCTGCTTGCTATTTACTCTCCAGGTCGATGATTAAGTATTAATTTATAGGAGACTGAATGGTAAAAATTAAAACAATATGTTGTAAAAATTGCCAACACACTAAGAGCAACATTTTCTTGGTGCCTATTGGATAAGCACTCTATACAATAATGGAGGATTTTGCAAGGTGGCTGAAGAGAATATCAAACTTTGGTACATGTAGAGCCCTGACCTATCAATCGCACTTGTATTTTCAATTAAAACGTGTTTCCACTACCATGGGAATACTCAAAGCCCTTTGTGCCAAAATCTTACGTCCAAGTCTCAGACTCCAGTGTTTGGAGCAGTTTTTGACATGAGATGGAATTTTGTGCCATAAAGATGAGGGAGTCCTTGGTCTAAAAATCAGCACCACGGACAGCGGACTGGACTGCACAGTTAAAGGCAGGCTCAACACTGGATCTTCCTGAAGAAGCACCGAAGAAACAGGATGGAGGTGGTGGTGAGAGAGGGGTGAGGGAGGACGAGATTAGATGGAGACAGAAAATAGTTCTTTTTTCCCCCTCATCCTTGAAAAACCCCAATGGGAGATAAAAATGGGAATAGAGAGGGGGCGATTACAGAGAAAAGAGACTCTAAGAAAGGTAGGGACAGCACCCTAAGGGCTGATGTTATTTCTGCTAATGTGGTATCATTATTTCTGTGCCTGAACACAAATGGTAGCAAGGAAAGCCTAGGGTTGCCAATGTTGTTGTTTCCAGTGAGACTAGGTTATGACTTTTTTGTCTTGCATGTTTTAATATACATTTCACTACAGGGAGAAAGGGATCTTAATTATAGAGGCCCCATGATACAGTGGCTGTGTGTTTGGATTAAGGAACAGTATCCTACTTTGCTTTTAATCTTGTCTAAAGTTGTCAGGTGTGCAAGGAATAGACAACTAGTATTTTTCAGCATTTTAGTGAATGCTTTGGAAGGTGGAAAGTAGAAGAAAATGTTATGATATATGTTGCTACATAAAATGTCAGTATGATATGAACCAATAAATATTTAGTCATATTATAAAGAGTATACTGTGGGTTGTGAGTTCAGAAAGACACACATATAAACTCACATTTAACACACTCTCTCTCTCTCTCTCTCTCTCTCACACACACACACACACACACACACACACACACACACTCTCTCTCTCTCTCTCTCTCTCTCTCTCTCTCTCACACACACACACACACACTCTCTCTCTCTCTCACACACACACACAAACTTATTACAGTGATTTACATAACATGACTGGAAGATGACTATGTCAATCTGATATGGTTGTATGTCTGCCCAACAAGAAGGTTACTATTGGATAGTTGCTGGCACTATGCTCCATAGGTGGGATTCCTTCTTCCGCAGGGAAGGCAAAGCCTTTGTTTCAGGAGGCAATTAGAAAAAGGTCCTCATTTTCTAATTGACTGGCCAGGCACATCAACAGGAAACACACTCATTTGATATTACAGGTGGCCAAGCAAATAAGACTCCAGAAAGGCAGGCTAACACACAAGCTGCTGATTTCATACCATAGTCTGGTGACACTTCATAGTGATTTAGGGTCAGATTTTGGTTCTTGGGAGGGCACCAACAAAAGAAAACCAGAGGGAAAAATACCATTTTATCAAAATTATGTGTCTCAGTAGTTTTATGAAGTTTCTACTGATGTTGTTGGGGGAAGCGAGGGACTTGTAGAGTATGAGTTTGTGTGTAGGTTGGGGATTCTAGCTGCTGCACCATATCCAGCAGGTAGAGGCAAGAAGCTAGAAGGTGTGTACCAACTGCAACATCTCAGTAGGTATCCCCTTTGCTATTACTGGACTACAAGCTGAAGGTGAGTTGTATAAAAACTTTAGTTACTATCTTTCCACCTTTAAAATTGACTGATCTAAACTGATGATCTAATTATTATTGTGTCTGAGGTGATGGAGGTAGTATGTGTATGTTCTTGTGTGGGAGTCTGAGTACCTGCATGTGGAGGTTAGTTGCTGACATCAGCGTCTTCCTCACTTTTCACAGTTTTGTGTGTGTGTGAGAGAGAGAGACACACAGAGAGAGATAGAGGTAGAGATAGGTAGGTAGGTAGGTAGGTAGATAGATAGATAGATAGATAGATAGATAGATAGATAGATAGAGTGTCTAGTGCCTTCAAAGCCCAGAGACATTGGATAACCTTGGATATGAAGCTGTAGGTGGTTGTGTGTTTCCCAACATAGGTGCTGGGAGCTGTACTCTGGTCCTCTAAAAGAGCAGCAAGTACTCTTGACCACCAATCCAGCTCCCATCTTATTTGAGGTGGAATCTCTCATCGAACTCAGAGATCAGGATTTGGCTAGAGTCAATGGCTAGTGAGCTCTAGGAATCCTGCCATCTCTACCTCCCCATGCTGGGTTTATAGATGGGTGCCCTTGTACTTAGCTCTTCAAGGTTGAACAATAGATACTTCATTAACTGAGATGTCTCCTCAGCTTTCTAGTCGCCATTTTAACGTACATCTTTAAGCATAAGCTTTCCCCTGATTTTGAAAACTGGAGAAACATTTGGAAACTGTCAGAATCTCTTCTGCACTTTTAAAAGGCAATCCCTATCTGTGTGGTCCTACCTGCATTGGAACACACACACACACACACATACACACACACACACACACACACACAGAGAGAGAGAGAAAGATAGAGATAGAGAGAGAGAGAGAGAGAGAGTCTTGCAGATCTTGCCAGGCAAAGACAAATTATATAAAGAACTTGCTGCTTGTAGCAAAGAACAAGGCCCCAGTTCAAAAGCTTGGACCAAGGCCTAAAACAAATAAAATCGACAAGTGGCTCACAGGTGATGTCAGCTGGAAAGACCCAACAAAATTGATTTCTGCTTTCTTTTGTGAAAACACAGAACGCTTACTGATTGTACACAAGTACAATTGCTACATGAATTTTTGTTTGCAGTAGGAATATATATATGTATATATGTATATATGTATATATATATGTATATATCATACCCATTTGTGGTTGTAATTTCTTAGTAAGTTAGCAAAAACCAGATTTTTAGGACGCTGAGATATCCAGTTTAAAATGAGTTGTTTTCCTAAAATACAGCTTTATACTTAGATTCTTTTATCAATTCTACACAGTAATATTTTCTATTTAGATAAAAATGTACTCTTTTCTTTTGAAAAAGAAATTCTTATTGGAGTGTAACGTACATGTCAAAACTTGCACAATCATAGACAGCTGGAAAAACGATCTTCAAATTGATGCCTCTAAGGGAAATACAATTTGAATGAATGTTATCAGGATACAATTATTGTGTTCATTTTTTTCTACAAAGAAAACCATTATCTGGACTTCGAACAAGCATTTTGTTTTGCCTGCTTTTGTAATTGGTATAAATGAGGTGTTACAGTATGTACACTTTTAAGAATGACATTTTTTCTTATAATTATGTATATAAGTTCACCATTTCTATTGTGAGTAGCAGTCATTTTTTATTGTTGTAGGGCATTCTAATGTACAACTATAATACAAGTTATTCATAATTCTGTTATTTAATGAAAATACTAGTTGCTCCCAATTTGGGGTATTAGGAATATTACTACTGCGAATATTTTTCTACGTGGTTTTTAATGTACATTTCTGTGTATTGTATAAGGGCAGAATTGCTTGGTTGTAAGGCATGGGTAGGTTGGCTTTAGTAGTTATTGCCAAACAACCTTCTAAAGTGATTGTGCTAATTTATATTCACATCAGAAAAAGCCTGAGGGTGCAAATTGAGCTTTTTGCACTTTTTTCTTTCTTGGATATTTTCCCCTTCAATTTTTTTCTGCCTTGGTAGTTGTCTTATGCCTCAAAAATATTTTGCCTAGCTCCTTGAGTTCTTCTTTCAGAATGTTTATCTACATCACTCTAACCTATCATCACCGAGAACATCTAGTATGGATGCCCTTTAAACCTCAAAGATAGTAAAACACTTTTATTTTATTTTCCTTAATGTTATAATTATATAAGAATCAGGCAGACAAATGAATTTGAATAGAGATAAAGATACGGGAAATATCACAAATAAAGAAAGGCAATACACTGTAATAGTGTTGAAATCACAAACTGTGAGATGGATCGCAAAGTTAGAGAAGCCATGCTTCTCCCCTTTTCCTTAGTGACAACTTTGAATTTGATTAAAAAGCTATGAGAAATCGTTGAGCACCTTAATACAAGAGGAAGGATCAGATTTAAATTCTCCCAAATAAATGTTAGAAACACTAAGGAAGATATGCACGAGAGACTGAAGCTGGGCTCCAGAAAATGACTCATTTAAGAAGTCACAAGAAAAAACAATGTCAAAGGTAGAAGACAAAAAGAGTCAAGAAAGAAAAGACAGTAAGTTAAAAGTTGATTTCTCACCGGCCACCTAAAAGCCAAGAAAGCAGGAAACAAGACATTTTAGTTCCTGAGAGCAAATTAATTGCCAGCAAAGATGGTTATACCCAGCAAAATATCCAGCAAAGTTATATCTTTAATGAGATGTTAAGAGAAATAAGAACTCAAGATAACTAAAAATTAAGGGAGTTCACGACAACCACACACCGCTGCAGAAAATGCTTCCAGAAATAGTATGCATGGAGGAAGAGGAAAGCCAACCTCATTCACAAGAGCACCAGCAAAAGTATATTTCACGAGAGAAATCAATGAGCCAAAGAGTACTCAGAAGGAATCCATCATGTGCTGTAGCAAACCTCTAAGGCTAGCAGGGGAGGGAGGAGAAAAGAGGTAACGGTGCTCCAGTCAGCCACAGCCAACAGAGCCAGAAGAACCAGTGAGCCTTCTCAATGCAAGTGGCCTTACATGCAGATGGTCTCCACTCACCGTTTAAACGGCATAGGCTAGTTGGCTAGATTAAAAAGCAAGATGTTGCTTGTTTTCTCCAAGAACCATACCCCAGTTTCAAAGATATCTACAAACTGGGAGTCAAAAAAATCTGTATTGTATTGTAATGTGTGTGTGTGTGTGTGTGTGTGTGTGTGTGTGTGTGTGTGTGTGAAGTCCATGAAACTACAAAGGGAACCGTCAAAGGATAGGAAGAAATCTTAGGGCCATAGAATACATATGACATGGAGATACAAATAGGTCTATTGGGGGTGGGTGCGAGGAAGAGGAACTTTAATGAACAAAAGGGACGGACAGAGAGTTTGTTTGAAATGTTACAGTGCAATGCACTATTCTGTATGCCAACATTAGTAAAAACAATCAGCCAGAGAAGGGAGGTGGTATTCTAGTGTATTGTACGGAGAAGGAATAAGGCGGGCTCGTATTAAAGTGGGAGATTTTGGGTTTAAAGACTGGAAACACGGTGAGCTGGAGGCAGAGGTTTTAGAAGAGCGGCACTTGTGGGTAACCGGCCAGGGTCTGGCACTTTCCTGAAGCCTTTGAAGTTTATACGGGGTGTATTGGCATAAGAAAAGGCAATAAGGACTAAAATAAAGGCTTGATGAGTCAAAGCCGTGGATTTTCCACGTTGATTCAAGCTAATCAGAGTGAGAAACGGCCTCAAAACATACGATCAGATCACTGAATGCTGTTCTTGCTCATTTATTATTTAAACAAAATGCTTCTTTGAAAAGCCAAGCACTTGCACAGTTGTTTGGGGAACCATTTTGACAGCTTTAGGGCTCATTAAAGAGCATCCATTGGAAGGGAAAATAGTTTCCTAAACATTTTCACCATGTGATCCACTGGAAAACACTGCCCAAGAAGAGGACACTGAAGCATTGAAGCAACTGTTATGTTCTTTCCTCTGAGAAGAACTGGTAAAATCATTTGCAGCATCATCTGATTAATTCAACGCTACACTATGCTTAATAATTCCCAGAATGACTGTGTTCTTCGCAACACATTGACAAGGGAAAGGATTTGGTAGAAAGAAATGTTACAGTTCAGTTGGTCCCTTTTGCCACGTGATCATTCCCCCCCACTATAAAGCTTGTTCTTTGGTCCAACTAAGAAGTCAGAAAGCAAAAATGAAAAAAAAAGATTAAATTACCCACTATAAGCCAAACAATGATAAAAAACAAAATGCTTACACCTAGTTATAGAATACGATAACCTCAAAGCTCCGAGGACCTCTTCCCTCCCTCTGTCCTCTCTTGAGTGGAATTGAGGCAGGTCCATATCCAAGTAAAATTACTCTACTGAGTCAGCAGTACTCAGGCATGATTGAGTTCTTTCTGTTCTGAGATGTGTAGTAGGAGGCTGCTTGTTTGTTCCTGGCCGCTCAGACCCAAAATAATCACATAAAACTCTATTATTTGTAATACTGTTTGTCCAACAGCTTAAACATATTGCTAGCTAGCTCTTACACCTAGAATTAACCCATTTCCATTATTTTATATTTTACCGCGAGGCTCGTGGTCTACCAGCAAGGTTCCAGCTGGTAGCTTGCATCTTTCCCCTCTGGCGGCTACATGGCATCTCCCGACTCTGTCTTCTCTCTTCCATTTGTTTAGTTTTCTCTGCCTACGTCTATTCTGCCCTGCTAGGCCCAAGAATGGTATTCACAGCATACAGAGGGGAAACCCACATCTGAGATGGACACCAGGGTGCCTGGTTCCCATGCCCATGATGGCAAATGGACTTTCTTTAGGTTGCAAATCTGACAGGCTGGTGCTGGCTGCTTGGTCGCGGTAAAGAGCAGACTCAAGGCAGGAAGAATGCTGTAATTAGGATGAGGTCTGCTGTGGGTAGATGTAGTCACAGTGAGCCGGAAACTGAAAGGCAGAAATGACAGAACCCCTGTCTGTGCGCAAGTCGCTGGAAATATCCTCCTTTATGCATCAGCCACCACTTGGAAGTGTGACGCCTGGACATCAGGGAGAGAGAGAGAGAGAGAGAGAGAGAGAGAGAGAGAGAGAGAGAGAGAGAGAGAGAGAGAGAGCAAGATGAACCTAGTGAGCAGGAAGGGACCGTGGTGAAAAATCCTGTGGATGCAACTCACATCCGGGTACTGCCACGTTCCAGTCATGTGATCCTGGATGATTCGTTTACTCTTTCATTGACAGTAAAGAATAAGAATAATGATACCTTTCCCGTCTTTATGTTAAAAAATTGATAACGTTTTGTTCTTCAGCCCCCAGATCGCAGGCTGACAAGGCCCTATAAAGCTGTTCCTTTCCTCCCATATATATATATATATGTATATATATTTAGGAGAAGCAATCATTAAAATGCTAAATTATAAATTCCCAGGGAGAGAGATTGTGCTGACATTGCATTCTGCAGAGTATGCGTTTTACTCACAGGCAACCACAATCGCTTGTTGAGCTAAAGGACGGTGAGCGTCCACACCAGTAAAGTGTTGGCAATCAGTTACTTTCTTCAGTGTCTTTGAGGTTTATCATACAAGTCTTGCACTTGCATGGTTAGAGTCACCTCAAGATATTTATATTAGTTGAGGCTGGTGTGAAAGGTACTATTTCCCCCATTTCCTTCTCAGTCCATTTGTCATTTATAGACAGAAGGGCTACTGAGTTTTGTACATTAATTTTATATCCTGCTACTTTGTGAAAAGTTTTTTTTTTATCAGTTGTAGGAGTTCCATGGTGGAATTTTGAACATGTTTTGAGATAGAGCTTATCAATTTTTTAATTTCTTCTATTGAGAATTTTCTGTTTAGCTCCATAGTCGTTTATTTTTGAGGTAATTGCTTAAGCTATCTTATTTTTTTAAAATCTTAACCGTTCGCTTTCGTTTACTTTTGAGGTTTTAATATAATCACATCATCTCCCTCTTCCCTTTCTTCTCTCCAAACCCTCACAGATATCCCTCTTTGCTCTCTTTCAAATTCACGGCCTCCTTTTTCATTAATTGTTGTTAGATGCATATATACATTTATATGATCTATGTCTAACTATAACCTGCTCCGTCTGTAAATGTTATTCATATATATTCTTTCCAGCTGCCCGTTCGGTAGTAGATAACCAGTTGCGGCAGTTTTCCCTGGGGAAGCCTCTTTCTCCCACCCTCAGGACTCCTTAGTTGCCTGTAGTTCTTTAGTAGGGTTGAGGCTTCACGCCTTGCCTGCTTTTTAACTCCATCATTTATTTCCATGACTCTTTGGCCTTTGAATTCTTTGTATATTTGGGTGGGAACCCTCTGTCAGTTGTGTAGCCGACTCTTTGCCATTCTGTAGGCTTCTTCTCCACTCACTTGATTGCATCCTTAATTGAGCAGAAGCTTTTTAGTTCCATGACATCCGAATTGTCAGTTGTTGGCGTGGATTCAGTGGCAAGTGGAGTCCTGCTCAGAAAGCCAGTTCTTTTGCCTGCCTCCCTTTTCTTCAGCAGTTTTAGCATCTAAGCTTTCAAACTGAGATCTTTAATCCATTTGGATCCAGTTTTAGTGCAGAGTGATAGGTATGGCTCTAATTTATCTATTTTTTTTTCATGTGAAAATCCATTTCCCCCAGCACCATTTGTTGCAGGCGTTGTCTTTTCTCCATAAAAATTAGGACTACTGTTTGATCCAGCAACCCCATTGCTAGGTATTTGTCCAGAAGACTTGGACTAAGAACCTCAAAGAGATTAGCACTCTCATGTCCATTACGGTGTGTTTACAAGACAATACATACAAATCACCAAAATATTCGTTGTCATATGAACAATAATCCTAAGTATACACATGCAGTGGAGTATTATTCATTCCTATGTCTTGCAATACTGACTACATGGTTGCCATGGGAGAATGTCAGAGTAACTGGAAGGAGGCATCCATGACAAATACTGCATAATTTGCCTATATGGGCTGGCTCCAACAATGAAACCCATGTAAGCCGAGACAGAACCGTGGTTGCCAGGCTCTGCAAAAGGAGAAATGGGATGCTACCAATCAGGAGATTAATGTTTTCATAGTACAAGATGAAATGCTCTAGAATCTTAGAGAATGAAACACATGTTGATTATTCTTACCATAATAAAATAAAAGCAAGAAAGAGCAAATATGGAAGTCACTGAGGTTATGTGTAAGATGTGGGTTCTAATCTTAAGGTATTTTTATTGTAGTTATACCATTTATTTATTGTTTATATTACATTGATGCATATAGTTTAAGATGGTAGTTATTGCAAGTAGTTCCATGAATAAGCAACCAGTAGCGTAGATAATCATTTGGGGAGAGAGGGTGGAATCCTTTCAGACAAGGTTGGCAAACCAGACTTCTTAATAGTTTTTGTGCTGGCAAGGGGGCTCATTGGGTACAGGTGCTGTTGTAAAGCCTGAAGACTTGAGTTTGACCCCTAGAACCCGCGTGGTAGAAGGAGAGAAACAGTTCCTGCACACTGTCCTCTGACTTCCACATGTGCACTACGGCACACACATACACATGCACAGACAGACAGACAGACAGACAGACACACACACACACAATGAATGAATGAATAAATGAATGAAAAAATAAATGAAATTGAAAGGTAATGTAGCTTTTTATTTCATTTGAAAATATACTTATATTTTTATTAATCTTTGAGAAGTTTGTGCAAACAGGAAATCTATTTTTCCCTTATTCACCTCCCATCCTGACCCCTAACTTTTCCCAGATCCACACCCACCTTCTCCCAACTTCTTGTCCTTTTTTTCTTTTTCTTCTTCCCTTGGTTTTTGTAATCCACAAGTTGAACGTGAGCAGCTCATATTCTCATGCATCTGGGGCCATCCTCTGGATCACAATGGATTCACAGGGGCCACAATATTAAAGAAAACTAATTCTTCCTTCCCCAGAATCCAAGAATGTAGTTTGAAAACAATTTATTTTATTAGAATCATATTTTGTCTTTTTGGTTTTGAAATGGGGGTCTCATGTGGGTCTGGCTGATCTGGAACTTACTATGTAGACCATAATAGCTTCTGCTCTGTGGCAATCCTTTAGTCTCTGTCTCCCAAGTTCTGGGGTTGCATCACCATGCCCAGATAAAAATTTTATTTTTTAATTTTTACTTCTTAAATCTTATGAAAATTTTGCAAAAATAAAAAAACTCACACACCAAAATCAACCAGACTTCATGTCTATACAACTTGAATGTATATATAGTTAGAACTGGCATTAGAATTGGAAGCTGTGTTGCTTCATATGAAATTTGTCACGTTTGGTATCAGATATATTTTTCGCAGATATCTACCACCCAAACCAAAAAATCCATAACATAATTGGAACTAGAAAAACAATTGGCTTTATTTCCTCACTCATAAGTCCTGTCCATCACCTGCATTCAGTCCTTCCACGTCCCCATACACTTAGCCTTCCTTGTTCTCTTTTCTTCATACTACATTGTATTCACATGTGTGTTTGTTTACATATTTGCATATATTATTGCCTAGACTCGGCATATGAAACAATTTATTTTTGACCAAGGTTAAAAAAAATCTCAACTTACCATCTTAAACATCTGCACCTGTACTGCTCAATAGCACCAGGTGTGTTCATAGCTGAGTGGAAGATTGCCAGAACTTTCTCTCTCGCCAGCTGAAGCGTCTCATCCATGAAACATCTTTACAGTCAGTTTCTCCTTCAAATCTTGACAATCACCAACCCATTTTCTGTGTCTCTTGATTCGGCTGCTTTAGGTATTCCTAAAAGTAGAATCTTATAAAACATATCCCTTTAAGAATATAGATTTTGAGTTTGGTCCATAACGATGGATAGGGATAAATCATAGCAAGTCATGAATAGGGGCCAAGTAGATGAAAGGGTTATACGGAGTCAAAGGATGTGTTTTTCTAATGTCTGCAGAGATAGCATGGTGATCAGAGTCAAGGATGTGTTTTTCTAATGTCTGCAGAGATAGCATGGTGATCAGAAGCTCAGGTATCGGGATAATTTTCTTGGGGCAGTTTCCTTTTAGGTTATGTGTGCATTGGCTGTTGATTATTTGTATGTCTTTATCTGTCTCTACCTGGCAGTTTCTAATTCAGAGCAGATCTTGGAACATCAGTTGCCCACGATGCTTTTAAAGGTGCTATCCAGATTACAAAAAACCCCTGCCTAGGATCAAAAACACAGACTCTGGATTGCTTTGTTTGTGTTTTAACTCTGGGGAGTAGGGTGCTTTGAACTGACTTCTAAAAAGGTGTGTTTATTTGTTTGAGGTTCAGTGCAGTGCTATGAACAATCTCAATGTGGGTCTACTTAATAAAGAGCACAGGCACGCGTGTAACAAACTTCCAAACGTGTTTTCCAGCTGACTTGTTCATTAATCAGCAGTTCTGTGTCATCGACAATCAGTAAATATTCATCTACAGTTTTTGGGAGAAGACTGACAGCTTTGGCTCTCCAAGGACAGCGTCTTCTGCTGGAGCTCTAGGATTAATTTTCCTGAATGGGTCATGTGACTTCTCCTGACTACTAGGTGGGAACAGACCTCTCTGTGAGACCACCTGGTGTCTGTGTAGCACCTGAATGTGGGTGAGGAAAAGGACCTTGATCTCACGATGTGTCACTTCTAGCTGAGAGAATGTGATTTTGTCAGAGCGGAGGGAACCGGGAAGTCAAAGTCTGGCTTTCATATTCTGAGATGTGAAGAAAATGAGAACTAAGTATAATACCATACTGAATCTCAAACAAATAAACACGTACCTATGTATGAATGGGCAGGGATGTTGGTATTTGAAGCAGCTTCTTATAGGATTATATTTGTTTGTGTAGGCATGCATTCTTAATTGAAAGGAGTCAGATTGGGTCAGATATAAGTTGCATTAACAATCATAATAATGCATTTACACACTGTTTTAGAGTTTAGAAGATATTTCCAACACCCAGAAGCTGACTTACTTTAGTTTTATAAATAAGACTTGAAAAGTTTTCACAACTTATTCAAGATCATTGGGCAGATTTTTAAACCAAGTTCCTCCAAATCCACGAGGCCTTAAAATATATCATGATTTTTTTTTCCTGAAAGTTCCATCAAAGTATGAAGTTACACTATTTTGTAGACTCGCTCTCTACAAGGCAACAGATTAACTTCCCTTTATTTCTGGGCATAGAATACAGATTCCATTTCCAGTCTAATTACTCAATAGGAAAAAAAGAATGTTGGCATATCCAGGCCTGGCTCACAATGCCAGGCTCTTCTTCCTTCTCCTTCCTGTCTTGAACCCATGTGTTAGAGATGGCAAAGCTTATATCCACCCGAGTCTTTGTATAACTTACATAAAAAGAGCCCTTCCTCTTTGAAGAGATAAACCTTCATTGAATTTATTGAGCACGAGGCAAACTTCTATTACATTAAGCTACTGGACCTTGGAACTTTACAGTTTTAGAGCAGCTGATGTTTGTTGCCTTGGTAACACACTCTTGTTTACATTTAGGCTCTACTGCATGGATGACAGTTTCTTCTGAAGTTAATTAGGGCAGGTGATCATCCTCCTACAGGCTGTTCCTGTATCCTTGTTTCCACTGACTTCGAGCTCGCGCGTCTTTTAAAGCACACGAGACTTAGGCTGGGAGATCACCTTTGGCTCTGTTATTACTAATATTAAATATTAAAAATTATTAATATAGTAACCAATGTCTCTGTCCACCCATGGAGAGCTTCAGACACTAATTTACTGAACGTATCACTGTGCGTCGCTTTCTGTCTTCTTCAATACCTACTCTGATTTCTCCAGTTCACTTCCTCCTGTGATGATGGCTTGGGTACCAGGAGCTCTGCAATGCATTGACCTTTCTACCACATCACCGGCCAGCATCCATCTTTTTCTTGTTAAGCCCTTTACTACCGAATCAATTCCCTGAGTTCCTTTGTCTCATTTTCCTGTTTGTTCCTGGCCAGATTCCAACTCTCAATGAACCTAGCTTTAGTCTCATTCTCCCCCTACCCCAGAGTATGTGAATACAGATGGAAAATAACATACAAGTTTTGACCAGTTTTGACTTCCTTAACTTTACATTCATAACCACAGAGTGAAATTGGAAACACATCACAGCCAAGCAATGCTATTGTGTTTCTCTTATCAACTCTGCCTGCCTCTTTTTTTCAAACTTAAAGACCCTCTAATTAGGTTTTCACTCTTCACATTGCCCCCTGCTCTACTCATATTTATGTGGTCCTCCTCTTTACTCCTCTTGGTATTTTACCATAAAAAAAATCAGAAAAAGCTGTATCCTTTTCCGTAGCCTCACTTGGCATTTCTCCTTGTACTTTTGCACTCTGCTTTCTCTCTTGATGAAACGGATAAACTAACTTTCTCTTGTCCGAGGCTAGCTTTCCCACTTCACCCCGGATTCTCTCCTGACTTGCTGCCAGCTACACCAGTTTCTACTTTCCTCTTCTCTGAGGCATCGGCTGCACCCGCATCCTCCGCTGGCACCACTTCCCATGTGACATTTCCCTCCTCTGACCCACATCTTCATTCAGTCCCATCCCTCTGTGCTACTTTTACAGCAGCTTTCTCTACCTTTACCTGTGCACACAACGTCCAGCTTTGGAGAGCACACCGGCCAGCAAAACCACTCTTGCCAAATCACCAGTGACTGGTGTGTTGTCAAATCCTATGACTATTTTCTAGTCTGCATGTCCCATGAGTCTGTATGAACCATTAATTGTGTATGAGCACAGTCAACTTTATTTTCAAGAAGGATAAAGCAAACTTTGCCTTCTTTACTGCTGTACTTCCCTAATTTTCTCCCACTTTGTTGGCCTCTCACCCTCAACCACTTTTCCCGATGACCCCAACTCTTTCAAACTTTCAGACTTAGGACACGCTAAGATTTGGTTCCTGGCCTGGTTCTCTTGACCACATGTAATTTCCCCAGGGATCCCATTTGAGTTTCTCTCTAATTAATTCACCTACACTTTGCTTTAAATACATATGTAATTGACTCCCAAGAGTGTATGTATACCAAGTCCTACTTTTTTCCCTCTACAATCTATACTGCTTGTGTGACTACGTAACAGGCATCTTAAACAGTACAGCAGTCATGAGTGCTGGACAAATAACCCACCACAGTCCTTTCCCCAGCCCTCCAAACACTTCTGTAACATTGGTGAATTAATGAATAGGACCAACTAACATTCAGTGTTTAATTTGTGCTTGGCAGTCCATACCTAAAAGTATTTAATTCTCAAGGTCAATCAGTTAGGTAAAAGATTAACTTTTATCTTTGGTTTATAAATGAGAAGATAAACAGAGAGATTCAAGTCCAGTCTCAGAGCCAGTACTTGAACTGACTAAGCAGAGGCCACCAGTTTCTATAAATGGTCGAGCGACAGATGTTTTCAGCTCTGTGACACAGACTGTGCCTGTTCTCACAGTTCATTTCTGCCCTGTGTGAAAGCAGCCATAGATACCCACAACAAACACACAAAGCTGCATCCCAACACGCTATTTACAAAAGCAGCTGCTAAGTCACATTTGGTCCACACATACTAAGTAGATTGTAAGCTCCTGCTTGAAGCTATTATCCTTGTATTGTCTGTGCTAAGTATAGGATTGACCAAGTGTGTGCATTTGTGAATGACTTCACTATCCCTCTTGGATTCCTCTATTCTCTTGTGAATGATCATGGATGGTTAGGAATCCCATCGCGACAGAGTAGGGAAACACCCTAGTAAGGCTGAGTGAGAAGTCTGGAGAGGCAAACAACACAAGAACGGCGGTCCAGCTCCTGATGTGGTCATGTGCAATGATCTAGCTTCCAGAGACTCTACCTGCATGACTAAGAGTTGCCTCTAGGCTGAAGTCCTAACCTTTGTCAATAGAATCTTTGCTCCTGTTCTCCTCCAGCACTGTGGAAATATCCAGAGCTTTGAGTACTTGGAGTGCTTGCAAGTCCTCTGTGCTAAGTTTTTGTACGTTCTTTTGCTTTTTATTCTTCTGCTCGGAAGATTGCTAGGTCATCACAACCCTACTGTGCTCTGTGCCCCTCTGCTCTAAAGCTTGGAGAAAGGGTGCCCACAGGACTTCCTCCTTGCTGTGTCCTGTTACCTCCCACTTGTTCCCCCTGTCGTTCTCGCCGAATAGAAATCCCCGCTTTGCTAGTAGTCTGACTTCCTAATATTGTGAACTCTATGATGGCAGACACTCTCTTTCACTCACTATTTTAATTTTGTCATGTAGCAGCATTCAACATAGAGGGTTCTTAGTAAATAATAATTAAATGAATGAATAATGTGTATCAAATATTTCTTTGGGGTAATTGTGGTCTACATATCTTTATCTCAGGTGAGAAAGAGACTGTCCCTGGTCCTAGTCTAGCAGTCTAGTGCAGTAGATTAATTATTGTGCTTTCAAGCTGAGATGTGTACTAATACTATAAACGTATTAAAATCAGTGGCTGTGTACGTACTGGGAAGAACTTGGCCTTGGAGACCAACTGAAAGTTAATGTATATTCTTCCCATACCTTTTAGCTTCTCTATGATCCAGCTACTGGTCTGTAAAATAGGGATAAGGATTTGTGTCCTCCAAGATGCTCATCATACCAAGGAGGTGAAGTTTGGTAAACCAGCTTCATCTCCATTTCTGACAGGTCCATAAAAACTAGCTAGGTTGTAGGTATTGAGTTCTGTCATGACTCTTTGTAATCATACTAAGAGACACCAATGTCCAGAAGTCTTCACAAAAAAAAACAGACTACCTTCAATTCCTTTCATAAATTCAAACTTGCATCATTCTAGTGGTCAAGTTCAGATGGACACTGTTTGCAATGTTACATTTCTGAGCTCTAGCAAGCTGAGGCAACTATCTCAGGAACGACATACCCACAAGCACACTTTTCCACGTGGGTCTTGGCCCTGTGAGAGCTGAGAGATTACTATACTATATATATCAAGTTATCACTGAAATAAGAGTTATTGTTGGTCCCAGTGTCTCCTTCTTAATATTGAAATTAATTCAGAAAGATTGGCTGGCGGATAAGCGAACCACTTGAGAAGATAGGGTTGGCCCAAGGACATGCGTCTTCTGGCGGCTAGCTGGGAGGCTGGGGAGGAGTACACTACAGGTGTTTTTAGTGACTGCCAATTTCCTTAATGTCTTGGGTGCCACAAACCGACTTCCCTCTGCCAGCACATTTGGTTTACAAGATGAATCTCCCATAAAACACTGCTGGTTACATTTACGAGAGCATATGCGAAATTAAACCACTGACCCGGTAGTCAAATAAAACTTCCCATAAATTGTAGAGCTTGTTCTTTGCCTTTCTTAAAGCAAATGAACCTTTTGTTCATTAATTTTTCAAATAAATGCTCTTACAACAAACATAAACGTAATGGTGCCAGGACCCGGGGTAAAGTCAGAGAGCAGAGAATCCTGCTTCCTGGGCACATGCAGGGCTCCTTGGCTTGGTTCTTCTAGCAGAAGACCAGCTTTGATGGGGCCACCATGGGACAATACTTGGTAAGTCAGGTCCAAGAACAAATTGGACATAAGGTCTCACGACGACTTGGACTTCGCCCAGGCATGCCTCAGGTAGAACTGGCTCCACATGGTGACTCAGAGTAAGAGACCACGATGCCTTCTTTGGCATCAAAAGAAACTTCCGTGTTCTGGGTCCAGGCAGCACAAATAAGCAAAACACATCCCAGTCAGCAACCTTCTAGGAAACTGTGAGGAAGAGAACGAGAGTACACAGTGCTGTTCACCAAAAGATTCACGTGTCCATCCTGTCCTGTTCCGCTCCCCCCCTCCAGGCAGAACTTCCAACACATGGTAACTTCTTGGGATTTTATTATCCTGGTTATCTTGGGAATCTGCTTGATTATTTTTGTCATTATCTAAGGAGCTCCGTGGGACTCCGGGGTGTTCCAGTAAAGAAGTGTGAATGAGGAGCCTTGCTGGCGATGGCATGTTAATGTGTTCTTGTGCTCATTGCCCTCACTAGCTGCGTGTGGCAGTAATGTAGCAGTGGGAAAGGGGAGTTCCTGCCCCCTCGACCCCCAATTTAATATTTGGGACAAGCTTCCAAAATTCCTATTTGCACAGCGCACATGAATTTCTTTGCAGAACTGCTGGGAGAGGGAGGGCTTTGGCCTTGGTAAGTCAAGGGTTCAAGCTGTTAAATCTTTATGACTGCATATGAAAATCAATTTACAATGTAAAGCAATACACATTGGGCACACTTGTGTACCCATGTGTGGCTTCCAGTCAGAAGGGGGTTCTGGCATTTTCTATCTGGCATTTGAGCACACACACCTGGTGACTAAGGTCTAGCCTATTGCAAGAAATGCTTTGGCTATAAGAATGAGCCTCTAATTATTCTGTGATTTTTTTTTGCCTGCATACCAATTTCCTTGAACACTTCCTGCATCTCCCCAGGAAGATGTAGACATTCAGGTACCTTTTATCTTAAGCTTTTAAGTTAAAGGCGTTGAGGAAAAACAATTTCTAAATTCTCCCTTAGCTCTGATTTTCAACAGACAAGTTTATCATCTGTGTATTTACTCTTTCTGTCTCAGGACTTCGTTGTGAGTTTCTCAAGGAAGGGGATTGTCTCTTGCCTTGTACTTGCCTAGTATGCCCCCCCCCCCCGCCGCCCCTATTCGATCTCTGTGAGTAGAAATGTGGGAGACTGGGCTAGAGAAATGGCTCAGAGGTTGAAACGGGCTCTTCCAGGGTTCTGAGTTTGCTTCCTAGTTCCCACCAGGAAGCTCCCAACTGCTTGCAACTCCACCTCCAGGGGAGCCAATGCCTCTAATTCCGTGGGCACTCACACAGACACACACGTGCATACATTATTAAACAACAGAAATCCCAAAAATCAAAAAAGAACTTGGGAGGTTTTCCCAGGACATGTAAAGGGAGTTACGCGAGCCCCACTGGGTGTTTTTCTTGCTAAATGTCTCTGTCTGCATTCATATGGTTAGGTGTCAGCACAGGCTGATGGGACAGCAATGTGACAACTCTGAGATCCTTGCTGTGTATTCTCAGAGTATTTAGGGATGGCGCTGCTTCACATATGACTTTCATAGGAAGCTCAATTAATAGTAATAACATCTTTCTCCAGAATGCAATTCAATTAACGGGAGAAGAAGCTCTCAGGTGTGTTGGACATGGGACAAACTGGATCCTTGTTAACATTTAATTTGAAGAGCTTACACATGGCTGAAAATTGGTATACTACATAGATCTTGATTTAAAAAAAGCATGCTTATCATGTTATTGGCTGCCTACTATGTGCCAAGCACTCCCTTGGCAGGACATCTCCTGGTGAGCTCATCTGTTACTGAGGGATTTGACTATGGATTTAATTTAACTTGATGGGATAGAAAAAAAAATGACTCCATCAGTCAAATCGATGTATTTTAAATTAAAATGTATGAATTACAATTTATGCTCCTATAGTCCACATATAAACAAATATTAGGAGTCTACATCTGAACTACACCAAATTAATACATATTTTAATACAGGGAAGGTCACTTCAAGTTCACTTGTGCCAATAGTTGGAGAGCATAGACCGTGGACTGCGATTTGTTTGAAATGATGGTTGCACCAAACGATTACCTTCTAATTGAAAGCACAGACGCTCCGTATGTGTGAAGAATGTGAACATTTGGACACGTTTCTGCCGAGGAGGCTGACAGAGAGTCTTTTGTTTGCTCTTCTTGTATTCACAATGCAGAACCCTCTTCTAGAAAAGAAGTGGGCTGTACTTCAGCTGGAAAATAAAGAGCTTTCAGTGGAAATGGAATGTTCCTTTCTGTGTCAGTGGCCAGAAGGAGGCTCTCTTCCACCTTCATGTATAAAGTCAGGACAAAAGGTTCCCGACTTATGTTTCTAGGCAGCTGTAATATTCCTGATGCTGTCTCCACCCTGGGTAGAACTTTGAGTTTTCCCCTGGGGGAACAGAATTAAAATTCTCATCACTAGCAAGGTTTTGTCAGTTCATTTATATCACATTTCTGTTCTCCTTGAATAACAGTTAACAAGAAATTTGGCATCAAATTCTCACAAATTTTGAATATTCCCTTGTTCCTTTCCTTAATTCTTAACTTTGTTTTCTCAATAATGTCCAGTGAAACAGGCTAAAACTTAATAACTTGGAATAAATCAGTGAGGTCTTAGAATTTTTCTTTTAAGAATAGTTACATTCTCTCTCCCAACCTTCTTTATCCCAGTGTCTCTCACTACTCTGTCTCTCACATGGCATAATCACAATGCACTCACAATATTGCAAGCAAATATGCCAACAAAGTCACCACTAAGTTGATTCAGAATATTGATCAAAACACTTGCAGTATTTGCAGATTCAAGAAAGATGTGGACGATGAGCGTTCATAGCCGCCAGCGTGATGTCATGAAATCATTTTGACTCAGTTAATCTCGGTACATTGGTGCTCCTCATTGTCAAGCAAGGGAGTTTACGAGGTTATTGTACAAACACATTGTTGTTCAACTGAAAACCCGTCCTTTGACGCGGAGGCAGAACTGAGTATGAAATACCCAACTGCAGCTCAGATAAATTCTCTCCTAGCGAAGCTGTTGGAGCCAGTGAATGACAGATTGATGATGAATTCATCTGTGCTGTCCCTGCCTCCAAGGTTTTACTGCTAGACGGGGCGTGGAGCAGACTGGTGTGCATTCTAAACTCTGCTTGGCATGAAGATTCTAGGGTCAGAGAATTGTACCTAGGACAGCCGCCTCCCAAAGATGCCCTCCAAATGCCTTTGCCCAGATCACTGCAACCTGAGACTGTGTTTTGTTGCATGGCATAAGAACTTTGCAGAGGTCATTAAGGTTAAGGGTATTAACAAAGAGAGATTATAGCTGAATGTGGTGGCCCATGCTTGTAATCGCAGAATTGAGGAGGTAGAGGCAGAAGGATTTTAAGTTGAAGGCCAGCCCAGGGCACACAGTGAGACATTGTCTCACAAAACCAAATAAATAGGAAAGGGATATTATGGGAATATTATATAGCCTTATTAGAAGGGAACGTTCTCCATTTGAAAGGAAACTCCGGGTATTCAGAATGAGTTGAATTTGGTTCATTTGGAAGTCATGGGCATGAACATATTTTAAATTAATTTTTTTAAAAAAACCAATCTTTTCTCATTTCATATACCAATCCCAGTCCCACTCCCTCTCCTCCTCCCATCCCCTCTACCTAGCCCTCCCACCTCATCTCCTATCCACTTCTCAGAGAAGGTAAAACACATGGCTTTGGGGAAAATCCAAGGCCCTCCCTACTATATCTAGGTGGAGCAAGGTATCTATCCAAAGAGAATAGGTTCCAAAAAAGCCAGTACAAGCAATAGGGATAAATCCTGGTGCCACTGCCAGTGGCCCCGCAGTCTGCCCCAGCCATACAACTGTCAAACACATTCAGAGGGACTAATTTTATTGGGCCTATGTTGTTTCCTTTCCTGTCCTTCTGGGGTTGGTGAACTCCCATTAGCTCAGGTAAACTGTTTCAGTGGGTGAACCCATCATGGTCTTGACCTCTTTGTTCATATTCTCACTCCTTCCACTCTTGAACTGCACTTTGGGAACTCAGTCCAGTGCTCTGCTGTGGATCTCTGCCTCTTTTTCCATCAGTTGCTGGAAGAAGGTTCTATGGTGATATTTAAGATAGTCATAAGTCTGACTACAGGGCAAGGCCAATCCTGGATCCCTCTTCTCCATTGCTTAGGTTCTTAGCTGGGGTCATCCTTATGGATTCCTGGGAATTTCTCTAGTGCTAAGTTTCTTGCTAGCCCCATAATGGCTCCCTCAATGAAGATATTTCCTTGCTCTCATTCATCTCTGTCCTTCCTTTATCTCAACTATCCCATTCTCTCAAGTTCTCCTACCCCCTCATCTTCCTCTTCTGCCCTCCCTACTCCTCCCCATCCCCATCATCCCCAGGAGATCTTGTCTGTTTCCCCTTTTCAGGTGAATCTATTCATGTTTTTCTTAGAGCTCATCTTGTTCCTTAGCTTCTCTAAAATCATGAACTATAGGCTCAATATCCTTTGCTTTACAGCTAGTATCCATTTATGAGTGAGTACATGCCATATTCATCTTTCTGGGTCTGGGTTACTTCACTCAAGATGTTTTTTTTCTAGTTTCATCCATTTGCATGCAAATTTCAAGATGTCATTGTTTTTTACTGATGCATAGTATCATGTGTAAATGTGCCATTTTTTTTTTAATCCATTCTTCAGTTGAGGGACATCTAGGCTGTTTCCAGGTTCTGGCTATTACAAATAATGCTGCTATGAACATAGTTGAACAAATGTCCTTGTAGTATGATTGAGCATCCTTTGGGTATATGCCCAAACTGGCATTGCTGGGTCCTGAGGTAGGTTTATTCCCAATTTTCTGAGAAACTGCCATACTCATTTCCAAAGTGGTTGTACAAGTTTGCATTCCCACCAGCAATGGAGGAGTGTTCCCCTAACTCTGAATGCTCTCCAATATAAGCTGTCATTGGTGTTTTTGATCTTTGTCGTTCTGACTGGTGTAAGATGGAATCTCAGAGTTGTTTTGATTTGCTTTTCCATGATGGCTAAGGATGTTGAGATTCTTCTGTTGAGAGTTTTTTGTTTAGCTACGTACCCCATGTTTTAATTGGGTTATTTGGAATTTTGATTTCTAATTCTTGAGTTCTTTATATATTTTGGAGAACAGTCCACTGTCTGATGTGGGGTTGCTGAAGATCTTTTCCCATTCAGTAGGCTGTTGTTTTGTCTTATGCCTGTGTCCTTTGCTACTCAGTTTCAGGAGATCCCATTTATTTATTGTTGCTCTCAGTGTGTGTGCTACTGGTGTTGTATTTAGGAAATGATCTCCTGTGCCCATGCATTGAAGGCTACTTCCCACTTTCTCTTCTATCAGGTTCAGTGTGGGTGGATTTATATTGAGGTCTTTAATCCATTTGAACTTATATTTTGTGCATGGGGATAGATATGGATCTATTTTCATTCTTCTACATGTTGACATCCAGTTATGCTAGCACCATTTGTTGAGGATACTTTCTTTTTTCCATTGTATACTTTTAGCTTTTTTTGTCAAAAATCAGGTGTTCATAGGTGTGTGAATTAATTCCAGGTCTTCAGTTTGATTCTATTGTTCAACCTGTCTGTTCTTATGCCAACAGCAAACTGTTTTCACTACTGTAGCTCTATAATAGAGCTTGATGTCAGGGATGATGATGCCTCTGGAAGTTTCTTTATTGTATAGGATTGTTTTGGCTATCTTGAGTTTTTTGTTTTTCCATATGAAGTTGAGTATTGTTCTTTCAAGGTCTGTGAAGAGCTGTGCGTGATTTTGATGGGGATGGCATTGAATCTATAGATTGCTTTTGGTAGATTTGCCATTTTTACTATGTTGATCCTACCTATCTAAGAGCATGGGAGATCTTCCCATTTTCTGGTATCTTCTTCAACTTCTTTCTTCAAAGACTCAAAGTTTCTGTCAAACAGGTCTTTCACTTCTTTGGTTAGTGTTACCCCAAGATATATTATGTTATTTGGCTATTATGAAAGGTGATGTTTCTCTGATTTCTTTCTCAGCTTCTTTATCTTTTGTGTAGAGGAGGACTACTAATTTTTTTTTGAGTTGATCTTGTATCCTGCCACATTACTGCAGGTATTTATCAGCTGTAGAAGTTCCCTAGTAGAGTTTTTGGGGATCACTTATGTATACTATCATATCATCTGCAAATAGTGAAAGTTTGACTTATTCCTTTCCAATTTGAACCCCCTTGATCTTCTTTTGTTGTCCCATTGCTCTAGTCAGAGCTTCAAGAATTATATTGAATAGATATGGAGAGAGTAAACAGCCTTGTCTTGTTCCTCATTTTAGTGGGATCACTTTGAGTTTCTCTCCATTTAATTTGATGTTGACTGTTGGCTTTGCTGTATATTGCTTTTATTATGTTTAGATTTGTTTATTATGTTCCTTGTATCTCTGATCTCTCTAAGACCTTTATCATAAAGGGGTGTTGGATTTTGTCAAAATGCTTTTTCAGTGTCTGATGAGATGATCACATGGTTTTGTCTTTCAGTTTATTTATATTATGGTGGATTATATTGATAGAGTTTCATATGTTGAACCATCCCTGCATCTCTGGGATGAAGCCTACTCGACCATGGTGAATGATTTTTTTTATGTGTTTTTGGATTCGGTTTGCCAGTATTTTGTTGAGTATTTTCACATCTATGTTCATGAGTGAGATTGGTCTGTAAGTCTCTTTCTTGGTTGAGTCTTTGGGTGGCTTTAGTATCAGGTAACTGTAGCCTCATGGGAAGAGTTTGGCAATTTTCCTTCTGTTTCTATTATGTGGAACACTTTGAGGACTATAAGAGGTATTAGCTCTTCTTTGAAGTTCTGGGAGAATTATGTACTGAAACAATCCAGCCTTGACTTTTTTTTTTGGTTGGGAGTCTTTTGATAACAGTGTCTATTTCCTTTCAGGTTATAGATCTATTTAAATTGTCCACTTGGTCTTGATTTAATTTTGGTATGTAGTACCTATCCAGAAAATTGTCCATTTCTTTTAAATTTTCCAATTTTGTGGAATACAGGTTTTTGTAGTATGACCTAATGATTCTCTGGCTTTCCTCAGTGTCTGTTGTTATGTCCCCCTTTGCATTTCTGAGTTTGTTAATTTGGATATTCTCTCTCTGTCTTTAGATTAGTTTGGGAAAGGATTTGTGTATCTTGTCAATTTTCTCAAAGAACCAGCTCTTTGTTTCATTGATTCTTTGTATTGTTTTCTATGTTTCTACTTTGTTGATTTCAGCCCTCAATTGGATTATTTCCTGTCTTCTACTCCTCCTGGGTGAGTCTGCTTCTTTTTGTTCTAGTACTTTCAGGTGTGCTGTTAAGTCACTAGTATGAGCTTTCTCCCTTTCTCTATGTAGGTACTTTGTGCTATGAACTTTCCTCTTAGCACTGCTTTTATAGTGTCCCATAGGTTTCGGTATATTTTGCCTTCATTTTTATTGGATTCTAGGAAGTCTCTAATTTCTTTCTTTATTTCTTCCTTTACCCAGGGGTGGTTCAATAGAGCACTGTTTAATTTCCATATGCTTGTGGACTTTCTGAAATTAGTGTTGGTGTTGAATTCTAATTTTAAACTGTCGTGACCCAACATGATACAGGGTGTTGCTCCAATTTTTATTTTGTATCTGTTGAGGTTTGCTTTGTTACCGAGTATGTGGTCAACTATAGAGAAGGCTCTATGGGGTGCTGAGAAGAAGATATTTTTTTTGTGTGTGTGTTTGGGTGGAATGTTCTGTAGATGTTTGTTAATTCCATTTGAGTCATGATATCTGTTAGTTCTCTTATTTCTCTGTTAAGTTTCTGTCTGGTTGACCTGTCCAGTGGTGAGAGTGAAGTGTTGAAGTCTCCTACTATTAGTGTGTGAGGTTTGATGTGCAATTTAAGCTTTAGTAATGTTTCTTTTACATATGTGGGTGCTCTTGTATTTGTATTACAGATGTTCAGATTGAGTCTTCCTTTTGATGTGTCTTTCTTCTGATGAGAATAAGCATCTCTTCTGACTGATTTTAGTTTGAAGTCTATTTTGTTAGACATTAGGATAGCTACATCCACTTGCTTCTTAGGTCCATTTGGTTGGAAAATCTTTACCCAACCCTTTACTGTTCTCATGCCCAAATCTACGAAGTCCTCTCAAAGCATACAAGGAAATCAAGTCCCATATATAAAAACATAGAGTCTTTATTTTAATCAAGTTTGCAAACTCGGTCTCTCCGCACATCCAACGTATTGGAATAACCAGAGAGCGCAATTAGAATTGGGTTTTTATAGTAGTAAAGGTGGGGGTAAAGGGGTCTCTGAGGTTCAGGACCCCTGATTAGTTGGCATTTGTCTAGGGTGTCCTGGTGAATGTGTGCTGGCAGGTGTTTCTATCTACAGCACTTGGAATGCCAGGCATTTTCTTTGAATGGTCTGCTTTTGGGTAGGGGTTGGGTTAGCTCAGCTTGTGGTTCTTTCCTGCTACCAGGTATTGTTTCAGGGTAAACTGAGACTCAGGCCTCTTATTAAATTTATTGAGGGCCGAGTTATACTCTGGCAGGTGATAATGGTTGGAAGTAAAGAACTTCCTTTGGGTGACCTGCCCGGACTTAGCTTATCATGGCTGGTCCCCACAACTGTGAGATAATGTCTGTCTTTGAGGTTGAGATGTGCTTCTTGTGTACAGCAGAAGGCTTGGTCCTGCTTTTGTATCTATTCTCTTAGCCTGTGTCTTTTTATAGGTGAATTGAGTCCATTGATGTTAAGAGATATTAATGATCAGTGATTGTTAATTCCTGTTATTTTTCAGTGGTAATGTGTGTGCTTCCTTTCTTAGGGTTTTGTTGATGTGAGGCAAAAAAACATTGCCTGTGTTTTTGTGGGTACAGCTAACTTCCTTCAGTTGGGGTTTTCCTTCTAGTATTTTCTGTAGGGCTGGATTTGTGGATAGGTATTGTTTAGATCTGGTTTTGTCATGGAATATCTTGTTTTTTCCATCAATAGTGACAGATAGCCTTGCTTGGTATAGTAGTCTTGCATCTGTGGTCTCTTAGTGTCTTCTCAGGACCTTCTGGTTTTCATGGTTTCCATTGAAAAGTTGGGTCTAATTCTGATAGGTCTACCTTTATTTATTACTTGACCATTTTCCTTTGCAGCTCTTAATATTCTTTTTTTATTTTGTATGTTTTGGATTTTGGTTATTATATGGCAAGGGGACATTTTTTTTGATGCAGTCTAATTGGTGTTCTATAAGCTTCTTGTACCTTCATAGGGATATCCTTCTTTAGTATGGTAAAGTTTTCTTCTATTATTTTGTTGAATATATTTTCTGTGCCTTTGAGCTGGAGTTCTTCTCCTTTTTCTACCCTATTATTCTTAGATTTGATCTTTTCATGGTGTTACATATTTCCTGAGTGTTTTGTGTTAATAATTTGTTGCATTTAATGTTTTCTTTGACCAATGAATCTATTTCTTTTATAGTATCTCTAACCCCTGAGATTCTCTCTTCCATCTATTTTATTCTCTTGCTTATGCTTGCCTCTGTAATTCCTGTTCATTTACCATGATTTTCCATATCCAGAATTGCCTCTATTTTAGACTTCAAGTCTTGAACTATTTGCTTCACCTGTTTGATTGTTTTTTCTTGTTTTTTTTTTTTGGGGGGGGGGAGAGATTTATTAATTTCTTCCAATTTTTTGTTTGTCTTTTTCTCCATTTCTCAAAGGGATTTTTTCATTTCCTCTTTAAAAGTCTTCATCATCTTTATAAAGTTATGTTTAAAATCATTTTCTTCTGCTTCTTCTGGGTTAGAATAATCGATCAAGTTTTTCTGATGTATGACCACTGAGTTCTGTTGTTACCATGTTGCTTTTTAGTTGTTGGATGAGTTCTTGCATTGGCGCCTACCCAGCTCTTCCTTCCATTGATACTGGCAGTGTCTTTGAGTCTTGGTTTAATCCATACAGTGGCTGTCTGTAGCTTGAAAACTGTTCTTGATCTGCTCTGTGCTGTCACTGTTTGTGTCACAGGCGTTTTGGAGTAGCCTACCTCTTGGTCCTCTCTCTTTGTCCTCTCTGTGCAGTAGTTTGCTATGTTTCAGAGTTCTACCAAGGTTTCCGGGGCAGGGGTCGGGAGGAGATAGGCAAGTTTGGGGGCAAGGCAGGATTTGTCACTTATAGGGTCTGATGGTTGGAATGAGGGTAATGGAGCAGCCTACCTGCAGGAAATTCTCTTGCTGGCTGGCTAGAAAATTCGAGGCAGGTGGGGGAGTGGCCCAGAGTTTTGCCAGGGATATAGAGGGCCTAGAGAGTGGCTTGTCCTGCTGGGTGGCTGGTCACTCACTTTTTGGTCCTGTCTGTGTAGTAGCAGGCTGTGTTTCAGAGTTCCACTGGGTTGTAGGATTATATAAGGGTTTGGGGTTGGGTGGGACTTGTAACTTTCATGGTCTGATGGTTGGGATAGGGGTAATGGGGCAGCCTAACTGCAGGAAACTCTCCTGTTGGCTCAGCTGACAAGATTCTTACCCGACATTGAGTTGAAAGAAAGAGGGTTCCTCTCTATTAGCAATGTATTTAATGGCATACAGCATATATACATTTATTTTATTTGGTGGTCCAAAATCGAATATTATAAAGCTTTTATGCAAACAATGTCTGCATTTGTTTCAAAAATATCGTTTCTGCTGAAACGTAACATCATAACTAAATTTCAGAATATGTAATAATCTTGCAGTTCATATTGCTTAATTGTAATGTCACACAAGTCATTTAGAATTCTCTTGGTTGTTCAATTGCTGTAAATGACTTCTAAAAGTAATATAATTATAACATGTAATGGTGAGTGCGTTCATAGAATCCATTGAGCAAGCTGAATATGTTAATTGTTCATTTGGAGCCAAACTGATTAACATTTGAAAACAGCTAATGGAAGTAGCTGATTGGAATGCGTGGCAAAGATTCATGATTTAATTTTGCATCACCTTGAAAAATTTGATGTCATGCGCGTCCATGGCAGTTTGGAGGGACCTCAAGATTGACATGTTTTCCAGAGCTAAGCAATAAGCCTGTGCTAAGTCAATGAGAACCCGATGTTTCAAAATATGTGAAGTAATATACAAGGCAACCTTGTGAGACTGAATTCACCACCTGAGCATTAGAAATTGTGAATGCAGTTTACACGTGGGGTTTAGTTCATCTAAAGCGAAGCAAAAGTTCAGCTCAAGGGCTTTCAAGTTTTCACAGAAAATTATTTGGATGGCTTATCTTCTCTCTGTGTTCAGCCTTCATTGTGTCTTCCGGTCCATGGACTCTCCACACGGAAGCTCTCGAAATTTCTTCAAAACCCACAGATCTGTCTTGTCATTTCCTTGCTACGCTGGCTTCCCACTGCATCCACATAAAGTCAAATTCCTTAGCATACAGTGTCCACGAGATTTGCTGCTAAAGATCCCACGCTATTATCTGCTCACTGTTTTCCGCATCACCTCTAGATTCAGCCACAAAGACCTGTCATTCCCCAAGACTCTTTCTTCTCTAGGCCACTGTGGGACATGTGGCCTGGCTAGTACCTGCAGATTTGAAAAGCATCATTGAAGGGTTAATTTCTGAGTTCTTCCTTCAAGGAACCATTCTGCATGCACCTATAGTACCTGAGTTGTACTCATTTGATAATTCTGGTCAAATTGGATTACAATGGCTTAATTGTCTTTTTCCCTTAATTGAGTGTAAGTGTCTACTGGGGTACTGAATCAGGTTTATAACTGAATCTAATGCCAAGTATGGTGCTTTGCTCTGAGAGCATCTGAAAACAAACTCATGGAGGGGACTATGGATGTATTTTCTCAGAGTGAGTTTCTAAAAGAACAAACAGTTGCTGGTGCTCTGACATTGGATAGGTACCGCTTATCTGCTCATAGACTAGTGGCTACCACCAAAAAATCAACATCAGAGGATCTGCTGTCAGTCATGCGCCATTTGGGGTTGGAGAGATGGCTCAGCATTTAAGAACACTGTCTGAGGGGCTGGAGAGATGGTTCAGTGATTAAGAGCACTGGCTGCTCTTCCAAAGGACCCAGGTTCAATTCCCAGCACCCACATGGCAGCTCACAACTGTCTGTAGTTCCCGTTCTAGGGGATCTGACATCCTCATACAGAGTATATATAGACAAAACACAAGTGCTCATTAAATAAATAAATAAACCTTTTTTAAAAAAAGAGCATGGCCTGCTCTTCCAAAGGTCCTGGGCTCAATTCCCAGCAACCACATGGTGGCTCACAACCATCTGTAATGAGGTCTGGTGCCCTCCTGAGGAAGAGACCTGGTCAGTCGTCCTCATCAACTTAGACCATGAAACCCAATGTGGACAAGTTCAACAGAACTGCCATATACGGGCTGCCCACTCATGCTTCAGCATTGCTAGGGCATACATTTCATTCATTCATTCAAAATTTTCATGTACCATTTCCCAGCAGTGTATCATGTATTTCCGAAGAAGTGGGCCACTTGCCAGAATCAGAACATTTAATAGTGCAATGTTTCTGGAATAAAATTGGCTAGTTCACGTATAGATGGCAACTACCATTTTCCAACTATAGAATCTTGCTATCTGTCTCAAAACTTTAAAACACACCCCCTATTAGGTCTGCCTAGCACCTTATTCTAATTTTTATCTCACTGTGAGTGGTTTACATTTCAAATGCCTTTCTTGATCACTGAATCCAGTATCCCCTTTCTTTTTGTTCTAGACTAAATAAAAGTGTTTTTTTTGTTGACATGTAAAATGGTGAGTTTCATTCCAAAACATATGTATTATTGTGCCTTGCTCATATCCACCATGACATTACCCCCAAGTCCTGTCAATCTCTCTCCATCCCCTTCTGTATTTATGGTATATCTGTATTTAGAGAAACCTGCACCAAAGACTCCTTTCTACAGCCTTAGTTGGGTAATCTTTAGACAACTATCAAGAGGAATAGTTTGAACATTTTCCCTTCATCCCGACATAAAGTGACCTTGCTTATTATTTTTTACTAATCACTAACAGCAACATTGTATAATGAATGTCTACGAGGCCAGGACCTAGCCCTTTGTTCCTATGTTTTGCGCACTGTTGATATGAACAGGTGAGTATATACAGGAGATAACTTGGTAAGAGGACTTCCTCCAGCATGGGCAGGTATCCCTTGGGATCACCGCAGTTGTCATGAAACAAACACGGGATGTTGGTAGACAAATATCCAAATGCACGTGTGTGTGTGTGTGTGTGTGTGTGTGTGTGTGTGTGAGGGGGGGGAGTTTATGATGAAGTCTGCAAATCTTATGATGACATCGCATTAGGTCAATAGAATAATCAATGGTCGCTTTTATTATCATAATTGCTTACTGGGGAAATGAGAGACTGGCAAATAAGCTTATGTAATTTAATCATTTGCAGAGTGTCCTGGCAAAACAATAGAATTTCTAATGCTTTTCATCATTTTTAGACATATGCTTATTTATTTTCTACATGTGTATGTGCAGGACATAGAGGATGTGTGGAAGTCAAGGGAAAACTAGCAGGAAAGGGTTCTGTCTTTCCACTATGAGGATTTTGGGACTCAGGATGTCAAGCATGGCAGCAAGTACTTTTACTCAATGAGCCATCTTGCTAGTCCAGTTTCTTTCTTATTGATTTGCTTCTATCTATCTATCTATCTATCTATCTATCTATCTATCTATCTATCTATCTATCTATCTATCTATCCATCCATCCATTTATCCAACCATTCATCCATCCATCTATCTATCTATCTATCTATCTATCTATCTATCTATCTATCTATCTATCCATCTAAAAGAATACAAGCCTAAGAAAAAAGTATTTTAGAAACTTCTCACAAAATTAACCCCTCCCAAACAGAGGAGAAAGAAAAATATCTTGATTTTCAGTAAAACTCTAAACCTTTATGGATGGGAGAATGGACTATCTGATTGGTGAGGTAATGTCAAGGAGTCATCCATTGGCTGATGGCTCAGCAGTGGGTGGGGTTACCATGTCTACCTTCCTTGCACTTCTACAGGAAGTTTGATGCCATCCATGTATGTATTGGATGAGAAATCTGTACACATTCGCACTTCCCCAAGATGGGAAAAGTCTAGACATGTGGATGAATGCTCAGGGAACACAAGAAAGCTTGACTCCTTGGCAGCTGCACCCAACACCACAGACTGCTAAATACACTGGACAATTTGTTTCCACCCCATTTAATTTTCTTCATCTGTGTGAAAATTTACTGGAACCCACAGGGGAAAGAACGATGGAGCAGACTTTCCAGAGACAACAATGCTACCACCTCCTTTTACGAATGACAGAGATTCTTTGGTTTCTTTGGAGAAGAAAAATTGAGATAATATGAGAGTCACATGTGGCAGTCACTGAAGAACAATATTAGAATAATAATATAGAAAATAAATGAAAAATCTAGAATTTAAAGATAGTTTTTGATCTGAACCTTACATTGTGATGTTTGAGTGATTCCTGAAGCTGCATCTAATTGTTACTTTGTGAAATCTGGTGTTAGATCAATAATGGGCTTAAAGGGGTAGAGAGCAAACATTTCAGAGTGTCAGATATTAAGCAATATGCTTTCGCTCTTTGTTGTTGTTGTTTTTTCACCAGTTCCATATATTTCTACAATGAAATGGTGAACAATAATTCTGATTGCATTGTAGTGTATGTGCACACACATATGCGTATACAATTAAAAAGATTTCACATTGTATGACCATCAAAGTACCATCTTCAGATATGTGTCCACATGTCTAGAGACTATCATTCTAGTCATTCAATATTCTTTGGATAAAGATAGAAAATTAAATATTTATTTTCACTTTAATTCAGTCTAAACTTTCAAGACTCTTACCATCTTATTTTATTGAAATGCAAATTTAAATAGCTGGTCATTATTTTGTTGTCTAAAAAAATAAAGCCTGAGAGCCACGTGTAAATTGGTAATAAGCTGTTCTTGTCTATAAAGATGTTCAAGGGGCACTTACACATAAATGTGGTGCTCCTGCCGGGAGAGGACCAAGGAACAGGAAATGGCAAATATGCCTTAGCTTGGGAAAAGACCAGGTCCTATTTTCTTCAAATTTGGAACTTTGAGAATGGACTTTATCGAGAGTCATCTAAAATTTTGCAACCGGGCGGCCTTTAACACAAATCATCGTCTTATTTCACTTCTCCCTGTGGCATTCCTCACAGAACATTAATCCTAACCGCCTCTGGGCTGTGACACATGCGAGGACTGATGTTTGACGGCACAGATCTTTGTTTTTCATTTTCTTAGGCTTACGGAATCGAAAGTTAAACCTGCCCATTTTGTGATCTAATCAATTTTCCCTGCTTTAACAGCAAGACCAGTGCACCCTCTCCTTAGGCTCGGCCAGCTTTTCTGAACCTGGAGTTTTAGCCATTCATGTAAAGCCGTTCATGCTGGTTTCATATCGAAAGCGCGTCCCAGCTGCTCTGGCTTTCTTAATCCCCCCTAGAAAAGCATATGCGACAGCGTGTCTCCCAGGAGGGCCCCGGCTGAAGCTTTTCTGTCCTAGGAAAGGAGCACGTGGGCCAGGGCTGTCACCATGCCTCCTCCTCAGCTGGATGATTGGATCAATATGTGTTCCATATTTTGATAAATGTATAGATTGCTATAAGGGTAGTATAATACATGTAATATATATCGTGACTACAAGACATGCTGTTTTTAAAATGTCCATCATGTTCTACTACATACGAAGGGCTCAATAAATGTTCAATGGATGAATGGGTATATGTGGAAAGATGAAAGTGTTGAGTATCAAACAGAGGCAATTTTCTAAATAGTTCCAATAGTTCACCAGATTGATATTTAAAACAAAGTAGGCTGAGCATTTTTGCATCCATTTTAGAAAATCATATTGAATAAGAATGCGCTGTGATTTTGCCCTTACTCTTCGTGTAGTTGTATAACTTCAGATTTCTGTTGTGTATTTCTTAAGACAGAGCTGCACTATGTAGCTAAGGCTGGCCTCGACCTGATAGGCGTCTGCCTTGAACTTGATACCTAAGGAGCTTTAAATCATTCTCTTTTTCATGTAGAAAGTTTTCAGGTGAAAAATGAATAAAATGAAGTTTGCAGTTGCACAAAATTATCCACGTATGTCGCATATCATTCCCCTCCTGAATAATGTTACAACCACGGGCTCCATTCCTCTACTGATATCATTCTATGACCTGTAACAACATATATCAGATACATAACAACACTGTTCACACTTAGAACAAATACAGCCTCATGTACTAATTCTTAGGTTGCATAATGGGGCTCACATTCTATTCTTGGAACTTAAGGGTAACATTAGAGTTGGCCCAAACTAATAAAATGCTTGATTGCGTATGTAATTTATCAGAATGCAGACGCAGGTCAGCATCCGAAGGTCTTAGATCTGCTTCAGATGATGAGCAGACATCCCGTCAGGGCTAGTTTATTTCACGCCATCGATTGCGGTGCTTGTCTCTTCTGAGGAGGACATCAGTGGAATACAGAGCAGTGAAGCCTTATTAGAAACAACGTGGTACTGTGAACTGCACCGCACTGTAGGTACACAACTTACACAGTTCAGAACTGAAAGCGCATTTGGAAAACACTGGAAAAAAATGTCTCTTTCTTTACTCGCATATTTGCATAATAGCTCCCTATTACAACCATCCTCGAAAGCATCTCAGCGTGGTCCCTTCCTTTAAATACATTTGTAGGTAGCTGAGAGACAAATCCAACTCAAAATAATCTGAAACAGCTTTTTCTTTAACACCTTGAGTGATTGAAAACTCATTTCCCTCATTACTATTTATTGTCTGTCTTTAATTGTACATTTTCCTCACTACTATTGTACATGCTCTGATTAAATGCATTACGAAGGATGAAAAAAATATATCTGCTGCAGTAAAGGCATTGAGATGTTTTATGTCCAAGGAAGAGAAAGAAAATTTTGAAGACAAATGGGCTAGCACCCTCATATGTCCTCCTCATCGTGGGCTTGCCATAATAGTCCCAGGATTTCCACGACCATCTGATTTACATTCCTTCTTCACTACATTCCGTGCCTGGGCGAATGACATAAAGGGTATTTGTCCAATTCATTGCTCTCGGGAGACTCCGCTTCTTATTTTCTCTGCGGTTGGAAACACTTAGTCTTGCTTTTTCTATATAAATATCATCTATCCAGTGTCAATACTAAGCCCTTAATATAGTGCTCTGATAAGTATTTTGGATACAATATTTCTAGAATGTAGAAAAGGGTAGCACAGTATACTGCGCACAAGATCCTGTACTTGTATCTGAACACAGTTGTTGATCATAGATCTGCATTTATTTAGACAAAGTGGGATATGAGCAGGAACTAAGCTGCCTTCTTGATGCCCTTACTCTTTGTAGGTTTTTAAAACAGATTACATGAGGAGGTCTGTTGGTTAGCGCAACACCGCGAGCATAGGGCTGGCTCGAGAGTTGAAAAATGTGTCCCAGTGTCACGGACGGCGGGAGAGCTAAGATGTGTTACTGAAAAGGAAAGTAGAGCTTGAGACTTGTCTTATCTGCTCGAGGCATCTGGTACAGCTGCCCAGTGTCTTCTAATAAAAATTAGCAGAATTTCGCTCGCAGTGAAAACTTTGTAAAAAGCTATTTCCCTTTAGTTCATTATTAAGATGAGATGAACGGCTACTCTTCTTTTGCTAGTGCAGTAGTAAACTTGCTTTGGGCTGAACCCAGCTTCTCTCTCTCTCTCTCTCTCTCTCTCTCTCTCTCCTTTCTTTTGCAAAGCAGAAGATGCTTGCTTATCAACACCATAAACTGTAAACCTACTAGGTTGGGGAGACAGCTCAGATGGTAAAGTGCTTGCTGTACAGACATGAACCTCAGCTCAGATCCTCAGTGCCTGTGCTGGTGTGGTAAGACATACCCGTGACCCAACAGGTATGGAGATGAAGACGTGAGGATCCTTGAGGCGGGTCTAGGCAAACTGTTGAGCTCCGGGTTCCACGAGAGACTGTCTCAAACAGTAAGATGGAGACTAGCTAAGAGACCTGGCATCAAACTCTTGCCTTTATACTCATGTAAACACACGTATACATGCACACACACACACACACACACACACACACACACACACACACACACACACAGAAGTAAACTGTAGGCTTTCTTTTGACTAAGCCATAGGACAGCTTTGACTACTCTTTTACTAGACAATATAGTTAGCTCCAAACCAGGGACCACCAGTGTTAGTACTAAATACTGAAGAGTACATGAGATAGAAGGGAAGGGGCATCTAAAACAGTAGTATTTTATTATTTTACAATAAGAGGCAGGCCCTTAGAGAACACAGTCCTTAGAACCAGGTTACAGCATTCAACCCAGCCATTGCAGAGGAGTGGGCTTGATATCAGGGAGATAAAGGCCCCCTATTGGAATGTGAGTGAAGCCAACTACTGAGGGTTAGGGATTGGTGTGGGAAGTCCTTCCTTATATGTGTTGCTTTTTATTGGTTAATGAATAAAGAAGCTATTTGGGCCTGTGATAGGGCAGAATAGAGCTAGGCTGGGGGGAGACTAAACCGAATGCTGGGAGAAAGAAGGCAGACTCAGAGAGATACCATGTAGCCCTGCCAGAGACAGAAGCCAGACAGAACCTTACCTGGTAAGCCACAACCATGTGGCAATACACAGATTAATAAAAATTGGTTAATTTAAGATATGGGCTAGTTAAATAAGATGCTTAAGCTATTGGCCAAACAGTATTGCAAATCATATAGTTTCTGAGTTATTTTGGGAGTCTGGGCAGCCAGAAAAAAACAAACAGTCTACTCCAACAGATTGGCTAGACATGGTCAACTAAATCCCCTTAAGAACCTGAGAGAGCTTGAGAAGGAATTCTAGACACACATAAACACACACAAACACACATGCATGCACACATGCACACATAGAGTTTAATGCAGCTTCTTGCTCTGTTTGCTGGTGGAAAGTAGAAACTCCTTTAAGAGGCTTCCTGACTCAGCTTTAGTGGCAAAAACTGCATAGTTTCTTTAAGGACAGGCTTCCTGGTTTGTGCTGGTTACAGGAACAGCTCTGGCTTTTGGGGCGGGGGGTTGATGCCTGCCACCCACTTCAAGTCCGGATGCTTATGTGCCCAATTGGGGTTGGGAGGAGTAGCTGAGACCATGCCCCCAGCTCAGCACTCCCTGCTTGGGCAGGATCAGGTCTGCTAGGAGTTCACAGGCAGGAGTGCATGGTGGATTCCTGCCACTGTATACAGAGATGCTTCCAGGCCGCGCAGTGTGCTGCATGGCAGATTTAGCTTTTACTCAGATAAATAGAGTTTATATGATGCACGGTGCTTCTTGAAGTTGAGGTGGTAAGGATGGCTCCCACCCAGCAGTCTCAGATACCTCTGCCATGTTGGATTGGGTAGACCCAAAGGCAAAGCAGCCTTAGTGTTAGTCACATTGCTTAGCATTTTAAGAAGCGGTCCTTGTCAGAAGAGGATTACAGATGCACATTAAAGACAAATTCAGATGAAAAAGACATCTAAATGGGTCACAGTGTATTTAAAAAAATGTACGTAGGCTTGGGAGAGTGAAGAAAAACAGTAAAGAGACAGTAAATGTAATATATAAGAGTACAGACAGTCATAGATTAAAGATGTAAAGATAATAAAATAAATATGAAACTTGTAGAAAAAGTAGCAGAGTAAGAAAAATAGCCACGTAAAGATGGAATGTATGCCTAGAGTCTGGATTATGTATTTTATTGTATTCTCTTTGAATTTTTTTTGACTGTGAAGGAGCTAAGCACAGAGAGACATTTCATTTTATGGACTGCTAAGCAAAATCATCATATATAATTTAAAGGTTTCAAGACTTCAGAATTTGGGTCTAAGGGTTTGTTGCTTTGGAAAAGAGGTTCTTCTTTTGTTTCCACAGAGGATGAGAACCTCTGAATTGTTTCTAGACTAATGTGGTTTGATGGTCCAAGATACCCCAAAAGGTCATCATGTACAACAACAAAAAATTACTTCACCCAACAAAAATCAGGAAGCAGTTTTAATAGAACTGTGCACAAATTCCCTAAATGATCATTTATTAATGTTTGTTTGCATTTAAAAGGGGATATGCTGTAGAGATTTGCATTGTTATGGATCTTAGGTCAATTTTGTTAAATGTATATTTCTGCTCTTGATTAAGGTATTGTGTTTGTGCAGCTCGTTTAAGAATGTAATGTATAATTAAGAAATATAGGTTAATAGAGAGTCATCTATAACAGTCAAGCTTGTAGTCATGTTAGCTAGGATTTCTAGATATATAGAGACATATTTCAATTGGATAGGGATTATCTTTCAAAGACCTTCAGAATATGGCATTTAAAATATTTAAGAACTTAGAACTTTTCATGACAATGAGACACATCTGTTCCTGGCAGTACCAATCTACTTCAAGAGGATAATGGGCATGAAAGAAGCTCCTTATGAAATTTGTTAGCCATTTGGGCAAGAAACTGCTCTTACCTGGACTGCTTGATGAACTGGACATGCAGGACCCATAGAGAAATGACTGCTGACCTTGTCTAAAGGTGAGATGGTCCTTCAGGGTTTCTGCTTCATGAAAGAGTCTGCCAGACATTCTACAGGACACAGAAGAAAGTGACTGACAAACTGACTTTGAAATTTCCTGCTTTATGAAAAAATCTGCCAGATACTATGGGCCAGTGGGCTGAAAATGGGTATCCACAACCTCACAGAAGAACTTTGGGTGACTGTCCAGGCAGCGAGATGTCTCTGTCAATTCTAGAGTTTTGGAGGTTTCTTACAATGTTAACTTAGGTAATCTTATATCCTTCTGGAGTCTTTGATGAAGTTTAAGAATAGATAGTAATAATTATAGTTTTCCTTAATTATGATAAAAGATAAAATAGATATAAATATTGTAACTGTAATTCTTGCTTGACAACTGTTTTGTTATATAAAATTTTACTATGTTAAAGTTAAAATCTTCTTTTTTATTTAAACAGCAAAGGGAAAATGGTGGGGGAAGCCCTTTTTTATATGTGTTGCTTTTATTGGTTAATGAATAAAGAAGCTGTTTTGGCCTGTGATAGGACAGAATAGAACTAGGTAGGAAAAACTAAACTGAATGCTGGGAGATAGAAGGTGGAGTCAGAGAGACACCATGTTGCCCTACCAGAGACAGACACCAGACAGAATTTTACCTGGTAAACCACAGCCATGTGACAATACACAGGGTAATAGATATGGGTTAATTTAAGATATGAGTTAGTTAAAAAATGTTTAAGCTATTGGTCAAACAGTATTGCAAATAATATACTTTCTGAGTGATTATTTCAGGAGTCTCGGTGGCTGGGAATGAACAAGTAGTCTCCTCCAACAAGGGATGGAGAGTAAAGTCTTGCTGGCTCCACCCCTTTGTTGACAGGCTGGAAAATGGTAACAGTGCCACCAATCTTCATTTGAAGCCATATACCCAGATATTAATTGGGAAAACTGTTTCCAACATTGGTGTTGACCTAATTAAAATATATTTTTCAGTGTGAGTCCAGAGTCCAGGACCTTGCACTTAATCATGCAAATGTCCTTTATTTAGACAAGCTCCCTGTATCAAGCTGTGCACTACATGCCTGGGGTCTATAATTTATAACCTTTGGGTTTAGATATGTGATAGAGTCTAGTAGAATCATTTTTACCAGTATCAACAGCAGTGAAGATGGGGTTTTTGAGATGTAAGAATTCAAAGAAACTGCCCGAGTTTCATGTATTCTATCTGAAAATTTGCTATGTGTGGAATGAATAACTTCATTTACGCCTTCTAAGAAGTAATAATTTAGACATGGAAACCCCCCAAGCATCTGTGAGACAACAGGAGACACAAGCATGTGCTTTATGACTTTGCGATGACTAATCATCATCTTGCCCGCACTTGAACAAAAGGCCAGAACACTTCATCAAATGCACAGTGATTTTATATGTGCCATCTTTAATGGTATGAACTGTGACAGTGAAGTTCACTGCGCAGTCCAGAAAATGTTTCTATCTGTGTATCCATCTATTTGCTTAACTATGTGTCTATCTATGTAGCTTTGCAGCTATACAGGTCTCTATCACCTATACATCTCTGTATCTGTGTATTTACTTATCTATTTCTATCATCTATCAATCTATCAATCTATCTATCTATCTATCAATCAATCTATCTATCAATCTATCTATCTATCTATCTATCTATCTATCTATCTATCTATCTATCTATCTATCTATCTATCTACCCATCTATCTATCTGTCTGTCTGCCTGTCTATCTAATCTATCATCTACCTATCATCTATTCGTTTCTGTTTATGAATCTTGTATGTATGTATGTAGTCTATTAATCATCTACGTAACTATATCTCCAAGAGACGATCCATTCTTGTTTATATTCCAGTCCTGTATATTGAGAGACTGAGGCACAGACCCAGTTCTTTCAGGAAACAGGATTCAATTTTTGTTTAATAAATTTGTTATTTGTGATTTAGAATGCTTTGTTACCCAAGCAACCTCAACAACATCAACAACCAATACAATAGCAACAACCACAAGCTCAGTTCTAATTAAGTTTTGTGTGCATATGGTGGAGAGTCCAAGGTTGTGCAGTTCAACAGCTCACTAATGCTTCCAAAGCCTCATTTCCTTTCATCCTTCCTTCTTCTGTTGTCTGGGTTTTGGCATCAGATTGGCATAGGATGTCTGTAGAGAGTCCCAGACATCTTATCTAGGGTTCAGAGCAAGAAAGGGACTAGCTCTTTCTGTGGCCTTATTAATGAGGACACTACTCCAGTATCTCTGGCCAAGATGAAGTCAGACCTCTTTCTGGCTGACCACTTGGGAGTGAGGCATTTTGACTTCAGTGGGTCTTGGCCAGTATGTCATAACAGAAACATATTGGTACTCTCATAGGAAAATTCAGTTCTTTGTTTTGTGGGAATATTCCATGAATCCTGTGTCTCAGGATCATTGCCATGCAGGGACTGTGAACGAAAAATTTAGGTAACACCTCTTAGTCATTAGAAGATTTTGAACTGCTCTTTCTCCCACATTTTCTAGAACTCCCAGGAGGGAAGGTACTTGTGCTATTAAGACTATTGGTTTTAATTAGTCGTTTTGGGAGGATGCTTTATAGATATTAATTACAAAGAATATGATATTCTTCCTCTTTCGCTGTCATTTCTTTGTTATTTAAGTCAAAAGCTCAAGTGGCAGTACCCACATACTTCTTGGCACCTGCAACATCGAACAGTGATCAAACTACTTCAGATGTGGTTTGACTTTCACTGCCTCTCCTGACTTCATTTCTCCAGCCCGGGTCGTCAGGTCTCACTGCAAGGACTACCACAGGTCACTGACTGTTCTCCCTACTTATACCTCTGCATGTTTCTCTCTCAAGATCTGCAAGTGTTCTCAGAATGTATCCACTATATAGAACCCGTTAAAGTGATTAACCAAGCTCCATTGAGCTTATTAATTTGCTTATTGCCTGAATCAATCTATCATCACCTCACCCGAGGCTCATGAGTGCAGTTATGTCCTTAAGGTCCTTACTGTTTTCCATTTTATTCCTGTTTCCTAAAAATCACGCAGCCAAGCCTTTAAACATTTGACCTTTTAGCTCTTTCTCCTAAAGTGGGCGGATTTTATCTTCTGATCACTACTATTGGTCTTAGCCAGATTTTCTTTGGGCCAGGGGGACGTGGGTAGAGGTGAGTGTTTACAGAATGGGTCTTGAGAGAGATGTGTGTTTCCACAGGCTCCTTTTTCAGACATCTTTGTGAAGATTGTGTTGTGGGTACTATTTGGTGTGAACCAGAATGGATTATAAACTGGATTGCAGTCCAGCTGAATCTCCAGTTATACGAATACTTGTGAAGAAGAATAAATATTAGTAATTTTATGCCTTCAAATTTTAGCTTTATTCCCTACGCAGAACTATTGAAGCAACAGTTGAATAGTTATAATTGATAATGATTAACAATAATTGGCTATGCAATTCAAGATTGTGGGATAGCACTGTGGTACACAGCATGGATTCAGTAAATATTTATTAAATAACTAAATCTGTGCATGTTAAATCAATTTTATGATAGGTGATCATATTTGAGCCCCCTCCCCTGATTTGATCTCAAAATGGGCCATGTCATATTTCTCTAAATATTTTGTCTTGTAATATTGACCCTTTAGTAAAATACAACTCTAAACTTTCGAAATGCAGTTTATATTTTTAAGCAGCCAATCTCATTCTCCACCAAATAAGGAGTGTAGCTTCCTTAAGGGTGTTGTGGGCAACAGTGAATTGGGCTGCTTTGCATTCAATTCCTCCATCTTGAAGTCCTACCATTCAGCATGCCAGTTTCTTAGTACCAGATCCATTACTGATTTGACAGACAGCTGTATTCTTTGTCTTTGAAGAATAAGTACCAGTTATCCATTTAACTAGTGGGCATATGTTTTAGGATCTGAATACGAACTGTATACCCAAGATGCTCAGTGGGAATGGATATGGCATGTTGGTTCTGTCCACAGAGCTCTCATACATCTCTGGATGGTGAGCACGGTACCAGCAAATAGCCAGACAGCTTTCCTGTGAGACAAAGCAAACTCTTTGTTCCCACTCGGACCCAGTTTTCCAGTCTGTGTAATTTTCACCAGACCCAAACTGATGACGTTGTCTAGCATGGCTCACCGTGCTGATGGCTGCCTTGTAGACAGCATCGGAGGGATTTTCCTACTTAATGTTTACACCGATGCCTGCAGATGGGATTCTTTGCTTCAACGATGCTGCTGGGGTTTTTGTTTGGCTCTGTTCAGGCGTGGTTATCTTCTAGTTGAAAGATCAAGAGAAATTTAGCCTAGAGAACAGACAACTGAGGGGATATGATAACTGCTCTGAGGTACTTTAAAGTCTGGAAGAAGGATTGATTGGGGTGGGGATGGACAACTGAAAGGAAGTTGCCCTCATCACAGGATGTGGCGTCTATAACAGAGCTTGAAGCCCATGGCTGGGGCCAGGGAAGAGTACTGTCCAGTGTCCTCCTGTGAGGGTACAATCTTTGCATTTACTCCTCTCTGTTTTTCATTTGGAAGAGCCTATTCCCGAAGTCATAGGTGTCCTCATACTCTAAGGAGGAGAAACCCTGCTGACGTACAACCATCCTGTATCCTCATCCTCTGATGGGAGGAGAAACCCCGCTGATGTACAACCATCCTGTATCCTCATCCTCAGCTAGGTAGAGAAACCCCTCTGATGTACAACCATCCTGTGACCCTGTCAGGTGTCCAAGATTACTGTTGGAGGAGCATGTCCTCCAGAATGGAGGGATGATGGTGAGACCTGCTGAAGATGTGACAGAGAATTAGTGAGAGAAGGGGAATAGATGATCCCGGGTGAGTCACCATTTTTAAGTAGGGTGTGGTGGTGTATCCACTGGGCTGCTCTCAGCGGAGATCATTAAAGCTTCATCATGCTCATTGTATGGATACCTTTTATGTCCTTGACCTCGATCCTGACCTCAATTGTATGCTGTCTCTTAGACCAAGGATACCATCACCTTTCTTCTCCCTTTCCTGCCTGGACACCACTCTGTCCGTGCTGACACACCCTTATCATGGGTAGCTCTCACCTGATTGTTCTCTGCCATCTGCCCTGCATAGAAGTAATGATATTAGAGACTGTGCAGAAGCTTGTTTACTTGGCTCCCGTTTGAGAGAGATATTGTATAACTTTCTTGCAGCTACAAACCAATTCTGATAGTTTATTACTAACAAGGAAAAACCAAATCAAAAATTGAGTCTTTATTAGGAACACAGCTTCCACTGTACAAGAAGTTCAGGTGCCTTGGGGAAGGATCCATCCCCAGAGAAGATAATTGAGTTATTGACTGTTTTTCAAGGGTAGCAGGATATGACTGGAGAGGATTACATGGGGAGCTTTGCAAGATAACATCTAAGGCTTGTAATTTAAAGAATCATCTCAGACCCTGTCCTATGGATTGCTCTGTGACTCAACCCCTGAACTCTCATGGTCGTGTGAGAGATAAACTTCTCCCACAGAAAACTTAAAGTGACAGTTATTCTGCAATAATTTCTAATCTATGGATAACACAATATGTCTCTAACTTGGTACTGGTCACTTCTATGAGGAGTGACTTCCAGATGCTTTCACGGAGGTACATGGTAGATGGGTGGACCCCAGAGTCTGTACATCAGGTAATGACAATTCACCTATGGCACCTGCAAACACTTACCAAGGTAGCCTTGGCTTTGCTTCTTCCCAGCTGCGAGTGATGTTGGGTGTGGACCCTCAACGTGGCTGCTGTTCTGAGACAATAATAGGAATGTAATTGCATGAATCTATTGACACATTAAATGGAAATGCATGGTACACAGGAGCAAAGACGACTGGTTCATAGAGCAGGTGTGGTATCTGTCTTGACGTTTCCAGGGCCACCAAGGAGGAATGAGGGTTTTCAGTTCCTGTAGGTTGGAATTTGAGTCAGAGAAACACTGACCTAGTGTCAAAGCAGAAACTTAGGAGGCAAGGAACACAAGGCAACACACAGAGTTCTGCACAACAGAGTCAGTGTCTGTGTGGATGAAGTTCTCTAATGTGCAAGATTATGTTGTCAGAAGTGGAGCCCACCCCCCAACAGTCATTCTGCACATTATCATAGTTTGGATTAATGAAGAGGCAAAGAGGGTTAGATAAACTATAATCCTTGGTTCATGAGTACTATATCAACATTCAATACACATTTCTATTTAATCAATTGTATATCAATAATATATGATCTTGTAATCACTCTAGATTCAAAAAGCAGAAGTTGGTTATATTTCTGTGTTGCTGGGTTGACAGCTGATTACTATCACAGATGAAATAGAACAGAGGGTGGGTTCTTGAGTTACGGTAACAAAAACAGTAATCTCAAAAAAGATCCATAAGGCATGACTTTTTTAAAAAAAATTCTGTGTATATGTGTGTATCTGTGTATGTATGCCTCTGTGTATGTGTGTACTCATACCCTCAGAGACCAGAGGCACTGGGTGCTTGAACTTTGAGTTACAGACAGTTGTGAGCTGCCTGGTATAGGTGCTAGAAACTGAATTCAGATCTTCTCAAAGAGTGGTTTATGCTCTTAGCTGTTGAGTCATCTCTCCAGTTCCTCTAAAAGACTTAAGCAAATCGGATTGGATTACATTTAGTCTGGGTGGGGGAACTGCTACATTTCAAGAAAGCAGGTGTATTTATTAAAGTATATTTCAAATTTAAGAAATTATCAGTCGTCCCAGAACTGTTGGGAAACTTGTGCTGTGTGAAAGAACCACTGTGAATACTAATTTGCCCAGAGGCATAAGCCTGGGTGGTATAAGTAGGTGGAACACAAAATCATGTTATTTACAATGCTCACAAACCATGACAATTTTATTATCTGTAACAGTGTCTTGTATAATTCTAAAAGAAATTTTAGGTTACATTTACTCATGACTTATTAAGTAAAGTTTCCTCTTCTAAAGATAAATCGAAGTATTTTTATGACATTCATATCTACAGATTCTACCTACATTCTGTGTTATAGCTATGTTTGGTGACAGCCTGTTGTAGAACATCAGGGGCTCTTGTCCAGTTTCCTTTGCTGTCCTTTCAAACAGTACAGTGGGTTAATAGCACACCTACGAGATTATGTCCTAAAACCAGTGAAACTGAGAGTTTATCAATATTCTCATGGACCAGATATGGCATGATACCTAATGTATTTTGTATGGCATTGAAATAAAATGTTACTGTAATTTAAGAAGGAAAGTGGATGGTTTTTGCTTCAGGAATGTGTACTGAGGCTCATTCAAATAACATCCAGGAATCAGGGCAATTAAATGTAGACTCTTTTTCTGAATACATACTTTCCTTGTCAACATAATTGTCTAAGTTCAAATAAAGGGGCCTTTTGAAATTGGGTTAATGTATGTATGCTATGACTTTTTGCAACACCCATTGGCTAGTCTTTGTTTTTGTTTTATTTTTCTTTTTGGAGTCAATTCTTTTGAACTGCATGAACAAAATAGTTGGATTGTTCCTAGGTTATACAAAAATCCTGTCTTTTATTTCTCTTAGGAAAAGCTGAACTCTACCTATAAGTCCTCATTCTTCAGAATTACAGTTATATTTAAAAACTGTTCTCTTTGGACATCTTGTAGGTGAGATTCTAGGCCATATTTGATCAAAACATGCATCTCTAAAATGCAAACTTCTGTCTTTGAAGTTTTTACCTCTCAAGGAGATACTAGAAGGTGACAACCTAGCTTGCGCTTATGGACTCACCAATTGAGATTCTACAGCTAGAACCTCATTTTCCTTTCAGGAATCGAACTGATCAGTTGACTGTACTAACTGTATTGTGGAACTTCTCAACACACGTCCTGATAGACATCTAGCCCCTTCAACTGAAAAGCAAAAATCCCAGGAAAAGTCAATTTTCACCTCTCGTCTTAGCCAAAAGGCCAAGGAGTAATGAAAAAAGAAGCTATCTTTCAAAACATGTGCAGGTGATATATTTTCTCATTAGCCACTTTTTTCAAAAGGTTTTAGGAAGACATCATACATAATTATCACAGTGACTTCTGGAGGAATGTGTTCTCTTAGATTTATAGAGGAAGGAATTGGAGTTGGAAAGAACATACCCATACCAGACTAGGCTATTAGGTGATAAGGCCTCTACACTCCCATTCTGATTTCCTTGAATCCATATTTTTCTCTCTGTATCATTGTCTGCAGCTAAGAGAAGGACAAATTCTGTAGAAGTGCAATACAGATTGTGTATAAGAGAATATAAAAATATGTAAACAAAAATGATTAATCTTACCAGCATTTAGATATTTTTTGCAAGGCACTGATATTCACATATGTATTCTAATACTGCCAACAATTGTTTTCTATGACAACGTTCTCATACTCAGTCTCAGTCTGCCCCTCCTTTGCTTTATAACAACTTTGTTGCTGTAAGTTTCTGTCCTGCAAGCCATCCCCAAGTAACCACACAGAGACTTAATATTAATTATAAATGTTCTGCCGATAGTTCAGGCTTGTTACTAGCTAACTGTTACATTCAAATTAACCCATATTTTTTATTTGCGCTTTGACACATGTCTTGGCACCTTTTCTTAGAACAGCATGCCCATCTTGCTTCTTGCTGCATCTGTTCACAACTCCTCAGACTCTGTCAGACTTTTCCCAGCATTCTCTGTTTGGCTCTCCCCCTAAACTTATCTTGTCCAGCTATTGACCCATCAGCTTCTTTATTAAACCAATCACATACTGTAAAGGACTATTCCACATAGCTTAAAATAAGTAGATAACTTCCTGAAAGGGTAGCTGGATGGCTGGTGAACCCTTCCACATCTGATATTATCATTGCAGTACTTCCAAATATTTTTGACCACTTGCTAGATATTGAATTCTGGAATCATTGCTTATAATTTTTATCATAGACATGATTGCAACATATGGCATGATTAAATATTATCGAAAGAATTTGGTACTCACCTTTATGTTAATTTAAGGCAAATAAATTCTTCATTATTGTATTTGGAAAATTATGCAAATATGATTAAAAATAAGTTTGCTTAGGATGTGGGATATATTATAAATTTTCACACTCAGACTTCCTTCAGTTGTTAACCTTTAATTTTATTCATATTGACATATACTTTGATACAGTGAAATGTTCGTTTCTATGGTTTGACTTAGGGGTGAAAATGAACCAAGCTGCTGTGAGCATTTTTATGAAAATAATTTTTTTATGGACATGCATTGTTACTTCTCTTGGAAAAATTCCTGGGTAATGGAGTGGGTATATTTTTTAACATTGGAAGAATCTGGGAAACTATTTTCCAAAAACAAATTTGTCATTTTACACCCATAGGAGAAAAGATTACAGTCGCTTCACCTTAGCAACAGCGTTTAGTGTTGCCAGTAATGTTTATTGTACATATAGAAGGCAAAACATGTATTTTCTTTGTATTATTTTGCATTTTTGTAATGTCTTAGAATACTGAACAAAATCCTGTCTCTTCTTTCCATTTATACACTATCTTCCTGAGTTGTTTATGTCTTTTGCCTCCTATTTGATAGTGTTTTTCCTATTAAACCCCAGTAGTTCACACATTCTGAAAATATAAATTGGGTAAATGTCATATTTTAGTAGGTAGCTGGATTGCCTATTGATTTACTTAATGGAATCTTTTGAAAATAAAAAGCCACTTGGGGAAAAGTCCTGAGAGATGTTTGTAAGTCGAATGAAGACTTACAAATGTTCAACCAGGTTTGAATATGAGACAAAAATTCTACATCTGAGTCAGTATTTAAAATAAAGAACATTATGCTGCCCATGTCAATTGTAGCCTTATACTCAATAGCCAAGGATAGATTCAACCTTAGTATCCATCAGTGTATATAGTAATGTTGTATAGATGTACATTCAAACAGTGTTCATCCTTTACAAAGAACAAGGTCTTGTTAATTGCAAAACCATGGTTGTACACTGAGCTGAGTAAAATAAGCCAGATACAGAAATGCAAATATTCAGAATCCCAATGAGTTTTCAACTCTAAAATGTCAGTCATGAAGACAGAGAGGATGGGGACAATTTGAGATAAAGAACCCCAAACTTAAGTTAGAGTAAGTTCAGGCCCTCTATTGTTGTAAATGAGAGGGGCCCCTTGTTTGTTCCAGCTACCTGGCTAGCTTACACCCGAAATAACCACACAGAAACTGTATTAATTAAAACACTGCTTGGCCCATTATCTTTAGCCTCTTATTGGCTAATTCTCACATCTTGATTTAACCCATTTCTACTAATCTGTATATCACCATGAATCCGTGGCCTACCAGGAAAGAGTTGGCATGACTGTCTCTGGTGGCTCTATGGTGGCTCTCCCTACTCTTTCTTCCTCCCAGGATTCAATTCTGTCTCCCCACCTACTTAAGTTTTGCCCTATTAAAAGGCCGAGGCAGTTTCCGTATTCATTAACCAATACAAGCAACACACAAACAGAAGGACCTCTTACACCACTGTATTATACAACGTGGTTATAATATTTGAAGATGTCATGCAGTTGAAAACTGATAAGGGTGCATCTTAAACATTTTCACCAAAAAATGAAATTATATCAGGTAATAAACACATCTATTTGCTTGGTGTATAGGCATTCCGCAGGCATACACATATATCCAAACACATTGTATACTGTGTACATGCGGTTAATTTTTATTTAACACTGTGCAAAAAATACTGTAAAAAGAAGAGAGTCCAATGGCTTCAAACTGCCTTGTAAACATCCATATCCACATCCATAGACAACTGCTACCCTCGGCCTTCATCAGGGAAATTTCTCTTTACAACAAACAGTCGCAGATTCTTTTGGCTGCTTAGAGCGCTGAGAAGAAGGGGTGTTGAGTGCTCAGCTCCAAATGGGATATTTATTTTGCCTCCTCCAAGGCTCAGAGGATATTGCAGACAGGGCAGATAGAATGTAAGTTCTGGAAGAGAGCGAAGAGGCAGCGAAATGCTATCTTTGAGGCATGACCCAGCCATTGCAGCTATGCATTCCCAGTAGCTAGGAATCCTGACACTGGGCCTCTATAAGCCTGGACCATCAAGAGCCAGATGTAGATTGGAGAGAAGCTCATGGGCTTGCTCAAATATTGGCTATGAAGTATCTTTAGAGAGAAGATAATAATGGCTATTATCTTTAGGCTCCTTTGAGAGTTCTGTGATTAAAATCATAACATTGACTAAGTTCGATGGATTCTACAACACAAAAGGACACGTACATAGAAAGAGGCCTGAAGGGAGGAAGGGGTGGCTAATAGGATGGAGATAAGGGAGCATGGGAGGCATATACATGTAGGAACTATCAAAGATGAACTTGATTCACAAAGTGTTTAATTTTAGTAAAAAAGACAGTAAGAAGTAAACTGGACATGGAATGAAGGGCAGGTTCATTGTGCTATTTTTCTGCCTTTACATCAGCGTCATTCTATCTTGGGGGCTACGCTTTTATAGGAAGTCTTACAATCAGATAATAGTAACACTCCAGCTTCCTTCTTGTTCAGCATTTTGAAACGTTTTTTAAAGTCCCTGTAATATTCATATGCACAGTGTAACCGCCTGCCTATGGCACAGAAAGCCATGCCTTCTGTAGGCTCATTAAACCTTCCTCTATCATGATTGTACTATTCTCCCTCTCCCTCTCTCTTCCCTGTCTCTGAGATTCCAGTTAGTCACAGGTTGAAGTATCAAGATATTGCCCTGTCTCTGTCTCTCTTATATTTGCCCCCAGAGTTTAATTCTGTAGAGATCTCATGGATGTTCTAGGTGCTATTTTCAAACTCAGCTTGTTTGCTGTTTTTATTTTCTATTGTTTACTTTTCTTGGTCATGCTTCAACTTGGTTATATTTTTGTTTCCAACTAATGCTTAATATCAGATTTGTCCTTATTACTATGCTACAAGTTCAATGGGTGGTCCTTTTTTTTTATTTTGCTAATGCATGGACTGGATATTCTCTAAAGAATTCTTTATTTAGTTGTGGAGGCAAATCAGTAAGTTCTTTCTCAAAAGGACAATATCAGAGCTCTGTCTTTTTAACCTAGCTCAGTGACTAACACATGGTAAATTCTGAAAGCAGGCTTATTAAGTATAGTTTCCTTAGTGTTTCCTTCATTTATTCCCCCTCAATTGCAACGTTTCACGATTTTTCAACTTTCTTTTGCTTCCAGAAGGTAGCCTACACTTGCCAGGCACCGTGGGAGTTGAGTGGGCTCTGGGAGAAATGAGCACATTTCCTGCTCTTCCCAAATGTTTCTTTAGGGTCCTTCAAGTCCAGATAGGAAGAAGGAGGGGAGAAGCAAACTACAAAGTTGAGAAAAACCTTACACTAAATTCTCAGTGATAGAAGATCCAGGAAGGCCCGGTGTCCAGAAGAGAGGCAAGGGTTTTTACATCACATCATGAATTTCTTGCCCTTTTGCCTGCTTCAATTCCATTAGACCCTCCCAGTGTTGGATGACAGCCCTTCCTTGTGCTATCACTATGCCACGGCAGAGGATGAGAAATCTACCCAGAATTCTGTTTCCTGTCTGTGGCTCTGGGTGCTCTGTCGCTCAGATATCTTCATTTCTAGCATTTTGTGTTTTACAGGACTTTCCACCCTTTTCATTTCCAACATGGAAAAATGGCGCTTTTCTTCTGGTGTCCAGGGCTAGGCCTTAATTCCCGACCAGAGCATTCTACTAGTCACTGCAGTGGGAATCTGAGAGTGAAGCTGGGCACTGTGCACATGGTACCCAAGTTCCCTAGTCCAGCATTGCATTATTTAACAGCTTGAAATAAAGACTTGATTCTCATTTTTTTTTTGAGCCCCAACTGTAACAGAACCATTTAAAAGAGAGTTACTGTCTTCCTGAGATCTAAAAGCATCAGTCTCCACATGACCAGGCCTGATTTTTCTCCTAAATATTGTTCTGAGTTCGTGGCTTAAAATATTCTTTACCCCTTTATCCTCATAGGATTTTTTTTAATCTCCAAAACACAGATTCAGATGCATCAGCGACCTCTATCATAGAGATATAAACACAGTATCAGCCAACTGACGTGCTGGTAAGTTTCTTTAGTTACAAAAGATTGCAGCCAGAGTGTTGGCTGTTTTCTGCCTCTTTAGTCAAAGCATATCTGTGCCTGAGGCTGCAGGAGCGGCAGCAATGAAATAGCGGCAACTATGCTTTGCGTAGAATGAAAATGTCCCGTGCAAATTCATCCCAGAGAACACGACGGTTGTCTTGGTTCCCTCCTGCAACTGCTCTGCCTCTCAGAGGCCTTCTGATGAGCAGGCTAACTGTACTATCAGCTCCCAACACCAGCACGTTTAAAGCATTAGAATCTGAGCTTGGCAATTTAATCACTCCACAGTTAAAGAAGATTGCCTATTGCACAGAGCCCAATATATCTACTTTATGTGGCAATTGGATGGTGGTGTTTACCATGATTCAGTTACGTGCTGTGCTGTGGGGACAGCACTGGGACACTGATGGGTGACACAAACCATTCGGGGAGCACCAGGGATGCATTGCTGGTGGTCACAGTGGTAACCTTTGTGCTTTGTACAGAAAACATTTCAAGCAGATAAAATAAAGATCAATCCATGAATATTTATGGAAACCCCTATCGAATGTTCTGAGCCTTGCTGGACATGGGGAAATGATACAAAATGCTTAAAATATGGTATTTATGGGAAACCTAGAGAAGAAATAATTTATTTAGCATAGCCTGTTCCAATACATTCCAGTAGGTTAAGGTCAAGTCTATGCTGTGACTCTTATCAAAATCCTCTAGTTTTTCATATTTCACCATACTCAAATATGTTTGATTCTTTTTAAAACATATTAATTTTACTCATGTTTAGGCCTGATTATTTGATGAGTGAGCCAACCATGGTACCGGATAGGTAATTTGCATTGTCATGTGGAGTCCATTTTAGTGAGTAAATCAGGTAGAGCCAACATTACAGCGTGACGATTGGTTTAACAGATCCCTATGTCACAGCACCTGGGTTAGTTTAGACCCTCCTCAAAAGTCCCTTAGAAGCAAGAATAATTGGGTGTGTACTAGAAGTTGGAAAGGCCTGTTGAGGATGCTCTCATTTGCCACCCACTTGTGGCTCCCAGCAATTTGAACCCACTCTGTAGCTTTTCCTGTTTGAGAAACCATCCATGCCTTCTCAGGACCATCCACGACCTGGCAGCTGCTGCCCCAGCAGGCTGCGCCACTTCAAAGCCAGACTTCCCCACCTCCTGTTGACTTTCCATTTCTGTACAATCTGCTTGTGCCCACACTGCTTCGGCGATTGGCTCGCGTTAAGAACACCAAAGGCCGGAGACTTCAAAGGGTGGTGTTCGGTTCCTGCCCACTCACAGGCTCTTTAGTTCTCGGTATGTTTCACCCTCGCCTCCTCATTGACAGATGCGCTGTTGCCTTTGTTTGGCACAGAACTAAACCCTCCAGGTTTCCAGATCACCTTGAAGTATGTCCGATTTTCACCCAGAGATTTCTTCTCCTCTCTAATGGAGTTCTGACACTTCTGTAGCTACACCCTAGGACTGCCTCTTCCTCCACCCTTCCTCCTTTCCCTCCTTTCTCCCCTTCCTTCTTTTTCTTTCCTTGGGCAGTTTTATCCCACCACAATACAGTGTCTAAGACTGTAACCATTTTTTTTCTCCTTAGCCCCCTAGGAAAGCCTAAACACTCCCCTGAGACATCTACTTAGATGTCTATCCTGTGGGCAATCAAGTGTGAACTCACAACTTTCTCTTTGAAATCTTTTCTCCCTCTTTGTTTCTTTCTTAAGTAAATATGTCATACTCACACTTGCTCAAATATAAATCCTAGAAAATTTCAATTTCCCCTTCTCCCTCACGCTATACAAATGAAATATCAAGTGTTGAGGCCTCTAACATCCAAAATGGATTTTGAATCCACCCTCTACCTTCTAGTTCTGTAGGTGCTACCCTAACTTTACTTTCAAAATTTGGGGCCCGAACTTGAACAATAGTCTGCTGAGTTGTCACTGCACCCCACTCCGGTACCCTGCCCTCGTGGATCAAGTGTGATTTTTTTTTAACTTTTTTAAAATTTTTATGTGCATTGGTGTTTGACGTGCATGTCTGTGTAAAGGTATAAGATCCCCTGGAACTTGAATTACAGACAGTAGTGAGTTGCCATGTGGGTGCTGGGAATTGACGAACAGTCAATGCTCTTAAGAGCTGAGCTATCTCTTCAGCCCTCAAGTGTGATCTTTCAATGGGGACAAATTGGAGCACGTCCCATGCAACAAGTGCTTTCGTGGGTTTCCATTGCATATGGGATTTGTGCAGTCTGGATTTGCAGCTACTGCTGTGTCTGTGATACTAGAATATCCAGGTCAAAGTTACGTCCTCCATCCAGCTTCTAGTATCTGCACGAAGCAAATGGTTAGACTCAACTGGGGACTTCTTATTTTGCATTTGGACAACACTAACCAGTGCTGGTGGCATGGTTTCACTCGTTCATCCCTTCTGTCATTCACTGTCAAATAATCCTCTTCTTTTCGTGGTGTCTTCCTTCCAGGATATAGTACCACAATAGCCCTAGGTGGTAAAGTCTCTCCCTTTTGTTCTTTTGAAGGACTCTGTCCTTAAGAAGTAAGTACTAATTGTAATTATTGTGTATTTTATATCAAAATTTATTTGAAAATGATTTCAATACATTCTCTCCTTGAATCCAGGCAGGATTCAGGTATGATTATTTTTCACACTTAGGAGTGAGGAAGCATGTAAGTGGACAGTAGGGTCAGAATTTAACCTAGCCACTTCCACACACACTTCTGTGTGTGACATCGCACCATCTACACATCGAAATGACCCATTTCAAGGTCTAAAATCACCACTTCTCCAAGCATATCCAGGCTGTAGGCACTGTGTCTTATTCATTGCTATACTGTGATCTCCTGCTTCAGTGCCCAGAACAGGGGAGGCACTCTGTAAATCGTAGTTGAAACACACAATGCTGTTTTGATATTTTGTTCCTCTTCTTGGCTTAGAGCTCAGTGGATATTTAGTGCTAATGGAATTTATAGCCATTATGGAATGTATGTGGTAGAAGAAACCCCAGCATTCAGAGAGCATGAATTCTTTGTGAAACATTATCTATTTGGCTGTGGTTTGCTTAGTTCTATTCAAAGTTCTGTGATTAATCTTCTTGCTCATCTCTTAGGCTGCCTTAGGCTAATGTTACCAGCACTTTAAATCAATCATTTCTGACAGCAGAGTTCTCTGATGGTCATTCTAATACAATTAAAGATATACTTGTCCTGATAAATATGAAAACGGAGGGGAAAGATACGAACCTTTTCCTTTGTTTTTTTAACACACATAGAAGGAAACTGATGTGTTTCAAGGTGACTCTTCCCCACGGTGTATGTGTGTATTTCTGTTTCTTCTGATAATATTCAGTTGTACTTGTAATTTTCCAGGATTCTGGGTGGATAAAGAAAATCAGCAGCCACGGTAACCTTAGCTCTTGTAGTCAGTCACTCAGATGTGCAGGACTAGCATTCTGTTTTTCTACTACTTAGGGAACATGAGCTGAAGAAGGGGAAAATTTTGGGATTTTCTCTTTAATCCTAAAGAAAGAAGAAAAATACCCACTATGAGGTATTTTCAGTCGAGTTAAGACTCTAACATGCACGGTCATTTATGACAGCCAGTTAGGTTCATTCTGACTTAAATGTAACTGCAGCCACATAGCATCCACGCTGTGCTGGTTTCTCTGCATTCCAGAATGTTTAGCAAAGCCACTTGTTTCCTTGCGCTTTTATCTCGTGCACATGGGAATAGTCAACTGTGAGCTAAGACGAGACAATGGTTATAACAGAATTGCACTCGACTTAGTTCACGTGAATTTATGAAACAGAGATTATGTTTAATTGGAAAAAGAGAAGCTTACTTTTGGAGCAGTTGTTCAGCATGATAAATAAAAAAATGACCCCAACTGCTATTTTGTCAGTAACAGAAGTGAGTATCACGCACTGCAACACAGCTGTTTTCTTTGATTTCTGCTTCTATTTAGAAAGCGTGGCATGAGCCTCAGAAGGGAAGCCAGCTTGACACTATTATTTAAATGCTAAAGAAAGGCTCCATGCCACTTTCCAAGCAGCAGGTAAAATGGAGACCTGACCTTTCCACGCTCATTTTCTGTGTCTCTCTATGCAACTCCAGGCTTCAGTTTCTGCCATTGTGGGTCAAGTGCCCAAGAAGTCTCACTTCGGTTACCTCTTGTGTGTATTACTGCTGAATAGTTGTTATGGTCACTGGACAAAGTCACTCAATTTCAAAAAACTTAAAGTGGTGGGCAGGGGAAGTGATTCTTTCTTCCTCATGAGAAAAGTTTCAATAGACCCCAAAGTTGAAGATAACTGGCAAGCAGTTGATTACTGTTTAAGATGTCTCCCCTCATTGCTAGAATAAACTAAGCCCCAATAACAACAGCTTTAAGACGACAAATGCTCACTGATTTTACAAGTATTCATCCAAGGGTTGCAAACCTTGACTGTTGCCTGCACCTCATTCAGGACCTGTACTCCTTCTACATTGTTGCTCTGTTTCTCTCCACTCAAAGTCTAAAATAATTGCTGTAATTCCCGTCATTATGTGTGCTTTCTAGACGGAAGGCAGGGGAGAAGTGAATTGGGGAGAATGCTGCTTTCTATTTTAGCACGACATTGACATTGTCCTTACACACTCACTTGTCATAATCTAGAACTTGGTAACAAGAACCAAACTCACTGTAGGAAATGGCATCTAATTGACCATGTGCCCAATTAGAGCTAGATACTTTACAAATGAAGGAAAAAGGGAAGTAGGAATTTTAGGAGACCACCGATAATGCTGTATTTACTGTTGGTGATAACTGAGGAAGTAGTGTAGGAACAAGGACATGGTTTCCATTAGTCCCAGAAAGCTGTTGAGTATGTAGGTCTCCAGTTAAGGTTAACTTCAGTTGAGAAGAAATTTGCCTACAAGGCATTAGGTAGACCACAAAATTGATGAAAAGTCGGAGAGCCAGACACAGCATTAGATTTAGGACTCCATAGCCACACTGGAATAGACACTGATAATGATGCTCCTGGTACTGCTGCCTCAACACTCATATTTTTAATTTTGCTACCAACATCATCAATGAAAGCTAGGTCTTTGGTGTTGTTATAGTGCTAGAAGCAAATGGTCGATATTTCTTTTTCCTTGAATCCTCATGATAGGCTCAAAAATCCTAGGTAGGGAGGGGATACCAGGTTGGCACGCTGGTAGTAGAGGCTGGGGGAGGGGAGAATTATTTGTCTTACCTTCTGGACACTCTCCGGAGGATGCAGAACTCTGTCATCCATGATGGTGGTAGATACAAAGTATGGAAAGGGGTTCGTTTTCTGAGCAGCCACTTAAGGCTCCATATGCATTATATAATATTGACTACTGCCAAATTGAGCAAAATTATCAAATCCATAAAGGTGGGGTTTTGGAGTTATAATTGTTCTGTAAAATGGGGACATGAATTATGTATACCACATAGAGTTTTCTTAGATAATATACTTAAAGTAGGAGCTAAATAAATTAAGGAAAAAGCAGACAAAATAACCTTTTCTGTACTTTCTATTTGTACTATTACATATATACTTGTATAATTAACTCAATAACACTTATTCCAATTTAGCTAGAAAATAAATACATTGATAATTAAAATTAATTTGGTATCCTATACTATTCAAGGCTAACAATTGGATAGGTTGGTCACTTACCCTAAATGTAGCCAGACATATAGAGATAAAAACTCTGTACACTGCTTTTTACAGTGGGGAAGACAAGACTTTTGCCTCTGCAATATGAAAGCACATATCAAGACACCTCAAACATATATTCCCATAAGATTTTCCAAAAGATGTTGTTCAGTGAATAGCTTTTGTTTCCTTCTCTCAGAAGTGGATTCTCCTGACAGTACATCTGCCGTGATAATGCAGGCATGTAAAACTCGATTGTTTCCATCAGCCATTTCAGACTTTCATCTCCAGAGAGCAACTTCTGTAGTCTTAAGAGAAATGACAAAAGCAGCCTTAAGTCCCCATATAGGATGCCAAGGATACGGGTTGGGTAATGCTTAGCACCTGGGAAATTCGTTAGGACCATATGGACCATCAGCAAGTTCAGTGTGCTAGAGAAGAAAACCGCCCGCTGTGACAGCATTGAATTTAAAAACCTCATTGTAAACAATGGCCCTGGGGGATTACTGCGATCACTCAAGAAGCTGCAGGTCTGTTGTTAGCAGAGAAATTATAAACTGAATTATCAACTCACTTGTGGGCAACTCTCAGACAGAGAAAGAACCTGAAAATTTTTTTTTCCCCCCGGTGCGTGAATAAGATCAGAGTCCTTTTCTTTGGCTTCAATCCTTCCAGGTCTTAGTTTAGCTTTGCAATGCAGTGGAACCATTCAAAGAAAGATCATTGTTTGAAAAAAAAAATTCTATGTTAAAAAAGTGGCTACAAATTATAATGAGGCTAAATCACAAAAATAATTAAAACCTTCAAGTAGCCCTTAAAAACTAAATTTGTAACTGCTGGTTGAATTGAAGCTTATGAATTGAAGTATGCACTCTGTATTGTTTTCCTAGGTAAAGGTATAATTTTCCTCATTTTCTTTATGCGTGTTGAATGAAACTAGCAAACTACTAAGATGTACCTATCTATCCACCTACTGTCCTTTCTTTTGTCTCTAGTTCTTCATGATACCATTAAAAAGATCAGAAAATGAGTCAGGTTCTGCTGAATTTCTGAGAACACACACTTACTGTATGCTGTGTTCTGACCACAAGAATGCAGGGTAGATATATTTTTCCCTACTCTCAAAGAGTAAGCGGAGGAAAAATCAGTGAGAATTTTGTAAAATTATAAAGTTAAAATGTGATTAGGGAGGTGGTGGAGGCTCTGGGAAAAACTGATGGAGTGAAACGAATATGATCAAAATATATCATATGATGTTTGCAAAGAATTCATAAAATAGCTATTTAAAACATTACACAATGTATACAAGTATTAAAAAAATCACTGGCACTCTACCAGTATATATTTTTTTATTTGTCAGCGAAGATAAATTTAAAACACAAATGTTCCTCTTAAAAACTTGCAATTTTTTTTTGCAAGAAGAAATGCATATTATTTGTTTGAAGAAGTTTTAAGAAAATATTTACAATAGTTCCCCAACTCTAACGTTGGGTTCAAAGGAGAAGCTATGTGTGTATGTATGCACATGTGAATGTTTGTACGTGTGTGCTCATGCTTATTCACCCGTGTGCTCCTTTTGGTGAACTGACCAGCGCCCCATCTTCCTCTTTGGCCTCTCACCTCAAAGGAGTAATGTGAGTCCTGCCAAATCCTAACTAATCCTGAAAAAGCCTGGGAGAGAAAACCGTAAAGATCTCAGCTTTAGACAGTGAAGGGTGAGTGGAACTTTTAAATCAATATGCTCTTTTCAAATGTGAATGAAGTAAACCGTAATTGTGAAAAATAAAATTAAATGGTACATTTGGTAAAACCCAGAAAATAAAGGTGAAAAGAAACACTGAAGTGCATTAAATTAACCCAGGGTTAGTCATTATTTATGTTTTGATTCGCTGCATCCCCCCCCCCCCCATCTCCTTTCCCTCCTCAGTGTACAGCAATGATGCAGGGGACACAGTAAGAGGAAGCATCCAGGAGACAAGAGAATTGCTACAGAAGGAAAAAAAATGATGTAGAACTCTCTCAACAAATTCTTTCGGAGCATTTTTAATGCTTAGCGAACATTAAACAGCAATAAATCTTCATTTATGTGAAATCAGCGGGGACCCACTTTCATTTGACATGCTCTTTTTATTTGTTTTATAATACACCAGATTCTTTATGGGCCTCGATGTCTGCATCTGAATTTATAACGGTTTCAGTTTGAGGTAGGAAACACCACGTGCTTAGAGAAGAAGAAATCACTGTGAAATTTTTAGATAAACAAAGAGAGCCAGTGGGCACAATCATATTTTGATGCTTTAGAGATCCTGGGCGGCATAAAGATCTCTTCAGAAGGAAGAGGAAGAATATGATCAAAATCTCTTGTATGAAATTCTCAAAAAGTACATAAGAACATGAAAATGAAAATGTGTACAGCCTTGAAATGGCAGATGTTGAAAATGAAGCTAGACATCATGTCTACTGCTTCAGACAATAGAGTCTCAGCATGGGTTGCTGTGATTATAAAATTTCCCAGCTTAACTAGATATGCAGAGCCGGTTTTAGCTTTGCAGGCCAATTGAGTGAAAATTAAATCACCACATTTCTAGCCACAAGTTCGCTCAGGTGCATGTCCAGGTAGCTCACAGAGGACAAGGGTCGTTCCCCAATTTTTCCTCTTACTTCAACATTTTAAGACTGGGCTAATTTAGTCTGTCAGATTTCTGATCCAATCTTAAGGTCAAACATAGCAAAATTAACCCATTGTTTAAGGTTGCTTTTTTCATGGGACTTTTTTTTTTTTTTCAGTCTCCCCTCTAAGCCATAAACCGGTCTCCAAGCCTTTAATCCCAGCACTTGGGAGGCAGAGGCAGCAGATCTCTGTGAGTTCGAGGCCAGTCTGGTCTACAGAGCGAGTCCCAGGACAGGCTCCAAGGCTACAGAGGAACCCTGTCTCAAAAAAAAAAAAAAAAAAAAAAAAAGGCATACCTTCAGGCTAGGGTTTTATAAACTTCATAAATAGGTATTTTTTTTGATTTTCAGGAATAAAATTTTTATGATGGAGGGGTATTGTTGTTATTTTTGTGATGGGTTCATACAAAGCAGCTTTATGTTCTCATAGCATTGGCTTGAGGTAGGTATGGCTTACTGGTCAAGAAATGGAGTTTTCAATTTAGGTTTTCCATGTAATGGTGATGCTAGTGAATAGCCAAAAGTGTCACCATGGTAATATAGAATTCCTTATTACTTTGGCTTCTGTAGTGAAAGATAGATAATAAGCATGTATTTGTATATCTATCACGTTAGGAATTAAAAGAGGGACAAATTTTGCATTAAAATGGGACAGTGATTATATGTGAAATGGGAATCCATAAAGAAAATATCTTCTGCTGGCCCAGATGTTTAAGGGATGACTTCATGGTTGAAGTAGAATGATCGATGAGTCTATAAGAAGGAGCAGAAAGGAAGAGAGACAAAAGACAGGACAGACATGGAGGTGTCTTCGACTGTAGACAACTTCATTCCCTGGGGAATTTGAATTTGATTTTTATTACTCTGGGCTCAGCGGGTTTTCAGTCTATGTGTTAACCCCTCTGACCAGTAACTCTCAAGGATAATCAGTACCAAGAAATTTCTGAGGTTTGTCAGTGACCGAAGGTGGTGTGGCTGGTGGCATCCTCCACGGACACAGAACTGCCACATTGTTGTCTAGAAGACAAGAGAAAAATATAGTGATATTTTTCTTATTGTTTCTACACTACTTCAAATGCAGAAAACGAAGACATGAACAACATTTATCAGTAAAAATATCACTGAACGTGGCACATCGAGGACCAAAATTGCTCTTTTCTTTGGTTGACATAGAAAACTTAGTTTGAAAACAATGTTGCCCTGCCCCAATGAATAGTTTACTGGTCACTTCTAGAATAACAAAAGCCAATCTGGTTTAATTCAGCATGCACAAGAAAGTAGTTTTTTTTTTAAAAAAACAAACTATAGACACATTTTTGTTTATCCATTTAAAATATCAAATATGATTTCAATCTTTTTACTTTAGTGGTCAGTTGCATGATTCTATTCATTTTCTCAAATTACTTTTATTGGAATGTCAAACGTGGTTGTTTATAAAAATAGGGTTGAGTTTTCTATATTGAACATGTGTCCTATATCTGTGCTAAATTTATTTATAAGTATCTTAGCTTAATGCTTGGTTTTGTTTTTTATCTTTTTGTACATTTTAGGCACCCACCCCATGATTTTTGTTAGTAGATGCAACTGTATCCATTCTTTTTCGGTGTGTATGCTTTTAAAAAAGTGTCTACATTCCATGCCTTACTGCAGTGGATGGAATATTACACCATATTCCTACTGTGCTGTAAAACATGAATGGTAAAAACAGATATGTGGGCCTTAGAGGGAAAGAAAGCTCCGAGCAGAGTTGCTGTCCTTCATCATTGTGAGATCGCTCTCCTCATTTTGGGTTTATTTGTTCTACCAGTTACTGAGAGGGTTGTTGGAGTCTTGAGCAGTTATTGTTAGTTATTTGTTTTTCTTGCGCTTTTATTAGTTTTTCTTGATATATGATGAGGCTTTTATTTATTTATTTTCTGGGTAAAGTACCATCTATGAGAGTTATGGCATCTTGCGGCTCAAGCCTTCTGTCATGATCCTTTAAGCATCATCCCTGGCAATATCTCCATTCAAAAATACACTGTAATAATGGCGAATCAATCCCACACCAGTTATGTTTTAAAGGGGTATTTATTTTTGGGGGTAAAACTTACATACACCATAAACCGTCAGGAAGGGAGCCTAGTTGCTGGAGCTGGAGCCAGGAGCTGGAGTCGGGAGCAGGAGCCGGAACCGGAACCAAGAGGCCAGAGCCGAGACTTGTGGCTCTTTTTAAAAGAGAAATATACCAGGCCCCAGTGGGCTGGTATTTCAGCGGCTATTGGCTGACAGAGCGGAAGGCGCTTCCGCAGCAACGGGGGCTTGTGCTTCAGCGACTATTGGCTGAAGCAGTGGAAGGTACTCCCGCAGCACTGTAACCAACACAATGGGCTCCTCTCCAGGTTTATTTTGAGTGCGTTCATGGTAGTTTTTGCACCGTCCTTTTGCTTTTAACCTGAGGGTACAGCCTTGTTCAATATGAGCCTTATAGTAAGGTCTCGTTTTAAACTATTAGGATAGTATCTTTTGATAGATGTGCTGAGGTAATTTAGTTAATTTTTATAATTATTGCATTGCTGCATGCAATTTTACGATGTTGGCGCTGGATTTCAATTTTTCTTTGTGTTTTTTATACTATTGCTATTGTTCTGTCCTTAACATATATTATTGCTCTGATCCCAGGTTGCCTATTTCCTCGTTTCTGTATGTCTTTTAAAACACTTCTGATCTCCTTGTGTTTCAATATGTAAATATACCTTATCTTCACATAACAGAATATTGTTTCATATGAAGTCTCAGAATCTTTTTATTTTTTTGAAATTATAATATAGTTATATAATTTCCCCTTCCCTTTTCTTCCTTCAAACTTTCCCATGTGCCTTCCCATTATTGCTCTCTCAAGCACATAGCCTATTTTCCTTTAATTGTATTTTTATATTTTATTGTATATTAAATATTATCTATATGTATATCTATTCCAAAATATGTAAAACACAACCTGCTCATTCTGTGACTTATATGGATATTGTTATGCCCAAATCCGCAAAGTCCCCACAAACGCTAACAAGGAAACCGAGTCCCACATGTAAAAGCAAAGAGCCTTTATTTTAATCAAGTTTGCAAACTTGATTAAATTCGTTCGCTCCACATGTTCAATGTATTGGAATAACAGGAGAGCCCTGAGCTCAATTAGAATTGGGTTTTTATAGTAGTAAAGGTGGGAGTGAGGGGTCTCTGAGGTTCAGGACCCCTGATTGACTGACATTTGTCTAGGGGTGTCCTGGTGAGGTGCACTGGCAGGTGATCCTAGTTACAGCGGTTGGAATGTCAGGCATTTCCTTTGAATGGTCTGCTCTAGGGCGGTGGTAGGGTAATCTCAGCTTGTGTTTTTTGTTTTTTTTTTTTTCCTACTACTAGGTATTGCTTTAGGGTAAACTACTGAGACTTGGGCCTCTTATTAAATTTATTGAGGGCCAAGTTCTACTCTGGCAGGTGATAATGGTTGGAAATAAAGAACTTCCTTTGGGTGACCTGCCTATACTTAGCTTATCATGGCTAGCCCCCACAGATATGTTTTTGCGTTGACCATTTAGTACTGGATAACCAATTTGGGTACTCTTCTCTGGGTTAGACTATTTCTCCTGCTCTCACCATTTCTTTGTTGCCTGTAGTTCTTTGTGCAGGGTTGGGTCTCTCTTAGTTGGGGTTACTAGCACGATGATGAAACACCATGGCCAAAGGAACTTGGGGAGGAAAGGGGTGATTTTAACTCACACTTCCACATCGTAGTCCATCATTGAAGGAAGTCAGAACAGGGACTTAAACAGGGTCAGAATCAGGAGGCAGGAGCTGATGCAGAGGCTGTGGAGGGATGCTGCTTACTGACTTGCTCATCATGGTTTGCTCAGCCTTTCTTATAGAACCCTGAACCACCAGCCCAGGGGAGACACCACCCTTAATGTGTTGGGTCCTTCCCTATGAATCATTAACTAAGAAAATGCCTGTCAGCTGGATCTTATGGAGGCATTTTCTCAATTGAGATTCTCTCCTTTCAGCTAACTCTAACTTGTCCCAAGTTGACATAAAACTAGCCAGGACAGAGTCCTTGTGAGTCTTCCTAATGATGTCGTTCTTGTTCAGCTCATGTTAGGCAGCCATACTGGTGAGACTTTATGGATGGACTGTCTGACATTTCCAGGAGACACAATCTCACAGCAAACTCCGGTTCCTCTGTCTCTCACGCTATTTCTGTCCGCTCTTCTGCCGTGTTCTTTGGAAGAGCCCATTTCACATAAAACAGTGAAGATGGTAGGATGGGAGGAGGGAGGAGAGAAAGGGTGACTAAGAGAGAAAATATTTATGGAGAAAGCATTGACAATATTAAAATTAGATATTAAATAGAGTCTTCTTCCACGTAGTCACTTCTCCGAGCACAGGCACAGATCCTGCTTCTGTGCTGTCTTTTCTCTCTCTGGCTGTCGGCATGATGTCTTCTGCCGCAAGCATATGCTTTGTCTGTTACGCCTTCTGCTCTTACCTTTATGTTGTTTGCCCCACAACTGGAGCATAGGGCTAGTGGACTAGGCAATAGGCATTGTAATATTCTTTTTCTCAAGACAGGGTCTCTTTACAGAGCCCTGACTGTCCTGAGGCTTGGTACGTCAACCAGGCTGGCCTTGAACTCATGAATGCTGCCTGCTTCTGCCTCCCAAGTGCTGGGATTAAAGGCATGTGCCACCATTCCTGGCCTTACAATGTTCTTGTAATTAGGTGCCATTCAGCGTCTAGGTATTGGAAAGGAAGGTCTGTAGACTCTGCACTGGCACACTTTATACCCTGGCGCATTTTAGCGCCCACTTGCCCCCTTCTGGGGAACCAGTGAGTGTGTTCAGCCTATGGCTCAGCCTAGATCTCTGACTCAGAGGACACTTGGCAGGTCTCGAGTTTCCCTCCCCAGCAGGAGGTAATCAACATTCCAGGGCTCAGTGAATAGTCCTGGGTTCCAAGAGAGGCTCCTGCAGGGAAGGACCTTGGCCTTTAGAACCACCTGTCTGGGGAGAAGAGAGGATTTCACCAGGTTCATGTAAAGTACAGAGCGTAGAAGTCCTGCCTGGTGGGTCGGCAGATCTGCTGAGAGGTGCCTCCTGCATTGTTTCTGAGCATCTGCCTGTCCTTTTCTCCCTTCAGTCTCTTCCCATTCCTCTGTCGGTGGGTGCATGTGGTCACTGTGAGCCATTTCTGATACTACCCCCCCCCCCCCCCCCGTCTAATTATCTGCTACTGAGAGTGGAGCGTGAGTTCTCGGAGACTCTTCCCTTGTTCTAAGCCATGGCTTTGACTTCCACAGTTCACTCGTTGTGCAATCATTCGCACTGGGGCTGAGCCTCTAGGAAGTGACGCTGGACGTACTCTCCTGCTCCATTTTCTAAGGTTTTCTCTTTGCCTTGCAACAGAGACCATCTCTTGTTCTGCAGCCACCCATCTGAAAGGAGAGTTGCTCTCCAATTCTTGTAATTATTGTTTTACAGATTCTACAAAATTATGCATGGATGTAGTCTATATTCCAATTTGCCTGTAGCATCCTGTGTGTGTGTGTGTGTGTGTGTGTGCGCGCGCGCGTGCGTGCACGCGCGTGCGAGAGAGAGAGAGAAGAGAGAGAGAGAGAGAGATTAAATTGGAGGTCTCCACTGGGTCCCTCTCCTACAACTGGAGAATCCCATGGGAGGGGGTGGGAAAAGACTGTAGGAGTATTAGGGGAATGGAGAACACTGGGAGAGCATCGTGCAACTTAGCAGGGACTCTTGGATCTACTAAGGGGCTCATATGGGCTCACAAAGGCTGAAGCAGCAAGCACCAGCATCCAGGGGTCTGCACCAGGTCCTCTCCATAGATGTTGTAGCTATTAGCTTGATAGTTCCATGGTGCTCCTAACAGTTGAAGTGAGTGTGTCTCTGTTTTGCCTGCTCTTGGAACTCTTTGTCTCCTCTTGAGCTGCATTGTCTAGGCTTGACTTGAGGGCTTCTGTCTTGTCTTCCTGTATCTTATTTTGTCATGTCCGCTTGTTGTCTCTTGGAGGCCTGCTCTTTTCTGAAAGGAAATGGAAGGGGAGTGGATCTGGGGAAGAGAGGAGAAGGGGGAAAGGGACTGGGAGGAGTGGAGAGTGGGAAAATTGTGGTCAGAAGAATCTTTTTTCAATAAAAATTATTTTAGGTAGATGTCGAAATATCAGTTATTTTTGCCTGTTTACCCTAGTATTAGCAAAATCATCTATTCGTCAAGAATCATGATTTTTGTCCTAGCTTATATTTTGGCGTAAAGATTTGTGGGCAAATGAGGCCCAACACGGAATGCGAGGGGCGGTAAGGAGAGAAATACAAGAAGCTGAGAGAATCGGAAAATGAGCCCGAGTAAGCAATCCCATTCTAGAAACCATTTCCACTCATTTCTGTGTGAATCTGGGCAGCCTCGGTTTTGATCCCCACCCCTGCCCCCGTTCGAGCTGAAGCGTTCCCAGCTATTCCCTCCTCCTCTGTTCCAAGCTGAAGCGTTGCCCGCTATTATTCCCTTTGCTAATTACTCTTGACCTTTCAGACAGTTCCAAGCTGTGCTCTATTTTTAGACACATTTAAAGACGTTCCTAGCTATGCGTTTATGACAGAGGTATGGTGGATGATATAGCACCACCACGGTCCTTTTCTGCAGAGTATTCAGGCTAGTAGGCTGTTGACCGCAGGCACAGGACTTGTAGACTGAAATTTGTCAAACAATGGAGCCACATTTAGAGGAAGCGAATCAGCTTCATGAAGTTGCTTCTCCTAGACTGAAATGCAAGCATCAAGGGTGCAAGGTGGGTGAGGGCTGTGAATGGCAGTCCATCTAGTCTCCTTTCCACCTCCTTGCCGGGATTGAAAGGGGGTGGGGTGTGCTCAACAGTATTTTCCGTGACTCGGGTCCGCATAAGAGTCTCTGAGAAGAAAGCCGACTACCTTTTAGGTGTGAGCTTCTCATGATGATCAGGGTATCCCGAGAAAGTGGAATAACACGCAAAGAAAGAACTTCAAGGCTCTTGAGAAAGATGGACTTTGGTTTAAAATATAGCTTTATCACTTACTGGTCATATTGCCTTAGCAAGCAACCAGTGTACAGAATCCCGCTTTCATCCTCTGTAAGTACAAAAGATGGTCTAACAAAAATGCCCTTTGGGAAATGCTCACTCCTGTGTTTGCTTACTATCAGGTCCTTAATAAATTCTCGCTGCTGTTGCTTCTTTTGCTGTCCTCTTGAGACAGAGTCTCATTGTGGAGGCCCTGTGTCATGTTTGAGGCCCCGTCTGTCCTCAGACTCGCCATGTCACTGAGGACAGTCTTGAATTTCTGATCCTCCTGTCTCTACCTCCTGAGAGATTATTGGCATGTGCCCGCGTTCTCAGCTTAGACTTTGCTTGGGCCTGAACCTGCAGATTCACATGTGAGAGGCAAGCACCCCACTAATTGGTACACCTCCAACTGAAGCTCCTGTTTTCTTAACTGTGTCTGTGCTTGGCTTACTGGGAAGCAGGCTGTCAAACCGGCCTTTTGTCAAATGAAGAGAGGGAGAAATTGTGGGAAATAATTTTAAAAAGCACCTAAAATTCTTGCCTTTGCTGTAAACAGAGGCTGTTGATTATATTGTCCTTTTGGGATCAAATGGTTGAGCATTATGGTATGGCTTCCATGGTATTATAGACTGTGGGCTAGCTTGACCTTGATTGGTATTGTCCTAGCTTTAGCTATTCCTTCAGTGTTTCAGTAATCAATACCTGTCCTGGATCTCAGCCCTGTGAGCAAATCCATGTTTTTTGATGAATAAATAAATAAAAGACCTTAGAGCACCATCAGGGTGCAAATCTGTCCCCCATAAGTATGTACAACACGAAACCCAGAGGGCGCACAACGGAGCGTCAGGAAACACTCCGTAGACTGCGAAAACCAGGATCAGAGGAAAAGCCAATTCATTAGCTGTGCATAGTTCCTTTTAATCAGGATTTCCTCAAATTAAATGTGTGTTGATGAGTAATGACATCCCATATGACACCCAAACAGATGTTAGCATCCTGAAGGACTCGGCTATCGCTCCTTCGTGGCCGGCCTTGGCTGCTTTGAGGTTCTCCTTTTGTTTTTTGACTCTAAGCTCATTACATGAATAGCTCAGAACTTTCTCAGGCGTGTTAGAAATAGACTGCAAGAACCGAACGTGGCATTTCCGTCCCCCCTCCCACACTTTTCCTTGCCTGTAATGCCAACGGCAGCCTCGGAAACAGCCCACAGGAAATCAGTATTTCTCAGTGGCTTGTGTGGGAAGTGTAGATCATTGTGTGTGCGTGTCACAGCCTACTGCTTGGCAGGAAGTCATTTTTTGGAAAAGTTAACTGAACAAACACCTTCCATTGTCTACAGAGGTTCAAAGTCCCATGAAACTTCCTTATTGCTATCTCTAAACTAACTTGGGAGCTGTAAACACATTTAACCCTTTTGTTCCTAGACTGCCAGCTTTATTGAAGGGGTTTTCCTCATAATTTTAAAAAGGCTTTATCACTGTATTTTATTTGCATGTGTTTTTTCCTGCATGCTTGCCTATGTACTATGTGTGTGCCTGGGCCCACGGAAGCAAGAGGGGGTGCTGGATCCCTTAAACTGGAGTTATAGATGGCGGTAAGCCACCTGGGAGTAGAATAGACCCCAGGTCCTCTGTGAGAGCAGCCAGTTCTCTTAACTGCTGAGCCATCTCTCCAAGTCCCCTCATTAATTTTTAACCTATTTTGATTCTCTTTGGAGAGTGTAGCGGGGCAATCAATCCATGTGTTTGCTCTTCTTTTTCAGGGGCTGTTTCTTCCCACCTCATATCTAACTGTTCTATTGAGGGCTGTATAATTAGTGACCAAGGGAAAACTCTATTGCCCATAGGAGAGTCTCCCTGTGCCCCGCGCTGGGTTTCTCATTCATTTGCGAGCTTATAGCATCAACAAACGGTTTCTAAAAAAGCACTGTTTGGAATATTTTTACAAACTGCTAATCAGGTTGATAGTCTTATTCATGAAAGTTATAAGATAAACACAATTTTCCCTTCCCTACTGCAATACAGCTGAGAAGAATTTCACACTATTAATGAGCATATTAAAGAATTAGACTGTGAGGGCAAAGATAGATGAGGCTACATTTAACCCAAGGTTGATTGTTATCACAGTCAATATTTGAAGATATTTGAAAGGCATTTATAGAAATGTAGCTGACCCAGAATTACGATTTTTTTCAGCCTTGCTTTAATAAGCCATTTGCAAAATTCTGTGGTTTTTTTTTATTTTTTTATTTTATTTTATTTTTTTTTTAAAACATGTTCTGGTTAAATTCAAGATCCCAAGATTTAGCTGTTCAACAATGAAACTGATTGAGAAGATACCTTCTTAGTTTCTCTACAGCTGTTATAATAAAACACGCCGACAGGAACGTTTTAAGAGGTAAAGCATTTATTTTAGCCTGTAGTTACAGGTCACCGTCAATCTTGGCAAGGAAATCAAAGCGTGAGGAACTTGAAGTAGCTGGTCACAATGCATCAGCAGTCAGGAAAAGAGAGCCATGGATATAAGAATGTTAGTGCCCCTCATTTGGACCTAGGCAGAAGGAGGGAGAACGTGAGCAAGAAAGGCAGGACTAGAGGGAACCTTCATCTGACGATAGATGGAGATAGAGACAGAGACCCACATTGGAACACTGGACTGAGCCCCCAAGGTCCAAATGAGGAGCAGAAGGAGAGAGATCATGAAAAAGGAAATCAGAACCGTGTGGGATGCGTTCACTCTCGGATACAAGGGGACTGATCGAATGAGAGCTCACCAAGGCCAGCTGGACTGGGACTGAACAAGCATGTGATCAAACCGGAGTCTCTAAATGTGACTGACATGGGGGCTGACTGAGAAGCCATTGTCAATGGCACTGGGTCTTGTTTTGTCTGCATGTACAAGCTTTCTGGGATCCTAGTCTGTTTGGATGCTCACCTTCCTAGACCTGGAGGGAGAGGGGAGGAACTTGAACTTCCCACAGGGCAGGAAACCTTGACTGCTTTTAGGACTGGAGAGGATGGAGGAGAGGAGAGGGAGTGGGGAGAATGGGAGGGTATGGGGAGGAGGGGAGGAAGTGGAAATTTTTATAAACAAATAAATTAATTAATAAAAAAGATAAAAACAACAACAACAACAAAAAAGAATGTTAGCGCCCAGCTTACTTCCTCTACTCTTACACAGTTGAGGAACTCCTGCCCAGGGAATGGTACCGCTCACAGTAGGCAGGTCTTCCTATCTCAATGAACAGAATCAGATAATTCCTCTCAGGTATACTCAGAAGCTCATCTCACAGGTGAGTGTAGATTTTGCCAAATTGACAGTTAATAAAGATACTGAATTTGCTTTTGATGGTATGTCTAAGGGAAGGAAGCATTTCACATAATCTGCCATGGGTATCATCGAGAGACCTTTTGTTCTTAGCAAGAAAACCCCTCTCTCAAGTTGCAACAGAAATTCCACGAGTTTACATGCACATAGGCAGAAAAATCTGCAATGTTTCCTTTCTCTTCTTTTTCTTTATGTCTTCCCCAAAATTGTAGTTCCACTCTCTAATAACATTTAGACTCTATAGGGTCTTCAATATCTATGATGCCATTACATGAGAAGTAAAACCTGGTTTCTGATGTCTTCAAAATAGCAAATTGTCCCCATGATCCTCTGGGACTTGATTGCTATGATTGCCCCAATCTTTTTAGTAGCTATAATTTAAGATCACATCCCCCCACAATAATAGTAGCTACTGTCATTTGTGTTGAGTGTGGATAGTGATTGTTTCTTTTTCTTTCGAGCCTAACAGCCATACTGGGTTAGTACACATTCTATATTACTGCATTCACCTGCAAGACCCATCTCCAAGTATGATCCCAATGGTGATTAGGTATGTAGCAGTATCATGTGTGTCTACATTGTCATGTAATCTCACCTGTAATCTGCCCTTGTGGCATGAACTGACGTTGAAGACATAAAATTTAAAATGTAATTAATGCAGTTACGTATAAGTGCGTGGTGGGGAGGGAGATGTTAACAAGCAGTTTGGGCTACTTACTAAGTGAAGTACACAAGCGAGTGCGGTGAAAAAATACACCTTCCCTCCTCCATGACACGGAAATTATGAGACAAAAGAGGTGTTGACCCTCTTAGGGAGGAGCTGCAGGCGGGGGTGGGGGGGTGCAGAAGCGGAGAGGAGCTGCAGGCGGCGCTACAGAGCAGAGAGGAGCTGCAGGTAGGGTCACAGGAGTAGCCAGAGCTGCAGGAGGAGGCACAGGGCCAGAGTGGACAGGGACGAGGTGACGGTCTGCTAGAGTTCCTGATGGCGAATCAATCCCACACCAATTATGTTTTAAGGGGGTATTTATTTTGGGGGGTAAAACTTACATACACCATAAACTGTCAGGAAGGGAGCCTAGTCGCTGGAGCAGGAGCCGGAACCCAGCGCCGGAACCAAGAGGCCTGAGCCGAAACCTGCGGTTCTTTTTAAAAGAGAAATATACCACGCCCCAGTGGGCTGGTATTTCAGCGGCTATTGGCTGATGGAGCCGAAGGCGCTTCCGCAGCACTGTGGGCTCCTGCTTCAGCGACTATTGACTGAAGCTGCAGAAAGTGCTCCCGCAGCATGTTCCATCACCGAGAGCTCTGTGGGGTGCTTGACTCCACAGATCAACGTTTTCAAGCTGGAGAAGAAAAGCTTACGCAGCAGCATAAGATATGCACCAGATAAGGATAAAGTGGGCACCAGAGTGGGGCAGGAGGGTCTCAGTCTTCAGCCTCGTCTGTCTCTGTGTGTTGCCATCCTTCAAGCTGCTCAGTCAGTTCACCTTAGTGTTCTTCCTTGACCCCTGGATCACAGCAACAGCATCTTCATTCTTTCCCTGTTATCTACCACCTACGCTTCCCAGCGACTCCCCCAAACTATGAATCCGATTTTGTCGCTCTCCTGTCTAAAGCTCTGTAGGGACTTGAGCTGCTCACGACGACAAAACTAGACTCACTAGGCTCCGCTTACAACTTGGCTTTCTACTTTCCCTATAGTTCCCCACATCCCGGGTCTGTGGAGCTTCAGGCTCCTCCAGCTGTGCTAAAAAGCCTGCAGTTTGTTTGCTCAGCCCTACATTACACGACACGACTGCCTGGCAGAGCCTACACACCTACTCGCTTTAAGCTTTAGTGCAGAGGTCACCTTCTCCAGGACTTTGTTATTTTTCTTTGCTCTCCGCATGGATCTGCGCATGCTTCTCTGTATGTCTAGATGCGCTCCCGAGTCCCAGGTAGGTTCTTAGGAGCCTGGATGCTCCTGTCTGAACTGGTGATACATGGCACCGCCATAGAGGACTTTAATAGGAACGGCCTGGAGACAGAGAGTTCACGGGATCGTCTTTGATGAAGTGGAGTTGGAGTAGCCTGTGAGATCTGGGTGGAGATGAAAAGTTACTGATACATGAGCATGGAACACAGGACGAAGACCTGGGGAGACACTCTTGGACGTGGTGTCATTGGGATGTGGGTGCATCCTTTATTTATCCTTACCATGATAAATAAAGTGAAACATAGATAAGAACAGGATATGGATAAAAAAGAAAGTTGGTAGAAATAAATTCCAAACGTTACCCTGGCTCCATTTCCCCTCTACTTTTTGGTCCGTTAGGCTACAAATCTCACGACACAATTTTTCAAAAGGCCCTGTAGGAGAGATACCATGTCTATATGCCATTCTGGGACTTAGAACACACCAAGGTCTAGTGATGCGGTACTCTTAATGAACTACCCTTGCTGCTCCCTGGAGGAACATTTCAGACTTCTTTTAATACAATTACAGAACAGTTATAATTCAAAATTTGAAAAATTAATACAAGCATCACAACAAAGGAATTTGAATTTGGGTGGGTTTTCTGTTACTAAAAAAAATAAGTGCTTAAGTAATTTGAAATCATCTAAAGCAAAAGTTCTCTGGATATTATCTTTAGGTAGGGCAGTATATTCCCACTAGAAATGATCTCCCTCTGCTAAATTATCATGCAAAGAAACACATTATGCAGCAGTTTGTGCATATCATGTCAAATAGCCTTTGTTTTTTAATTAAGAAAAATCATCTTAATCTACAAATCTATGAATCTTCTTAGTTTAAGAAGAAAAAAAGATATCTTCTTCGAGGAAGGGAAACAATAGTTGATGCATAATTCCAGTATGCAGACAAAGCGGTTTCATCTGCGGTAGATGAAGGTGAATGGAGATTTCCCCAGAAGTCAAGGGTGTGGTAAATTGAATAATTGAAGCTAGGGATGATGGCTGATACGTAATCCCGTGTGGCATTTGTTAGAGCCAAGATTTTTCATGATCCTTCAGACATATTCGAACATTGCAAAAACATCCCTTCCCAGCAAGAGGGGATTATTTATTTATTTATCTATTTTTTTTTAACTTTTCTACAGTACTGTATTTCACAAGCACGGACCAATTGCAAGAGGTCTGCCTTCCACATCTGGGTTGTGGAAACTTAGTCCCCCTCAAGGAGGGTACTGAACTCACTTTTTGCAAGGGGTCAGTGAGCAGGCAGGAAGGAGGGGGAGTGAGGGCAGTTGCCTCTCAGCCAGACCAGTTAAATCAATCTTGGCCAGCTGTATAAAAGTGCCTCCGCCTGGCCTTTCTTATCACTGTGTGGTCAATTACAGGGAGATCTCAAGAGGGAAGGGAAGAACAAGGAATGATGTAATCGCTCTCATAGCCTCCTTTGTGTGACTATTCATTATTACACATGGGACATCATAGATTTTATCAGATCTGGGCACCTTCATGAAGAAGGAACAATTCAGCATGCAATGCATATTTATCATAAACAGTATGAAATATTCAGAGCGCCTATAAATTTGGGACAAAAGCAAATGCCAAATTGTTTTAGAACGCTTAGATTCTACTCATAACTATCTAACTTCGGCAACAACTCTTTGTATGTCAAGTGAAACTATGACTCCAACCCACGTGCGCTGACCTTTCTGTGCCTTAGATTACACATTACAGTGCTCCACACAATTGTCTCATGTCTAAAACCAGAGCTCCACAGAGACAAGAGCGCCGTGTTCTCATCTTCCTTGTACGGATAATCATTTATCCTCACAAACCAAAGATTTCTCCTGTTGCGTTTTCAGGTTTCCTGAGCAAAAAAAAAGCATACCAAAGTATTTTAAAGTCTAACCAAAGTATTTTAAAGTCTAGCTGATGTATAACAAGTTCTATTTTGCATAGTTTAAAGATAACGGCTTTATGGATGCATCAATTACATGGAAATTAAGTGACATCTCCAAAGCAAAAGTAGTAAGAAAATTTGGAGCATGTGTTCAGGTTCGCTTGAACTCTGACTTCTGGCCCATTCCAGTCCTGTTTGCAAGCTCCCTTTGGATGTGTCATATTACAATATTAATGTGTTTCAAGTAAGATTTCTTATTTGCCCCCCCCAGACTTCACTATTCTTCTCCATTTGTCCGTCTTGCACAGTGCTATCCTCATCCAGTCAATTATTTAAGCCAATAATTTTATTTTATTTTATTTTATGTATGTGTGCATGCATGTCTGTATTTATGTAAGTACATATGTATGTGTGCATGCATGTCTGTATTTATGTAAGTACATATATATGTATGCATGCATGTCTGTATTTATGTAAGTACATATATATGCATGCATGCATGTCTGTATTTATGTAAGTACATATGTATGCATACATGCATGTCTGTATTTATGTAAGTACATATGTATGTATGCATGCATGTCTGTATTTATGTAAGTACATATGTATGTATGCATGCATGTCTGTATTTATGTAAGTACATATGTATGTATGCATGCATGTCTGTATTTACGTAAGTACATATGTATGTATGTATGCATGCATGTGTAGAGTATATTTGTATACGTGGACTATGCTCTTCTGTGAGTATGTGTGGAGGTCAAAGGTCAACTTTAGGAATCTTCTTCTACTGCACTTCCCTAAGTTTTGAAATACAGTCTCTCCCAGAGCCTGGAGTTGGCTCTTCTGCAATGACTGGCTGGACAGAGTCCCGGAGTCTCCCTATATCTTTCCTTCCCATGCTGGGGCTACAGCATGTGGTACCATGCTTGATTTTGATGTGGGTTTTGAGGATGTGAACTCAGGTCCTCATGGTTGTGCACCAAGCAGTTTACCCAGCATGACCATCTCAGCAGCTCTGGTTTCACGTCCATTTTCTTTCAGCTCTGCCTCTGTTCTTTAGCAAGCCCTGTTAGTTCTACAAGCATGCACTTCACTATTCCAGTCTAGTTTGAGGCACTAAGACCTCTTGCTAGAGTCATTATGATAACCCGCAAAGTGGACTCGTCTGTGTTATTCTGGACCTTCTTTAATCCTTTTATTTGTACTCAGTGGTCTAGTGATATTTATTAGAACAAACAAACATAGAAAGGATCATGAATCCTTCTAAGCATCTTTGAGCTTGGAATGAGACTCATCATTAGCCCAATCAAGACACCCTCTTTGCTTCTTTGCTTCCTTCTCTGGTCCTGCTTTTCCAACACTGTTTCCTCACTACTGTCTTTACTTATCTGTGCGTTAGTTTACCCACAATACAGTACCAATGACAAGAGTAGGTGTAATACATTTGAACAAATATTAATTCATGTATTTGTATGTGTACTTGTATTTCTACCAATCACACACATGAGAAACATATGAGAGAGAGAGAGAGAGAGAGAGAGAGAGAGAGAGAGAGAGAGAGAGAGAGGGAGGAGCAGGCAGACTTTTAGCTTAGATGCCCACCAAAATTTAACTCAGTGGTTTGGTGGAGATTCCTGTGAGATTCTGGGGTCAAAGGCAGTGTATGAAATTCTGAATGAATGGAGCATATTTGCCGTTGACACCCTGGTTTCCCTGTGTACTCGGCTACAGGCACCTGGGTTCAGCAACCATCCTGGGTGTCAGGAGTAACCTGAGAGCTTGAGTCATCCGGTGACTCAGCTTAATGTGTCCCTAATGCAAGTCCAATCTTGACATTGGGGCCTCACATACAGACTTCTGAGCTTGAGTTCTTGTCTTTTAAATAAAAAGACCTTTCTGTCTCCAGCCCAGGCTGTCCCGGCACTCATCATTTGCTACATGATGGCCTTGTACTTATGATAACCCCCTGCTGTATCCTGCCAAGTGCTGGGAAAACAGGGGTGAGCCACCATGCCTCACTCCAGCCAAGTTCACATTTCGGAGCTTATTTTGGTTCTCAAATTTCCATTTGTTTCCTTCTGATTCCACTCTTCATGGCTTCCCTCAGGCTAGGACCTTTCCCTTTATATACACTGTCAATTTAAGTTGGCTTTTTAAGTCCGTTGCCACCAACCCCTTCTAAAACCAACTTACCATCTTTGCTGAGAATTAATACTCAGTAATTTTGCTGAGAATTAATACATCTTAGCCATATTTTCAATGCTAAGCCTTAAGAAGATGCCCCAAAGAAATTTATGAATAAATCTTGTGCTGTATCTCACAAGCAATTAAAAAATAATCGCAACAAAGTCCCCAAGGCGTTCAGTATCTGCATAGTCCCAAGGTGTTTCTAGATTCTCTAAGAAAGGAAAACCAGAAGTAGGGATGAATATAGTACAGGATGAAGGTCCTGAAAGGCCAATTCTATCTATTGATCAAAAGGAGAATCCTGAAGATAATGCTTTAGAAGTTACTTTAGCAATAAAGAGACTGTACCTAGACTCTCCACAAATCAGAAGGGAGATATGAATGGACGAGAGAATGAACATCAGGCTAAATGCTAGCCCCGATGATTTCCTAAGTGGACCAGGGATAAAGATTGAGTCTGAAATAGGCTCTGCGGGGAACACGCTCTGGCTCTGCCTTGGAGCACAGCTCTGAGACATGAAAACAGGTGCCCAGACAGTTTTACCTTTAGAGCAGCAGACATCAAACAAAATGACAGAAATATTCCCAGTACGGCCCTTCGTCATTATAGACTGAGTTGATGGAAAACGTCCAGCATTTTTTTTTCCAAGTAAGGCCTTGTCCAGTTGCCCATGTAGTCTGGGTCTCGAGAGGTACTGGCTAGTATTTTCTAATGAAGGTAGAAACTTGCCTGTAGTGTCTCAGCAGAAACCTGGAGAGATGTAAAAGTCCGTTTGATACTTCAGGTGTTCATGTCACGACAAAGTCTTGAAGAATGGTTTTCTATCTATCTATCTATCTATCTATCTATCTATCTATCTATCTATCTATCTATCTATTTATTATGTATATAGTTTTCTGTCTGTGTGTATGTCTGCAGGCCAGAAGAGGGCACCAGACCTCATTACAGATGGTTATGAGCCACCATGTGGTTGCCGGGAATTGAACTCAGGACTTTTGGAAGAGCAGGCAATGCTCTTAACCACTGAGCCATCTCTCCAGCCCCCGAAGAATGGTTTCTTTTTCTTTTTTCTTTTCTTTTCTTTTTGTTTTGTTTGTTTTTTTCAAGACAGGGTTTCTCTGTAGCTTTGGAATCTGTCTTGGAACTAGCTCTTGTAGACCAGGCTGGTCTTGAACTCACAAAGATGTCTGCCTCTGCCTCTCGAGTACTGGGATTAAAGGCGTGCGCCACCATTGTTCAGCTATGGAGGAATGGTTTCTTTAAGTGTGTCTGATTTTATGCACAGTTGAATTTAAACTGGCGTTTAAATTTAGAATTTAATTGAAGTTACAGTTAAAAAATTGTTTTTGCTATTACAACAGGTATCAGACAGAAAGATCATTGTAACCTCCCAGATAGTGGAACTCACTTCCTATCTGATGACCTAGATCTCACCATAATAGGTAACACATCTCATTTCTTCTCCAATGATTCTTATGTATTTATATTTAGAGCCATACTGTTAGCATAGAGATAATTTACACCTTTTACGTTGCTGTTATCTTGTTGGGAATTATTTTTAAACGTCAGCGCTCAAACCACCCAAAGCAGTAATTACATTAGTGTTTGAAAATCAAAACAATACTTTGGAGCACACAATTAAATGCTATAGTGCCTCGGAAAACACAAAAACAATGACTGCCGTGCCAACACTGGGGACACATTTTCCTGCTAAGATTGAAGTGCGAGCAAACATGCGTGGAAATAGGGGCACCTTTTGGGGCAACCATTCACTGCATGTAATAAATGTTCCATTTCATAACTGATTCTGCACTGTTGACTGAGAACTACTGACTTAAAGTTGAAGTTGGTGTTAAGGATTGAATCGTGTTCCCCTAATGGATGCTGATGCCTTAACCCCTTGGTGTGAAGCTATGGCAGAATACTTGATGGAGAAAAGTAAGGGAAGAAACATCTATTCAGGCTTACTGTTTGAAAGACATCATGGCAGAGAACGCCTGCTATGGGTGGGGCTGTTAGCAGCTATGACAACGGGAGGGGGAGGCAGTGGGTCCCCTCACTTTGGTAGTCAAGTAGAGATCCAGAGTTAGAGGTAGTGCTGGCCCACAACCCACAATGCACACTGCCCCAGAAACACACTTTGTCTTGCTACACCCCAGTCCTTCTAGTAATCCACCAAACGTAACTTAAATTTTAGTATTCACACACACAAAAATGACCAAATTCTCAATACCAAAAAACAACCTAAAGTCCCCAAATTTTTTACGTGTCTATGATCTCCTGAATCGGCACCAGCAGTTGGGGAGCATGTGTTCACACACAGGAGCCTGTGGAAGCATTTCACATTCAAGCCATGACAACCTGTGTCTGTGACCTTATTCGGAAAGATGGTCTTTGCAGATGGTCAATGTGAGGTTACGGGGTGTGTGTGTGTGTGTGTGTGTGTGTGTGTGTGTGTGTGTGTGTATGACCCACCGTAACTGGTGTCCAAATAGAAAGGGGATATGTGGACACATGGGCAGGCATGCACATAGGGAACACACTGTCTGGAGGCACAGGCAGGGAGCAGTTTGAGCGCCGCAAGTCGAAAAACACCAAAGGTGGCCACAGACTTCCGGAAGCCAGGAGTGAGATGCAAGGTGATTTTCCTCTGTGGTCCTCAGAGAGAAATTACCCAGCCAGCGCTTTGATATTGGACTTTAAATCTCCTGCACTGTGTCAATACGTGTCCATTGTTGGCGCTACCTATGCTTTATTAAGGTTACATTAGTGATCCCGCACAGCTGGTGTCTGGTTCTGTGCCTCGGTGGAATTACTTTCCCGCTTACAATCTGTTTAGCAGAAATGTCACAATTTCTTGCCTGCATTTCTACTTGAAGCAGCTCTGGGTTTGACTGTTCCTGCTTCTCCCATGCCCCCTCTTCTTGTTTGGAATATAACGGATAATGCTCTCTGCGAGATCCATGCGGGACGGAAGGACCAGCAAGAGGTGGACGAGAGAGATTCGGACAGGGGTATGGGTAAGGACAAAATACAAAGGCGTGGGAGTCATGAAGGAAAGCCAACATCACTTTGTGCATGAACTTAAACCCATAATACAATTTAGAAATTAAATAAACAGTTGAAAGTGAAAATTAATAAAAGAGGATCAACAGGCTTTTCCCACTGACTCATACTCAAGGTTGTTGTGGGAGTAACTTCCGCTGCCTCAACCAATAGTCGCTGAAATACGAGCCCACAATGCAGCGGGGAGCGACTTCCGCTCCGTCAGCCAATAGCCGCTGAAATACCAACCCACTGGGGCATGGTATATTTCTCTTTTAAAAAGAGAAACAAATCCGGATCAGGCTTTCTTGATTTCGGCTCTTGTTTCCGATGCTTGGTTTCCGGCTCCTGCTCCCGGCTCCTGCTCCAGCAACTAGGCTCCCTTCCTGACGGTTTATAGTATATGTAAGTTTTACCCCCCAAAATAAATAACCCATTAAAACATAACTGATATGGGATTAATTCGCCAATACAAGGTCAACTCACAGGAAACACAAGCAAGCAAGGGGTTCAGAAGCAGAGTGGAGGCAGAGGCTGAGGCCTCTAGTCTTTGGTCCCTTTTCTGAAGACCATAGCTGCTGGTGGATTCCATAGGTGACACTGTATAATACCATGTCCCTTTGAGCAATCCCTTCCATTCAAGGTCACGGTGATAACCTAACACTTGTCCCTACAGAAAAAAGCCCCAAATGTATCTCACCTTCAGTGAGTGGCAATTCTATTGAATACGGAAGTCCAGTATGGATGACATGTGAAATTGGAGCCAAACATACATTCTTAATTCCCTGGGGCGGTTCAAGAACTCTGTCTTCTTTCCACCTAGAATCATAAATGTGAATGCCCAAAAGATCTAATCAGGATTATTGAGGATGCACCCAGTGGCGATGCTGGGACTTGAACAGCATGCCACAGATAAACAGATGACAACCAATCCACCGTGGGGGGTTCTTTGCCAGTTGGGAATGTATACTTAGTATACGTAGAACTGAGTTTTCAAGCAAGAGAAGCCAGGACTCACCAAGACCTTTATATGAATGGGTGTCCTTTGTAGTCCCATGTAGGCCATTATTGAGACAAATAATCAAACACCTAAGCATGCTAGTTAAACTAGTTTTGCTGACTAGATTTGCATAACAGGCCCCGCATCTGTGACATCTGCCTTAGGTCTCTCAGACTGCCAGGAATGACCTAGAGACTTCATTCCCTATAGCTACGTTAAGGTGAGCCCAAGTTTCCACTGTATTTGTTAATAGCGAAGAAGGCATCCATACTACTTACAAAATCTACTTTTAAAGATCTTTTCTAGATCCCTAGGTTATTGTTATTTCCAAAATATAAAATAGAATAAAATTGTGCAAAATAAAATCTTCTTTAAGGATTTAGCTCTCTGAGTACCCTCCACCTTGCTCTTAAAATCCACCGATACTTATTTTACTTTTTAAAGGGGCCGTGTAACACAGTGACTCCTAGCCAGGCACCAGCCCCAGGGTCTTGTTTAGAATGGGCTGATTCCTGCTGGGGCAGCAGACACACTGAAGCTCACCAGCCAAGCGCACACAAATTATTTCTTGCTTAGACAATGTCCTCTGTGGGTCAGGCCACTCTCTGGAGTTCCTGCTTGCTTGCCATCCAAGCTGCACGAATGTGGTGCAGCCACCAAATCAATCTCAGTGCCCCAGGGTCTTGGCGCCAGCGAGCGTGGCTTCCCTTTGGAAGTACGTGTGTGTGTTGTTTCTGCTCAAAATCTGTTGGTTAAAAAAATTTATTCCTTACCCCTGCCTGACCTGAAGGAGCATATAGAGGCAGTGTTCCTCAGAAAGAAGAGGAACCAGGAGCAGCGAGCCCCACTCAATCCTCCTTATGTGTCTAAAAGCACTGCCGTGAACTATTTCTTTTGCCTACAGGAAGCTCAGAGATTCTAATTCTAGGAAAAGCCTTTTCCCGAAATATCTTCCAGGTATTTTCCCTTTAGCAGGCCGTGATCTTTATTATTTTAATAGTCCTATTGTTTGCACTCTTTGTTTTCAGCAGGCTGCCTCTGAATCATATGGGAAGAGTAAGAGAGAGCATAACCCAGCAAACCAGTTCATGGAAATCAACAGAGACAAGGTAAGTGCACAGATGTTTGCTTCTCAGCTGCGGCTGCCGCTTCCTTCCTCAGGCTGCTCCTGCGAGGAGGAGCCAGGATGACAGTAGCTACAACCAAGTTCTACACTTGGTGGGAGGTGGGGCCTTCCCTGTCCTAACTCCGTTGTACTAGGTCTTTCCAGCCAAACTGATCAAACGTCTGTGTTACGTAAGAAGGTTATTTAAGTGATGGGTTCCCAGGATGATGGCAGCTTTCACGCTTAAAAAAATAAAATGAAATAAAATAAAATAAAAAAAAACCCTGCATCTGGGCTGAAGGCTGGCAATCAGGAAGGGCCTGGGCAAGGCCTATACCAGAACATATCTGCCATGCAAGTTCAGTTCTACCAGTGGAAATCCCTCTTGAAAGAGGAAAGTATGGTAAACTCCCAATTCACCCAGTCCACGGTGGGAGATGATAATTCTCTGAGAAATATCTAAGAGCATTTGCTGTTGCTCTCCTTAGAGTTTCAGCGATTAGATGGGGACCACCCACAGACGAGGAGAAATTTCCGCTGATTTAAATGCTAATTTCATCCACTACGAGCCTCGCAGAAATGTCTAGAATAATGCTTGGCTGTATATTTGGGCACCACAGCCCGGTCAGTTTGACATCAAATTAGTCATGCTCCTCCCTCTTGCAAATCCATCACCAGCGTCTTAACTTCTTATGGGTCCGCTGGATACCGACAGCATGTTTGCTCCCCTTCTCCGTCTGCCGTCATTGGCATCCGGCCAGTTCTTCTCAGGACTCCCCTTTCATTGCGGTCTGTTCCCCAGGTTCTGGAGGTAGTTAGCTCCACTCCGGCAGTTTCGTCTTAGCTGTCCCTCTGCTGGGACGACTTGGGCATCTTAGGAAGCTTCCAGTCTCCCAGTGATTATAAGCATCTCGGTGGGAGAGAAGGGAGACATTTCTGTAGTCTTACTCACGTGGCCAGGGGATTCCCTTCACTTTGTTCTATTCAGGGGTTACACATGAATGGAGGATTCCTTCGCCAGAACCGTGGCTCTCAGTGTAGCTCTGTTGGAGGCTGATGGTTGCTCTAAAGAGGAAAAACCCAGAGGAAGGAGATTGTCCTTAACGCTCTGCCCTGGGAAGGGATTAGACTACTGTAGGACCCTGCTATTTCTTAAAACAGTGACTTCTGATAAAGCGAGACTACCCCATTTTTTTTTCTGTATGGTCTTACTTTCCACTCTGATTCTCTGTCATGTTGTGACACCCCCAACGGTGACCTCTCCAGGGAATGAACAAGAAAGCTATGAATCTTGAATATCTAGTCTTTGTTGCGAATTGAAACTAAACCATCTCTCATGTTTTGAATGTTGGGATTTGCAGAACCTCTAGGAGTTGGGGCTTAGCTGGCAGCAGTAGGCCACTAGGGAAGGGTATTTGAAGGTCAGAGCCTAGTTCTGGTTGAGGTCCTACTCTCTCTGCTTTTGGGCCTGATGTCATATGAACAGAGGCTGCCATCCCCCTCCCCCGCCATTGTTCTGTGCTCAGCCATGCTGATGGGCATGTTGAGTGGAGGCTCTCTGGAACGAAGAGGACCAAATAAATCTTTTCTTTTATGAGATGGGTATATCAGGCACTTTGTCATGAGAAATATTACCAACGCAGCTTCTGAGCTGTGAGCAAAAATATTTTTATGTATAAGCTAACCATCCTTATGTATTTTGTTATAGCAATGAAAATGGACTAATATTTTTATGTATAAAGTACCCATCCTTAGGTATTCTGTTATAGCAATGAAAAATGGATTAATATTTTTATGTATAAAGTACCCATCCTCAGGTATTCTGATATAGCAATGAAAAATGGATTAATATTTTTATGTATAAAGTACCCATCCTCAGGTATTTTGTTATAGCAACGAAAACAGGCTGATATAATCACAGACTTGTTTGACCTTACGGTCTTTTGGTCTGAAGGTCTTGGTCCCATCACTAATCCTGCAGAATTTATTATGAACTTGGCATAGATTTGGAAAGCATAGGACGGGTGCACTGAATGTGGTAGAACAATAACAAAGGTTGTATTATGTTTGTTGTAACTGCAGCTCCTTGTGACTTACTGCACAATATATGACAAGGGCACTCCATGTGTTACTTAGAGGACAAGCCACTTGGCCAATAAAAAAGCCATGCTTCAAAGACATGAATCCAGACACTGGATAGCACACAAAACAGTAGGACGATAGTGAGCAGCCATCTATGAGGCTTCTCTACTTCCCATCACCCAGACTGAGGAGCTGGCGTGCAAGGTAACCCTTCAGAACTTCCAACTATATGATAATGTTTCCAGCAAACTGCTGTTCAAATTCTTGCAGATCTCAAACTGAAGAGAATTAAAGGGACATTACTTTTAATAAAGTCATATTTTTAATTTCTAAACAGTGTAGGAAGCAAGCAAATTTGTTACATCTTTAAACAAAAGGAACACCTGCCTTCAAGTTCACACTATAGTCTCGGGCACAGCTTCCCCTGGCAGAGCAAGGGATTATGGGTAAAGATAACATTCTCTTTCAGAAACTGCGGGAGATTTTTATCTTGCTAGCATTGGCATAGCACCCTCAGACTCAGTAGGAAAATGGTAAAGTTAAGGTTTCCCATCCCTGAGAGCATATCAGATTTTTCTGCTGCAGAGCAGCCAGGACATTATGGAAGCCAGGGAGCAATGAGAAGTCCCCTCTAGCCAAAGGCCTTCACTGCTACAGTCTTTGTCTCTTTTCTAGGTCTTGTTCTGTGTGTCTGTTGGTAACAAACAAATGGCTCAGTAATTTAGGAGTGAGTAGCTGTTGTCACATAAGGGAACAGGTCACCTTATATCTATTTATTCTATGAGCAAAAACTCTCTTTCTCTTAGTCATTGGCTTCATTGCTTAGCCCTCACTCATTTTTATTATCAAATATTAATTGGACATATTGATGAGCTACAGTGTGATGTTTCAGCACACTCTTATGCAATATACTGATCAAATCAGGGCCCTAAGCATCCTCTCTCCTTGTCATCCCTCTATATTTGGAGCTTTTGAGGCTCTCTTGGCCTTCATGAACACATAACAGGTTATCTGAACTACCGCCATCCCACTGTGCTGTTGGACACCAACATTCATTGCTTCTGTTCAACCCCATCATTTTGAATTTTTATGTCCTTTTTTTTCATGAGGAAAAGAAGAGGAGCAGCAAACCACACCATGGTCTTTCACATAAAATAGATCCAACAAGGCCTTTTGACAATAAAACCTGGGAACTTGTAGACATCAAGACAATTTAGAGAATTCTATTTTTTTTTTGCAGTGCTCAGCACCTGATGAAAAGTGCAAGAGCCAAATTTGGGAGATGATTTGGATTTCATATAGTTTCTTTAAAAAAAATGGGACTGGTGCCTCTGGAATATTACAGACCAGAGCCACTGTTTCTTTATTGTCTGCTACTTAAAAGTCAGGTACATATACATGCACATTTAGACTAGTCAATTAGTTCTGTTAGATTTGCTAAGACAAAAGACCCTTAACATAAAAAAAAGCCAGCCAGTTCTAATTCCATTCAATTTTCTCTATCAGTCTTGAGACAGGAAAGTGTCTGTGAAGGAACCTATAGGGGAGCTGATGTCTTATTATAGGTTAAGATGCAAAGAGAAAATGACCTACTTTAGACAAACTCACAAGCTCACGCTTCACTAACTTATATTTAAGGATGCTGAAGTAACATTTTAGGTTTATTTTAGAACTCTTTGAAATTCCCAGCAATGGCTGAAAATCTGGAGACCCTAAAATGGATCAATGTCCTATTTTTTTTTTTTTTTAAAGAGAGGGAATTTCTGGTTAAGTTGCAGAGAAGATCTCCAGGGTGTGGTTCCCAAGTGTTTAGAAGCACGTGTAGAGGTCATCAGCAGCCAATCTTATTCCTCATTTTCATTCTAGGGTGTTCAGAGTGTGCGTGCGTGCGTGTGTGTGTGTGTGTGTGTGTGTGTGTGAGAGAGAGAGAGAGAGAGAGAGAGAGAGAGAGAGAGAGAAGGTGGAATGGGTACACTGATACGTATATACATACTTAGGTACACATGTACATAGGAGCATACTCTTCTCTGCCCACATCGTAAGCTGCAATATCCTTTGTTTTTTACCCCAAAACTTTTCAGGAAACCCTCTTTACCTCTCTCAACATGTTTTGCCAACACTTTCTCCAGTGGCGGTGTACTCTGGGTACCAGTCAATTAGCAGAAGGAATTGGAGCATCTTTGTCAATCCTGCGGAGGCATGCACGCTGCGTGGGAGCACAGCGCAGGCTTCTCTTTGAGGCTGCTTGGGCGGTCGGTCCTATCTTTTCCTGTTCTCCCCCACCTCCTTACCACAGGGGGATGTCAGATATCAACACCATGGAGTGAATTAGAGCTGTTGATATCGCAGGCATCTTAGGGGGGGAAGGGAAGGTGGTCTCTGCAAAGGACCCGTTTTTGGCAACCCCTCAAATAATATCAAGTCAGCAACTCTGTGGTTCCAGTCCTGGAGGATAGCATCTCTTGAGTAAATATTTTTAAAGCCACAAAATGAGCTTTGCAAAGGATAAGAAAAGCAAAACAAAAGGCTGTTTCATATTCAAGATTTCCATCTCTGGCCTTGGACCCATGCCTAGTTTTATGAAAATACAGTTATCCACCCTGCAATCTACTCCCCCCCACAATCCTATATTGAATATCTATAGAAATACGATTTTTTTCAAGCTGAATTATTGAAAAAATTCTTTATTTTTCTTCATTAAAAACCTCTTTAAAAATCTAAGTGTGCTTTATTGTCACCTCAGAAAGCGTCTCATTTTGTTTCACTCCAAAGCCAATAGAAAGCTGGCTTTATCTTACGACAATGTGTTGGGAATTAGGCCCCATATAATGCATGAATTGATATAGGAAGCCGAGTCAAAAAGCTGGAATCAGACTGCAATTCCTTATTTCATGTTGTTGCGTAACTCCCATCAGCATTTTGTAAAGGAAAATACTCGTTAGAGAAAATTTCCATCTGTATTTTGTAATCTGTGCTTGTATCTGAAGATTCAGCATTGGCACACCAGTATTTTTTTCAGTTCCGTGTGGTGCTTTGCTCCGCCCATGTAAACCTTACACCGAGGCTTAGTTCCCTGCTCAGGGTGTTACTTGGTTCCACTGTCCAGGTTTAATAAATTGTGCTGTGTGGAGGGTAGGTTTTATATGGTTGTGCGCTTACCTAGCCTCTAGAGAATAAAACAAAATGTCTTTTATTTCTAGTGCTGTTAGCTTTGGTCTTGGAAGAACATTAAACACAAATGCTCCCATTGCACTATTTCCCCCCTTTAAATGATCACATCTTTAAACACACCAACATAATGGAAAACCTTGTTGTTGTGTAGTCTTCAGAATCTTTGCACAGGAACATAAAGAATAACAGGTCAAGATAAGCCAATGGGAAGGACATGTTCACAGGCCACCTGGCAGAAGTCCTACAGTAATTAGTCAATGGTATCTGGTGGAATTTCTGGAATCGGTTTGCTGTTTTACTTCATGATGGAGCCAAAAGGAAGAGAAAAAAATGCCTGGAATTAGTGGAGGTGAGGGGTTCATCACCCTAAGCTCCAGTCAGCTCTTAATTAACAGTTTGTTCTCTCCTGGAAAGAAAAAGTGTGTTGGTAGTGCTAACACCACATAGACTTTTAGTTAAAATTTAATAACAAGTGATAATTAAAATAATAAGGAGTTCCGACTCTCAGGAAGGGTTGAAGTGAGAAAGGTGTTTTCCAGGGCACAGCATATGCTATGTGCGAGAGGGGCACCCAATTAATAAACAGTTGTGGACTTGCCTGACGGTGTGGAGGGGAACGGGGCGCTTTCTGCTGTTACAATGGATACTTCTAGGAGTGGAAACACTAATCACAGCCAGATGTTGGTTATTATCCAAGGGCAAATTCTTGAGAGGGAACACACAGTCAGTGAGGATCACATATGCACAATTTGGAAAGAAGATAAGCAGAAGGTGCCGGAGACTCTTCCCAGTCCTTATTCCTTTTAGCACATCTTGAAGCCCTGATTCATCAGATTTGGGTTTAAATCCCCGGAGTAATGAAAATAAAAAAAAAAAAACCCTTACCATGCATTTAGACACTGCACAAATGACTATGCTCTAATCTTTCTTTTCTTCATGTGTATCATGGAGTCCCCACATCATCTTAGCAATTATATTTCAAAAAACAACAGGCAACACCATTTTCAATAGTTTTTTGATGATAGGGAGACATTTTAAATGGTATTTGCTGACCATATTATTCATGTTTATTTATTTATTTTACTATGGTTCGTGTATGATACCAGGCTCTCATTCTTAAGAGTTTATTTGGGAAAAAACAAATAAACAAACAAACACAAAACAAAAGAAAAATAAAAAAAGAGTTTATTTGGGATCTGAATCAGCAAATGAAAGAGAAGTAAGCCCCACAAGCAGTTTTTTTTTAAGAGGGTTTGTCATCGTCACATTATCCTCTTAATTACTCAATCACCTCTGCACCCCTATTTCTTCCCTCTTTCTCTCCCTTCGAACATGGTGGACAGCGAGGTCGGCAGGAGAGAAGAAGCCTGTTTCAGAGAGGAAATCAAGAGGCCAGTGCAGATGTGGAAATTGTTTGTTGCTTGTTTTTGTTTTTTTTGAGACAGGGTTTCTCTGTAGCTTTGGAACCTGTCCTGGAACTAGCTCTTGTAGGCCAGGCTGACTCCGAACTCACAGAGATCCACCTGCCTCTGCCTCCCAAGTGCTGGGATTAAAGGTGTGCGCCACCACTGCCCAGCACAGATGTGGAAATTTAATGCTTGAAAACTTTATAGATTTTCAGTGAAGATGCCAGAGTATATGAGGCAGGAGTTCAGGAGAGGGGACTAGGTTGTAGGTAGAAATTTAGAAGTCAAAAGTAAAGGAATATATTTATAGCTGTAAGATTTAATGAAATCCCTTAAGAGTGAGTGAAGACAAAGAAGACGAAAATGATGGACCAAATTCAGGGAACGGTAGCATTTAAAGGCTTAAAAATGAGAAAGAGGAAAACAACATTTAAATGTGTTATTCTAAGAAACCATCCTTTATTTTGGAGTTGGCATGGAGCATGGTTATCTCTTTCTCGAGCTTCCAAGAACATGCTCTCGAAGGTCTAGGTATCTGAGTTGTGTCCCTGGTGTTCTTATGGCAGTCAGTAAGTTACATTGCTGTTCCTAGAGACCGGGGGCTCTTAGGCTGGGTCTACCAAGGCCAGTGATGGAATACCAGACTGCAAAGATGGCAGCAAATGGGAGGGAGAAAATGGGAAACGCCGCTTGTGAATGAGACAGGGGCATCTAGAACTGAGCGTCCCACTAAATTGAAAACGTAAAACAGGCAGGAGGTCAGATAAACAAGGCCATCCTTATAGGCTCAGAAATGAAGTTGCCAGAGTGTATGTAGGCTGGTGGGTTGAAGCTGCTTCACGAACAGATCTCCTGAGCACTCTCCACAGTATTCCAGATCTGAAACATCTCACCTGTATTGGATAGAATCTGCTGGTGGCTTTTCCTACTCTAAAATGTGGCTGTTTCCTTCTGAGTATTCTCACTATCAACTCTGTCAGTTAAAAGCGCATCCACTGATTCCTGCTAAGGGTAAGACTCAGAACCAGATTTAATTAATATGACTGAGTGTCAATTCTCCGCCAGGCACCAGGCTGTTCAACTGAACACACGTCAGCCTTTTTCCAGGGATTAAACTGCCACCTCCAAAGGCAGAAGTCCACAGAATTGGCTGTTTTGCTGTGAACAAATCCCCCCCATCTATATGCAACATTTGCTTAGCAGTCTCATCTGGAAGAGCTGAGAATTTAGTGCCGTGTGGCTTAGAGGTGGTGTCAGGGGAAGTCTTCGCAGCTGGTTTTCTTCTCCCATGCAGAGAAGGACACTTCTGATACAGTGCAACAGGTCACACTCCAGGGAGGGAATAAATTGCAAACTATAAGCAAAGAATAAAAAAACCAAGTCATAAAACGCAAGAGCCAAGCACTGTCAGAAGGAAGAGACCCCGGGCGGCTGTTGTTAGGCGAGCTGGCTGTCTCCTCTGAGGCGAGGTGCTTCCTTTCTGGGCTGCGTTCTCAGGGTCCTCATATGAAGGACAGGGGTGAGGAATTTATTTTCAAAAGGTTAAATACCCAAAGAGCTCCCACTATCTGGGTCAAGGTGAAGCCTGTGAAGTACAATTTTGTTTTTGCCTTTAGTTTCCTTTCCAGCTAGAGCACATCATTATTGTGTGTGTGTGTGTGTGTGTGTGTGTGTGTGTGTGTGCGCACACATGTGTGGAGCCCAGAGAAACATACCAATTACCCTGCTCTATCACTCATTTCATTGTTCCTTTCCTTAGAGACAGGGTCTGTCACCAAACCTGGCTTGTTTGTAGTCAGCTTTTCTAACTTAGATTATCTCATTTCTCTTTAACTACGTTTTGCCTCTGGGCTGTTATCTTTCTTTATCCTATGTATCTGTATGCTTTTTGTCTTCTTACTTCGTGGCTAACTGTGTGGCTGGCTGTGTGGCTGGGTGGTTGACCCCTGGCATCCTCCTCTCCTTCTTTTCCTGCTACTTGCTTTTCTCTCTTCACCTAGGTTTCTCCTCCTGTTGATTCTCTCTGCCTGCCAGCCCCACCTTTCTCTGCCTTGCTATTGGTTGTTCAGCTCTTTGTTAGACCAATCAGGTGTCTTTAGGCAGGCAAAGTAGCACAGTTTAACAGAGTTAAACAAATGCAACATAGAAGAACGCAGCACATCTTTGCATCATTAATCAAATGTTCCACAGCATAAATGAATGTAACACATCTTCAACTAATATTCCACAAAAGCACAAGGCAAGCAAAACAACAGAAACTCTCTCTAAGGTGGAGGAACAGGAGGGGTTCAATGTCACTCACTTGGATAAGACTTTTCTGCTTGGTAAAACTGTGGTCTTGATGGCCTTCACCCTTGAGGTTAAAATACTTCAAACCATCCCATATAACTGGCAGTTTGTTTTTCCAGTATCACTTGCTCTTCGTAAGTTCTGACTGACTTACAGAATTTCTCTGGAATTTACCACTTAACACTTTGGTGTCCTTCCTATGACTTAAATATGATTTTTCCCTCTCTGAGTCATAGCTGCCTCTCAGTAGAACTTCATATTCCATAAAAAGGGGACTGATGAACCAGAGAGTTTGGGTGGTGAGAGGTTTTGTGATTTGGGAGACGTCTACACTTTGGTATGATGATTCTATTCACCAGATTCAATTAGAGATATCTTGGGATATTCACCAAATAGAATTAGAGATAGCTTGGGTTATTCACTGACTAGAAACAGAGGTAGCTTGGGCTCATTGCTCAGTTGGCAGAGGCTTTACCTCTAGACTTCTAGCTAGAATTCATATTAGTCTTAATCAGAGCCTTTGTCAGAACTGACCTTCAAACCTACCAATTGCGTTTCTTTTCCTGTGTGTGACTGGTTGCCTCTGTCCTCAGTGATCTACAGTTAAGTATGTTCATCGAGTCTCTACACATAGCTCCAATTTCTACTGAAACCATCTTCACCAATGTTTTTTCATGTATCACCTTACCCATGGCCCAGGTATATTCTCTTCTATGGGTTTCTCTTGTCTTCAGTTGTGATGAGGACCAGACCTCACTGCCACTCCCCACACAAACTTCATCCGTGATAAGCCGATACTGACAGAATACACTTGCTAATTCCCCACTATATTGAAAACATGGCTTCTCTGTGAATGATGCAAGATTTCCATTGGCTCCTCTTAAATGAAGGATGGCGCCCATATTCTCTACAGTGAGCTTCTGCAATTCTATTCTTCTTTGATCTCCTGTAGGAAAAGTTCCATCACTCACTAAAGATCCTGGCATGTGTGATGACATCTTTTCCCCTTGTTTCCATCACCTAATTTCCGATTGGTGAGCTCTCCACATTGAATAAAATTGTGGGCACTATTTCATCACCATCCTCTACAACACAATTAGACCAGTCTCCTGGTTGACTGGGTATGGCTTTTGTTTGAAAGTATAGAAAGGTGGCTATTTATATGTTGCAGTTGATGTCTATATACATATATATACTAATACATAATATAATATATTGTATTAGTATATTATATAATATATTAGCATATTATACATTATATTATATTATATATTATATTATGTATTAGTATATATGCATAATACAATATATATATATACTGTATTATATTATGTATTAGTATGTTTTTTAAAATAATTGGGTTCATCTTGATCTTTACCTTCTATTTACCTCATAATGGGAACAACAACAACAACACACACACGTGTGCGTGCGCACACACACACACACACAACCTCAACACTTGTTTGTCAGCAGGAAAGAGGCAGTATTTTAGAAGTTTACAATCCATCTTTGGGATTGTTCCAGAGTGTGCCCCAGGGTTAACACGCATTAGTGACACTACAGATGCATTTTCTATGGACCTTGTGGCCTGTGGTTTTCTCTGACGCAGCTGAATATACTCCTGGCTTCTTGGATCCTGCGGCAGTGCACCTCCATGTGCTCCCCGGTGGCCATGAAGAAGAAATTATCATTATGCTACTGGACACTGGGCTGAGCTATGTGGTTCTTCACGAGGGCTGTTCTCCGGATGCACAGCAAGTTGCCTTTCTTAACCCATTCAGTACCTGTCTAAACGGCCTTCACTCAAGCTTCCCAGTAGAAAATTCAACTCCCTTTTGGCTTTGACTTTCCATCAATCTCCTACATCAGTGGGGGCTTCTGCTTTCTACATTCCCATTCTTCTTTACTTCTTGAGACAACTTATTCTAGCAGGTTCTAGAAATTGTGACTGAGCACAGTTTCAAACTGCCCCAGCTTTTCAGCCTTTCTAAAATTTCCTTACCGGACCTCTCTGCTCTCCCCCCACACCCCCAGACACTTTGTCTTTATTTTCTAAACACTGTGCTTCTCTGCTTCGATGCAGGACCCTTTGCCTGCCTTTCTATCCTGTTTTCCCCATCAGTTCTGGTGTTTATGGGAAGCCTATCCTTGAATTGTTTTAAAGCTTATTATTGCCAAGCTCAGGAAAAACAAACATTTTCTCATTACGATTTCTCACTGCTTTCGTTCCCATGCCAAATACTTCACATTGTTGCTGAAAACTAATGTACATCTCTAGCTCAGAACTTTTCCTCAATCTTTGGACTCATTTTGAAAGCTATTTCCTGCTTATTTCTAGCTTTTGCTATTCAGCAAGCATAAACTGAACTGATTATCCTATATGTGAGTTACCTTCTGCACAGCCAATGAGCTACAGAGCCAATACAGCTGTCTTTGGGTCCTTTAATTCTCTTAGGTCTCATATTTACTGATTCGAAAATGCCCGTTTATTTCTCCTTGCTCTCTGTCAATGATTTTTCAACTATCTACTGATAATCTATCATGTTTATCATTCATGATTATTTATATATAATAAAAGTTCGTCCTCAAAAGTTTATATATAGTGAATTGGTTAAATAAAGTATAAGTAAGATTTAGGAATAGGGTAAAGTCTAATTTCCTAGAAAGAGAAGCGTGATTTGTCAGGGCCCCGATGCTTAATGACTTGAAGCTTGTTATAATTAAGCTTGAAATTTGGTGCCAAGCATTTGAGTAGCTAAAGTGAAAACGAGTCTCAATTTTTTTGCCTAACTTTCCCATGAGAGAAAATGGAGACATCCTTCAAGCTCTGGAGCCTTGAATTGCCACAGCTTTATTATTTTCCCCCTTTAAGTTACGGCTAACCTTACACTCACCTTAAGTTGGCAAATATCTTCTGAACATTTAATGCTAACTTATTTTAATAAAGAAAACATCCTTCCCAATGTTCCCCAACTGACTGAAGCTTAGAATCTGCAGTCTATGCAATGGTCACTAGTCCCCTATTTGCTGTACAGTTGTGTGTGTGTGTGTCTTTTTAATTAATTATATTCCTTTGCTGAGGTTATAATGTGCTTTGTATGTGGTCTAAGCCACAATCTGTGGCTATGTTCGTGTCTGAGGGTCGTGCTGCCTCTGAGGCCATGCCTGCATTGCTGCATGAGGTGATGGTGTCATCTGGGCCTGGGCTACTACTAAGGGTCTTGTCTAGGTCATTGGACCTAGAGCATCCTGGGTTTGAGTTGATGTCCATGGCTTCTGTTACCACCAAGGACCCTGCAGATGCCTGGGGTCTGGTCAGTCACCTGAGACCATGTTGGTATCCAAGGGCCATGCAGCGGTCAGAGCCATTTTTATCCGGGTGACCTGTGCTGCCACTAGGGCAATGGTGGCATCTTGGCCTGAGTTGCTCCCAAGGGCCATGTCTGCAATTTTAGTTCTGCTGCAGCTGGGGTCTATAGTAACCACATGGGGCTATAGTAACCATGCCTGTTGAAATCAGAGGGAAGGGCTGAGCCAACCCCACCCTTCACTGGCCCTGGGATAGCTGGCCCCGCCCCCATGGGAGAGCTGTCCCTGTACTTAGGAGATATGCCCCCACTCCTCACCAAGGGTTTGAGAAAGCAGGCTTTAATGGCATGGGCCTAGGACAGCTGGCCCCGCCCCTCACCTGAAAGGGCAGTTCCAGTGGCCCAGACTGACCTGCTCAGTTACCACTCAGAAGTACATCTTGGAGTTTAGATTGGTCCACCCTAACATCTACCCCATCTATAAGCCTCTGGAGTGTATGAAGGGACTGGTCCTGCAGAACTGTCACCCCAGAATCCTCATGACTCGTGTCAAAAACAGGATCTCCGAGGGGAGTTTAAGTGAGGGTGCAGTGATGCTGCTGTGTCAGAGGCCAGAGGCCTTGAGTCAAACCAATGATTCATGGCAGTGAACATGTGTGCGTGAGTCTGATTGGACAAAAGGTTACACAGTGTGACACACTGCAGTTCTCAGTGCTACTAGGACGAATGAGGAGGGGCTGGAAAGAGGGGAAAGATGGAGGAGCATGGTGGTTTTTCTGTTGTTGTGGTTTTGTTTTTAATTAAATATTTGTGGAGTTTTATTTTGGGAGGACATTGTAGCAGTGGGGGCAGATATAGAGGGACTGGGAGGTGAGTGAGATTAGGGTGCATGATGTGAAATTTCCAACGAATTGTGATATATATATGTGTGTGTGTGTGTGTGTGTGTGTGTGTGTGTGTGTGTGTGTGTGTGTGTGTAGGAGGTCCTTCTGTATTTGTATTGCTTTCATTGGTTGAATAAAGAAACTGCCTTGGTCTTTTGATAGGGCAGACTTAGGTAGGCAGAGTAGACAGAACAGAATGCTGGGAAGAAGGACAGTGTGGTGGATTCCATGATTCTCCTGCCTGAGATGGTTGCTGGTCAGACTCATACTGGTAAGCCACAGTCAAGTGGTGATACACATTAATGGAGATGGGTTAATCAGGATGTGAGAGTTAGTCAATAAGAGGCTAGAGCTTATGGGTCAAGCAGTAATTTAATTAATACAATTTCTGTGTGGTTGTTTTGGGGGTTAAGCTAGCCAGACAGTGGGATGTGACCCACTTCTCCTCTTACAACAATATTTAAAAATTTTAAAATGATTTTTTTTCAGTCTTGTTTCTATTTCTCAAAGAAATATTCTCAAAACATTGTAAAAAACAGCAGACTGGAGTTGGAACAGAATTACATATCAGAGACTTAATTGTCTCTAAAATGTATTCTATTTTTAACTCAGATCTGCCTAGATAAGTTCATGGCCTTTGGGGGACTGTCTCATCAACCCCAAATATCATAAGTCGATGTAGAAATCTTGAAGAATTTGACCTGTGTTGACTCTGTTGTTGGAATGTGAGAGTATTGTCTTCAGTAAGTGCTCCTGAATGAAGCTATGGCTCTACAATAACACCACTTAGCCTACATGTAGACACAGAATAGAGTAATAGTCCTCGCATTAAAGAAAATATGAAGCACAGTGTTCATAGATATGCTATTATCTCCATTACTGATACTGAGTCGGTAGGATGTGCATTTTCTGAACCTTCTAAATATGGTGCAGTGGTGAAGAGGTCAGGTTGTGGCAACAGACAGACTGGATCAAAATACTGGTTCTGCTTTCTGATAATTTGTCTTGGACAACTCTCTCACCCCTCTGAGATCAGATTTGAAGCATTCAAATGAAATGACATGTGAAGAACTTGACATAAAATGAATACACGTTTAATGAGGGTTAGCATGCCCATGATTATAATCGAACATCACGTAGAAGCCAGGGGCAGGAAGGGGGGATGAGTGCCACACAGGAGATAAAAGGATGAGTTTGGAAGGCTCATGTAAAAGAGGTGTTTCGGGACTATGTATGTGCATTAATGAGAGTGGTCTTGGGTCAGGGTTTGGATTACCGTACTGTCTGATGTACTAAAACCTGATATGAGCTAGCCGATGTCACCTCCTAGCTACAGGAGTTGTGACCCTGTTCAATGAAGTAGCAGCTAGTTTTCCTAGAAGCATTAGCACAAAAGAAGAACACTTCTTATAGCCTTGTCTCCCTCTGGATTCATTAGGACAAGATCTGTTCTCCAGTCTCTAATGGAGGTCAGGAATACTTCTGACCTTGGACTTCATAAGACTATTGCATTGTACTTGACCTGTCTGTGGTGTTTACAGAGTTGACTAGCCCCTCTTTCTTTTTTTTTTAAGCCTTCCTAGCCCCTCTTTCTTGAAGGATTCTCCTTATTTAAACCATCTGAATTCTCTCTTAACTTCTCAGATCTTTTTACTTTCGTTCTGAGAAACCAATGTCCCTGTGTTCCCTTGAGTTTGTGTCTTCGTTGACCCCATTAGCTATCCATATTTCCTAGAATTGACTAGTTGTCTGGCATTCTCACACTAATTATCTCTGGTACATCCAAAATTCTAGAGCTAGTCCACCATCAATAGGCAAATAACTTCAAGTCTGTTTACAGAACCTGGAGACATCTCTTGAGCTACTTTGATCTATTCACAAGTAACTGTGAAAAAAATCTACAATGAAGCCATGAAAACAGAATGGGGACTGAGCTATAGCCATCAAAACAAGTAGGGGTTCATTTCATGCAGGGGTTCACATGGTCTCAGGCATTATTTAGCACCATATCAATGTGGGGTTACCTTGATGAGAAAGAACCAATGCGGGATGTGGGTGTCGAGTCACATGATTCCTCTCAGTTGTTACCTGTGTGACTTTGAGACTGTGATACTCCCATCCTTACACTGAAATAATAGACACTCTTTTAAGACTATCTTGTCTGTTAGGACACGTGTGATTCCAGGATGCACACATGTTCTGTGTTAGATTTCACAGACTTCCCTTTTGGTATATTTTGCCTAAAAAGAGAGAGAATTCCGTGTCTCTGGTTTTGATGAGCTTGGGTTACAGCATCTTTCCATGTCAATATTTCATTTTGAAGTACCTCTTGCCTACTGGTTTAATCCTGCTTTCTAGAACATGTGTGGTACTGTTTCCTTGGAAACCTGGCCTTTATAGCATTGATTAGAGTACTCCAAGGCTTTCCATTATATTCCAGTACTTTCTTACCCTCAAGACTACAAGTGTCTAACATGTTAGTATTAGCTGTTAATTTTTAGCAATATGTTGCCCACATTTAAATACATGAATTACTTTATAGACATTTTTTTGTGGGGAGAGGAAGAGAAACAGTTATTTTTCCCCCCTCTGTAGTTTTGCTCTGAGCTATAATCTATGAGGACCCTATTTTCTGTAATCAAGAAGTAGGTTTTCTCCTGATGAATAATTAAATAGCGACAAACTCCAAAGACACATGTTTCTTTTAGGGTTTTTGCTTGCCAGTCCAGGTAACAGGAAGATTCTCTGTGGAGAAACTACAATTCCCAAACAATGAAGTGGTCTGAAAACAGAATTGCAGCCTGTCATCTCCAGCTGATGGAAGCCAGTTATTTTCTTTCTTTGCCACGCTGCTTCCTTTGAGAATGCCTTGATCTCTGTAAAAGCCTTCCAAACCCCAGTGTTAGTTTTCCTGATGTTATCAAGATTTTTGACTTCTTTAACCCCATCCTCCCAAAACAGGGAGATCTGGGGGACTTGATCTCTAGTTTATTACTCTTGAATTTTTCTAAATTAGTTTATTAAAAAATGGATATACAGAGACAAAACAATAACAAATTAAAAATAACATTTTTCTGTTATATGCCTTTTAATCATATGTATATTATTATTATTGTATATTTTATTTTTATTTATTTTTATTTTATGTGCACTGGCATTTTACCTGAATATATGTCTGTGTGAGGGTATCAGATCTTGGAGTTACAGATAGTTGTGAGCTGCCATGTGGGTGCTGGGAATTGAACCATGGTCCTCTGGAAGAGTAGTCACTTCTCTTAACCACTGAGCCATCGCTCCAGCCCCTTATCATTGTATTTTTTCAAGACTAGATGTCACTATGTAGCTCTGGCTGTCCTAGAACTCACTGTACAGACCAGACTGACCTCTAACTTACTGAGGTTTGCCTTTTTCTGCCTCCCAAGTGCCGGGATTACAGGTGCGCTCAAACCTGGCTCATGCGTAGGTTATTAAGATGTACATTCCTGATTTCTGCTTTTTCCCCTTGCAATCTTTTCTGTATCTAAACAAGCATACATTTAAAACAACTCATATACCAGTTTCCAAACATGTTTTGTTTTTATTGTGTAGTTTTCATAAATACATAAAAATCCAAGACCTACAGTTGCCATTGGATGTGTTAAAAACATAATGTTTAATTACTATTTATGTGTACACGTGAAGGTTTGTGTGTTCATATGCACAGGTATGGGGGGCATGCATATCTGTGTGCACATTGGAATCAGAGGTTAACTTTGGATGTCATTCCTTAGGAACAGTCCAATTAAATTAAATTTTTTTTTGAAAGACAGAGACTGTTTTTGTAACTTGGGCTCACTGATCCTCCTACCTCTGCCTCTGTAGCACTGTGAGAGGTCACTCCAACACCTAGGCTTTTACATACGTGCTGGGAGTCAGACTCAGCTTCTCCAGTTTGTATGACAAGCTCTTTATTAAGAGTCATTCCTTCAGCTCCCAAAGAAAATGTTCAAAACACACCAATCTCGGATTCTCCTTGAAACGTAAGGAGTAAATAACGGATATATACTGCTGTGCTTTATGTAGGATTTGTCTGCGCCTCAGTTCTGTAGAGTGAAAAATTTTAGACTTTATAAAGATAAACAGTAATGGGAGAAGGTCATGGATACTCATCACTAAGGATATGGCTGTTTCTAGGTCCCCTACATTTTAGATCCCCGTGTCCTGCCTATACTCTGGGGAAGAGAGTCTATGTGGTATAAGAACATTGTTCGGCAAATCAGCACATCCTCCTATTTTCCCTGGCCACGTGTAAAACTTGCATGCCATTTTAATCACCTTCATGGCCCTCACTTTCTTTATTTATAAAATGAACACAGGCTTATAGTAGTTCCTGTTCACATGAAAGGTCATTAATGAGCATCTGACAAGAAGATTGATAGGATAGTAGATTAGCTTCAAAATGAGTTGAAGAAGGACACACATGATGGGCATATGACAGGTGACAATGAAGAGGTTAGTGAGTCCAGAGGCACATCAGCGTGTGACTGTCGTCATGAAGGCCTTCTCATTGTTCAGAGAAGAGGTGGAGGAGCGTGGGGGCGGCGTCCATGTATGCCTTCACTTGTACCAGCTCGGTTCTCTTTCAGGCTCCGAGGAATGCTCTCATTGACTCATGGAACTGAATTCTTGGCTACATCCTCTTTCTTTATCCACTTTCTTTATCCATTTGAAAAGCTAGTGCCTTTCCTGGCAGATTTGCTTATTCTTGACATGAATTGCATAGAGTATTCCATGCTGTGTATTTATTCTTCTCTTCTCCCTATACCCAGATCTATCCTAGGAAGGAGAAATAAGTCCCAAAGAGCACAATACTGATTGAGTCCAATAAAGTAAGTTCTAGAAAGTAAAAACTTCACCATGATTAATTTGGTGGCATTCATCCATTAATTATCTGGTCTTCATATTTGTAGAACTGTAAAGTCTCCAGGTTTTAAAACACAATATGCAAATGAATATTAGATCATTGATTTTTTTTTTTTTAGGTGTCCCTTGGAAATATCTTTGTGTAACTCTTTTACATAGCAACCCTAGTGAAAGAAATGTTGTATTATTGACTTGGGGTCATAACGAAATTTAAAACCTCACTCAACTGCTTACTATATGTGGTAATTTGGATTAAAATTCCTCACTCCACTCGCTCCCCAGGCTCGTGTGTTTGAATGCTTGGTACCCACTTGGTAGAACTTTCGGGGAAGGATTAGGAGGAAGAGAGTCCCTGGGGGCGGACCATGTGATTCCCAGTAAGCTATCTCTCTGCCTCTAACTTGTGGATAAGATGCAGGCTCTCGGTTACTGCTCCGGTGCGTTCCTGCTTGACTGTTGCCATGGTCTTCACAACGATGGTCACAGACTCCAGTACTCTTGAACTTCAAGCCCCCAGTTTAATGTTTTCTTTTAGAAGTTGCCTTGGTCATGATGTGTGCTCATGACAATAAAGCAGTAACTAAGACATTATTATTTCCATGACTTTGAGAAAGATCTATCTTCGGTGTCTCATGTACTCTGCAAAGTGGAAATAATAATATACTGAATGGGATTGGAGATGAAAGACTGCAGGAAATATTCCAGGCACAGCACTCACTGTAGAGCCTGACACGTGCAGGGAGCTCTTCAAATGGGTGGCAGTAATGGTGTGGCTGGCCGGACTCTGTTAGTCCACTGCCAATGGTGGAGGACTATTCCTGTGTGAGACATCTCAGAATCATTTCGTTAAGTTCTAAGAGCTAGAAGATTCTTCCACAAGTCAAAAAAGTTTCCATGTCTTAGTCCCTATCATCATTTTGGCTAAGACAGTGGTTCTCAACCTTCTTAATGGTGCAACCCTTTAATATAGTTTTCCTTGTTGTGCTGCAGGAGTATCTTCCGCTGCTTCAGCCAATAGTCACTGAAGCACGAGCCCACTGTGCTGTGGGAGCGCCTTCCGCTCCATCAGCCAATAGCCGCTGAAATACCAGCCCACTGGGGTGTGGTATATTTCTCTTTTAAAAAGAGCCACAGAGCTCGACTCGGGCCTCTTGGTTCCGGCTGCTTGGTCCCGGCTCCTGCTCCTGGTTCCTGCTCCAGCGACTAGGCTCCCTTCCTGACGGTTTATGGTGTATGTAAGTTTTACCCCCCCAAATAAATAACCCCTTAAAACATAACTTGTGTGGGATTGATTCGCCGTTATTGTTGTGGTGACCACCCCCCACCATAAAGTTATTTTTGTTGTTATTTTGTTGTCATAACTGTAACTTTTCTACCGCTGTGAATCGTAATGTAAATATCTGTCTGTGGTTTATGATGGTCTTAGGCAACCCCTCCCCCCGAAATAATTATTCAATCCCCAAAGGGCTTGTAACCCACAGGTTGAGAACTGCTGTCTTATACAGACTGAATTTACTCAGAATTATTTTGAGCTTTTCCTTCCTTTCAAAATATTTCAGTAGATTTTTACACACTCATTTTAAATTAACTCTTGAAGTCTTATCATCAACTCAATACCAACCTTTTCAATAAGCTTTGGGATGCTGGAATGAGATGGTCCTCGTTTCTATGACATTCAGACTCTTCAGTATAATCTTTTATTGCAGCTAGAGGGATGGGAGGTCACTCTTAGCATGTGCCCAGCATTTTAAGTACCACTCAATTCTGCTATCTTGTTTCTGTATCTTGAAGAATACTCTTTTTTCAAATGCAGAGTAGATATGTTTTTCATAGTTTATTGAGACATAAAGTGATATTCTCTATTTTATATTAATTTTTTATTCAAGGGAATGTGTTAGAAATACAATATTCTTTATGTATTTTACAGTGTTAGCTTAAGAAGTCAAATTTCATTTTGCAGTTTCCTTTGGAGAATTAAACCTTTATAAATATCACAAATCCAGCCCACAGAGCCTGTAAAGTAAAGAGGTTGTAAGCGTATTTCCTCATGTTTGCAGAAATATGGAATGAGATTTTTTCCCAGGGGCAATGATAACATTCCTTTTATGTGCTCATAGTTTCCAGCCAACTGGTCAATGGTGTGTCCAGGTAAGTTGCACTGGACTGACAGATCTGAAAGCATTTATTATGACCTTCCCCACATGTGTGATTTTGAAGGCAGATTTAGTAGCACCTCCTTGGACACTTTGCTTCATGCTAGCTTTTTCCACTTAAATAGAACATGAACACTTTTTCCTTGATTGTGTGTCTTTACCCACTGTAGATGCTGCTCCAGATCTCAGTATGTTTGTTGAATTAAAAGAGGAACTAAGGGCAGAGTGGACAGAGGTATTTGTTTCTGAGGAGACTGAAGTTGTAAAAGTGCATAGGGTGGTATTCTAACTGTTTGAGGTCAGATTATCACTTCTTTATTTTTGTCCTTGATTATAGAATACATAAATCAACTTTATCATATTTTAGATAGAAACAATTATCGAAATTGTCTTAGAACTTACGTTGAAAGTAACTGAATTGGATGACATTTTTTACTTTTGTTTCCTTCTGTCATTAATGGATTATTAGTATTGTTTATGGTATCAGTTGAAAATGAAGGCTTGTATGTTGGAAGTTTGGTCCTGGGTTGGTGACATTATTTTGGGACATTGTGGAACCTAGCTGGGGACATGTCTATGAAGGTTTTATCTATATTCCAGTCAATAAAAATGGAGAATGAGGAAGAGATTCCTTTCCATGTAATTCTGTCACTATAATGGTCTTCTCAAGTATGCATGATCATATTCATATTTGGTGTATATTCATATACCAAACTCATGTGCGATCAACAAACCATAGACCAAAGTCTATGAGGTTGTTATCAAAAGAAGCCTTCTTTCCTGTAGATTGTTTACGTCAGGCATTTGGCAACTGTTGATAACACTAATTTTCTCAGGACTCAAAAAATTTTCTCAAGTTGAGCAATTTCCTACCAACCATTGGCTTCACTAGTTGTAGACATAGTGGCAGGAGAAGAAACTGTGGAAAGAGCACTTATTAATGGTCATAATCAGTTTCAAGAAGAAAACGAAGGACTGCCTTTCGTTTCATGGTGAAGGAAAGCCGTGACTTAGAAGATTGTCACTGGAAGCAACTACACAAAAGGTTACATTCTCAAAAATATTTGAATGTTAGTCCATGAACTAATGGAAGGGTACCACGGAAGAGATGAGGGATGTGCATCCACAGACAAGTTGAGGATGCATGTCTTTCACTAAGTGCAGGCCTACCAGGGCTCTGCACTGAGCAGCTTCCTTCCCCAAGTGCTGCTCTGTGTTCTGATGAAGAAAAAAATAAATAAAATCAATTTCGAAGAACATTAAAGAAAACCCACTGTGTTGGTCAAAGGAATGAATCTCCCCACCCATGTTTCTAATAAATGTGACTACTTCTCGTCAGAGTCCTGTGGTATGACATTAGTCCACAATAAATAACGAACTCTTTTTGGTCATTGGAAGCAGGAAACAGAAACAATGGGTGTACCAAACAGTTAAAGAGTGATGGAAGGTGTCAGAACTAGAGAGACAAGGGAGTGAGACGGGGAGGGGCACAAAGAGGTTGAGTGCTTTGTGGCTTTGCTCCCCATCTCCTGCAGTCTTCACTTCAACCTGCATCTGACCTCACGGTTTCTTTCCTTCAGAGACTCATTTGGCTTTGCTCCAGGAAGAAACCACAGCAGAACGGACTTGAAAATTAATAACTGTGTAAGTAATCCGGTTCAAGGTGACCTTTCACTAGAACTTGGGAGGTGCGAGGACTTTATTGACTCAGTATTCAACAAATATTTGCCCAGCCCCTTTCATGTTTACGATGATTATGCCACTTGGGAGCATCTGTGACATACAGCTGTTCAAGCTTTCACTCCCAGCCTTCAATTTATAACCTGTATCTTTCAATAACATCACACTTTTTGCTGATGAAATGCTCTCCCTTCAGTGTATGTGTTTTTGTAGGGCAGGAAACATCCAGGTTTCTACTTCGTATTGTGGGGCTTGACGGACAGAAGGTCCAGAAAAGACTTGCACGATCTTGACCAGGTAGAAAGTCTTTACTGGCTCAAGTAGATGAATCAGACAAACACAGTGTGATATTTGGTACTCACTCATTGTGACAGGACCCAAATGGTCCTGATGTGGAGTTCCTGCCAAGGTTACTCTCATTCTTTTGTTATTTTTTTCAGCTCTCCATTTTATTTCATTAAAAAGGTAATTTCTTTCTCTCTCTCTTTTTTACAGTGTTAGAACACATGCATACATAGTAGATTCATGCATGCAAGCATGCATGCACACACACACACACACACACTCATGAGGACTTGAAAATAACTAGAGAAATAAAAGGGACAGGAGAGCCTCTCAGAAATGCAAGTTGGTTTTTTTTTAAAGTTCAAACTCATTATATTTTTGCCTTTTCTGTTATTACATCATGAACAGGCATGATCTATTGAATGACTTTTGCTTTTCAAACAGCTAAAAAGTGATTTCCTATGAAACACTAGATACCGGTCTTATAGAATCATAGCACTATTTTCTACAAAAGCAGCTTCAGGCATCCCTTTGTGTTTACACAGATTCAAATTGGTTCTGTAAAAAGATCTAAGAGATGACTTTCAAGAGATTCTGTGCATTATGCTTTTAGTTAAAAAAAATCCAAGAGAAAATATCGGTTACTGCGACAATAACAATTAAGTCTTCATGGCTGCTAGAAATCAGAGGAGGCTAAAAATAAAGAATTGTGCTTAGGAGATGTTTTGAAAAATAAATGTCTCAGTAATTGACATGTAATGCACATGGGTACAAAGGGTTGTCCACACTCTTGTAGAGTTTGAACTTGAATAATCATCCCATAAACTCACATTTATTGGGTTTATTTGATATTGATAGGGGTTTCTGGCCCACCAGGTCCCACAGTCATTAAGTCCCAAAGAAATGCGGTCTTTGGGAGGTCTACATTAACCATAAACTATTAGCCCAGGCTTCCTATTAACTCTTTCTTATATCTTATATTAGCCCATTATTCTTGTCTGTGTTAGCCACGTGGCTTGGTACCTTTTTCAGCGAGGCAGTCACATCTTGCTTTGTGTCTGGGTGACGACTGCAGACTGACTCTTTCCTCTTCCCAGATTTCTCTTGTTCTCACCATCCCGCCTATACTTCCTGCCTGGTTGCCCCACCTATACTCCCTGCCTGGCTACTAACCAATCAGCGTTTTATTAAAATACAATTGACAGGGTGCAGACCATTATCCCACAGCAATTTGATACTCCCAATCTGGATAAATCTCTTGCAATTGGTCAAGGAGTTCTGCAGAAAAAACAAAGTAGTCTCTCACCTTCCTCACCAACAATGCCTAACAAGGAGTTTCTGAGAGCCAGCTAACTGAATACATGCCTGATTTCATTTCCTCTATAGTCATAGACCAAACGGATACATCAGTATACCTAGTCAGTTTATGTAAAAAATAAAAATCCAACTTTATGTTTCATGTCTGGATCACAATCCATCTTGCTATTTTCAAGGTGAATGAAATATGACCCCAGAATAGGTACAGCCATTAGAAAGTTCCTTATGTTAGTCTTTTCAACCCTCAACTGTAAAATTCTTATTTCAATAATATTATAGCAACTCTTTGTAGGGATTGAAGATAAGGTATAGTTTATATATTATCACTGATGTTCATACCTAAGAAATACATTTAGTTTTATTTTTAGGTTGGATCTATATCCTACTACAGAGACTCTCACACATCCATGTTTATTTCTGCCCTACCCTTTATAAGAAGGCGATGGGACTAGCCTAGATATCTAAAAACAAATGACCAGATAATGAAAATATGGTAAATATGCATAGATGGGTCTGGAAGGTATTACAAAGGAATTCTAACCCTTAATGTATGCATAACATGTGTATAGTATATTCATTATACCACAATGCAATATAATAACACATGTGTAATAAATATAAATTATAATATATTGCATTTATTTATATTTGCACATATACATACATATAGTTATAAAAAGTGAGCAAAGCCTAAAACACCAAAAAGGAAACCACGAGAGGGTGGAAATGGGTGATGAAGAAGGATGGGGGTTTGAGAAAGTATTCTATGAGAGAAGAAGAAAAGAAGAGTCTTGGGGGATTGTTATAAGGATGTTTCTGAGATAGCAGAGAGATACAGACATGAGGGAAGGAGGATCTATTAAAGCATGTTTTGCAACAAATGTAGACTGTGCATACATCTATCAAACACTCCTGAACCCAAGGCTCAGGAAACATTGCCAAGGAAGGGGCAGAAAAATGATATGAGCTAGAGAATCAGGGAATTTGGTGTGAGATTGGGTCTCCTAGTCATGTCTGAAGCTGCACCTAGGAAGTCTCACCAACATGACTGTTGGTGAGACATGAACTAAACAAGAAGGACATTAGCAGAAGTGTAAGACTGGATCAGGAAGAAATCATGAGGATTCAATGCTACACACAGAACTACGAGCAATTACTAAACCCAGAGAGTAGGACAAATAGTTCTCTTTTGGGAAGAGCTCACCAATGGGCTATCCAGTATGGAATGGTCATCCCTGAAAACAGTCATATGAGCAGCATTATGCAGACTGAACAGATGATATTTAGGAATATATATGTAAGTGCATTTATGCACAAAAGAACAATTAATGAAAGGAAATAGTACATTCATTTGAAACACAGCAAAAGGAGTATATGGAGGGGCGAAAGGGAGGAAAAGGAAGGAAGAAATGATGTAATTATAATCTTAAAAATAAAATATAAACATACTTGAAAATGCCACAGCAACAATCTAATACTCTGTGTGCTAATTGAAAATGTGTTTTTAAAGTTCTAATATATTACAATATAGTGGCAGAAATTCACAATATTCATATAAAACTGAGGCTTTGCTTTACTCAGACCAGACCCAGTGATGACTCCAACCTTCCAATAACTTGAAGGACCAAGTACTGTTTTGATTACTTCAAACAATTGAACACCATCTGATTTCACTAATTTTGAGCACACTCAACTACACTAGATTTGCAAGAACTCAGAGTGTTATATTAATATGTTTCATTGACATCATGTTGACATACTAAATCCAGAAAACCCAGAGAGTTCATGAGAGCATCCTGTGTCCTACAGGGAAGGAAGAAGGAAGAGGAGAGGATAAATCTTATAGGCTCATGTCAAAGACGATGGCTGCAAACCCTAGCTCCAGGATAAGAATGCGGAGTGAACACAGACATCCTGATGTTTTTGTAATTGTGTGAAGGATCAAGAATAGGTTTCCCATGTCTTGAGAAGATTGTGTAAGGATGTGAATAGATAACTATCAACAGAGTGTGACACATACAAGGCCTTGTCCTTGGGGATCCAAGTGCCTAATTGTGCCATCCTGGGAATGTTAACTTATAGCAGCCCTGGTTCCCTTTATCTGCCCACACAGACATTGGGCATCAGCCTTGTTTCCCTATAGGGAACAGTGTGTTCGCCTGCACGCATGCCCAATTGTCTAAGAAGAAGCTCCGAGTATTAGGTTTGTTAAGACTTGTCGTTCTGAGCAAAACTCCTTCAGGATTTTCTCACTCAATCTCCCCCAATTGTGCCCTTTCCCTCAATTGTTCCAACAATTTTATTCTCCCATACCACTAATCCCACCGTGTTGACTCTTCTCTGTTGTTTATTTGACTCCACATTTTCTCTCTTCCCTTTCTTAGCCACCCTCAATCTTTATTTTTTCCGACATCCCAGTTTTCTAATTATTGTAGTCACCATGAAAGCTATTCTGAAAACTGCAGTCTACTGCTAAGAGGCGTTGAGTTGACATGGCCGTTTCAAAGATCTGTAAACTCAGGAAAATTTTAGTGATGACCACCCCACCCCCAGTTCATCCGTGTGAAAATGTCTAAACCAGCGTGTTTCCAGAATGAAGTTCTTCCCACTCTGGGTATTGGTTAGCTCCCGGGTCCTGTGTCACAGGAAGTCCCGTTACTATTGTTTTCAGTCCTTCTCGGAAACACTGATGTTTAAAAGCTCTTTCTGTGTTCAAGGTTGCTGTTCTAGAGACTGTTGTTGATTTCAAGCTGTTTCTACTTCATGAGTTATGCAAGGGTGAAATGTTTTCCCCAAAGTCTAGAACCAGAAGTTCCTGTATAATTTTATACTCACGATAAAGGCAAAGGGTGAAAAAGCAAAGTTGGGCGTTGGCATAGACTTTGAGGAGTCAGGAAGTGTCAGTAAAATTCAGATTCCCAGTTAATCACACGATCCAACCCAGGACTGACAAAATGAGGCTTTGAGTTTCCATTATCATCATTTCATTTCTTTCCTTAGATATTTATGACATAAAAATTATGCAGAACACAGATGTAGTATTATATAATACCCAGGTAATGTCTATAATGCAAAATATTTATTAAGATTTTGGTTTGTCCAGTAAATACAACACACTGACTTGCAGTTGTTCACTGAGCTTGGGGAGTTTAAAATGGAAAAAAAATAAAAAGTTTATCTCCCATCTTTAAACATAACCTCTCACCTCTATCTCTTCTTTCATACCCTCTACACACACACACACACACACACACACACACGCATGTGTGAGCACACACGCAAGTTTACATACATATTTAAATGAAACCACAAAGCATATGTAAAGCTCTACACAAATAAACCAAAATTTGAGAGAATTCTAGGCACTAGTGAATTCCCTGTTAACTCTTTGAAGCAAAATGTTTATTTTTAATTAATTTATTGATATAGAGGCCAAATGAAACAAAATGTCACAGGCAAGATACAGAATAGATTTAAGAGTCTGTTGACTGTTTTGCTAGTTTTTTTAAAACTTCCTTTGTTAAAGACGAACATGTCCCCTCATACATGATTATGGGGATGTTCATTACCAGTGAGACAATTAGCATAGGTATGTATCTCTGCCCTCTGTCTCCCAGCAGAATATTGTCTCTTCACCTCTCCCCTCTTGTCTCTGTGTTAAACAGAGCAAAGCAGGATACGATTTTTTACAAATCATGGAAAAAAAGCTTCTCTTATATTAGAAGAATTGCATTTTATTATACCATTTATTGCTTATGGCAAAACGTCAGTTGAAATCTCTTTATCAGTCAGGTCTCATGTGGTAGTCTGAATATAATTGACTTTCATTAACTTATAGGGAACTGCTCTCTTAGGCACTCTTAGGACGGTGGTGTTGTTGGAGTGGGTATGGCTTTGTTGGAGGAAGTGTGTCATTGTGGGGGTGGGCTTTGAGGTTTCCTATGCTCAGGATGCTGCCCAGTGTATCAATCGACTTTCTGTTGACTTCTGATCAAGATGTAACCCTCTCAGCTCCAGCACCACATCTGTTTGCATGCTGACATGTTCCCTACCATGAGGATAATGGCTGAACCTCTGAAACTATAAGTGAGTCACTCTCAATTAAACTTTTTTTTATAACAATTGCTGTGATCGTGGTGTCTTTTCACAGCAATAAAAATCTCAAGCTAAGATATCCCATTTGTCAGCAAGTAATGCAATTCTCAACTAATAGAGCTTTTAAATATAAATCTTAAATATAATAAGATATTGTAGGACTTTTTAATGTGTGCTCAGCAGTGGTATGAATAGATCATATGGTAAATCTATTCTAGGGTTTTAAAGAACTTTGACACCAGCTTCCATAGTGGCTGTACCATTGCATCCCCCACGCCAACAGTGAATTGGCGATCACCTTTACCTACATCCTTCCCAACCTATGTTGTCATTTATTTTTTTAATCTTAGTCAGTCTGATGGCAGAAAGATGAAGCTGTAAAGTAGTTTTTAATTTCCGTTTCTGTGATGGCTAAAGATATTGAACACTTGTAAAAGTATTTCTTCTGAGAAGTCTCTGTTCAATTCCATATATTTTAAAAATTGGGCTCTTATTTTTTTGACTTAATTTTTTTGACTTTAATTTTTGAGACTTTTTTAATATTCTAGACAATAATCCTCTGCCAGACATATAGCTGGCAAAGAGTCCCTACCCCCACACATACACTTTTAACCCACATTTCCAGTGGAGTACAGAAGATTTTTAAATCTATGAGGTCCCATTTGTTGCTTCTTGGTCCTGTATCTTGTGTGACTGGGGTTCAGTTCAGAAAGTTTTTAATCTGGTCTCATATCCTTAAGTATACACTCTCCTCTTTCCTCTAGAAGTCTCAGAGTTTCATACCTTGGGTATATTTGGAATTGATTTGTGTGCAGCTTGGAGATAAAATATCAGTAAACCCATAGATGACTCATCTCTCAGTCTTCATCAGAGAAGCTGTTAGTGCAGGGTGCAATAGTTAACAGAACCACACAAGTGGCTCAAGCGCAGAGCCTAAATTTCCACAGAATGCTCAGCTGTAGATGAAGCATCCGTGTCATACCTCCAGCCTTCGAGGCTTACGGGGTATTCATTGTAGAAAAGGGGAGGGTGGGAGCTATAAGAGGTAGAGGTTGGGGGAACTGGAGCAAAACAGTGTCTTCTGCAGATCAAAAGAGTTCTGCACTCCTGAATTCATAGCGGCTGTGGGTGCCTGCACCAGGCCTGTACAAGATTAAGCCAACCAACATTCCAGGACAGAAGGAGAAGTGGCTCCCATCCCCCAGCCTTGCTGAGGAGCTACTGGTGGTTGATGGCTGCTAGGAGAGGAAGAGTCAATTTTCTGTAAGGGTTCGGTCTCTGGTGGATCGGTCTTGTTGCAGTAGATAGTTCTACATCCTTGAGTGTGTGTGCAGCAAAAACTGGTTTCAGTGGATCCTAACAAAGAAGGACGTGACATGGGGGGGGGAAATGAAAGATGTGGCTGGATCTAAGAGGAGGTAGGGAGAGGAGTCTGGTAAGGATATATGGATCTGAGAGGAGTTGTGGGGAGGAGTCTGGTAAGGATATATGGATCTGAGAGGAGTTAGGGGAGGAGTCTGGTAAGGATATATGGATCTGAGAGGAGTTAGGGGAGGAGTCTGGTAAGGATATATGGATCTGAGAGGAGTTGGGGGAGGAGTCTGGTAAGGATATATGGATCTGAGAGGAGTTAGGGGAGGAGTCTGGTAAGGATATATGGATCTGAGAGGAGTTAGGGGAGGAGTCTGGTAAGGATATATGGATCTGAGAGGAGTTAGGGGAGGAGTCTGGTAAGGATATATGGATCTGAGAGGAGTTAGGGGAGGAGTCTGGTAAGGATATATGGATCTGAGAGGAGTTAGGGGAGGAGTCTGATAAGGATATATGGATCTGAGAGGAGTTAGGGGAGGAGTCTGGTAAGGATATATGGATCTGAGAGGAGTTAGGGGAGGAGTCTGGTAAGGATATATGGATCTGAGAGGAGTTAGGGGAGGAGTCTGGTAAGGATATATGGATCTGAGAGGAGTTAGGGGAGGAGTCTGATAAGGATATATGGATCTGAGAGGAGTTAGGGGAGGAGTCTGGTAAGGATATATGGATCTGAGAGGAGTTGGGGGAGGAGTCTGGTAAGGATATATGGATCTGAGAGGAGTTAGGGGAGGAGTCTGGTAAGGATATATGGATCTGAGAGGAGTTAGGGGAGGAGTCTGGTAAGGATATATGGATCTGAGAGGAGTTGTGGGGAGGAGTCTGGTAAGGATATATTGTATACATGTGAAATTCTTAGAAAATTGATTAAAATATTATATATAATAGATATAATTTTGCCAGATATATAAAGATATAATAATATTTTAATCAATGGATCGATTTAAATTAATTGATTACTATTAATTAATACCTAAAGGATAGGCTCCTTTCCCAAGAGTCGTTGGGTAATTCAAATTAGATTTAAATGTGTTTCAAAAAACAAAAAAGAAGAAGAAAATTCAAAATTGAGTGCGCAAGGAGGTGAGGATGGAAGGGGTGGACCTAGGAGGAGTTGGGGGAGGGGAGTGAACATGATCAAAACGTGTAACTTTTTTAAAATAATTGACAAAGCATTAGGCTAAAGAAAAGGAAAAAAGCATTATTACTACCTTACAAACCTTTCTGTTGATGCTTTGTGAATTTCCCATCATGCATCCCAATCCCACATTCTCCCCATTCCTCCATATCGGCTCTCAGTCCTTGCAACGTTCCCCCCAAAGAAAAGAATTAAGAAAAAATCAAAAAAATTAAAAATAAAAATCTCACGGTGGAAGCTGTGGTGTACCATGGCATGTCACACAGTATACCCTTTTGCCCACACTACTTTCCTTCCCAATGTTCATAGCAATGAATCATTGGTCTGGTTCGACACCTCTGACATCTGCTACACTATTAATACTAGATTGTCCCAGGGACTCCTCTTGGATATCTTCTTGTTGTCCTGTGTCATAGAGATCCTTCAGCTGCTCTTCTACAGGACCGGCCCCTCCATGAGCCCCAGCAGCTCGTAGATGGAGTAGATTACTACTTTAAAAATATTACTAATTAGTTCCCAAAGTAGTCAGTGTGGGAGTAAGTGGTGCTAAGTTTGGAGAAGATCAAGGAGCCAGAAGTTTTTCATGTTCTGCTTTGCTGGCTTCATCTTATCAGTGGGTGGACCCGGAGCTACAGGACGGCTGCCAAGGAAGCGCTGTCTCCTGCCGCCATCACGCTCCAGAGGACAGACTGGAGAAAGGGACTTTTCCAGGTCAGGAAGTCAGATTTCTTGCAACAGATTCCGAGAGTTTTATTCGAAACTTGTTGGGCAAGAACTAGGCAGTATGGCCCCTGCCCTCTGCAACCCCTTATAAGGTATACCGGGAAACATAAAAGCATCATCGGCAAAGGATACGATTGCTTTGATGCAGAAGACAGTACAGAAGCCACCTGCTGAGGCTCAGGATGCTGACATGCGCCTCCCCTGCAGCACTGTCATTTCCTTAGCACAAATGTACATTAAGGTGCTGTTGTATAATTATATTTGCCAGGTTCCCAGACCGCGACTTCTGTGATGTCTCCCTCAGTCTTGTGTGATACGGCTGTGGGGATCATTAGAATGTGGGTCTCGTCTTACCCATTGATCCAATCAGTAATTCTCATGATTATAGCCAGAGAGGCAGATGTTTCTCTATTCTACTTCACTGTTGCATGACATGTCACGTATGATCAACAACCTTGTATTTCTGTGCTTCCTTTGTGACTTTTAAGTTTTAAGCCTAAGAGGACCTAGGCTCATAATAGGTCTTTGACCTCTCTTCGTCCCCTATGGCTGCTGCTTCTGTGTATAAGATTAAAGGGAAAGATAATCCCTTCTTATCTCCTCCAGTTCTGGATCCAAAAGCCGCTGCTGGGAATGGCTAGTGGTGTGGAGCATCTGCATTCTCTTCCACCGTTAGACATTTTTGTGGCTTCTCTACAATTTCCAGGAATGTTTAGTCATATATATATATATATATACATATATATATATACATATATATGTATATATATAATTTTCCAGAATGATTTTTCATTATGAAACTCTCATTTCAAAAATATTTGTCACATTATTAAAGAACCATTTTAATGTGTTTACTAAAAAGCAATATTTAAAATAAGGAAAGCACATATTTTTTTTTAATTTTTTATTGCTTCTTTGTGGATTCCCCATTACTTATCCTGATCCCACCCTCTGCCCTTGCAACATCCTCCACGAAACAAAATTTAAAAATAAAACCAAAATCTAAAATCAAAAACTAAAAATCCAAACAAACAAACAAAAAAAATCACATCGAGGAAGCTGTAGTGTGGCCCAGGGAGTCACACAGTTTATCCACACATCTTTACTTGCAAGTGTTCATTGCAATGAGACACTGGTCTGGTAGGAGGACTCTGGCTTCTGCTGCATCCTTGATACTCGGCCTTCACTGGCCTCCTCTTGGATATCCTATTATTGCCTTGTGTCATGGAGATATTGTAGTTTTGGATCTTCGGGTTCAGCCCCTTCACATGCTCCAGCAATTCATAGATGAGGTGGGTGTTGGGGTGGGCTAACTCATAGACCTGGTCCTGGCCCTAGGTAGTAGCTGTGTTGGTCAGCCTGCCAGCGTTCCCTCATCTTCTGCACCCTGGAGAGCTCTCCAGCGCTGCCCCAGCTAGCTCATCCAATGTAGCAGACAGCAAGGAACATGGCAGTTCTTGTGCTAGCGTGCCTTTAGGTCCAGCTTACCCATACTCACACCCACAGAACCAGCTCTGCTGTTTTGCTTAGGCCAGGTGCAGGGCTCATTCTCCCGACTGCTGCAGTTGGTGAGGGGCAGGGCCAGCTCTTCCGTTCTCATGCCCCTGAGGCCGGGTCGCCTGCATGGTACAGGTGGCGAGGGGCAGGAGGTGGAGCATATTATCTTTATTCTTGTCAATCCATGGTATATGAGGGAGAGGCAACTCTCTTGCTCTAACCCCCTCTCAACACCCCCAGCTTACCTGTAACCCCACCAACAGCGTCTGCTTATTGCGCTGCCTAGTTGAGGTGCAGTCACTTTTTTTCACCAGGCCCTCACCCCAACCCATCACTGTTTACAAACCCAAAGAGCCTAGCTCCAGACCCGTAGCCCTGGAAAACTGTTTGTGTATGAGCCACTTTTCCCAGTAAGTGTAGCTACCACCCTTCATCACAGAAACCTCTGTTTACAGTAATTGGAGACCATCACAGCAAACCACACCCGAACACAGATTAACAGAGAGTGGGCAGCTCAGCCCCAATAGATAGGATATCTAGGGCTCAGTGAACACAGTGGAATACGAGTTGAAGGAGTGTAAGAGCCGGAATACCAGGAACTCTGTAGGGAAACAATCTCTTCTAGCAATGGTTGCGCAAACAAGACCAGAACAATGGCAGTATCGGTGAACATATTAATGCAGAAGGGGCAAAATTTCATGAAGTCTCACTGCTAAACAAAGAACCATCTTATTGATTGTACCAGTCCAAAGTGGCCAGCCCTAAAACCACACACACACAAACACACACACACACACCCCTCAGGAGGTTGTATTTATACATAGTTTCACACAAACACAACTCAGGAGACTATATTTATACATATTTTCACAGACACATGGGTGCTCGCGTGTACATGCATACACACACGTACAACTCAGGAGGTTATATTTATACATATTTTCACAGACACATGGGTGCACACACACACAAACTCAGGGGGTTATATTTATACCTATTTTTACATAACACATACAGACATACAAATTCAGCAGTTTTTATCTCTCTATATATTTTCACATACACACACACATATAAAATCAGAGAAAAAGAGGCAACTTGAGAATGGGTGGGGGCATGGGAGGGGTGGGATAGAGGGGATGAGGGATGAAAGGGAAGAGAAAAGAGATAGAATGCATACTTGGGACCCACAGAGCCGGTAGAGGGCATCAGATGGCTAAGAACTCAAGTTTGGACTGTTGTGAGCTGCCATGTGAGTGATGGGAACTTGTAAAACAGTAGCAAGTGCCCTTAACCGCTGGACCATCTACCCAGCACTGCCCCAGCATAGTTGGAAACTGCATTTTGTGTAACAGTTTCTTCAGACACAAGAGAGAAAGGTTTTTAAAGGACTTCTTATCATACATTTATGAAGAAGTGTGAAAACATGTATTGAGCCTTTCCTTACATACTTAGTCATTGATACTTTGAAACACTGAAAACATGGACAAACCAGCAAGTTGCTCATGTTCAGAGCATCAAGTGATGTTTACAGATCGGTATTTCACCACCATTATCATTTATTTCCTCTAGCCCATAGCTTCACTTATTTGTGCAATCCATGAAGAAAACTTTTTATTATAGGTCTTTAATTTGGAATTTTAATTATTGTCTTTTATTACATCATTGGACTGACAAACTGCGTGTACTGAAGAGAAATATATGGCTCTCATATAGTGGTCTAAAATGCTCTCTTTGACAAGATTATATATATATATATATATATATATATATATATATATATATATATATGAAGACTTTTGATATGCGGAGTCTGCTTGTATCTACTACTCTACTTTGAATATAAACAGTATAAAAGACTTTTCTTTTTTTAAGTTTTAGAGACAGGATTTCTTTATGTGGCCTTGGCTGTTCTGAAACTCGCTCTGTAGACCAGGCTGGCCTCAAACTCACAGAGATACACCTACCTCTGCCTCCTGAGTGCTAGGATAAAAGGCATGAGCCCCCATCACTGCCAATAAAATACATTCTTAAAAAGAAGAATGTACTGTGAATCATGTCTGCTGGGTCTTTATGATTAAATGGAAATGAAGATTGAGATATTCCCTCTCATTCACACACTTGTGCACACAGAATTTTGCTAATTTTCTTGAAAGCCCGGCACCCCCAGATAACCATGGCGCTTTGTAAAGTTGTTGAGATCCTGACTGAGAAGGCAGACTCAGACTCTAGAAGTGGAAGCTGACAGAACATATGCCAAGCCACATGTACTATTGTAAGGCTCGCTCCTTCTGAAAGGAGCTTTCAGAGGCTGCAGAGAATTCCAAATTTGGAGCCCATGGAGACATCTGGTGCCTTAGAACTTCCCATTTTCCTTTGGCAGATATTTTTAGCTGATTTCCCCACCTTGGTCAGAATGTGTAATTCCTTATAAAGCTTATTCTAATTTTAACATAATATCCCAGTTCCGCTGTTACTGTGAAGTGGCTCTGCTTTCAGGACCAACCATGTAATGTTAACAATTAGGTCGTGTAGCAGTTTCTTAGGAAGGCAAAATAAAGGTGTAAAATATAATTGATATAATTGGCATACAGTCGGGGTTTAGAAAACTCGTGGCACTTAATGCATTTCTCCAACTTTGGTCTTCCAGCAGATGTATGTGGGGGGAAACATGACAGTTGAATCAGCGTGTAGAAAAAGCCTTGCAACCCACAGTCCTTGCTCATCAAGACCGGGCAGGAGCTAACTATGCAAGACGGTAGTTGTGAGAGGTCTTATCACCATACTGCCTGCTCCTTACGAACCAGTTGCTAGGGGTAGGCCTGTGCCTATGTGCAGAGCGTGAATGTGGATGATAGGGAGGACCAAGCCTTGAAGATTCCAATGAAGAATGTGCCGAGACAGGCACAGAAGGATTGCTGGGTAGCAAGAAGGATTCGCTTGATGCTGAAGAGTGTGAATGTTCAGCTGCGTGCATAGCACTTGGAATTGAGTCGTGTTCTCTCTAGAACTAAAGGGGAATAGCTTATCCACCTTCCTCAAGTGACAGATTAGGAGACGTTAAGCAGCTAATAAACTTCCCAAGTCTACACGATGGATGACACAGTAATTCTGGCTTCTATACCAGATCAAAGGTTAGTTTCTTAAAACCAAACCAAACATTTTAGTGCATGGCAATCTTTGAAGTGATCCAATTCTGTATTTTTTCCCTAATTTTCCATGACTTCTGTTTCCTTCTCCTTTGTTTTATTACATTCGGGAAGATCTAAGAGTTTGATCAAAATGTCTTTTAAAAAATTATAATACATTTCTTGGACTACGGAGTCAAATCTTCTTAGGATGAATAGAAAATGGAAAATGTGTTAATTGAATCCCATCCCTCCATCTGATCAAAGAATAGCTGCTCTCCGTTTACTTTTAATCTCTGCCTCTGTATTGATTGATTAATCTGTAGACAGGTTTACTCTGACATCTCTCTAACTTCAGCTCTCTGTAAGACTTTTCCCTGAGAATATCTCATGAAATGTCATGCCTACTTAGAAGTCCCAGCATGCCTTTGGCCCACCAGTCACTGCCAATGCCACATGCATCACTGCAGCCCCACTCAGTAAATTCCTTCCCCGGGCCTCACTGGTGTCTCCTACTGCTAAAGAGAGACTATCAGCTCTCTCGTGTAAACAACGGAATTGAAAGCTCTGAGAGACTGGTAGCTGAACTGTTTCTTTGAATATTAGCTACATACTGTTAGGCCCCATGTCATAACTTTTAAAGGTTAATGTTGGTAATTCCTCAAAAGCTAAAAAGCGTTCAAGATAAATTTGCCCAAGAAATATTTCATTGAATAAATTGTAACTCACACAAGAGGCTTTTGTGCAGTTAGCCGGCGATTGTTACCATCCGATGATGTCCCTGGAGACATATTCGATCTGATGAAGAACTGACAAATGATTTATTTGACCACATTGTTGTAGAAAATGAGTCAACATGCATACTGAATAATAAAGATATCAATTTACACTTCAAATCTAGGAGTTCTCTCTAATAGTCATTAATGGTTTTGACTCAAAGCATAACTAAATTATGCTGCATTTGTAGCATATCTTCTAGTCGTTCCCAAGCTGGTAAATGGGAGTTGTGTTGAAATGGTGAATGCTGTATTTGAAAGACATGGTGGCTATCCAACATGGATTTGGACCACTGGAACTTCTGTATCAGTGACTGTCACTACTTCTATTCTCGCCTTCCTTCTTAAAAATCGAACAACATTAACAGCTGTTGTTATTAAGATTATAGTTCATGGTACCCCTAGATGAGGCAAATTGTCTGGGTCCATCCTCCATGGGATTTGCATGTTTCAGGGTGGGTGCATGTGGATTAGAAATATTGGGCAGAAGAAACAGAGAAACAAAAGAAAAAGACAGAGACATAGAATAGAGTTGGGAGGACAATTCAGTGAATACTGAATTTTCTCATGTTTATTTTCCATATGCTTATATACAACAATCCCCCAAAATGGGGGAAGAATGCAAAAGACTTATGTAATATGATACAAAAAAACAAACAGAGAAGTTATCTCTTCAATACCTGAAACAGCAAACAACTATACCCTGAGTTAAGTATTCTGTTGTTCAGGCAGTGTGAGATGTCTTTCAGTATATGTGTTGCTTTTACTGGTTAATGAATAAAGTTATTTTGGCTAATGGCTTAGCAGAGATAGAAAGTAGGTGGAGTTGAAGAGATGCCATGTAGCCACAGAAGGAGAAAGATGCCAGAACATTACCAGCATCCATAGTCTCATGGTGATACATAGATTAATAGAAATGGGCTCATTTAAGATGTAAGAGCTAGCTAGGAATATGCCTAAGCCATTGACCAAACAGTGTTGTTATTAACATAGTTTCTGTGTGATTATTTGAGTCTGGGAAGCTGGGAAATGAAAGTGGAGTCTCTGTTTTCAAGGCAGAACATTTAGTGATCACACCTTAGGCCAAGCATCCTGTAGGCATCCACTCTCTGGGTCTAACTTCTTCTCATATCCTTGAATGAGCAGAAATAGGTCTGAACTCTCTGATCTTTGTCAAGGTGGAATGGACCCACCTTTGTGGGCCATCTTAATAACCAAAACACCAAGTAATCATACCTCAGGTCAAAATATCTTGTTAATAGCCACACCTTAAGTCTAGCCTCTTGCTAATAACCTTTAAGGAGCAAGAATAGGCCTGAAGTCTTTGACCTTTAGTCAGTGTTGAACAGACCCATTTCTGTGGGCTCCTATAGCAAATTTAATAATAAATTATTTTAAAGTAAAGTAGATCAAAGAATTATTGATTCTTTCATTCTCAAATTGTCTAGTGTAACTGATCTTTTGGCATGTGGCCTAGTATATTTTCTAAAATGTTTTATGCTCTGGTTGCATGGAGTAACACAGTGATAATAATCAATGCTACTTTAAGATATGAATCAGAGACTCCTTAAAGTAACAGTTATTAATAAGGAATGATTTACAAATGGGCAAGACTCTCGATGACTTTATCCCTTGAGCTGGCTCCATAGCAGCTGCCAGTACTGCGAAAACTCGTCACCATGGAGGAGGATTCCTGGGTATCACCAATGTGATTTCTTCACGTCCTGGGGCCAAAGTGTGTGTAGTCTTCAGCCATAGAGTGTTACCATTACGTTCTGGCGGGATAGCTAGAGCAACGGCAATAACCTGAATTGTTTTGGAGGTCTTCAGGACACTTGGGTCAGCAGCTGGAGGCAGAGGGTAGCTATAACTGGCATTGGGCTTTTTATTTGTTAACCTGTGGCTTCTGGAGGAGCCCCCTGTAAAGTAACTTCAACTGTACTCATCTATGTATATGTGTGTGTGTGTGTATATATATATATACATATGTGTGTTATGATATATATTTATATTTGAATTTTATAAAGTAGTGTGTTTTCAAACATCCTTAGTGCTAGTTAATGGTTTCTAGGAAGGGAGAGTGAGTAGTTTTTAAAGGGGTGGCCCCCGGTAGGTTGACCATGCCCTAGCTGATGGCCCCATACCTGCAAGTATATAGGCAGCAAAATCTGAAGCCAGTAGACTATGAATAAAAATAAAGAAGGCATGAATCTGGGAGGAGACAGGGGATGCATCTGGCAGACAAATAGGGGGAGGAGTGGGGTACATATGACCAAAATTCCTTTTACGAGATTCTCAAAGAATTAATAAACATATCAATTAAAATAATCTGAAAAGATGTGTATGTTATTCTTACAATGTAAAATCATTATATAACATGGGCAGGCTGAGAAATAGCACTTTAATCTTACACATGGAAAGTTATTAGTCATTTTTTTTTCTGGACACTGAGATCATGCGATATAACAATAAGATTAACATACTTTGGGAATCAGAGAATTGGATGGTTTTAAATGGAAGATTGTGATCTGAGTCAACTTCCTAATTTTCTAACTGGTATTATAGAGAGAACTGAGAAAAGAGAATCAGAAACAGAAAATGTACCAAGAATAAAGTGGGAATGATTTTTAAAGACTCAAGTGTTTAAATGCTACTGTCATCTGCAATGACAAAGTCCTTCTCTAACATGACAACTCACTTGGTATTTTATATTTAACAGGAAACAGAACTAACCGTAAACGTAGAGTATTAGAATCATCTGGGACAATAGTACCTTACATTTATGAAGTATTCAGGAAGCATTATTATTAACTCATACAAAATATTTTTTTAAAAGTGTTTTTGTAGGTAGAATCCCATTTAACACTTATAATGCTAAAAGGAAAGACAGATCAGTCCTTAAAAATATTTCCATTTATTTCAAAATAAAACTCATTCTTAGGGGGCGAATTATTTCCCTGGGCTGAAATAGTGGGCAGGACGCTTTATAACTTGATTAAACAGACAAGAAGACTTTCATGGTCACACTAAATTTGCACTTCCCAGCTTCCTGCCTCAGCCGTCCTAGTGTTGGGCTAAGCAGGCATAGGCCAACACACTCTGTGTAAACTCTTTTAACGACCAAAATGTTCTCTTCACTCTTGGGATATTCGTGCCTCTAAATTATACTTTAGGTATTATTGGAATTGTTTTGACTGATAGCAGGCAGAATAAAAGATTTACCAATAAGCATGGCGTGGTCACCAATTAATCAGAACAGTTGCCAGCAGTTCACTTAGCTGTCCCAGAAACAAGTGGCACAGCCACACATTTGTGTATCAGCTCCGTATCTACCCCACCACACAAAACACATTTTGTCATGTTTTCTGGCAGCAATTCTTAACCTGTGGGTCGTGACCCCTTTGGGATCAAAGAGCCCTTGCGCAAGGGTCACGTATCAGATATCCCGCATATCAGATATTTAAAATTCAAAACAGTAGCAAAATTACAGTTATGAAGTAGAACTGATATTAATTTTGTGGCTGGGGGTCACCTCAACATGAAGAACTGTATTAAAGGGTCACAGCATTCAGAAGGTGGAGAACCACTGCTTTAAGGAATTCAGGAGACTATGTTTTTGGTGTACATTTCTGATCCCTGCAGAGAGGTCCTGGTTTGGTCCACACAGGCTCCAGGGGCTCAGATGATATTACCTTCTCTTTCTCTATCTTAGTTAGTCCTTTCCATTGGCTCCATTTTCAGAAGGGCTGGCTCCTTGTGGTATAAGATGACTTCCAGTGGCCATAGACATCCGTTCTGTTCCCTTAGGAGAGTCAGTGTCTCTATTTGTTGCTTTAGGAAACCCTTTAGCAAAACTTTGTCTGTGATTGGCACTGATAACTGTCGCTGTGACTGACCTTCGTCTTCAAGGTCAGATGTGATGTCATCAGTGCTGGGGTAACAATGAGCTCCATCCAAACAATCTGACTAAAAGAAGAAGACCCTGACAGCCAGCCAAAGGCCTGTTGAGAGAGGGGGCCCTTTGTTTGTCCTGGCCACCCATCTAGTTTATACCCGAAATAATCACACAGAAATTGTATTAATTAAATCACTGCCTGACCAATTATTTCTAACCTCTTATTGGCTAACTCTCAAATATTAGTTTAACCCATCTCCATTAATGGTTATCGTCACTTGATTGTGACTTACCAGCATGAGTCTAACCAGCATCCGTCTCAGGCAGGAGAGCCATGGTGTCAGCCACACTGCCCTTCTTCTAGCATTCAGTTTGGCCTACTCCACCTAAGTTCTGCCCTATCAAAAGGCCAAGACACTTTCTTTATTCAACCAGTGAAAGCAACACATAGACAGAAGAACCTCCTACAAGGGCCTGAAACTGAAGGAAGCTGAGGAGAGGGTACCCAGGGGTAAACTGCCAGAGCCTGCTCTGCATTCTTTCTTTTTACTCCAAGCTCTCATGGAAGTTTATGCGTTAAATCTTGTCTAAATGTTAACAAATGTCTATTTTATTTAGAAAGTTTAAAAGATGAGACAGCAAACAAGAAGTAGAATTATAGGCTTTCCCCTGCCTCCTTATTCATTATTGGATTGAGGGATAATAGTTTGAGTGTTTACCTTAATGTCTTTTTTTAACTTCCTAACTGGGGTAGGCCCAAGATTCTACCTTCTGTTCTCTTGGTATCTCATGCAGAATAAGGAATTTGAGAGACCTCCAGGGGAACATTGGAACTGATCAGGGCAAAGACGGTTGTGGTCTCATTTTCTCTTAAGGGCCTTCCACCCTGTCCATCACTTCACTTCCTCCACATCTCTTCTTCACATTCCTGTGCATGTGTTTTCTTCTGCAACCACAGATTTTTATCAGGGCCATATGTGTGAGGGCTTGAAGCTAGCCTTTGAAGCCTAGCAGGACCAACATTGGGTGTGCAATTCAAGACGATGACCCCTTCCTCTTCCTGAATCTACCCATAGTTCAGTAGTGAGGGGCATGGTCCATGAGCCCCTCTCTCTTCTGTAACTGAGAGACGTAGTTGACAGGACCATTGCCAGAACCAGTTTTACCATACAGAACTATCAACTTTTAAATCTTCCCTATATGAGGTGGGGAGGATCTTCCTTATATGAAATTTTAAAGTATTTTGATAGAATTTCATTCATTCAACTAAAACGTTTTCTTGAATTGTGTCTTGACATTGTTTAGTCTGCACAAACAAAACTAAATCAAAACAACAAACAAACAAAACTAAATGATAAAACCCCTGCCTTCTTGGAACTTAATTCTAATGGCCACGTGGATAATAAATAAGAAGGAATAAAGATATTTTGTTGATTTATAAAATACAGTTTCTTCACAATTTAACATCTTGAAAGTCAAGATACCACTTACAATTGATGACACATCATGGTTTAATTGGCTGTGTCTTTTTCAGTAGAGTGTTTTGAAAATGGTGAGCTTATAATTGATGAGCTCTTACATTAAATGAAATACAGTATTTTGTCAAGTAGTGATAGATGGATGCTATGGTAAAAAATAAATAGAGAAGGAGGATGGGGACTCTAGAGACAGGCTACATTTTAAACGGGAGCACAAAGGGCTGCTTTCCTGCAGAGGTAGCCTTTGAGTAGAGAGAGAAACTATGGGGGAGGATGTGGTACTGCATAGGCTGTATGCTTCTTAGCTTGTCAGATTACTAGTCCCACTGATAAGTGCTTGTTTTCCAGACTATCTGGTAGCCTTGGGAGGGAACAGTATAGATGAATACCCAGAGAAGCACTCAAGAGTCCTCTGTGTATGAGGATATTGGTCTAGACTGTAGAGAGCCTGTTCAAGGCAGAGAGTGAGTTCAGGGAAGGAGATAACCAGGGTTGGAGAAGCAAACAATAGTCATCTTCTAGTGGATCCCATGGCCACTGTAGGGCCTCAACTTTTAGTCTACACATTGAAGCATGTAACATGAAGGGCCTGCTTGTTAGGCGTTTCTGTCCTGCCCGAATCCCACAGCTGCTTAGCCCCAAAGAAAATCACACAGAGGTCTTAATAAGTCATAAAACTGATTGGCCCATTAGCTCAGGCTTCTTATTAGCTCTTATGACTTATATTAACCCATTATTCTGATCTATTTTTTCCATATGGCTTAATACCTTTTTCAGTTGGCAGGTTACTTCCTGCTTCCTCGGTGGTCTGCGCAGGACTGGGAGGAATCAGCTTCCTCCTTCTCAGAATTTTCCTGTTCTCATTGCATCACCTCTACCTCCTATCTGGTTTTCCTGCCTATACTTCCTGCCTGGCCAATCGGTGTTTATTTAAAACATGATTGACAGAATACAGACAATTCTGCACCAGAAGCAGATTAAAGACTAGAAAACGCAATTGATGCCAGTGCTGAGTCCAGTGTTGCAAAGGGATGATAGAAGGGAGCAAGGGACCATGAGCTGGCAGGCTGCTTGTAGCAATCTGAATGGAAGAAGAAAGCACCTCTGTGTAGAGGTTGGGAAGTGGCTAGGGTCTGCACACAGTTCAAAGGTGGGCAGGACCAATGGGACTCACAGATGAACTGGATCTGAGAAATCAAGAGAGGAAGCATTGCACTGACTCTCCATTTGTTTATACAGTCTAGGGTTCCAAACCTAACTTATCCTCATACAATTACATTTTTCATCATGTTTTAGAGTACTCCTGGTGACGCTTAGACTTAGTTTTGCGACCAACTTATAATGCTGGCATGTTTCTAAGTTAAATAAGTTTTAGTCTTTGGCTTCATTTCTATTTTGTGGACTGGATTTTGAGCAATCTTTTGATTCCCAGTGCTGTGATCACATTTGACCTCTGTCCACAGCTTCCTACTCTGTATTTCAGTATTTGAAATTTCCATTTGCAATATTAGATAAAAATGTTTGTAGCAAGAACCATTGCACTTTAATTTCCTTTATTTTTTCACATGGTATAAAGATAGTCACTGGGTTTTCTGTTTGATTTAAATTTTGTGTTTATGAACCAGAGGAAAGATGGAAGGTGGAAAAATGTCACCTGACTACTTGCAGGATGTCAGGCAGCTATTTCTACACTACTGATGTGTCTTTCAGTTTGGTTCCATTGTTTATTGTGCTGAAAATTTGCCTCTGAGGGAAGAGTAACTATAAGGATCTGGTTTTGGCATTTTTGTTCCCCCCCCATCTAAACTTTCTTACGTTTTAGTAGGTATATACAAAGACTGTGCTTTCATCTCACCCAGACCCAAATAATCACACAGAAACTGTATTAATTCCAACACTGTTTGGCAAATGGCTCAGGCATATTCCTATCTAGCTCTTACATCTTAAATTAACCCATTTCTATTAATGTGTATATTGCCACAAGACTGTGGCTTATCGGTGCAGCATGTTACTGCTTCGGTGGCTACATGGCGTCTCCTTTGATTCTGCCTCCTCTCTCTCTCTCTCTCTCTCTCTCTCTCTCTCTCTCTCTCTCTCTCTTTAAATTGCCTGCCTGAATTTATTCTGCTAAGTCATTCACCAAAACAGATTTATTCATCAACCAATAAAAGCAACACATATATAGTAGGACATCCCACATCATATAGTACTGTGGTATAACATGTGTTAGAAGCATCTTTTAAAAGTATCATTTTATTTAACCTAATAATAAATAATACCATTAAAGTTCCTTTATGATAATGAGTTACTGCAATTGGATAGATACTACCCATTAGTAAATTAACTTGTAAAGGGAATTTATCTTCTTTGAAGTTCTGACTTTTAAAACATTTCAAAATGGTGCAATTGCTTTCACAGATAATTATTACATGGAACATTTGTAGGAAACTACAGCCCATATAATATCACACATAACCTCTTTCTTCTTTCTCCCAAACATCTAGTTTATGTTTTCCTTGAGAGATTTTGAAAGCAAAATCTGTTAAGGATGCCAGATCACATTTTGAATCCCAATGAAGAATTTTGCTTTCCTATAGATCTGGAAGGTTAAGAATTTTAGTCAGAAATTTAAGACGAGACCCTTGAACTGTGTGATTGTGGGATGTAGGAGCAATGCTATGGGGGCTTGGTGCATGACCACATTGAGGGACATTTGAGGAAATTGTGTCTAAGCTACTGTGCACTTCAGCTAAGCATCAAGTGGTACAGGCTCTGTAAGGTGCCTAAAATAGCAGCTCTAAGAATACAGTTTTATATATAGGAAGATTCTGCTCATATATGTCTGTGTGTATTTTTATACTTATGTATAGGGAAAGTAGGCATTCTGGTGTGAGTCTTTATAGTCAAAATAATATTGTCTCGTTTTAAATATTGGACAAGGCTAGTGCCAGACCACCAGGAAGGCCTGCAGCCTAGCCATCTGTCACAGATGGACAGAAGGGGCAGCAACTGAGACAGAAATGGCTTCACTGAAGGAAACTGTCCTGAGGATATTCTCAGCAGCATTTGTGAGATTTCCTTCAATGAACAATAAAAACGAAAGACATTTTGTACGTTCTGTTTACGTGTTTCTCCATAACTCTGCAACGAAAGTTTCTTATTTCCAAGCTAGTATTGGTTTCTAATGTTCTTCTGATGATATTTTAATATCATTTAAACTCAATAGGATTAGAACATTCATAATGGCACACCAAGAATTTCTTATCAACAAATTATGTTTTAAAACCTTTTTAAAAAATTATTTTAGCTTTTTAATTTATTTTACATACTAACCACAGTTTCTGCATCCTCCTCTCCTTCTGTTTCCTCCCCCACCTCCTTTTTACCCACCCCCATCCACTCCTCAGAAATCATGTAAGGCCTCCCATGTGGGGTCAACGAAGCCTGGATTATCAAGTTGAGGCAGGACCAAGCTTCTCCCCCCTGGGTCAAAGGTGAGCAAGGCATCCACCAAATGGGATAGGTTCCAAAAAGCCAGCTCATGGCCAGGGATAGATCTTGGTCTCACTGCTAGAGACCAAACAAACAGACCAAGCTACACAGCTGTCACCTACATGCAGAGAGCCTAGGTTGGTCTGGGGAAGGCTCCCTAGCTGTTGGTATAGATTCCGTGAGCTCCCGGTAGCTTGGGTCAGCTGTCTCTGTGGGTTTTCCTGTCATAATTTTGACTCCCTTGCTCGTATAATCCTTTCTCCCTCTCCTCAACTGAACTCCGGGAGCTTGGCCCAGTGCTTGGCTGTGAATCTTTGCATCTGCTTCCATCAGTTACTGGATGAAGGTTCTATCATGACAATTAGGATAGTCTCCAATCTGATTACAAGGGAAGGCTCATTCAGATATCTCTACTATTGCTAGAAATCTTAGCTGGGGTCATCCTTGTGAATTCCTGGAAGTTTCTCTGTCATTAGGTTTCTCCCTAACCCCATAGTTGCTCTCTCTATCAAGATATATCTTTATATCTTTACTGCCTTCCTTCCTTCCTTCCTTCCTTCCTTCCTTCCTTCCTTCCTCCCTCCCTCCCTTCCTTCCTTCCTTCCTTCCTTCCTTCCTTCCTTCCTTCCTTCCTTCCTTCCTTCCTTCTTTTCTTTATTTTTTAATATTTAAAATCTTTATTGACTCTTTGGGAGTTTCCCATCGTGAACCCCAATTCTCCTCACCTCCCAGACCCCCATAATCCTCTCCTCAACCCTGCCCCCAAAGGAAACAAATCAACGTAAACAAGCAAACAAATGCAAAAACAAAAACAAAAACCCAAACCAAACTAAAACAAAAACCACCACAGAAAAACCTCCTTTCTTCTCCTCCTTTCCTGCGTCTCCAATACCTCTCCATCCCGGTGGCATTGGAGACTTCAGTATGCCGTATAGTCTACCTCTCTGTCCTATCAGTTTTACTGGCAAATGGTTACTGCACTGAGTCACTGGTCTGGTTCAGGGCCTCTGGTTTCCGGTACACCATCATCACTCCATCCTTCCCGAAACTCTTTTGGAATATCCTGAGGCGGCCGCGCGTCTTGGATATCTTCCGGGTATCGTTCCACAGGACCAGTCCCTTCACCGGCTCCAGCAGGTCCTAGCTGGGGGGTAGATGCCAGAGTAGGTCAACCCAAGGCTCGGCTCTGGGCTTGGGTGATAGCCTAGCAGGCCAGTCCAGGCCACTGGGGCCACCTGCCTTGGGTGAGGGGGTGGATGAAAGATTACCAGGTGCGAGGAAGTACCACAAGACACACAATGGAACCCACTTTAAGAGTTTATTAACAGAGAAGGGAGGGGTATGAGAGGAGTGCTCATCCTGTCTGAGAAGTGGTGGAGGAAGACATTGTGGAGTGGGCATGTCCAGTTTCTAGAGGTCGTCCAGCATATTTGCACGGGGGCTTAAGTAGCCATGCCATGCACAGATCACGTGACCATGCCCCACGCGATCACATAGGGCTTGTGGACTCTGGGAAGCTATGTAAGTTGTCCGAATATTTGATGGCACATGAGTGGTCATGGACCTTGGAAGTGTCAGTGCCTGGGGTGGCTAAGCATTCTGCCAGAACGCTGGCAACATTGGATGGTGGAAATGATAACAGTTGGGTCAGGTTCCCTATGCGCATGCTCACAGGGTCAGTTCACCTTGGCCTGTGGTGAGGGCTGGGAGCATCTCTCAAGCATTCAGGGACCAGCTCTCTTGCTGTAGTGTCCTGCGAGAGGCAAGGTCAGCTTTCTCAGGGCCAGAGAAGGCTTGGGCTGGCTCAGCATGGTCCTCTGATTTCAACTCCTATGGTTCCTAAGGCCCTCTGAGGTGACATGGGCCACAGACATCCACATAGACCCCAGCTATAGCTGGACCATGAACCCAGACACGGCCCTCGGCAGCAGCTTGGGCCCGGATGATTTAGGTGGAAGGAATGGCCACTCAGGTGGGAATGGTTCTGACGGCCATAGGGACACCACCAAGGCCTCAGGTTGTGGCCCTAACCTTGGGCCTCAGTGTGACCTTTGGTGGCAATGCAGGGCCCAGACTTCAGCACAGACCACTACACGGTAGGACCATGAACCCCAACATGGTGCTCGGCAGCAGCTGGGTCTCGAGGACCTTAAGGACCACTGCCAGCTGTACCCCCACTGAGTGGTTAGGCATCAGGCAGGGGTGACTGTCTTACCGACAGCCCAAGGTATCTCTTTCATTGCTTTCCCTCTCTGTTCCTCCCCCAGCATGACTATCAGGATCCCTTATGTTCCCATACCCCATTCCCATCCCCACCCCCCACCCAAATTTACCCAGGAGATGAGTGTTTTACCTACGTCTATGTCTGTGAACCACGTTGGACCTGTGAGGACGACAGATCCCCAAACTGGAGATGGTTGTGAGCTGCCAAGTGGGTGTGGGAATCAAACAAGTCTATAGCAAGTGCTCTCAGCTCCCTCAGCAAATTATTTTAATACCAACTTTAACTCACAAAATATTTTAATATCTATAGAAGTAACAAATGTTTTATGAACTTTACAAATCGCTCCCATTCAGAAGATAACTGTAGAAGCAGAGCAGATAGTAAAGGATCTCTCTCTCTCTCTCTCTCTCTCTCTCTCTCTCTCTCTCATCTATGTATCTATGTATCTATGTATCTATCTGTGTTTCTATCTATCTATCTATCTATCTACCTATCTATCTACCTATGTATCTATGTTTCTATGCATGCATGCATGTATGTATGTATTTATGTATGTATGTATCTATGTTTCTATGTGTCTATGTATGTATGTTTGTATGTATTTATGTATGTATGTATCTATCATTTATCTATATCTATCTATCTATCTATTATGGTGGTCCTCTCTTAGGAAAAAATATGTGAATAGATTTGAGAGTGGTTTAAGGTATAAGACATTATATGGAATGATTTCTTGGTTGAGGAATATTACAAATGCAAGTATAATTTTATACTTTTTTGTGGTGACATTTTATTTGTGCTTTAACAAATAAAGCTTGCTTGAAGATCAGAGTGCAGAGGTAGCCACACTAGTTAGCTATAGAGGCCTGGCAGTGGTGGCACATACCTTTAATCCCAGCACTCCAGAGGAGGAGGCAGATGGATCTCTGTGAGTTCAAGGCTACCCTGGGCTACACGAGATTTATTCAGTCTAGAAGAGAAAGAGAGCCAAGCATTGGTGACTCACACCTTTAATCCCAGTACTTGGGAGTCATAGGTCTTTAATCCCAACACTAGGGAGGTGGAAACTATAGGGTAAAGGAACCAACTGAAGTGGGAAAAACCAACCAATCCCTGACCAGGAAACAAACTAATCCATGAACACCTTGACTCTGAACCCAGAGTCAGTGAAAGAAACACATCCCAGATCTGAGACCTGAGAACCATATTCAGCTCTGAACCCAGAACCAAAGACCCATGCCCTGAATCTGAAACCAGTGCCAAAGAAACACACTTTGTCCCTAGAATTAGAGCCAGTGAAAGAAATATTCCCTGGCCCTAAAATTAGAGCCAAAAGACTGGAAAGGATCAATGAAAGAAACAGTTTGATCCTGAAATCACATCCATCTCTGCCCCTGATCAACTAAACTAATCAATCCCTCTTCTGCCAGGTAAAACTCTACCCCTAAGAAGCGCTAGCCCCTCCGCCTATTCGGTTGGAGGCTGTCTTTCAACACCATGACAGAGCCAGTCACTCCCCTGGACTCCTCCTCTCCAAATAAAATCTTGGGTGAAGATTTTAATTTGCCGTGGGAGAATAGGAAAACCTGACTTGGATATCCTTTAGGGGACTGAGCTGAAAAACTTTGCTGAGACGCTCCCTTAGGGGAGCTGAGCAAGGCTGAACAGAACAGAACTGAAGAACCTTGTTGGGATACTCCCTTAGTTGGGCTGAGCAAGGTAGAGCAGAAAAAGTAACAACATTTTGCCAGAGCCAGAGGAGACTGCTGTATTTCTGTACTTGCTTCCCCTTTAACAGAGTGTTAGCAAAAGAAGTAATATCTTGGGCTGATAGCTCTGCTAGGACATTCCCTTAGGGTCACAGCAGAGTTCAGGTGTAGCTGCTCTCCAGGAGAGAAGAGGGATTGCTATATCCTGTGGGAAGACCATTCTTCAAGGCACCCCAACTTCAGGTAACCTGACTTCCTGACAAGTCAGTACACATTTTCCCCCAGGGCTGAGCTGTCCTATAGTGACTCTACCCCTCCAGAGCTGTCCTATTGTGGCTCTACCCCTCCAGAGCTGTCCTATTGTGGCTCTACCCCTCCAGAGCTGTCCTATTGTGGCTCTACCCCTCCAGAGCTGTCCTATTGTGGCTCTACCCCTCCAGAGCTGTCCTACTGTGGCTCTACCCTTCCAGAGCTGTCCTATTGCAGCTCTAAGGGTAGCCCGGCTTCCAGAGAGGTCAGGATATCTTCATAGCTTCAGAGCTGTAACACTCACCCTCACTGACAGAAACAAGAAGGGATATGGCTGGGCGGAGAGAGGAATACAAGGTGGGAGGAGACAGGAGCTCAGCCCATTCAGTTTGAGGATTTGTGGAAACAGGATCTTTTTCACCTTGGTCTGAGGATTCAGTAGCGGTAAAAGGTCTCTCTAGTGGCTGGCTCCTTTTCTTCTCTGATCTTCAGGTAAGCTTTATTTGCTAAAGCACAAACAAAATATCACCACACCCTTTTTAATGCTCTTTGTTTCATACATTGTAAGACACTAAAATAAAACTCATATTTTTTTATTGTCTGACCAGTTTCATACACTGAAGTGATGAATTTTAGGTACTTTCACCCCTAAAACCATGCTCTTATTTGTCTTTCGATGAAACTCCTCTTCCCAACTGGTTCCCCTCCTCCTTTCCAGTCCTTCTCTCTCTCTCTCTGTGTGTGTGTGTGTGTGTGTGTGTGTGTGTGTGAACCTTTGAGTTTAATTAGTTTCTTCCTTTAGTGTTGGTAGGAGATTGTTTACTGGAACATGGGCAGCATATCAGAGGCTATATCATTGAAAAATGAAAAAGGAACCCCCTTCTCCAACTGTCATTTGTAGTAAGAAGGGTCACTTTTTGTTTCCCAGCCGCCCGGCTAGCTTAGACCTGAAATAAGTACACAGAAACTATTTTATTCAAAACATTGCTTGGCCCGTTAGCTCTAACTTCTTATTGGTTAACTCTTACATCTTAATTTAACCCATCTCCATTAATCTGTGTATCGCCACTGGGCAGTGGCTTACCAGCAAAGTTTTGGCATATCTGACTCTGGTGGTGGCTCCATAGCGTCCCTCTGACTCCGCCCTTCTCCTCCCACGCTATAGGCCAAGCCAGTTTTTTTTTTATTCATTAACCAATAAAATCAACAGATAGACAGAAGGACCTCCCACACCAGTCATTAACTGCCAATAGCTCCTCAAAGAAGAGTGGTGTGTCATGGGGCATGTTGACAGGTCCAGTCAGATGTAGGTCTCATGCAGATGATGAAACAAGTTGGGTTTATTAGTGTCATTGGCACAATGTGTCCAGAAGATGTCTCTTTGCTACACACCCCTACATTGTCTGGTTCTGACATTTTCTCCACTTCTTCTCTGGCGATGTTCCCTGAGTGGTGGAGAGGGTGATGTAACTGTCTCCTTCAGCAAGCACCTCACCATCACTTACTCTCTGCCTTTTGACCCATTCTGGGTTTCTTCATTAGCCTCCATCTGCTGCCCAGGGATGCTTCTGTGATGAAGAACAGGGCAGAAACCTGAGTGTTAGAAGGCAGTTTGACTGCAGGATCATTTAGTCTCCCTTCTAGAGCCTCTAACCTCAGCAGGATTCACAGAAGCAGTCATGACTTCCTGACTGTACAGGGTGCACATCTATTCAGAAGGTCATCTGTAATATGAGGGGCTGGCTTGTTGGGGTTTTCTGTCCTGCCCGGTTCCCACAGCTGTTTAGCCCCAAAGAAAACCACACAGAGGCCTCCATAAGTTATAAGCTGATTGGCCTATTAGCTCAGGTTTCTTATTAGTTCTTATGACTTACATTAACCCATTATTCTGATCTATTTTAGCCACATGGCTCAGTACCTTTCTCAGCAGGGCAGCTCACATCTTGCTTTTTTGGTGATCTAGGCAGAACTGGGGGTAATGAGCTTCCTCCTTCCCAGAATTCTCCTGTTCTCATTGCATCATCTCTACTTCCTGTCTGGTTTTCCCGCCTATACTTCCTGCCTGGCCAATCAGCATTTATTTAAAACATGATTGACAGAATACAGACAATTCTCCCGCAGTCATCTGTTGTTCCCAGAGCCATCATGTCACCATTTTGCTAGGCAGTGGTCCTCAGCCTTCCTAGTGCTGCCACCCTTTAATACAGTTCCTCATGTTGTACTGACCCCGACCGTAAAATTATTGCATTGCTGCTTCATAACTGTAATTTTGCTACTGTTATGAATCGTAATGTAAACAGCTGATGTGCAGGATATCTGATATGTGACCCTGTGGGGGTTGTGACCCACAGGTTGAGTACCACTGTGCTAGCGTGTATGTTTTGGTGTTCAACTGCTGATGATTCTTTCCTTCTGGGACCCTGCAGGACACTTTCTGGGTAGAGTCTTCTAACTCAGCTTTAGCTTGAATTCTCCATGCCTATGTGTACAGTGCCTACAGCAGTAGGCTCTTACTGTCAAGTTTTGATGATCAACCAAGAGCAATGTCAACTGCTTGCATTAACTTGAAAAACTATAGGATCTCTCTGGTGAGCAACTCATTGGGAGGTATCTCATACCTGGCACTGGGATTTTCTTTTAACAACCAATGGCTTCTGTTAGGAACAATTTCCATTCATGGACGGTATGCCTCTGTTCAAACATTTCTATTCCTGATTGCATTTAAAATAGGATTATGAAATAAAATAATATGCTTCTATGCATCTTTCAATATATTCTTGGTTCTGTTGTCACCAAGTCCTTGCCAGGTGTTGCCATTTCTTTTAGTGATAACAGCTATTCTGAGCCTGTAAGACAAAATCTCAAAGTATTTTTAATTTGAGTTTCTCTGATAGTTAATGACATTTTACACTTAAATTTTGGGAATTCCATAAAGTAGACAATAAAATATCATCATATCCAACCCCATCTCTCCCATCTAAGCCACACATCGCCCAATATTCTTCTCTTTCAATTTCAGGTCTTAAAAACATACGATTCCTCCAGTCCAGCTAGTGTTACCCATATATTCACTGAAGCCTGGGAAACCTAAAAGTAGCCACATCCTCAGAACAGAATGATTCCTCCTACCCTAGCAACCACCCACTGCTTCTCAGCAAAGGATGTGCTCTGGAGAGCATCTGCCCCATCTATGCTGACCATTTGGCTCATTTAATCTTGAATAGGTTTTGTGAAGGTAACCACAGCAGCCATTAATTCATGATTTTGATAGCAAGTCCTGTCCAGAGGACAGCATTTGAAAGCATTCTTCCTCAACCTTGACCCAAAGTCCAACTCTAAAAAAATAGTTAGAATGGAATTACTGTGTAGGCACAGGTGGACTAGGTCACTCCCAGATGACAATGGTTATTAAATGAAAATTACAGTACGAGATATGGGACACTTCCTGTCAGTTATGGGTCACAGAGATTCCAGAAGTCTTCAAAAATGACACAGGCTATTGCCATTGCCCTTTGTTACACACCATGACTATACTGTAAGACCCCATTTTTGAAGATATCACACAGTTTGGCAGCAGGATGTAGAAAAACCAATCTCAGACCAAGTAGAAACCTTCCTCTTCTGGCTAAATATTATAGTACCAGGAAATGCTAGGCAGAACGTCAGGGAAGAAAAGACATCTATGGTCTTACCCAGTGTGGGGCCTTGCATGCTGCAATGTTGACCTTCCAAGCATACTGTGTTTCTGGTAAAATCAAGGCTATATTTGATCGATGGTGTCATTTAATTACAGTGTTTGTTTATTTTGTGGGGATGTAACATGGAACACTGGTTAATCTGTCCAGTAGAGAGAGAGTGGAGTAATGAAATCACAGACTATCTTTGTGTTGGCATTAATTTGTGTCTTTATATCTTAGTAGTATTTTTTTTGTTTTAAATTGGGTGAACTTGTGCATGGTATGTAGTATATATTTAGAATGACAATTTCCTCTTGATGGATTGCTTCTTTCATCATATGAGGTGGCTCTTTTTCTCTCCTAACTAGTTTCAGTTTGTACTCTATATTTATATTTTCCGATTATAGAATAGCAATGCTCCTTTGCCTTGGATCCCATTTGCTCCGAAGGTCCCTTTTTCATTACTTCACACTAAGATAGTGCCTATGTTTGATGACCAGGGATGTTTCTTGGGGGCAACAAAAGGCTTATCTTCTTTTCCAATTCAATCCATTTATCTGTGTCTTTTGGTCGAGGAATCGAGATGGTCCATATTCAGTTCAGAGTTATTATTGAAAGCTGTTTGTTGTTTATTGATCCCAATAATTTCATAGCTGTGCTTTCTTGTGCTTCTCTGTCTCACAGTTGCCTCGGTATCCCTGCCCCTCTTGGATTTGGAAGCAAATCTTTCCAATGTCCTCTAGAGCAGTCTTAAATTCTTTCAGTCTGCTTTTGTCATAGATTTTTTTTTTGTCCTTCAATTATGATTGATAATCTTCCCTGGTATATTATGCTGGGTTGGCAGCTGTGATCTTTCAGAATTTAAAATATATCTCTCTAAGCCCTTCTGACTTTGAAGGTTTTCATTGGAAATCGGGAGTTATTCTGATGGGCCTGCCTTTCTCTGTGACTTAGTGCTGTTCCATTGAAGTTTTCAATATGCAATGGGCCTTCTTTGTTTTATTTATTTGGTGTTTTAGCTGTGCCCTTTTCTGGTTCTGCTTGGTGTCCTGTGAGCCTCTTGGTTCTGGGTGGGCAATGCTCCCTCCCTCATATTTGATAAATTTGCTTCTGTTATTTTATTGAAGATATTTCCTATTCCTTTGGCATGAATCCGTCTTATGTTTTCATAATTCATTAATTTTGCCTTTGTACATGTTCCTAGAGATTTTGTATGTCCCATTCATATGGTTTTTTTTTGAAACTTATTATTGACCTTGCCTGAATGATCTGATTCCTCTACCTTGTCTCCAAGCTTTGAGACTCTATCCTCCACTCGATCCACAGATCCATCGTGTTGGTGAGGCTTTCTCCAGTGAAATGTTTATTTGACCTATTTTATTTCTCATTTCTGTCGTTACTTTGGCTTGCTTTTCACTTCTGTATTTCTATCTCTTTATTAAGTTCTATTTTCATAGCACAAATTGACCATCATAACTCATGTAGCTATTGATGTTCCCTTAGAATATATGTGTGCCCCTTTTGGTTTGTTTGCAAAAAAAAAAACCAGCTATCATTGTTCTTTCTGGAGTTTTATCTAGGTCATTTTCATTGGGGGCTGTTACTGTGGAGCTGATAACTTTTGGAGAAGACAAGTTGTCTTTTTTTTTTTTTCCACGTTCGTTGGTTTTGTCCTAGAATCTGCCTCTCTGGGAAGAGACCATCAATTAAGATTTTTGTTGTTGTCTTTTAATCCAATTCACTTTTCTACTTTTAGAAGAGGTGTTTTTAGTTTTCAGGAGGGACTACGTTGTGTCAGGGTTCAAGTTATATTTTCTTCTCTTACACTGTTTTTCCGGACACTAGGCCGTATCCCCAGCCCATTACCTTGACTTAAGTACTGTCTGAGACTGTGGACACTGTCCAGCAGTCAACCCATCATGAAAACAGTGTCAGTGGATTACTAGACAGTCATTTGTCACGTATGTTTCGGGGGACTGTACTAGTGGACTAGTACATTAATTACTGTGGGTAAGAGTGGAAAGCATAAAGAGAAAGAAACCCCACTGTGATTAGTGAGCAGGATTCATAGGAATCCTATGCTGAGGAGGAAGTCAAAGAAGGGGATGTCAAGGAGGAAGTCAAGGAAGAATGAATACAGAAGAAAGGAAAGAGGCGAGTGAGGTGTGGGAGTGTCCGCTAATGGTAGACTGCAAAGAAAGGAGCAAAGCTGCTCTCAGATAATGTTGAACAGTCTCTTTTCTCAGGAGGTTGATAGAGCCTGTAAGCTAGGCACTGTGTATTCTCTGGGAGAGATAGAAGGAAGATAATAGGATACAAAGTGGGGAAAGACGCACAGACAGCGAGGGACCAGGTGGCCTGCTATGTTGACCAAGGGTATTATACAAATGAGAATTGCTGGCGAGGGCAATAAGTGCGGGGTGGTGACTGGGTATGGGGCTGGATTCTGCACTGAATCCCCAGCCTTATGAGGTGACCTGAGATGGGGGCCAAAATCTTGATTAGGAGTGGAAGGAAACTAATAATCTATAACCTTTCTGAATAACATGATTAATTGTCTAGAAGAACTCAAACTTAATTGCTACTATAATATCTCTCAATTACCTTTATTTTTATTGTATTCTATAAGTTGTTATGTAAATTATTCCATCAATATCTTTTAACCTCTGTATCTTCTGGTATATTAGGCCTTTAAATTTCAGTATTACATTTTTAATGTTAAATGTCTAATAAATAATTGGACTAATGAAGAAGATTATATATATGCCATTGCCCATCGTGGCTTACTTTCTTTTGTCTATATTAATTGAAAGGGCCCTGGAAAGGAGCAAATTAGACCAGGGTTTTCAAATCAACAACAATAAAACTGCAAGAATACATTGCATCTATTTCTGGGAAGCATCGGAGCACATGCCCTGGAAACCAGGCCATTCATTTCTCTAATTCTTCAATGTTAGTCTTGACTGGCTTTTCCCAGCTGTCCTGGCCTAGCAACCTGCTGAGGCCTCAGGTGGGGAAGCCACAGTTGGCCAGCTGTTCTCAATAATCTGCAGAATTCATTATCTATCTGCGAACAATGCTAAGGTCTGGTGGAGCCTTCTTTTAGAAGAAACTTACAAAGCTTGAAGTGTATAAGCAATCTCGCAGATCATTAGTCACAGGATGAAAGATAGAGGGTTTCTTCTTCTTTCCTTTTTGTATTCTTTCTTCCCTTTGTATATGGAAGAAATTGCCCTGAGAGTTCTTTGAAAAATCAGTCTCCCATTTGAACTAAAACACACGCTGAAAAGAATTTTCAAGAGAACTCATTGAGAGAGCAAGTAAATTGAATTCTTGCAAGGTCTTAAAGGTTTACTATTTAAAAAGTGATCAGAATGTTAGATGGATACTCATATATATTTCTTCTGAAGGTGTTGCAGTCGCAATTCTAACTGCTTTGTTTTGTGTGTAATGCGTTCAAACTTACAGTATGACTTTAGGTGTGTGTGTTTACATGTGCTTGCACATACATACAACATATCTATAAGAGGTGGGATAATGATGCTATATCATTATTGTATGATGCTTATCTGTCATACAATAAGGGTGGGATATGAGCACAGCTCAGTGGTAGAACACTTTCCTAGAAAGTGCAAGGTTCTGGATTTAACGCCCAGCATAAAAGGGAAAAGTATACATACATACATACATACACACTCTTTAAATAACTATGTAATATATTTACATAAATATATATACCTTAAATAACTATATAAATTTTAATGTATTTATTTATATACCACACCATTTATATACACATACATATATATATCACACTGTTTAAACACACACACATCACACCATTTATACACACATATATTTCACACCATATATACACAGACACATATTTATATAAAACATAGCTATGTTTATATAATATACAATGTAAATATATTATAGAGCTATTTAAATATTTGAGTAAATTCATATTTATATAAAAATATATATATAAAACTATATTATGTGTATATGTGAATCAATAACTATATTATAGGTATATTATTAGGGAAAATAAATTTCAGACACAGATAACAGACATGGGTATTTTCACACCTGAAAGGTAGATACTGTTGTTGTAGGTGCAACTGTGCATGGAACTCTGGTAAAGGGTTTGAGTCCATAAAAGCCAAGATGGCATTCATCTTAAGAAGATAAAGCTATGCGCCTATTTTATGTTTCCTTGTGTTGCAGGGCAAATGTGTAGTTTAAGTGTAGAAAATCAAACATGCAATTGAAGGCAGTTAAATAGGATTTTCCTTACTTTCCTCCTCCTCCTCCTTCTCTTTCTTTCTCTCTCTTTTCTTTACAGTGAACTTACTTTCTTTCCTCCTCCTCCTCCTCTTCCTCTTCTTCCTCCTCCTCCCCCTCTTCAGTGAACTTACTTTCTTGACTTAAACCCTTTATGTACTCTAATCTGTCCTCGATTTATCAATCCTCTTACCTTATCTACCTTGCTAGTTAGATTATAGTCAGGTCCTATACCAGGCAAGAAGTTAGGGTTTTATTGTGATTTTATAGAAATTAAAAGATATTGTTCTCACTGGGTACTGTTTTGGAAAGTGTCTACCAATTTTATGTGAAATGTTCTTTGTTATGCAATATATTGAGTGTATGGACTTCCAGATTTATGCAGTGTAGGGAACATGAAGGTCTCTGTGCTCATGGACATGTACTAGGGTGCCTGGAATGTTAAAGACACAAGGTTGTCCCTTCCAAGGGGAGGATGTAAAACTTGTTCTCTATAGAACGCTGGAGCAGATGTGCTTTCTAGCCTGGTGACCTTTGCATAAACTATGTGGCCAGAGCCAGCACCGGCCCCTCCTCCAGACCCTTCTCATAAACTTGTTTATCTCAGTCAGACTATAGGACCTATCTTTATGGCAGGTGTTGCAGGTACTTTACAAGAAATTTTGATGTAGTCCTATCTGAACTATATCTACCTTACCTTGTTCTTAGGGTTATTATTGCTCTGAAGAGACACTATGACCATGGCAACTTGTATAAAGGAAAATATTTAATTGGGGTGGCTTGCTTACAGTTCAAATATTTAATTCATTATTGCCATGGTGGGAAGCAAGCCAGTGTGCAGGCAGACATATTGCTGGAGAAAGAGCCAAGAGTTCTTACACATCCACTCACAGGAAGTAGGAAGTGGTCTGAGAAACTGGGCATGGCTTGAGCATATATGAGTCCTCAAAGCCCACCTCCACAGCAATGTACTTTCTCCAACAAGGTCACACCTAATCCAACAAGGCTACACTTCCTAATGGAGCCATTCCCTTTGGAGGCCATTTTCTTTCAAACACCAGGTATGCTTTGTTGTGCATGCAAGATTGAGAAGATCATCCCAAGAATAGTTCCCATCAGATTGTGTTTGTATTTAAATATGTCTAAAATAAACATTCAGATTCCTGGGGGACTCAGTTTCTCAAAGTTTGAACCAACATTGACGACTGACTCCTGTTACACTGTGAAGGCTGCAGGGATCCCGCGGTGCGGTATAAAAGATTGGAAAATAATGTAATGAAGAACTGTCTATATCAGGATAAACTACTTTTGAGAGCTCATATTGGAAGGTAAGAGGAAGATGTTTACAAATATTGCTTATAAACACTAAATTTATTCTAAAATGGTATTCATGTTTTATAAACTGAAATCAGAAAGGAAGACGCTAAAATATGAGGTCGATCAAAATCAAGGTCCGAGGCACCTGTTGCCTCTTCATTTAGGAGGTTGTAGAGCTTATTCCTTTATCCCTTCATGAAAATGTTATTTTTTATGAGAACTGTATGCGCAACCCAGTCATGAAATTCTACTTAAATGTAACAGAGTAAACTTTCCTGTATAATTTGGCTGTAAACGTTAATTTCTGATAAGTATGTACTTCTACATATTACAGTATGTGAAATGAGACTTCAGGTTAAGATGAAAAGATCCTACAGAGACATACTAAGTGTTATGTGTTCACCCTGTTTAGATTCTGGTTTATATAATGACGTCTGAGGGGACACTTTCAAATAAGCAGGAACAGTTAAACATGGGTTATAATGTAGGAGCTATTAAAAATTGTACATTAAATGCCTGGCTGAGGAGACAACGCAGCAGGCAAATGCCTAACACTCCCGCGTTACTATCTGCATTCAGATCCTCGGTGGCCACATAAAATGTCAGGGGTGGTAGCATGTGCCTTCAGTCCTAGAATACACACATTTCCACAGACTGTTCTGTTAAACTGGTGGGTCACAAAACAAAGCAAAAAGACGTGAATGGGAGGAAGAAACTTACACAACGGGGTGTGAGAGAGATTAAAGAAGGCAGACAGTGAATGCAAATGGAGTGTGCTATAGACATGTATAAAATTGTTAAAGAAAAATTCAATAAAAGTAGGAACGTTTCATACTTGTTAGAGTCCTTTGATCCTTCAGAGTCCTTCAGTGATGTGAGATGTCCTTCTGTATATGTGTTGCTTTTATTGGTTAATGAATAAGGCTGCTTTGGCCTATAGCAGGGCAGAATATAGCCAGACTGAAAGAGATATATGGAAAGAGTGGGCGGAGTCAAAGAGAAGCCATGTAGCCAACAAAGGAGAAAGATGCAAGCCAGAACCTTACTGGTAAACCACGACCTCGTGGTAAAATATAAAGTTGTAGAAATGAGTTAATTTAAGATGTAAGAGTTAGTTTATAAGAATCCCAAGCTAATAGGCCAAGCAGTGTTTTAATTAATGCTGTTTTTGTGTGATGATTTTGGTTCAGGGCATCCGGGAAAAGAACAAGCAGCCTCTGCCTACACTTCAGCCAGAGTCCTATCACACACTGGAGAAAACATTTTCAACACCCAGTTCAGACACCTGGAGGTAATATCCAATTCTATAGCCAAGGTCTGGAAGTTTGGAGTAGGGCGGAGATGAGAGAACTGAGTAATCCCCTTGAACGTGGAAGCCCAAGGACAGGCAGAAGAGTGTTATTAGATAAAAGCCACACACACCAGTGGGAGGTCCATGGCTACCTTGCATGGGAGGGGTCAGCCAGCAAGCTGACAGAGAAAAATAGACCCGTAAGTGCAGAACCAAATGCCAGTCTGAGGCCTTGTTCCAATTTAGGCGTTTGTTTTAGTCATTGAACCTGGCTCTGAATGACTTCTTTGATCACCCTCTTTCCGTTTTAGATAGACCCTGAGTCAGTGCAGACTGGCCACTCTGGACCATATTCAAAAGAGTGCTTCACAGGTTCTCAGAGCCATCCCCAAATAGGTGCAAGACCAGTAGAAGGCTTTAAAGAAATAGTTTCTTTTCTTAAAGAGGAATGGACTTGTTCATAGAATGTGAAAACATTTGTTAAAAATTCAACCAACTGGTGGTTGCAGCTTTACAGTCACTAGAATTTTATTTGCCAATTTAAAGATGATAAGAATAAATAATGATTAAATTCTAATAAGTCAGAGAGAGAGAGTACAGGAAGGGGTGTGTGTGTGTGTGTGTGTGTGTGTGTCTGTGTGTAGAGATAGGTAGGTAGAGATAAGGAGAGAGAGAGAGAGAGAGACACTGACTTCTTACTTGTACCTCTGAGTGGCCAGGAAGTTGTCTCTGCTCCTATTACTCTGCTATAATCTGTCTTGATTCCAACAACTGACTGTCATTGAAGCCATCCTGTCTCCTGGGAAAGACTTCCTAGCCATTCATTCAATACCATCTTCCTCGCCACATCCTACAGCATATTGTCACCTTACCTGACCCTTGGGAACACTGGGGAGTAGCTGCAATCGCTTCTCCCTGCCCCCAGAGATTTCTCATCACCTAGCCTAGCCAAAGATGAAGCTGTGACTGATGAGCACAGAATCCTCGCCCCCGCACAAAGGAGGTGAACCCTCCCTTCACGCACACCAGTAGCGTCGTTTCCAGACAGACATCCTTACAAAGAAGACCTTGATACCATAGGGTCCTTTCTCTGCCACTGTAGAGAGGAACTGGCGATTCCTCTGCCACTGCCACTACCCCAGTGAAAGGAGGGAGGAACATATCTGTAAATGTTTCTCCTCTTCCCTGCCATTTTTAAGGTAACGATGCATATTCTACCACTGACATCATGACTGTTGCATGTCATTAGTCTCCATCAAGTGTGTAAAAATCACATCTTGGGGGTCAGTGCATGAGTGTTAATGGATTTGCTTTAGGCATTCCACAACCTATGGGTCCTAATTAGACTGAAAGGGTAACCATTCAAGTGACCTGAAAATTTAAATTACGCATTTTATAGTTCACATACATTCTCCCTAAACAAGTCAGGACACTGACTTTTTTTTTAAGGAAGAGATTTTTTTTCAAACTGCTATGTATATTGTTTTATTTATTATTGTTTGAGAATTTTGTACATGCTTATAACATGTTTTAAGTATCTAGTCTCCCATCCTTCTCTTTTAATTCCTTCCCTCTGCTCCCACCACTTTTCCCTCTCGATTTCATGTCAAAGAGAATCCATTGAGTCCCATGAGTGTTCTCTGTATGTTCAAGGGCATAGGACGATCTACTGGAACACGGATAACCTTGCAAGAGTCAAATCCCCAAACTGGCTTTTCCTCCATCAGCAGCCAATCAAGGAAGGGGTTTCTTAAAATAGTGTCACATTTTGCCTTTTCAAAACACAAAGCCAAAACTTCTCGGAGATTTTCTTTGTAATTGATGATACTACTTAGCAAACTGTAAGACGGTATATGAAAGCTCATACACACAGAGATCTTATAACAAGTGTCTCCTAAACAATATGGCTACAAATGGAACGTGAGCTGATATTTAGAAACACAGAGGTACATCGTAGGAAGGCAGAAATTCTCCAATCATGGTGCAGGGATGGAATCTGAAGCCAGCATGGGACCCGCTGTTGTAAAATCTGGAAAAAGAGGGGCAGAGGGGTCATTTTTCATAGGAGCCGTAATGAGCTCTCTCTTGCAGTAACAGTGGAGTTCTTGGAAGGATCCAGAACCCTCCGAAGCAACATTCAGAGAGACATGCAGACATTTGCAATAATCAATAGGAACAGTGGCAAAAGCATTAATTAAAGCTGCTGCAGTCTCTCGCAACCCAGTGAGGGTTGGATTTCAGATAATTGCACTACAGTAAATGGAGAAAAGAAACCAACGCTATTTGTCTCATATGCAAGCCAATTTCCCAGGCACAATCAAATTTTACTTCCTATATTCCCTAACAACTGCTTTAAACCCGCCGAGGATTCAGAAGTCATGATACAATGTTAGTAAGAAAATTAAAGTGGTGGCAGATCACAACTTGCCTTTTGAGCAACCCAGGAGGAGGTCAGCTCATATTAAATATCCGCAGCCTGTGTGCATGCACACACGCACGTTTCCTAGGAGGGTCTAAGGGAAATACAGACTTCAGGGATGCACACTTAGTAGCTTTTGCATAACAATAACCAAGATGCTGATATGTGCTAATGAAATTCTGATGCTGAAGTGGAGCCCCCCAAGGCTCACAACAAAGCTCTCTATGAAACCGGGGATACACTCCTTGTTTAAAAAACAAACAGTCAATCTTATTTATTCATCCAACATATATTTAGCGAAGCCCTCCTTTCTGTCAATGTTGCTTACACCCTGGAGAGGCCCTGGCGAGAAACTACAAACTCTATCTTTACCTCATGGAGTTTAAAGACTATAGGGAGATGGAGTTTAACGAGCCATCCCTATAGCTCAATGTGTATTTGCAAACTAGGAAAATCGCTTTGGAGCAAAGGAGTCTAGTGCTGGAAAAATATTTATCAGAGGAAATACTCAGACCAGGAAGGGAGTTAAAGGGATATGAGGCATTGTTAGGACTTAGAGAATGAGGCATGCAAGGGGAAAAATACGTGTCAAGAATCTTGGCACAAGGATTTAAGAGACTAAGACAGCCAGGAGAGTCAGAGGGAGTAAGCCATGAACTGAGACAGAGTTGACTAGGCAGCTGATAGACCAGTGCTTCTCAACCTGTTGGTCGTAACCCCCTGGGAGTCGAATGACCCTGTCACAGGCATTACATAGCAGATATCCTGCTTATCAGATATTTACATTATGATTCATAGCAGTAGCAAAATGACAGTTATGAAGCAGCAGCAAAACTGTGTGAAAGGGTCACAGCATTAGGAAAGTTGAGAACCACTGCACTAAACCAGGCAGACCACAAAGATTTTCCTTTCTTTCTTTTTCTGTAAATAATGAAAAACCAGTGACATTCAGGCAGAGGAGTATCACAAGTCTTATGAAATGATGCTTCTGGGCTAAGTATGAAGGACCGCTTGGGAGAAGACAAGATTTCTGTGGCCAGAGTCGCCGGGGTGGGGGTATGGTAATTTGGACAAGTGAAGTGGTTGGTTTTCTTCTCTCTGAATAGATTCTTCTCTTGCTCTCTCCCAGAACTAACTGGGCAGGCAGAGAGAGGTGATCAAACAAGGAGAACCTTGTTAACACAGGAATGACAGTCCAATGGGAAAGCAGGTTGCTATGCGTGGAGTGACAGTCCCGTGAAACAAAGAGAGAAGACCCAGCTCTTGGCAGAGTGGCATGCTAGCCAAGTTTCATGTTAAAGAAATATTGCAGCTCCTGAGGGGCTAGGGGGCTAGAACTGCTGGTCTCAGGAGTGGCAAATCTTGGGAATCAAGGAACAGGTTAGTCCTCCAGCAAGAATGAATTCTGATTTCCAGCTACAGCATAGTCCCAGCGGCTAGTGTGGGCGCGAGTCTTGTGTCTGCAGTTGTGGGTGCAGCCCTGGGAGCCGAAGCCATGGGCAACAGATGAACTTCTGCCTGTGACAGCAGTTTCAGGGGGTGGCAAGAGTCTGAAGAGACTGTTACCAGTTCCAAAGTCAGCCTTCTCTTTCTTTCTACTCCAACTACAGATCCCAGAAGTCCGACGAGCAAGAGTTTGCTCGTTATATAGAGCCACTTGGGGCCTGCTTGTGTGTGTGCAAATAAAACCTAAAACAAAGACCACTCCGGAAAGAGTTGTTACATCTGGTGAAGAGAGGGATCCTACTGAAAGCATTTGCAATACTGTCAGTGGTCTATTTGGCTTCCAGCATTGGTGGCAGCAGGGAGGGAGGTACCCAGTTGTTAAAGGTGCCACGGAATACTTTGTGTTTGCTTCTGATTGCTCCTTACAATCTTTGCTTGCCCGTGTTTGGCACCTACTGCACTTAAGTTTTTCAAGTCAGTTTCCATCCTGCAGGGGCCTTCACGCTTCCTTCCAGTCTCATCCCAGCCATCAACGCTGCCTCTTCGATGACAGCTCGGCTTCCTTTCATCTCCACCACAAGTATTGTATGAACTACACAGAGAGACAGGGATTTGTGGAGAGATGCTTAGAAGATACAGTAAGAAGAAATACTCAAGTTTTATACATATAAGAGGGTGACTCCACAATATAATAGACAAGACTTTGATTTATTTGGGAGGGAATCCTGGTAAAGAAATGGGCTTGACAGTTCACCTGAAGACAATACTTAGAGTTTTGGGTAATTCGTGTAAATGCACTCCAGTTGCGTCCGCATCTAAGATAAGAGGTGCATAATAGAAATGCAAGTTTGTGTACTTGATATCAAGTGGATAACTGAAAGTGGGCATGTCTAAGAAGTCCCCAGCTGGAAGAGAAAGTGAAAGGGGAAGGGAGCTAAACCTAAGCCTGAAGGAGCTGTAATGTTTAATGGTGTGGTTCTTCAGGTTTAGCCCTTGGGCCAACAGTGTAATAACCATCTGGAAATCTGACAGAGGGCCTAACACATCCCACTGCATCTTAAACTCTGAAATGGGGCCATCATGCCCAGTGATTGGCCTTCAGGTATTTTTGATGCACATTTGAGTTTGAGAATCACCACTGATAAGAGGGAACAGAAGGGTGCAGAAGGATGCAGGAGGATGCAGAGAGATGCAGGAGGATGCAGAAGGATGCATGAGGATGCAGAAAGATGCAGAGAGATGCAGAAGGATGCAGAAAGATGCAGGAGGATGCAGAAAGATGTAGGAGTATGCAGAGAGATGCAGAAAGATGCAGGAGGATGCAGAATGATGCAGGAGGATGCAGGAGGATGCAGAGAGATGCAGAAAATGTAGGAGGATGCAGAAAGATGCAGGAGGATGCAGAAAGATGCAGGAAGATGAAGAAGGGTGCATGAGGATGCAGAAAGATTCAGGAGAATACAGGAGGATACAGAAGGATGCAGGGGGTTGTATCTTTAAAGATGATTGAGACTGCACTGCCTGGCTAAGGACAAAAGGGAGGGCAGAGAATGTGTGTTCTTAGAGTCAGGGGAGACACAGTTGAAGAGGAATCATGCCAAATGTTGATGACAGGAAGCTCAGAGGAGATGGGGATCACTTTTGACTTCAGTGAAATCTGTGAGATGAAAGCAGACTGGAGTGTACCAAGGAGTAGGAGGAGAAGGGAGTCAGTGCAAACAACCCATCCAGTCTGAACAAGCCAAGGATCTGGAGGAGAATGTGGGTGTGCATTTGAACATATTGGTATTATGTGCATTTTTAAATGGTGACTGAAAAGATCAGAGTGAGATGAATACAGAAGGGGCAGATATGATAAATCAATAGACAGTGTTTTTGCTATTATTATTGTTGTTGTTGTTGTTGTTACTAGTTTTTTTTTTGTTCAAGAAAGGATTTCTTTGTGTAGCCCTGGCTGCCCTAAAACTATCTCTGTAGACCAGGCTGGCCTCAATCTCACAGAGATTCACCTACCTCTGCCTCTTGATGTTGGGCTTAAAGGCACGCACCAGCATTGCCTGGCCAAGAGCATAGTTTTTAAGAAGGTAAAACCATAAGCTACAAAGTTCACATGCAAACACCACCTTCAGAATGACTTCTCTGCTACAGTATCATGTATGAACATAGCATCTCAGTCTTTATATCAGTCTTCCCATTTGTTCCAGTACATGGACTGGATTGTTTTTAAATGATTTCCTTAATAACAAGACAAACTAGCCCTTCAGTATGGTGTCAGCAAGTTTTGCATCCCTGCGACAATGTATCTAAAGTGACAATTTAGGGGCGTAAACATTTATCTTGGCTCCTGGTTTCAGAGGGCTTCCATCCATCTTAGGGGGAAGGCATGGATAAATTGCTGTATTTAAGTTTCAGAAAGAAAGGACAATAATTAGCATCCAGATCCTAAACCATGGGTGTAACTGTGTATATAGTTGGCAGCATGCCATTCTGTGTCAACCTTAGAGTTCTAACTCAGAATTATGACAGTGTAGCAACATATCAGTTTCATTCTTCTAAGTAAGAATTGGTGATAATTTGTTTATCAACTGTACTGATACCTTGTTTCATTTATTGAAAAAGTTAGAGAGCTAGAAGAAATGGGTTTATATATTGATTCTGTCATTTTCCTCTGCATGTGTGGCAGTGGGCTAGCTTTTGAATTCCACTGATTCTCTCCTTTGTATCTGTAAATGGAAGGAAACATGTCTCACAGCAGTATTGGAAGGGTGAAATGAGAAATGTACATAATGGGGTAAAAAGCTGTAAACCATCAGGCTAAACTAGCCTTTTAATCTACAGAAATACACACTAAACAAAGCCATACTTTAACAATTTGTAAGAATCAACAAAATGGTTTAAAAATCTGAGCCATCTGAGGAGTATTGTGTGGAAAATACAGCAAATGATAAACACAATTACAAATTACAGCAGGCCAAAGATAATTCCTACCCCATCCGCAACTGAAATCAATAATTAATGCCTTAATATTATCTACAATCCTGATTTTTTCTGATGCTCTTTCCCAGAATTTAAATTATTTCTATTTAGTATAAATAAAATAGTGCAATAAAAATAGCAATTCTAGGACCTTGTCTGTTTTTGTGTGTATAGTATACCTGTAATCTCTGTAACTTTTTATCTCCTGATGAAAGCCAGTTTAGACTGTGGAATCATTCATTTCATGAGCCAATGAGTAGATTGAGCTCAGTCACAAAATACTTGCCTTACAAGTACTGAGAACTTAAATTCTTAGCATTTCTTAAAAAGATGGGCGTGGTGGTATGTGCTTATAATCTCATCAGCGACACAGAGCTGAGACATCCCTAAATTCCACTGGCCAGCCTAGCTTATTGGGTGAGTAGAAGTCCAATAGGGATTTTGTCTCAAAAACAAGGTATAGATAGTGTCTGAGAAACCACCACAGCTGAGATTATTCTCTGGCCTCCACTTATGTGCACCTACACACACACACACACACACACACACACACACACACACACACACGGAGAGAGAGAGAGAGAGAGAGAGAGAGAGAGAGAGAGAGAGAGAGAGAGAGAGAGAGAGAAATTTAAAAAGTAAACTGATTAATACAACTGGTCTACCAAATTCACATAAAGTATTTTGTAATATCTTTCTCCTCCCATTTTCTCTATTTTCCTTTTACTTTTTAGGTTTTAGAAAAACGTGGCTAAAACCTAATATTCTGCCATATAAGCAGAAGGAGACAAATGGAAGATATGGTTTGTCTATTTGGATCAAGAAACAAGGACAGATCACACATATTTGTAAACCTGATCAACTAGCATTTTTGGCGACTTCCAATTCCTGCATTCAGCCCGTCAAGTCCTGTGGTGGCCCAACAAGGTCCTAGTCACTAGTGCATGAAAAGGGGTTTCTGATTCTCTCTGTCTCCTGTGTGTTCTGCAGGCTTTGCTAGTGGATGTCACTCCTGGGCTGTAGGACCATTTGTTTTCATTACTTACATCCAGTTTACATCAAACTATTAAGAGAGGAAATTGTGCTCTTTTCCATATTAACTGTCTGAAGTCTGGACTCATCTATCCATCAAGAAAGAAGCTATTTCACTGGTGGCTGCCGAGAAGGTCCAGAGAAAATCCACCCAGTCTGTCTGCTGGGCCACTGAAATTTTCTAAATCAAACTTGCCAGACTATCAACGAACATGAACTAATTTTCAGTAACTATTCTGTTCCTTAAAAATTCTTGCTTTGAGAATTCTCAACGTATGTTTTTTCCTCTGCGTATGTTATGGAAAACATCTCTCAACAACAATACAAATCATGGTCCCATACCCTGGAGTGGGGGAAATAGCATATTAAAATGCTGTGGATAATAAAGGGAAGAAGTTAGGTACAGTGAGTCTGTCCCCCCCCCCCACCTGCCGGATATAAAATAGAAATACAATTAAGCAAACTAGCTTAGTTTCCTGTTAATGTTGCCTCCTGGTTCCAGACTCACAATGCTTTGACTTCTCTTTTATGTCTTTCCATCTTCAGGAAGACTGCAGCTGCCAAGTCCTTGACTGTGTATTGTACAGAGAAAGCACACCTTCCCATAAAAACGTCTGAACTAGTATTTACCTAGAAAGGAAGACAAGCCCCTCATCCTTACAGTACAATCAGTGAAGGGTGATCATAGACTAACTCTACCCTCTCTGTTTTCTTCCTCCCCTTCTTCTGGAACATACATAACATCACAGGGGCCGGGAAACTCATTTCCTGCCTCCCTCTGCATAGGCAGGCATGGGTGTGCCCTGTGTTGTTCTTTTCGTTAGTGACAGGCAGGTATTACTGGCCAGCAGGTACCAGGAATGGTGCTTCTGGACCGCGCCCCTAGGCAAATGGATGCTGTCAAAGTCAGAGCGACAGAAATCCCAGGTTGTCAGACTCCATCCTTGCCCAGCCTCACATGTTCCTTTATACTGATTTTCAGCCATATGGAGTTTCTTTTTTTCTACCTTTCCCCCTAAATGTTTAAAATTGGGATAGAATTATGTAAGTTTCCTCTTCCTTTTCCTCCCTTCAGTTTCTCCCAGCTGTCTTCTCTCAAACCCCTCCCATGTTCACCTCCACGGGCAAGGTGATATCTTCACTTTTTTGAGCTATATTTGTTTTATGTGTTTATGTGTGTGTGTGTGTGTGTAGATATACAACACACACATCTTGCTGAGTCCATTTTTATGTATATGGCTGATCACTTTGCTTTGGATAAGAAACTCATCCCAATAAGAAGCTCATCCCTAGTAGAGGCTAATTCTTGGTTGCCTGTAGTTCTTTGTCTAGGGGTCAGACTCCATAAAATCCCCCCCTCCACTTTGTGTTAACATGTTAGCATGCCCATTGCCACTGTTCTGTTCTTGTTTATGAAGTCATTTCTAAAAGAGACCGTCTCACAGCATACGTCTTGATATTCTTGCTCTTACAATATTTCCACTGCTTCCATCTCAATTATACATAAATATAAGCATATACATGTGCACTCACACACAAATGCACACACACACACACACACACAGACACACACACACACACACACACACATACACACACAGTGTTCCGCACAGGAACCATAGACTAACAAAGACCCAAGAACCAGACATGAGAAATCTTTCAAATGGTTGGTCAGGGTAGTCCAAATGATTTCCACAAAAACATAGTTTATTGCCTCTTGGGGGTTTAGGGCGGACCCCTTTTGCTGAAGACACCACACACTTAGGACACAGGACTCTGATAACTTAAACTGGATCTGACCTAAAATGGTCCTATCCTGCAGCTCCTATGACCCATGACATTGATCAGTATGGCAAGATATGCATAAAAGTACAGTAAGTGACACTCCCGCATGACAATGAATAGGTGTCTACTTGAAATCAAGACCGACTCAACAGGATGGAAATCATGCCTGGTACTGGAGACCTATAATGGGGCCATAGACCTTAGAAAAGTTTTACCTCCATTTTGCTAGACAGCATGATTCCTTCCTACATTCTAAATCCTACCTTGTATCCACAGATAAGTGTAGCTACTGCCCATCATCAAATCCTCTATCTACAGAAGATGGGGAACATCACAGAAAACCACAAATGAATCCAATGGTGGGTAGCCCAGTTCCAGTGGGTACATTCGCATGGAGTTTCATTTGCTACAATTTCATTTGGCTATCTGGAATCTACAAGAATTCAGGTGGTGTTGGTGTTGGTGGTGTGTGTGGAAGATGCAAAAGACCAGCTGCTGCCCCTGAATTCATGCTCCAAGGCAGTGTCTATTTGGAAGGGGGCGGAGAGGTGATAGAAGAGGAGACACACACTTCATGTAGGGGTCAGAGTCTGTTATTCCTTCAATTCTTTCTTCCTGCCACTCCTGTATGCTTTTTTCCTTCTTCCTCTTTTTCTTGGATGCCTTCTCCTCAGGCTCTGCTTCTCAGTTTAGTCATTCTAAGAAGACTTTTTTCCCCACATCCTCCCATCTGTGCTGGATGTTTGTTTTCTAGATCTCTATTGTCCTATCCATCATTATAGGCTGTAATAACCTGGTCCTTTTTACTAAAAGGAGCCGTATCTGTCTGGGATTCCTGGTGCCAGGCGGACCTCCTGAATCATAATAATGATGTAAAGACGCTGTTAATTGGATGAATGGATGATGAATGAATTCAGCGATGCTTATATCATGTTGGTGCATTCAGAGTAGAGTTCCATCCATTGAAGTCACGTCCCCAATAAACCATCAGAGCAAAATGCCAAGGCAGGATTTACGACTTTTATTTGAGGTTTGAATATTGCTTATGAGGCCTTAAAACATGACTGTAAAGATTACTTTTAGTAGACTGGTTAAAAATATCCTCACATATGCCCTGACTTAATTATTAGTTATAAAAGAAGAGAAGGTACACACACGATGGTGCCAGTTTATAACTATGCGATTTCATGTGCAGTAATTTTGGTCACAGGCAAGAGTTTGGAACTGAGAACAGTGGTGGTTTTGTTTTTGCTTTTTTTGAAATCTGAAGTAAATAGTTGGATGCAGGATTGAAGATGGCATAGTAGTCATCCTGCCTCTTATGTGCAATAAATATCAGGGAGAGGTTCTCTAGGGGTGTCCCAACAAGCCAGAGAAAAGGAAATTTCCTCTGAGGACAAAGTTCAGAGATTATTGTGATTAAGATGGCTGAAAATAATGTTTATGAAGCTGAGAGAAGCTGATTATTGTGACTTTGAGCTTTCTAAGGTGATATCTAGTAAAGGCTATATATACATCATCACCTTATATCTTGACAGTTTGTCAAGCTCATATAATTTAGAGGAAGGGGAACCTTCATTTGCCCTCAGTGCATCTATGGGTTTGAGACTCAGGTGTGCTAGTGGCATTAGCTGGGCATCATATCCTTAACACTTTGCTTTCTCCACTGCTCCGAATTTGGTTTTCTCCCTTCTGTCTTTTCCCCATCGCTCGCCGAGCTATTCTCCCCTTGGCTCTTGTTTTATTCTAGTCTCTTTATCCTCAGCAAATTTGCTTCATCTATTGAAGCAATCATGTGAAACTGAGGTTGGCTAACTCTTTCTATAAAGGGATAGATGCATTGTAAATATTTTAGACTTCCAGACCACCTGATACATGTTCCAAATAATCAGCTAGGATTTTACAGGACACAGGCAGCTACAGACATTGGATAAATGAGTGGATGTGACTGTCTTTCAGTAAAACATTTTTATGGACAAGGAACTTCATACAACGTTCACATGTTCTGAAATATCATTCTCTGTATTGTTTATTCCAAGGCAGGAGTGGGTCAACTTTGGTTTGCAGTTCAGCTTACTAATGTCTGTTCTAAGGCATGAATTTGACTGGAACTTATTTTTGTTACACTTGGGTTATTACTTCATCTGTTGTGACTATTTAGGCTTAAGCTACATAAAGCTGACTGGTTATTCAATATCAGATGATTAGCCCTGAAAACATACATACACACCATATACAAACATATTACAGATATATATGTATGTAACAACATTTTTAAAAATAAGCCATGAATTTGAAAGAAAATGTTGAAAGGCATAAGAGTTTGGCGGGAAGGGGGAAATGATATCATTACCTTATAATATCTGTTGACATAGGTTTTCTGTCCTGCCCGGTTCCCACAGAGGTTAAGTCACAAAGAAATCTCACAGAAGTCTACATTAGTTATAAACTGATTGGCATAGGAGCTCAGATTTCTTATTAACTCTTACAACTTACATTAGCCCATTATTTTTGTCTATGTTAACTACGTGGCTTGGTACCATTTTTGGTGAGGCAGTCTCATCTTGCTTCTTCTGTGGCTGAGTCACAACTTCAGACTAGGACTTTCTTCTTCCCAGAATTCTCCTTTTCTCATTGACCCGCCTCTACTTCCTGCCTTGTTGTTCTGCCTATACTTCCTGCCTGGCTACTGGCCAATCAGCGTTTATTTAAAATATATTTGACAGAACATAGACCATTAGATAGAAATATCTAATAGAAAAGACATAACTAGGGAGAAGAGAAGCTGGCACATGTATTCCTTGGGTTCTGCATTGCTATGTGCAGTGTAAAATTACAAATGCTCTAAGGAGGAAGGAGGAGACTGTGAGAAATTAACTTTTAAAAATATTTTATTTTAGCTGGCCTGTGGTGGAGCATGCCTTTAATCCCAGTACTTGGAAGGCGGAGTCAGGTGGATCTCTGGTTTCGAGGCCAGCCTCATCTAAGGAGCAAGTTTCAGGACAGCTAGGACTACACAGAGAAATCTTGTTTAGAAAAACCAAAAGAATTTAAAATTTTTTAAAAATGTCAATGGACTTTTATTACACATTTTTTTAAATAAGAGGCGTATATTTTGTGTGGCTCTCTTTACAAAGTAGATTAGCAACCTGGAAACAATAGTTGAATAGAAAAGGTAACTTGTAACTCCTAATGGTATCTGTCCTTTGCTATTTTAGCTTATGAAGAAAAAGTCTTGTTCTGTTGGTCTATTTTGTTTCCTTATTCCAGTTCACTTGCTCTTCACTTTCTAGTTTTCATCTGGATTCTAGTTTACCACATCTCTACTAGTCTGCAAGGCAAAGCTTCTCCTGTTTTAGATACAATCCTTTCGTAGTCTGGAGCACCCACTCTGCTTTAATTCCGTCTGATAAAATGTGCATTCTCTCTCCAATAGAATTCTAAGGTTGTCTCCTCTCCTAACTCTTTCCTTTAATTTCACTCTGCATTGTGTTATCTCTTGTAGAAACTGAGCTTCCTTCAGCAGTCAGAAAAAGCTCCATCTGTGTTTATTGGAATGTTGACTGATAGGAAGCTCAAAATTTACTTCTTGGGGAATTGATTCAACTCTGGAGAAATAGGGCAGGGATGGAGCATTAGATCAAGGGACACTTTAGGGTACTATGGTTGAAAAGCAACAAAATTCAAACCTCAAAAACACAAACAAGAGGGGTTGGAGTAAATATACATTAAAAAAACCCTCAAAAATCACAGGACACCAGGGAATGTGAATATGAAGGAGGACAGATGTTCAGAGTACCTACAAAATACATGCCCAGCTATGCTGTGTTCAGGCTTTGGCTTTCCATTGCATTTTAGAATGAGAGAGAGAGAGAGAGAGAGAGAACGAATGTGACTGGCCATCCAGAACCAGAAACCACCTTGTAGACGGGACATGGTAGATAATTGCCTATGACACTTCCAATAAGGTCTCATAGAGTGGGCAAGAGACCGTTTTTCAAAGAAAACGAATGTTAAACCCCTATGTTTAAAAGAATATAGATGCCTTTCACAAATGCTTGGGACAGTAGTCCTTGTTTCTTCTCCATACTTCTCTTGGAGAAGTTGCCCTGACTGGACTCTGGAGGTAGCAAACTAGGCTTGGACCTCCAGTCTGTGGTAATGAGTTCAGGTGGGGGTGATAGAATTTCTTTCCTACGGTCTGTCTTAGGAGTCTTGGTCCATGGTGTTAATGGGTTTTGCCCCTGGGAGTCCTTCTAAGAACAGAAGAAAGGGGTAAAGATGTGGGAGGAAAAAATCCCTGGCATTCCAAGTAGAGAAGAGAAATTCAGACTTTACAAAAGCTATTTCTGGATCTAACTCTGAATCACCAACGGGCTTTGTTACTGGTTCATTTCCCCACACAGGGAGTAAGAACCATAGTGGATGGTTTTTGATGAATTGTTATTGCTATTTTTTTAACCCAAAGCAGAATGATTTTCTGTAAAATTTGCCTTTACCCAAGAGGAAAGAGGAAAGAAAAATAACGTCATCAATGATAAAAAAATATTGATCTCTAAGTATTTTGAGCAAAAAAGTGGCATCAAGATTAGAATCAAGAAGAAATCTGAGGAGGAAGATAGCAAATGACATGAGACCTAAAATGATAAGATTCAGGGAAACAAATTCTTAAGCTAATATCCTTAGAGTATGTTGGACAATGAAAGTTACAACAGCCTTGGATGGGAGCCAATTACTGAGAGGAACAATGAGAGTGAATTATTACAATATTATACAAAGTAGCTTCATTTGTCAGGATGCACCTAAAAGGCCAGCACAGCTGTGGCAAAGGGACTCACCAGAGAACACACGGATACATTGAAGAAACCACACGGAAGAGTATACAGAACCCACCAGGGTTTTGTGTAAGAACAAAAACACCCCGAGCCTTCCAGTTAGGGATCTAGCACAAGAAGCGATTTCTTGGGAAATTCACGAGTCTCCGCAAGTGTCCGGGCACACTATTCACACTCACACTGGTGTGTGAGTTCCAGGACGTGCCCTAGAACTGTCGTCTCGAGATTAGCGTGAAGCAGACAGGAAGTACAAGCATAGACGCAAACAATACGTTCTCTTCACACATGAATCTGGGGAAGTCACCTACAGCTGTAATCCAAAGATCAGAAAGTCAGGAAGAAGGTGCACATATAAACTGTCTCAAAATCCTACAGTAGCAGATCAATGGACTAGGCATCATGATAGATCACTGGTTAAAAAACAGCATCCATTGCCATGGGACAATGTACATCAGAAATGGGGTCGGGGTGGGGAAGAGGAATGATGAGGGGCAGGACCAACTCTGATGTGGGAGTCACCTCTGTGTTCTGTGATTACCATTAATGAATAAAGAAACTGCATTGGCCTGTTGATAGGGCAGAACTTAGGTAGGCGGGGAGGACTGGACTGAACGCTGGGAGAAAGAGGGTGGAGTCAGAGAATGCCATGGATCCGCTGCTGGAGATAGATGTGCTGAAACTTTGCTGGTAGGCCACGACCTTGTGGTGATATACAGATTAATAGAAATGGGTTAAATTAATATGTGAGAGTTAGCCAATAAGAAGCTAGAGCTAATAGGCCAAGCAGTGATTTAATTAGTACAGTTTCTGTGTGATTATTTCAGTTCTGGGCAGCCAGCACGAACAAATAGCCCTCTCTCCTACACAACTCTGCTGCTGCAGTGTCCAGCAAGGGGCAGGACCATCCATCTTTCAGTTTATTTTTTGTTTCTCAAAGTTCATGTGGACACATAAATTAATTGACACAGGTTAAGTTGCATCAAGAATCTTAAGTGCATGGACATCTAAATATTTAGTCTAAAGTTTCCTAATTTCATCAGCAATAAGAAAGGTGGAATGGAGTTTGAGAGCATGAAACCCTAACATCCACTACAAGTTTGCTCTGTTTCATGTTTTGGTGTTATTCGTGTGTGAGTATATATACATATTAATAACCCACATATGCTTTTATGTGTTTTACTATTTTAAGCATAATTGTGCTATTGTATTTTTGCTTTGTTTATACATCTATATGTTACAAATATAGTTCTTAGGAAAATAATACTTACAATTAGCCTCCTGCTCTCTCCTTCCCTCTCTCTCTTCCTCCCTCCTTCCCCTCATGTGTTTATGGTTATCGCTAATTGTAGCTAAGGAAGATACAGGCAAATGTGTCTGTGTCTCTGAGTGCCTTTCATGGTGGATTAATAACTAATAACTAATAAGACATGTACTTTTTGTTTGTTTTTCAAGAAAGGACTTCTCTGTGTGGTCTTGGATATCCTGGAAGTCATTCTGTAGACCAAGCTGGCCTTGAACTCAGAGATCTGCCTGCCTCTGCCTCTTGAGTGCTGGTATTAAAGGTGTGTGTCACCATCACCTGACTGTACTTTTTTAAAAAAGAGAATACTTCTACTTTCCACAGTTCTTTGGCTCTTATTTATAGATTGCCTTTCCCATTTTCTTATTTTTCTCTTGTATCACAGGAACTCTCATTTAATATAAAATGCTTGATCTTTGCAAGGTACCAGTTTGCCCTCTAGTTACCCCCCTCTTTATGCAGCAATAAAAGGGAATACAACCGCAGTGAGCTAATTTTTACCCAATTTCCTTCTCCAAGGGAAAGACGAGGGACTATAGTTTGACCTCAATAAAACAAAATGGATTTGTAATAATGGCCTACTAGAGAAAAATCCATTAAAGTCATTTCAGATTATGAAAAAAAATTGTTGCGATTTTCAAAGCATATTAAAGTTTTTAATATAAATTTAATTTTCTTATTGCTGAAATAAAATTAAAGTGCAATTCTTTTCTCATTTTCTGTTTGAAAAAAAGTACAAAGGTTTGGGTTAACCACCCCACTGAGTACAATATACATGGACACAGTGAAGCGTCTCAAGATTAGCACAATTTACATAGATTCATTGGGAGCCATTTGTTATTAGCACTTGTGAGCCTTGGGAAGTAGTATGGAAAAGAAAAAATAGGTTCAGAAACAAAGGTTCCCAGATCTCTCAGATAAAAGCGAGCAAGAAAACAGACACACTAACAAATTCTGCTAACTTTCTAAAAATTGTTTATGTTTTTTATTAGTATTGGTGTTTTGCCTGTATGTTTGTACATTACATGTGAGAGTGTTGGAGCCACTGAAACATGGCAGTTGTGAGCTGCCATGTGGGGGGTAATGGGAGTTGAACCCTGGTCTTCTAGAAGACCAGCCAGTGCTCTTAACTGCTAAGCCATCTTTCCAAGCCAAATTCTGGTAGCCTTTTGTAGGAGGGGACAGCAAAATATCTTGAGCAATACTTTGTGACTGTGGTAGCTGAGGCAGCTATCTTCCCCCCCGCCCCCAAAGCATAAAAGTTTCTTTATTTTTGCCAGTAGTTTTTACAAAAATGCTTTCTAATTGAAATAGAATTGCATCACTTCCCCGCTTCCTCTTTCTCCTCAAGCCCCTCTCATGCTCCCCCACTCTCAAATTGATAGCCTCATTTTCTTTGCATGTCATCATTACATAGGTATATGTATATATACACACGTACATATGCACAAATATATCAATACAACCTGCTGAGTCCTTTGTGATGTCTGCATGTATATGATTTCAGGGCTGACCACTCTGCACTGGACAATCCATTAGGGCCTGATCCCAGGGAGAGGCTAATTTTTTTTTTCTCCAATAGTCACTCATTGTCTGTAGTTTCTTGTCTTTGTCTTATTTCTGGAGCCATGATGGAGTCTAAGAGAGACTGTTTCAACGGAGGCCTCCTGGCGTTCTGGGTCTCACAATCTTACTGCTCCCTCTTCCACGATGTTCTCCGAGCCACAGATGAAGCCCTGATCCAGACGGCCATGTTTCGGTGGGATCCCATGGAGCCACGAAGCTCTGTATTGCAGCTGTGGTTTTCCGGCGGCGTGTCTCCATCTGTGGTGTGGGAGAATTGTCTGTATTCTGTCAATCATGTTTTAAATAAACACTGATTGGCCAGGCAGGAGGTGTAGGTGGGAAAACCAGACAGGAAGTGGAAATGGTGTAAGGAGAGCAGGAGAATTCTGGGGAGGAGGAAGTTGATTCCTCCCACTCCTGCCCAGATCACTGAAGCAGCAGGATGTGAGCTGCTCCACTGAAAAAGGTACTGAGCCACATGGCTAACACAGATCAGAAAAATGGGTTAATCAAGATGTGAGAGTTAGCCAGTAAGAAGCCTGACCTAATGGGCCAATCAGCATTATAATTTACAGAGATCTGTGTGTGATTTTTCTCTGGGACTAAACAGCTGGGCAGGACAGAAACCCGAACAAGCAGGCCCAGCCTTTCCATGTTACACATCTGCTGTAAAGAGAGACTTCTTTGGTAAGGGGTGGTAGCTACGCATCTCTGGAAGTGTAAGAGTAGGACTTAGAATGTAGTAGTGAATCGTGCTGGGCTACCAAAGTGGTAGCAGGGAAGCTTTTTCTTGTAAAAGGAACGAGCAGTGGGCCGCATTCCCGCCACCCGGTTCCTGGCTAGCTTTACCCGAAATAATTACATGGAAACTGTATTCATTTAAACATTGCTTGGCCCATTATCTGTAGCCTCTTATTGGCTAACTCTTACATATTGATCTAACCCATTTTTAATAATCTGTGTAGCATCACGAGGTGGTGGCTTACCAGGAGGATTCTAACCTGCGGCTGTCTTGGAGAGGAGAGTCATGGCGTCTGCCTGCCTCTGCTTTCTTTTTCCCAGCATTCTGTACTGTTTACTCTGCCTACCTAATTTTCTCCTATCAAAGGGCCAAGGCAGTTTCTTTATTAACCAATGAAAGTAACGCATAGACAGATAACCCTTCTCCATCATTTTCTCATGTCTATGAATTCACTAATGCTGGGAAATTGACTACGTTTTCAGTACCAGGCATAATTTTCCTCCTGTTCAGTGGGCCTTAAGACCAGTTAGATGGTTTTTGGTTACTACCACCATGGTACCGCCTATTGTACCTTTACCGAAATCTTGCCATGCTGGTCACTATGGTTCACAGGTGTTGCAGCAACTCTTGAATTGATTCCCTACTGCCGCAGTTATTGATCTATTACTATTCAGAAGCAACTGGAGCAAATTATGAAGTAACACATATCATTAGGGGATTGCTTACCCTTTCAAAGGGTTAGTTCATGACCATCAAGGTGGAGATCATGGCTGCAGCAGACAGGCAGGCACAGCATTGGAGCAGTAGCTGGGAATTCACATCTGATCCAAAGTCTCAGGCAGAGAAAGAACAAGACTGGGCCTGGTGTGAGGTTTTTAAATAATCAAAGCCCAGCCAAGTGATACACTTCCTTGAACAAGGCTACATCCACTCTGACAAGGCTATGCCCCTTCAACCTTTTCAAATAGTTCTGCCAACTGGAGACCAATCATTCAAATATATAAGCCTATGTGGGTCTTTTTCTTCCTAATCACCACAGTCCCTGTATACGGGTTTCTGTGGTTACTTCATGTTGTATACTCACACTTGAGGCTTTTCAGTTAGGGACTGCAGATGAGAGAGACCATGTGGTGTTTACTACCTCATTCAATGTGCTCTTTTCTAGGTCCATCCTTTACCTATAAATTTTATGATTTAATTTTCCTTTATAGAATGATAGTGTGTTTAGTAGTTCATTCCATTTCCTTACCCCCTCATCTGTTGAAGGACATTTAGGTTGTTTCTACTTTAGAGGAAGTGTCGAGAGACTGTGCTTTCATTTCCTGACTTCCCAGAGCCAAATAATCACACAGAAGCTATATTAATTACAACACTATTTAGCCACTGGATCAGGCTTATTACTAACTAGCTTTTATAACCCAACCCATAATTCTTATCTATGTTTAACCACATGGTTTGATACCATATGTCAGTAAGGCATTCTCGTCTTGCTTCCTCTGCATCTGGCTTGTGATTGAATCTCTCTGCCTTTCTCTTCCCAGATTTCTCTTAGTCTGGTTGCCCCACCTATACTTCCTGCCTGGCTACTACCAATCAGTATTTTATTAAACAAATGCAAGTGACAAATTTATACAGTGTACAAAAGTATTATCCCACAGCAGTCCCCCCCATTTTTCAAAACAAGACCCTAAATATTTTTCTTTTAGTTATCTTTTTGTTCCTGACCATTATTCATAACAAATTGTAACCAACACACTAAACAAAGACAAACATCCATAATCCATTTTTTTGAGAATGTGGACATAGTTTTTTAGGCTACTTCCTGCTGATTGGGGGCACTGATAATCTTATGGGGACCCAAAGAAAATTTATGTTTATGGTCAAATTCTAACTGGAGTATTCTGTGAAGCTCGATTATCTCAACTAGCAATCATGAGGCCATTCTGGATGCAGAACTCAGAGGAAACTGCAACAGAGATGCTCTGAAATGTTGGATCATCTGGGCCATCTGTTTCCATTGGAGATTTTTCAGAGGATCTTCCTTTACCAAACCTTATTTTTCTTAACTCAGAACAAATCCATAGCCCCTCATTTTCTGTGGAAACAAAAGCAAAACCTCTTCTACAAAGTAACATACCTTTTGACTTAAATTTTGAAGTCAAGGCATTTTTAAAATATATAGGTTGGATTAATCTAGCAGCATTTATAATCAAATGTCTTTTAGCAGCTGTTACTTCTTCAACAGTCAAAGGCAACACAATACCATACAGTATCCAGATTCTCATTGTATTTTCCATCTTTATGTGGCTTTTTAAACTCTATTTCTTTTTTTTATTTTTCGGTGTTTTGAGACAAGGTTTCTCTGTGTATCTTTGGCTGTCCTGGAACTCACTTTGTAGACAAGACTGCCCTTGTACTCTGGAGATCCTCCTGCCTCTGACTTCTGGGATTAATGGTGTGTGCTGCCACTGTCAAGCATTCAACATATAATTTTAAACACACTGTAAACCATTCAGAGCCTTTTTTGGTCTAAATCTGCTTTTATTGTATGCCTCTATTTTTCTGACCACATGAGTCTTTAATTAGCTAAGCAATATGGCTAGGATTAAAGCAGTAACTTTGGTGTCTGTATCTGCCCCCCTCCTTGGCTTCCTGAGAGTATAGCTTCATGGCAGAGGTCCTGGCAGGAGCTATGGTTTTTATCGCAACTCTATGAAGTGTCTATGTCCATCCCACCACAAAGAAGCATGCTAGCAGCTGCTCAAAACACACCATTTAAGTGTTTTTGGTGGCAGGACCTTTTAAAAGAGCTGCGGTATTTGCTGCTAACATTGAGTCAGGAAGCCTCTCTTAAAGGAGCCACACCTCTGCTTGCCCCTATCAAACAGAGCCCACCCAAGATAATGCTGCTACAAAGAAGTCATGCTTGATTTTGTTCTTTTGTGTGTCTCGAATCCTTTTTATTTTTTTAAAGTAACCAAAGGTTTCTATCCTGCCCGGTCTCACAAATGTTCAGCCCCAAAGAAACACACACAGGCTTATATTAACTATAAACTGTTTGGCATATTAGCTCAGGCTTACTATTAACTAGCTCTTAGAGCTCAAATTAACCCATAATTCTTATCTATGTTTAGCCATGTGACACGGTATCTTTTGTCAGTAAGGCATTCTCATCTTGCTTCCTCTGTGTCTGGCTGGTGACTGCATTTCTCTGCCTTTTCTCTTCCCATAATTTTCTTGGTCTGGTTTTCCCACCTATACTTCCTGCCTGGCTACTGGCCAAGCAGCATTTTATTAAACCAATATGAGTGACAAATCTTTACAGTGTCCAAAAGCATTATCCTACAGCAAGGAAGACTCGTTTGCTGTTGGGGACGATGCAAACAGATGCAACCACTCTGGAAATCAGTGAGGAGAAGCCTCAAAAGAAACAAACAAAAAACAAACAAATAAATAAAATCTAAGAAACTCAAAAAAATCCAAACTGACGAGAAATCTTCCATATGATCCAGCTGTACCACTTCTTGTCATATAACCAAAGAACTCCTTTATCAAAGATACTTGCTCAGTTAATGGTTTTTTTCTACTCACTTGGAGGTAAGGGCTACACTTTATCATCCTTCTCTTGCCTAATAGGGTATTTCAGGTATTGTTTCATTGCATAGCCAGACCACTTAGAAGGCACAGTCACTGTAATGGCTGTGCTGGATAGTTTTATGTCAACTTGATGAAAACAAAAGTCATCTGAGAGGAGAGAACCTCAGTCAAGATAATGCCCCATAAGATCAGGCTGTAGGCAAGCCTGTGGGACATTTCTTTTTTAAATTAGTGGTTGATGAGGGAGGGACCAGCGTTTTATGGGTGCCGTTATCCCTGGGGTGGTCCTGGAGTTTATAAGAAAGCAAGCCATGAGGTACAATCTAGTAAGTGGCACTCCTCTATGGCCTCTGTATCAGCTCCTGCCTCCAAGTTACTGCCCTGCTTGAGTTCCTGTCCTGACTTCTGCAGTGATGGACTATGCTGTGGAAGTGTTAATCAAATAAATTCTTTCCTCCCCAAATTGCTTTGGCCATGGTGTTGCATCGCATCCATAGTAACCCTAACCAAGGATGCCAGAATTAGACAGAGCAAAACAACTTCAGGTAAATGACAACATTGTGGGTAGCATTTTGTGGAATATAGTGGTTGGGGGAAAGATTTCTATGGATTTAAAAATGAGTAAATACCTGTAATTAAAGCCAGTTTTTATCCAGGTCATTAATATAGACTGAGAACAGTTATCCTTGATCCAGAGAATCGACATCTCAGAACAGCAACACGTGGATCAGGACGTGTAGATGTTACAGAAGAAAAGCAGATTGAATGTTTCCAATGTTCTGCTTCAGACTTCATTTTAATAAATGTCTTGATCTTCTTGTATGTGAGTGAGTATATGGCTAATATGTTGTAGATAAAAGATGTACATTGCACTTTTAGCTGCATATCCTTTTTCTAAATGCCTGCAGGTCCCTCTCAAATTTCATACTTTGGCTAGTCCTAGTCTAATGAAGAACTTTGAAGTGCCATTAGACAGAGCCCTGTGAACTACCATTTAGAAGAAGTTGTTTTTTTTTTTTTTGAATGGCCAGCTGTCTACCTCAGTCAATCTGCATTGACAGTCATTTGAACCAGCAAGGCCATCTCATGTTTAGGGCACTGTAGTCTATGTGTTATTACTACAATAACCATCACACTTTAACCAATAAATAATAGAAAGAGGAACAGCAGAACTTGTGAAATGGAAAATATTTGCTAAGAGTTTCTAAGTAGAAAATTCAACTTGGAAATTCTTAGATTATTAGTCTGTTCCATATCACTATAATAAATTTACAAGAAAGTAACTTACCAAGAACAAAGGTTTACTTAGCTCATATTTGTGGATGCTCACATTTATATTGAGAGTTCTAATGCTTGGGCTGCTAGAAAGTGAGACAAACCATGTCTGCAGCATTTATCTGAAGAGCAACTCATAATTACAGCCAGGAAAGAGGAAGAGAGAGAAACTAGAGATCCCTGTCTTCCAGAACATACTTCAAATACTCCCACTAGGACTCATTTCTCCTTTCATTATAATTTTTCTTTATTATGAATTTCATGCATGCATATAATCATATATATAGAGTATATAATATATATGACATATAATATATCAATATAATATAATCATATCACATATAACTTCATTTCCCTCACCAGCACATATCTCTCCCAACATGTCTCTGTACCAACTTCACATTATATCCCCTTATAGATTTACAGCATTTCCCCAGATCAGTATTCTGGGCACCAAGCTTTTGTGTTCTGGGGGTTCTTATAGCACAGCTCTTCAAGTCATAGCAGATAGTGGTCACAATTTCCAACTGCCGAATTTGTTCACTTTTACTCTAAAAGTCTCAACTGAGTTTTACAATTTATGCTTATTTATTCTCAGTTGACATTTCAGTGTTTACAGTGTTCTAAGGTAAAGATTTCATCCTGGTTTATTAAACTATCAGATTTGTGTGTAGCTATTCCCCCAGATGGAAATATTCCTTCCCATAAGATTCAGAAAGTTACAAGATTCACAGGGACCCTTCAAGAGGTTATGGAGGCAGCAAACGCATTCTGGGGAAATAGAAAACCTTTAATGGAGCTATCTCCAAATCAGGCAAGGAGCTTCAGAGATGCACTTCTGAGAAATCACCCATGCTGAGGTGGGCTGAGGTGGGCTTTTGTTGCTTTAAGTGTGCAAGAATTACCCATTATACTCAGACAACCCCATATATCTAGACTTGAGTAGAATCATTTCTTTGGTCTGTCATTAGTGCTCTCTCTATGGTGACTAGACATTTGTTCATGTCTTCTGCATAAAAGTCCCACAACACAATCATATTCTGCAGGTGAAAGTACAATAAACACACATGGTTTGATACTCTAAAAATTTGTTCAGCCAACAAACAGAGCAAGCAATGTAAGTATTTGGGTGGCAGTATGGCGAGAAGAAATTCGTATTTTTCTCCATATTTCATATGCCCCACCTGAGCTCTATTGATTCTTCAAGCCAATGAAGTATCTCAGAGGGCTGCTTCTGAGATAGGCGCTGTGATGTTGTTCACCTTATCTAAGATGCTCATGACTTAGACTCTCAACAGCTTTACAGAAAACCAAGAAGGCAAATATAGACAAACAAGATTGCCATGGAAAGCAAAAGTGAGAAATGACAATTTTCAACACGAGCTTTGAGTCTTCCAGATGATAAAACCTGCTTAAGTGAAATGTCTTAGCCCAGTTACCTATGCCTGTCAGATTTGGTTTATACTAATAGGATGTTTATTTGTCCTATGTAAATAAGCAAGTCAGAGGAGAATCATGCCACTTGTTTGTAAATCTTTTCTTTCAAGTCCAGGTGTTGAATCAACCTCTGTGCTTTAGACATTGTTTTCAAGATGAGATGGGACTTTTATTGTTTGAAATGAAGAATGTCCTTTCAAAAAAGCATTCCCAACAATTGATATAGGATCATTAAATCCATTTGTCTTTCCCATGCCAACAGAATTGCATATTTTTTTTTTACATCAAGGCTGGTGGTACACATGTTTTCCTTTGGCATCTCCTAATGCTCTCCTTTAGTGTCTGCACTGGAAAGAAAGAAGTTTCTCTTGAGTTGCTGTGATTGCTCTTGCTTACTAAGGTCTCAAATAAGTACATTCACTGAATCTGATGCATTGGATAAGCTAAAATCTGTAAAAACTGAGGGTTTATGTTTTATGGACTGTGGAAGATGGCACTTTGAAAAGATATATTAATAAATTATATCTATATTGAACAATATAATGGGACAAAAACCCATAATAAATGAGACTTGGCTAGTGTACTGGCTGGTTTTGTGTGCCAACTTGACACTTGTTAGACTCATGAGAGAGGAAGGAGCCTCAGTTACAGTTGAAGAAATGCCTCCATGAAATCCAGCTGTAAGGCATTTTCTCAACTAGTAATCAATGGCAGAGGCTCAGCCCATTGTGTGTGGTGTTCGTCTCTGGGCTGGTGGTCCTGGGTTCTATAAACCAGAAGAAACAAGCCAGTAAGCAGCCTCTCTATGACCTCTATGTCAGCTCCTTCTTCCAGGTTTCTGTCCTATTTGAGTTCCTTCAGTGAGGAAAAAATGTGATATTGTCCTCTGTATGCTGTGAATACCATTGGTGAATAAAGAAACTGCTTTGGCCTGTTGATAGGGCAGAACTAGGTAGGCAGGGAAAACTAAACTGAATGCTGGGAGAAAGGAGGCAGAGTCAGGGAGAAGCCATGTAGCTCCGCCAGACGCAGATGCTGAAACATTAGCCAATAAGCCACAGGCGTGTGGCATTACACAGATTAATAGAAATGGGTTAAATAATATGTAAGAGTTAGACATTAAGAAGCTAGAGATAATGAGCCAAGCAGTGATTTAAATAATATAGTTTCTGTGTGATTATTTTGGGGTAAGTGGCTGGGAACTAACTAGTGGCCTTCCCCCAACAAGGAATAGCAATGTGGAAGTGTAAGCTGAATAAATCCCTGCCCCCAACTTGCTTTATGGCCATGGTGTTTCATTGCAGCAATAGAAACCCTAAGACAAGCAAGTGAGAGAGGGACTTTTCTGACCGACCTGAAGAACTTGATCTTGGACTGAAATTGCAAAGAAGAGTGTCTCGACTCTGTTAAGGGGTAGTGAGCATCAGACATAGGAAACAGATTTTCAGTGTGTTAGACTTATTGGACATAGAGGGAAACAAAGTCTGGTAAAGAAGAAAGAGAGTCTGGGCTTGGGTGGGGTGGATCCCAAAGAGCATGGAGGCTCTGCAGAGGATGCTGGCAGATCTTACTCTGCTGTGTTTAAATGTGGGGTGGAGACAGGGGCTTGTTTTGCTCTCCAGTAATAATGAAAAGCTATTGACACTTATAAGAACATAATTGGCGCTAAAGGATCCATTTTAAAAAGATACGATTTGCCTTGGTTTATTTTCTCAGTTCAAGTTAATACTTGTTAGAAAATTAATCATGACATTTCGGGTCTTACATGCAGAGAGACATACTAAAGTAGCCAAATAGGAACTCCCCAGACATAAAAATAGGGTTGCATTTTCTCTTGATAGCAGAAAAGGTATCCTCTTTTCAGAAGGAACTGGAGTATGAATCGAACATCTGAATACTAAGGAGAAATAAAACAGCTTTTTCTATAACCATTAATTGCCTCACTTTTCCTTATCATCTTGGCTTCATGGAAGACCGAGTGTTATGTCTAAGAAAATGCTTTTAGGATGGTGATTTTGTATTCTCAGTGGACCAAAAACTCGAGTTTCATCAAATTATATGAAAATGATGAATGTCTGGGATGATAGATACATCAGTTACCCAGATGTGAACATCATACATCTGTACATGTACTAAGATGTGGCACTGTACCCCCGGAAACATGGGGAATTACTATGTGGCAATTAAAACATTTTTTCTTAATAAATAACTAACAGATCAGCTTATTATTCAGGTTGACTTCTACACACAGATTAAATTTAGTTGATAGATGTGCAGGAGAGTAGAGGTATTGCATAATGAATGATCCCTTGATCTCTCACAGACAAACAAGTTGCCTGAACATCTGGACTGAAGTATAAACATGGACTGTGGTTTGGGGGTTGGCATGACTTCTAACTCCAAAGAGAAAGTAGGTTTCCTCGGTTTGAGAGTGTCTGTCCTCAGTGGTACCAGAGACAGCAACCTGGCAAAGTGAAGATGTTCCGCTCTGACACTTGATCTGATAAGAGGCAGGTGCCCAAGCACCATAGCATGGAGGCTGGTGACTGACCAAAGGGAGGCAGGCAGTGCTAGGGACAGTCTGGGGTTGGGCATGCAGGCAGGAAGTAACTGTTTCTATGTGTTGTGCCGTGATTTCTCTACTCTTCTCTTTCCCTGAAATAACTTATATTTCTATATTCCGATTTCTTCCGAGAGTGCTATTATCACATATGCAAATAGAATTCTTATAGTTTTCATGAAAATGACTTTCCAGAACGTCTGTCTCCGCTCCAGAAATGGAAATCTGGTTTTCAAACCTGTGCCATCTGAGAGAAGGAATGTGTCTAAAGTCACCTTTGGGTTAGCTGTGAGCGTCTTCACAGCCCTCATCCCACAGGGCCTCTTACTCGTTAGTTACAGAAGGCTTCCTGGCTGCGTTCAAGGTTTTGGATCACTCTCTTTGATAATACAAAGTGTTGTCAGAGAAAATTCCACTCTCTCCTTTTAAATCTTGTATTGAATGCAGACTCATGGAGACGTAGCCTTGCTGAACTGAACAATATGTTAGAAATCATCTTGTCCAATCTCAGGTTTTGAAAAGCAAGGAATAGGGGCATCTGAGATAGGGTCAATAGGGGCCCAGTCAGTGAAATATTTGTTGTACAAGCATGAGGGTGAATTTGATCCCCAAACCCAGGTTAAAAAAAATAAACAGACATAGTGTCAATCGCTTTTAATAGCAGTGTTGGTCAGATGGAGGCAGACAGAGCCCTAAGGCTCGCTGGCCAGACAGCCTACTCTGTGAATCTCTGGTCTGGGGAGAAACCATGTTTAAAATCTCAAGATGGACAGTGTCTGAAGGACACCAAAGGTTGAGCTCTGACTCCCACAATTACCTCCACACTGATGCATTTGTACCCACCCACATATCAAAATATGCCCCGCCCTCCCCACACACAGAAGAAAAGGAATATAGCGTTCTAGTATGCATTGCCTAATGGAGCGCCTTCTGGCTTCAGGTTCTGAAGTCTCTCCATTAGGCAATGTGAGACTTCAGAACCTGAAGCCAGAAGGCTCAATTGGACCCCATTTATCATCCAATCAGGATCCACATTGCCTTTCATCTGCAAGGCAGGGATGATACTAAAATAATGTCATAATAGCCTCTGACTTCAAGAAGCCAAAGGCACTAATCTATAAAATTTAAGCATATTATATAAATAGAAAGATTCATTGTCCTATCCTTTTAATTGTCAATAACTGGAATAAGAAGAAGAATCTCTTGGAGTCATCAGAGGTTTTAACAAAACCCTGATGATTCTAAGCCAGAGGGTAGGACTGAGATACAGGCCTGGGCAGAGTCTGTAAGGGAGAGATGGTGGTCTGTCACCTCCTGGCCTGCTGTCGTCCGAGAAGAGGTTACCACTGTTGAGTGACTCTGTCGGGCTTAGCTTCTGGCCTCTGGCAAATGACTAGAGTGTGGTTCTCTTCAGTGATTATGTGGAGTTTCGCTCAGGGAAAAGATTGTTTCACTGTGGAGTGAGTGAAGTTTGAGCTTAAACACTGATCGCAGCACCAGCTATTTTGCTTTGAGCATTTAAGTGTGTTTCCTGAACTCTTTGTATCAGTAGAACGGGGATAATAGACACCTGTAGGCATTGGGTTGTAACATGTGGGGCCGGCTTGTTGGGGTTTCTGTCTGGCCCAGTACCCCAATAAGCCAGCAAGTCCCAAGGAAAATCACGCACAAGACTTCATAAGATTATAAACTGATTGGCCCATTAGGTCAGGCTTCTTGTTAACTCTTATAACTTATATTAACCCATTATTCTTATCTATGTTAGCCATAATGGCTCCGTACCTTTCTCAGCTGGGCAAGTTACATGCTGCCTCTTTGGTGGTCTGCGCAGGAGTGGCTGAGGAAGTTTCCTCCTCCCTAGCCTTATCCTATTCTCATTGCCCCGCCTCTACTTCCTGTCTGGTTGACCCGCCTATACTTCCTGTCTGGCCAATCAGCGTTTTATTAAAATACATGATTGACCGAATACAGATAATTCTCCCGCACCATTGGGTAGAAGACACACATGCACTCTTTCTTTGATCCTGGCCAGGGTTAGCTGTCTGGCATAATTTTAGATAGGGTCCAAATGTCATATGATATTTTCTAAAACTCTGCCAGCTATGGAGAACAAAATGGTAAAAGCTTTAGAGAACCACTTTATTATAAAGTAATCATGCTACCTATATTAGGGCTGAGAATTCACCCTAGGAAGCGAAAAATAGGTTACCACAAAATAGCCCCAATCTGGCAACAGCCAAGGAGCTAGCGACCTGTGAATACATGAACAAACCATGATCTATTCATACAGCAAAATATGCACTGCTGTAAAGCGTAATGGAACGCTGACCACATTTGAAATAAAATAGGCGAGTCTCAAAACGCTCAAGTGGGAAAATCCATACACAAAAGTGTATGTGCTATCGGAGAGCATCTCGATGAGCTTTGAGAGCAGGTGAAGTTAATCTGTATCGGTAGGAGTCAGAACGGTGGCTGTAAGAAGGCTAGAATGCCTAGCAATTAAGAATACAATTAGGGGCACAGCTGGGATACCCAGCCAGGCTTGCTTATCCCTGGGAGATGAGGTATTTCTTGGGGAGGCAACTTTGGCTTGAAGATCTTTCCCCTCCTACCCAGCAATGAGTTGGTTTTGCTGAATGTGTTAGAACGCACACAGTGATGACACACCCATCCAAGGTTCCCCCTTTTCTCTGCTTCCGTTCCCATTTTCTCTTGGATAGACTTTGTCTGACTGCTCACTCTCTGGCCCTCTATGTATTTTCCCACTTTCTCTCCCTAGAGAGTACCCATGTCTTTCCTGGATCATTCTGTCTCCATGCTTCTTCTTGATGGATTTGATTAAAAACCCGTGTACTGTTCGCACATGTGGGTGGAGAGAAGGAGTCACAATCAGACACTCCCTTCTGTGCACACTCAATCTTCTTGCTTTCCCCACTTGCTCCCTGCAGATCTGCAGCATCTTTAGCATTCAGACACATTGTCAAGATTGTGGAGCATGTACTAGGCCCTCTCGTACACCTTCTTGACAGTAAACATGTAGCAGGCGACAAGAGCCATCTGTAGCTTGAGAACACATCTAAGCCATTTTTTATTGTTATGACGCTGTTAAATATCACACCATGATCAGAACGAATCATGGGCTGTTTAAATCTTGCTTGATCTCTTTCAGGCAAACGCTAACTTTTGAAGTTCTAATGTGCATCTTTATTATTCCCCAGTTTAAATCAGAAAGCGATTTACAGCTTCCTCTATATTTCCACTCTAATGGAAAAGCTCATTAACAATCCTTTCCCTTAAAGAAATCAAAGTAAAGATAAGGGCTGAGTGGTTCTCGGCAATGTGCAATAGAGAACCCTCGAGATACTTTACTTTTTAAGTAAAATATTTGTGACTTTTAATCTAATTTTAGGGAGACTTATTTCTCTGTGTGAATTAAATTAAAAAAGATACTTAGCGGATAAAGGTAGAGTGAGCAGATTATGGTAAGCAGGGCATTAAGGATAATGTGTGACAGAATTACTCATTAAAAATAATACTTACAAGCTCTCTGTCCCCACCTCCAGTGGATCACACAGATCTTCTCCTGCAAGTTCCTTCCCCTAACTCATCCAATTATCCCAGCCCCCAACTCCAGCAGGCATTCCCCGAGAAACCCTGGGCTACTCCAGCCAGGGAAGCAGTTAAGTTAACTGCAGAGCTAATCCTCCAGTTTCATACTCAGCTCTGCAAAGCTTCTGCTGCAGACTCCTCTTCCCTACCGCCTCCACCCCCAGTGGGTCACACAGGTCTCCTCCAAACTTCCTTCCCCCAGGTCATCACTTTATCCCACTTCCCCAGTCCCAGCAGGCATTTCCTGGGATGCAGGTAGCATCACTGAACCATCTCCTCTTCTTTGCCTCTGTATCCAGTCCCCCAGTTTCACCTCCACATATCTGCTGAGGCCCCCCTCCTCTCTGTCCCCATCTTCACTGGACCATGCAGATCTTCTCCAGCCTTCCTCCCCACTCATCTTTGATGCGGGAGAATTGTCTGTATTCTGTCAATCATGTTTTAAATAAACGCTGATTGTCCAGGCAGGAGGTGTAGGTGGGAAAACCAGACAGGAAGTGGAAATGATGCAAGGAGAGCAGGAGAATTCTGGGAAGGAGGAAGCTGATTCCTCCCACTCCTGCCCAGGCCACCAAAGCAGCAGGATGTGAGCTGCCCCACTGAAAAAAGGTACAGAGTCACATGGCTAAAATAGATCAAAAAAATGGGTTAATCAAGATGTAAGAGTTAGCTAATAAGTAGCCAGACCTAATGGGCCAATCAGCTTTATAACTTATAGAGATTTCACTGTGATTTTTCTTTGGGACTAAACAGCTGGGGGGCCGGGCGAGACAGAAAACCCTAACAAACAGGCCCCCTCATGTTACACATCTTGTTATTTCAGCCCTCAGCTCCAGACGGTGCCCCTGCTAGAGAAGTAAGCAGGTCAGTGAAGCAGGCAGGCGAGCTTCAGGTCTTCACTCTCCCTCCTCTTCTCCATTTCCAGCACCCCCAGTCTCATCCCCAACTCTGGGCAGATTACCTTGCGGCCTCTCCTCATTCTCTGCCCCCCCATTTGCTCTGGAATATTAGTTTAAGATGTGTTGTATTCGCTTATATTGTAGAACATTTGGTTAAGGATGCAAAGATGTGTCGCATCCTTTTATGTCGCCTTTGTTTATCTCTGTAAGGCTGTGCTATTTTGCCTGCCTAAAATACCTGATTGGTTTAATGAAGAGCTAAACCTGCTGGTGGTGCTTCATGCCTTTAGTCCCAGATCTAAGGAGGCAGAAGCAGGTGAGGAACGAGAAAAGGAGGAGAGGAGGTCACCGGGGGCTCTTCACTGAGCCACACAGCCAACCATGGAAAAAGAAGGAAAGAAAGATATATAGAGAATAAAGAAAGATAAAAAACCCCAGAAGCAAAATATAAAAGTTCAAAGATAACAGGATAATTTAAGTTAGAAAAGCTGGCTAGGATCAAGCCAAACTAAGACGTGGCATTCATAAGAATAAGTTTCCATACATTGATTTGGGAGCTGGGTGGTGGTCCCCAAAGAGTATGAAAACAACAACAAAAAAACCCCTTCTCACTTTCTGCCCCAGTTCCCAGAGGATTAAAGAAATCCTGGTGGAAAACCCTGCTTTTACTTCATCTGTAGACCTTTTTAGCCACCTCCCAACCAGCCTAGCACCTATTCTAAGTGTTGTCCCTCAATCCACGACACCTTTTGCCAGGAGCCCCCAGTGGCCACCCCTAGCAGGATCCTAGAAAAGTTTACTACCAGGTAAAGGACAGCCACCATACCTTCCTAAGAACCAGAGAGGGCAACAGAAATTAAGGAACAACACAGACACACAACAAAGATAAGACCAGATATCAGAATTGCAATTTCCTCAAGACCAGATGTCTAGATACTAGCATAAAACACATTAACAGCTATATATCTATGTCTCAGAGCCGGGCGGTGGTGGCACACACCTTTAATCCCAGCACTCGAGAGACAGAGACTCGAGAGACAGAGACTCTGTGAGTCTGAGGCCAGCCTGGTCTGCAAGAGCTAGTTGCAGGGCAGGTTCCAAAGCTACAGAGACACTCTGTCTCGAAAAACCAAAATAAAAGTCTCCAATAGAGCCTAGCAATGCTACCACTGTAGATCCTGAGTATTCCAACATAGCTGAAGCACAGGATAAAGACCTGCTTTAAAACAGCCTTTATGGAGGTAATAGAGGCCCTTAAGGAGGAAATAAACAAAAATCTTTTAAAGAAGTCTGTGGAGACACAAACAGTGGGTGAAAGAAAAGAATAGAACTGTTCAAGACCTGATAGTGGAAATGGAATCAATAAAGAAAACCCAAACTGAGGAAAATTTGGAACGTAAAAGTTTAGAAACCCAAACAGGAACCTCAGAAACAAGCATCACCAACAGAACACTGAAGATGAAAAGGAGAATCTCAAGCGTTGAATACACGATAGAAGAAATGAATAGCTTGGTAATGAGGAAAATATTCAGGAAATCTAAATGATAATGAAGAAAACACTCAGGCAAGAAGTATTCAGGAAATCTGGGACCCTATGAAAAGACAAAAGGCTAAGAATAATAAAAATAGATGAAGGAAAAGAAACCCAGGTTAAAGGCTAAAGATTGTCAACAAAGTCATAGAAGAAAGTTTCTCTAACCTAAAGAAAGAGATGTTGATCAAGATACAAGAAACATGCATAATCTTAAATAGACTGGAACAGAAAAGACGTTCCCCTCGGCACATAATAATCAATTTAATAAATGTACAGAACAAAGAAATAGTATCAAACACTGCAATGGAAAAGGTAAAGTAGCATATAAAGGAAGCTCTGTTGGAATAACACCTCACATCTCAGTGGAGACTCTAAAAGTCAGAAGGACCTGGGCAGATGTTCTACAGACTCTAAGAGACCACAGATGCCAGTCGAGACTATACTCAGCAAGATTTTTAATCACAATACATGAAGAAAATAAGAAATTCTATGGTAAAACCAAATTTAAGCAAAATCTATCTATACATCCATCTTAACTGAAGGCACTAGAAAGAAAATTCCAACGTAAAGATGTTAACCACACCCAAGAAAACACAGAGAATATATAATATGACAATCATAAATGTGTACACACACCCCCCCACCACCAAAACAACAGCAAAGTAACAGAAATCAAGGAACATTTTTCATTGATATCTCTCAACATCAGTGGTCTCAATTCCTCACCAGCCCCCCCAAAAGACACAGACTAGCAGAATGGATTCAAAAACAGGATCTACGCTTCAGCTGTGTCAAAGCAGAAACACGCCTTAACATCAAAGGTTGATATCACCTCAGGATAAAATGGTTGAAAAAGATTATAACAAATGGACCTAAGAAACAAGCTAGTATAGCCATTTTAGTACCCGACAAGATAGACTTCAAACCAAAACTACTCAGAAGACACATGGAAGGCCATTGTACACTTATCAAAGGAAAAGTTCACCAAGAAGACACTGCAATTTTTAATATCTATGCACCAAACATGAGAACACTCAAGTGTGTAAAAGGAACACTACTGCAGCTTTAATCACATATTGACCCTCACACACTGACAGTAGAGGTCTTAACACCCTGCTCTAGCCAATAAACAGGTCTTCCAGACAAATCTAAGCAGAAATGCTGGAGCTAATGGGCATTATAAACCAAATGGACCTAACAGATATTCACAGAACCTTTCACCCAAACACAAAGGACCACACCTCCATCTCAGCACATCATAGGACATTCTCCCAGACTGACCACATACTCCGACACAGAGCATGTCCCAACAGATACAAGAAAATTGACACAACACCCTACATCTTAAGGCTGGATATCAACAACAACAGAAACAACAGAAAACTTACAAACTCATGAGAAGAAGCAAGATGTGACTGCCTCACCGAATAAGATACTGAGCCACGTGGCTAACATAGATAAGAATAATGGGATAATATAAGTCATAAGAGTTAATAAGAAGTCTGAGCTAATGGGCCAATTAATTTATAACTAATGTAGAACTCTGTGTGATTTCTTTAGGACTTAACAACTGCGGGAAACAGACAGGACAGAAACCCCAACAACACTCATGGAAACTGAACAACTCATTAACGAATAAAAAAATGGGTCAAGTCCAAAATTAAGGACTTTTTAGAATTGAATAAACAATGAAATCTCAGCATATTAAACTTAGGGACACATGAATACTGTTCTTAGAGGCAAGAGGCACTGAGTATCAACATAAAAATTGAAGTGTTCTTATACTAGTAATTAACAGTATATTTGAAGTTGTTTGATCTATAGTGGTGTCCTGCCCTGCAAGATATGCCAGAAAAAGTGTAGCACAAAGCTTATGGAAGTAAATGGCCAATATCTGGTTCGACTTAAGGGTCACTTTATGAGATAGAACCCCCATTTGACAGTGCTTGGGTGACCAAGAACCTGAGACTAGGAAGCACAGGAACCTAGGGTAAAACCAAATACTGCTGTAAAAGGCAAAATAAAACAAAACAAAACACAGCAAACCAACAAACATAACAACATTATAAGAAACATAACAATAATATGCTTTTTTTGAGGTAGGGTCTCAGTATGTAGCTTTGGTTGGTCTAGAACTCACTATGTAGACCAGGCTGGCCTGGAACTCACAGAGATCCTCCTGTTTTTGTCTTCTAAGTGCTGGGATTAAAGGAGTGTGCCACCATGTCTGGCACTTTCTGCTATTCTCATAGATGAGTGCCTTGCTCAACCATCACCAGGGAAGCTTCCTCCTGCAGCAGATGGGAGCAAATACAGAGACCCAGAGCTAGAGACTATGCAGAGAGGAAGAGTCCTTGGAACACTCAGCCTTATGATGGATCTCTCCATTAGATCTCTCCTCTCAAAAATCAGAGAACCCTGTGGAAGAGAAGGAGGACTACACACACACACACACACACACACACACACACACTCCCTTTTATATACATTACACCTTCAAGTTTAGTGTTTTTATGAGATTGCTGAGTGTTTGTGAATGAATGGGTCTTTGTCTGTGTATGGTTTTTGTACCTTTTCTTGAGTTCTTTTTTTTATCTGTTTTATACTAGTCTGATGTATTAATTTCTACTTATCTTTATATTTTATCATTATCCCTTAGAAGCAAGTTTGCTTTCTAATGAGAGACAGAAAATGGGTGGATATGGATGGGAGGGGCTGTGTAGAGAACTGGGAGGAATAGAGAGAGGGGAAACCATATCATAATCAGTATATATTATCTGATAAAAATAAATAATTTTCCATAAAAGGAGAAAATACTTTAAAAAGATGCTAAGGTTTTCAAGTTGTGAGATGGTGCCGCTGAGACCAAAGGCTTGGTGAAATCTCAGAAGAATTGGGATAAAGTTTCTACTAGACTGTGCCTTAAGAAAAATGCAGCAATTCTACAATTAAATAAGAATGACTGGCACTTATGAATATGCATAAAATATTTCTGAAAAGGCACACTTAAAACTGTTGGCTGTCTCTGCTGGAACAGAGACATGGGCCAGGAATGAAAGTCACTTGGCATTCTGTCCCTCTTCTTTCTATTTTAAAAAAAGAAACCACATGAATTTATGGCTTTTTAATAAGTAGAAATGCCCAAATAAAATACAACACACACAATAGGGAATGTAACAAGCTGAAACTGCTGAATTATGACTTCCGGTAGTAAACAGGTAAGACAAACAAGTGACAGGCATGCTCCAGTCCCCTTCGGGTGACAGACAGAGGTTCCTATGAGAGAAATCAGAAGGAAGCTTCACTCATGATGCCATGCATTAAAGAGGGCTTTTTTTTTTTTTGGAACAAATGATGGTTGTAATTTCATAACTGAGTCATTTGCTGTCGACTGGTGATTCATCACTTACTGGATACTCTGGTTAAAATGTCGACAGTGCTTAGAATGAATTGCAGAGGTATCAAAAAATAATAAACGCAGCATTTTGGGGAAATCAGCAGACCATTCCTTTGTGACTAAGCCCTCTCGGGGTAGCGTGATCTCACGGTTTCTCTGAGGATCGGTTTTAGGGGACGGGAATGTGATGAGTTCACGCTTTATGAAACTAATGTCTGTTTCTGCTCATGGCTCCATAACCACAGATCGTTTAAAATTAAGACGCGTCACTCATGGAAATGGGCATTAGAGGAGACTTCCACGCTGGGAAGCTGCTTTATTAAATGGTCTGACCATGTTCCATGCTTGTTTGCTTTTGCTAGATTCCACAAAGTCCTGTTGATCTTAGAGAGCTGATTTTATTTTGATGTAAGATTTGAAAATCCAGCCATGTTATCTTTTTCTTTTCGGTTTCTCACAAGGACCTACATAAAATTTATGGTTCCTTACCTGTGAGGGAATTCAACTGGTCCTCTCACCCATCCTGTGATACCTTAGTGTGGAAAACCTGCACATAGACTACGAGATACTTCTAATGACCATAATCATTGTTCTCACCAAACTGTCTTTAATTGATTTGTACTATGCTGTCTTGTTATTTCTTCTTATTTTCTAGAGTATTTATGAAATTAAAGAGATGATAGATGATAGATTTCATAGGAATTGCTCTGAATTCTTAGAAAACAGTTATGGTCCATGTAATCTATATGGTAAATTGAATATTGCCCCACCCCTCAAAAGTTACTTCCCTCCAGAACCTATAAGTGAGATCTTGTTTGTGATCTGACACCATCCTGGATTCCTTGGTTTCCCTAAACTCAACAGCATGGGTATAGGAGAGCTCGGAAACGAGACATGGAGGCAAGGACTTCTCCACTAGTATAGTCAAAATCACCAGTTCTCAACCTGTGGGTCAGGACTCCACTGGGGTCAAACAATCCTTTCACAGTGGTCTCCTAACACCACGGGAAATCACACATATTTGCGTCACAATTCATAACAGTAGCAAAGTTACAGTTATGAAGTAGCAACCAAATAATTTTATGGTTGGGGTCATCACACCCAACACAAGGAACTGTATTAAAGGGTGACTGCATCAGTGAGGTTGAGGATCATTGCTCAAGAGGAAGTAATTCTGCTGACAATATTTCAGATTCTGACCTTTGTAACTGTGAGGAAGTAGTCTTTCGCTAAAAGCCCCCTGCTAGTGATAATTTCTTATGGCAACCCCAGATAATGAACACACTCAGACTCTAAATAGCCATTGCTATTGGACCAAAGTGGTGGGAAGAAGGGCATGAAGACTATTTGAAACATTAGACACATACGAGCAAAAAAGGTGGAGCCATCTGATAGATTCTCAGTTGGAGACAATTGCTGCCTTCCTCATGCCTACCCCTTTCTCAAGAGGTATTTGACAAGGCTTTGAGATGTTTTTGTTGTCATGAATTAGAGATGGGGTACCACCAACATCTAGTCAGTGGGCTTAAGCTTCCACTGAAGTTTCTTCAGGGCTCAGAGCAGTCTCCCCGCAAAGCAAAGTTGTGCCTGATCTACAGTCGAAGGCGCTGAAGTTGAATCCTAATACATTAGAGAACCTGGCATTGTGAGATGGAAACCTCAGCTGTGCCATGAATGTGTGAGCCAGACGGTTTATCCCAGGCAGTCAACCTTTTGAAGTTTCAATTTTGTCATCTGTAAAACACAGTGATATGACTCCCTGCCAGGATTTTATAAGTTCCAACTAGATAATGCTGATGAGAGAATTTCACACATTATAAGAAATTCTTTAATAGTAGCAGGATTTCCATCATTATCTTCCTCAGGTTTCCTTAGTGCAAACCAAAGCAACCCTTTGATTTTTAATTAATATTGTAGGAAGTCCACAATGAATGCGTTTACTGAGCCACAAGGGACTCGCTTTTATACATTTATGGTTACAATATCAAATAAAACAGTGCTCAGAAATTTCATGATGATCCCTGTTTAATGGTGTTCCTCAGTGGTGAAATTACTCAGGAAGCAATAATAAAGTTTTCCCCGGGGACCTCACAGTTTATGTCAGATAAACAACAGAACCAAACTCAAATTAAGAGTGGGAATTTTAAAGTAATGCAATAATGAAAGCAGAATTGGCAGAATGCAAAATTTGGAATAATTTTACTGCACATATATTGTTGTACTGGCTTTTGCAGCAACTGTGTGAAGCTACACAGGAGCAGGGGTGTCTCCTTTGACTTAGAATATTAATGTTCAGAGGCAAAAAGGAGCTCATCGGCAAATGGGCATCTTTGTGAACAATTTGGTATCTCTAGCTGTGTGGGTTTTCTTCTGGGTCCTCTGTTCTGTCTCATTGATCTATATGTTTGTTTGATGTGCCACTAATATGCTGATTTTATCATTACAGCTCTGTAGTAGGACTTAAAGTCTGTTGTTGGGACACCTACACTGTTCATCTTTCCCTGGGAATTACTTTAGTTCTCCAAAATAGTCAATGTTTTCCATTTAAGTTTCAGGTTTGTTTTTTTCTAGTTCTGTGAAGAATCGAATTGGAAGTTTGATGGAATTTCTTTGATTTGTAAATCACTTTTGGTAACATAGCCAGTCCCACTATATTAATTTTGTTCATTCTTGAGCATGGGAACTATTTTCATCTTTTAATGCCTCATTTCTTTAATGTGTTAGAATTTTCATTGTATTAGTCTTTTCCTACCTCAGTCAGTGTATTATTAGGTATGTTTGAAACCATTGTGAATGACATTGTTTCCTTGATCATTATTTCTCAGCTTGCTCCTTATTGATACATGGAAAAGCTACTGGTTTTGTGGATTAATTTTGCATCCTGCTACTCTGATAAACCTGTTTATCAATTATAAGATATTTCTGATGGAGTCTGTAAAGGTGTCCTGTGTACAGAATTATAGTGTCTGCAAGAGGGTGCCATTCTCTCCACTGTACTGAAACTCTGTTTCAGGAGTTAGTCTATTAGCCATGTGTTCAGAACAGTGAACTCAATCCCTACTGGATTCTTGAGAGTTACATTGTATCTACAAAGACAATGACAATTGATACATAAAATTATGTGGGCATTTAAATAGCTATAAACTTGTATCTTGGTTCTGCTTGTACTCTCTCCCATAGACTCTTGCATGCTGTGTTTTAATTTTCCTTTCTTTCTATGAGTTTTAAATTTCTCATTTCTTTAATGACAGATTCACAGTTTTATAGTGTGTTCTTCCATCTTCATGAGTTTCTGTATGTTCTATAATTTTCTCTGGTTATTTATTATTTATTTTTTTTAATGTGATCAGATAGAATACAATGTTATTTTAATTGTTTCTGATAAACTTTGTTTCTTAAAATGTGGTGGGTTTTAGAGTTTCATGGGTCTCTGAGAAGGATGTGCATTGTAAATTGTTTGGATAAGATATTATGTAGATGTCCATTAAATTCATTTTATCTACAATGCCAAATAACTTTAATATTTAATTGTTGATTTTTTTTTGTTTTCACAACCTATTGCTGTGATAGGTTTTGAATAAGGTATTGAAATAACCTACTTTTGTCTGTTGAGCTCAATTCATGTCTTAATAGAGTACTGCTTAATTTACAAAATTGGGTGCACTAATGTTCTGCGTATATATGTTTGAAATCTATTATGGTGTCGATGGATTGTTTCTTTAATCAATATACAGTGATCATTTTATCACTTCTGACAAATTTTGGGTTGGAATCTATTGTCAGGATTTAGAATTGCTACATTGCTTGACTTCTAGTTCCATTATCTTGGAATATTTTCTTCTAATTCTTTGCAGTAATGCTTCAATGTATTGACCAGTGTGTTTTTTTTTTTGTAGGCAACAAATAGATGGGTTCAATTTTTTTACTACAATCTGCTAGTCTGTATTCTTTGCAGCCATTATCATCCAGAGTAATTCTTGAAAGCTATGTACTCATTCCTCTCATTTCACTTCATTCTTTTAGGAAGCATCAAATTTCTTAAGCCTCGCTTGCTTGTTTACCTTTCTCGTGATTCTTTTTCTTTGGTTGCATCCGTGTGTTTCCCTTTCTCTTCTGTGTATAGTATTCCTCCACGTATTTTCTATTCTTCTGGATTAATAGTTATGAATCCTTTAGTTTACACCTGCTACAGAATGTTTTTGTTTTTCTTTCAATTACAAAAAATAGCTTTGTTGTATGTTGGAATCAGGCCTGATATTGTCTTTTAGAGTTTAAAATACATTGTTCTGTGACTTTCTGGATTTTTAAAGTTTTTCTTGATAAATTTGTTCTGATTCTGATGAGGTTATCTTTGCATGACTTTACATATGAATCTTTATATGATTCAGTTGTTTCTCTTGTAGCTTTCCTTCTTCTGTGTATTTAACAATGTTCTAAATAAAATTTGAGATTATATTTCAGTCTTGTCTTCTGGCATTCAGAATGCATCCTTATATTTAGGATATTTCTGCTGTGGTTTTATTGGTTGTATCTTCTTTGTCTTTAACCTGAAATTCTCTTTCTATGATTGTGATTTACAGATTTCTTCTTTTAAAAGTGCCTGTCAAATAAATAAATTAATAAAAAAAGTGCCGGTAGCTCTTATATGTTCTGCTTATACATTCTTATTATCTTTCTCATTTTCTGAATATTCTAATATACTTTTATTATATTCAAGTCCTAATAATCTGTTGTCCATTTGATCCATTCTACTGATGAAGCTTTTTATTACTTTTTATTTGATTTATTGAATTTTTTATTTTGAACAATTCTTTTTTTAAAAAAATTTTACATTGTTTTTATTGAACTATATATTTTTCTTCTCTCCCCTCTCCTCCCTTCCTCTCTCTTCCCCTTCTACCCTCTTCCATGCTCCCCATGCTCCCTCCCAATTTACCAGGAGATCTTGTCTTTTTCTACTTCCCAAGTAGATTAGATTAGACCTATGTCTACAGAATGGGAAAAGATGTTCATTAACCCCACATTGGACAGAGGGCTGATCTCCAAAATATATATAGAACTCAAGAAATTGTTCATCAAAAGAACAAATAATCCAATAAAAATATGGGGTACAGACTAAAACAGAGATTTCTCAACAGAGGAATCTAAAATGGTTGAAAGACACTTAAGGAAATGCTCAACATCTTTAGTCATCAGAGAAATGCAAATCAAATCAACTCTGAGATTCCATCTTACACCTGTAAGAATGGCTAAGACCAAAAACACTGATGACAACTTTTGCTGGAGAGGTTGTGGGGAAAAGGGAATACTCCTGTATTGCTGGTTGGAGTGCAAACTGGTATAGCCCCTTTGGATAGCAGTATGTTGATTTCTCATAAAACTAGGAAACAACTTGCCTCAAGAACCAGCAGTACCACTTTTGGGTATATACCCAAAGGATGTTCAATCATACCACAAAGACATGTATGTGCTCAACTATGTTCATAGCAGCATTGTTTGTCATAGCCAGAAACTGGAAACAATCTAAATGCCCCTGGACCAAAGAATGGATAAGGAAAATGTGGTACATTCATGCAATGGAATACTAAAGTGCAGAAAAAAATAATGACATCTTGAAATTTGTGGTCAAATGGATGGATCTAAATAACATCATATTAAATGAGGTAAGCCAGACCCAGAAAGACAAATATCACATGTACTCACTCATAAGTGGCTTTTAGACATAAAGCAAAGAAAAACCAGTTTACAATTCACAATTCCAGAGAACTTAGACAACAATGAGGACCCTACGAGAGACATTTTAATATTTAAATTTAGTTTTTTTCAATCATTCTCTTTACTCAATTCTTCCATATCCCCTGTGGACTCCACAACTTCATTTTGTGATTTGTTTGTGTTTTATTGGAACTTATTCAGGAGTTTATTCATGACCTCTTTGATTTCATCACATATTCTTATAACCAAGATTTTGAATTCTTTGTCTGGGCCCTCATTTAATTCACTCTCTTGGAAGCTGCTATTGTTGAATTAATAAGTTTTGGAGGAGACATATTGCCTAGGTTTTTTAAGTTTCTTGTTTTCAATGGTACTTTGCCTCTGGAATTAGGTCAGTGGTTAGACTATTTTATTAATGTTCTTATTCCCTTTCAGGGGAAGAACTTTCAGTGTCAAGTAGGACGAGACCACAGCAGCCGAAAATGGAGCTCTGTAGTTTGACTCTTTGCCCATGTGCTGGACCTCTGAGCTCAGGCGTCGGTCGCAGACTGAAAGCAGTCATTACACCAACAGAAACAATCACAGCTGGCGAATAAGCCCAGTGTGAAGAATACAGCAACAGTCAATTAAAAATAACCATGCTTTCAATCCGGTACTTTCAGGGAAGAAAATGAACATTGGAATGAACATGAAAGTACTGTACATACTAAGGCTCGGAATATGAAGTAAATACACAAAGTAAGACTAGAGAATAGTCTCGGGGTGATAGAGGAAGAAAAAGAAAAAAGTAAGTAAGGCAGTAAACAATAAAGACACAAGGAGGAGACAAGACAACTCTTGCTAAAGGAAAAAAGTAAAGAATACAGTCAGAAAACTTGAGGCATCTCAGTACTTGGCAGACTGAGGCAGGGAGAACCACATAACTCCAGGCTAGTCTGTGTTCCTTGGGACAGCCTAAGAAGAAATTAAGAAAAATAAAATAAAAATGAGAGAGACAGAGAGAGAGAGAGAGAACAGAAGAAATAAAGTTAACCCACTAAGCAGACATTAAATAAAGGAAGTATGAAAATGAAGGCAAGACAACGGGGTGAAAGTACAGCATCTCCACACTGTCTCTCACTTGGTACTGTCCCTTGTCTAGCCTCTGGGAGGTCTCTCACAACACCAAGACACACATACACACACACACACACACACACTCACACACAGTCAGAGCTTGTAGCTCCCTCTAGACTACAACTTTCTACCTCAGGGAAGACTGTATGATCCTGAACATCTGTCCCTATCTAGAAGTGTGCTACAGACCAGATGTAGGGTACTGGCTTTGGGTTCCCAGAGTGTGTGGCTCAGGGGGTGACTTCAGCATCTCAGGATAACAAGTTCTTAAAAATAACTGCTTTGCGAGAGGTTTCTTGGCTCCGGCCCTCTTTTTGTTGATGCACCAGTCATCTATGCAGGTCTATTGTTCTCTCTCTCTCTCTCTCTCTCTCTCTCTCTCTCTCTCTCTCTCTTTCTCTCTCTCTCCTTTAAAGTTTTTGCTACTGAAAGTACAGTGTGCAGTGCAGACTCTCTCTGGGGTTCTTCTCTGTCTTAAGCACTGACTCCAGCCCTCAGCAGCTGCATTCTCTGTGTGTGTGTGTGTGTGTGTGTGTGTGTGTAGAATGCATCCCAACTGGGACTAATCCTTCAAGAATGGACTCTGAACTCCCCTTCTGTTGTGCTAGATAAAGTTTCCCGTTCTTCCAGTTACCAATACTCACGATTTCCTCTGTCACTCCATTTTAGGATAGCTGGCCTCCAACTGCGGGTCCTTAATTCTCAAGAGATTCTTGCAAGGATGTTGTCCACCATCTCTCAAGACCTGTCAGCATCTGAAACTGGGTTTCTGATGCAAATATCTGCCTTCTTTAAATAAGAATGATTTTTATTCCCTTTAGCAAATACTATAATCAGGCAATACGACTTGTATCCTCAACTTATTATAGGCCAGGCTCTAAACGAATTGTGGCTTTGAAAGATTTATAATTTCTTCAAATAGGTTATTGAGTCTAAAAAAATTATGTCAGAGTCACAGTAGCCCTTTTGGTGGTTGACTTTATATGTCAACTTGACTGGGCCATCGGTACCCAGATGTGTGGTCACACACTAATTCGGGGAGGATTATAAGAGTGTTTTAGAATGAGATTAACATTTGAATTGTAGACCAAGTAAAGCTGATTTTCCTCGCTAATGTTTGCAGTTCTCTTGCAAGCATTTGAAAACCCAAATAGAACCAGGAAGCTGAGCCCCTCACAATCAAAAAAACTCCTCTTGCTTAGCTGCTTGAACTAGTAGGGCACTGCTCTTTCCGTGTTAGGTCTTAAAACTGGCTGTCTTCTTTCTTGGGTCTCCATTCTACCAGCTTTTGAACCGGCCTACAGCTTGCTCACTGCAAATCTTCCTCTTGCTTAGCCTACATAATTCTGCTATTTCTCTACCTTCTGACTAATATATATATAGTATATATATATTATGTATACGTATATACATATATATAGTATATATATAACATATATATATATATATATACATACACACACACTGAACTTATATCTGGTTCTGGTTCTGTGGCATCCTCTGTACCCAACCTTGAATATTCCTTTCAGATTCTTGCTATTCAAAATTGGGGGCTTTATTAGAAACACAGACTCTCAGGGTTTTCTGGCCCCACCTCAGACTGACTGAATTAGAATCAGCATTTTGACAAGATCCCCAGGTGAACTGTATGCATATTACATTTGAGAAGTAACTCTTCAGCGTGTTTTGAAGTCTTTGCCTATAATTTGTGTTCCTAGAGTATAAAAGAACCTTATAATTATTTGACATTAATACTTCAGGAGAGACACAATAGGGAGACTATAGCAAAGGAGTTTTTGGAGAATTTTGCATAACACTGGGGGAATAATTTTGTAAAGAGGAAAACTTTATATTCCTACTGAGTTTTCAGTTTTACTCTTGTCTAAATAACAATACGTCACAATTGCCATCTGCTTATCCCTTTGTCATAGATGCCTGTAATAAACATTATAAACAAACTTTATGGGGATTGGGAGATAGCTCAATTCATAAACCGCTTACCTTGCAAGCATGAGAACTTGGGCTTCATCCCGAGAAATGAAAAAAAAAACAAAACAAGCCTGGGTATGTTGATGCTTACAGCAATGGGGAGGTCAGAGAAACGTGGATCTTGCTGGCTTCCCAGTGGAGCTGAACGGGTAGCTCCAGGACAAGAGACCCTGTCTCAAAACACAAGACGGACCTTATCAGAAGAGTGGCATCCAGGGTTGATGCGTGGCCTCTGCACATAATCACGTGTGTGTTCGTGTACACTTGCGAACACTTGCACACCTACATAAACATATACACACAATCAAACGGGAGATATTTATGGAACACCTCCATATGGTTTCACATTTCTTTGGAACGGATTGCATAAGTAGCCTCTTTCTGTTTAATTCCGAATGATTCCTGTTGCCTAAACAGGGAGCTGGCTATTTTTGTAATTATTCACTGAGTTTTGCTCTGATTTATAGTCGCTATAGCGAAGACAGACACCAAAGACTGTTGCCCCGTCTCTTTTCGGTCCCTCACCTCGTGTCAGAGAATGGTAGGGAAATATCCATGGATGATTCATTTGACTCTCCCTGCTTCTTGTTTCTGAGGGAATTACCAAGCCATCATCTCCCTCAAAGTGACTAGCTGTTGGGCAGCGATGAGGCTGCGGCTATATATCTGCACGTCTAGGACAGGATTTAATTGTGAGAGAAATTGATATCCCATCACACTGAAATTTTATCTTGCCCAAGGGACATTTAGGCTCAGGACGTTCGCCAAGAAATGTCAGGACAGCAGCTGGTGTAGCTGAGGTTGGATCTCTGTCTTAGACAAGTGTGCTGCCGGGCTTCTAGGGATGGAGAGGGACTTTAGGTACAAGAAGAGGGACCGCGGACCCTTGTTTAGGAGATGTATTGCACTCAGAATAGAGGCAATAAAGTGCCAACTTAGACTATTAATTGTAATAGGTGGTATTTGAAATAGCTAAGACATTGCTTTGGGGTAATTATTCCACTTCCCAGATATATTTGTGTTCTAGGGAAAGTTTTATGAGGTAAGTTGATTTGGAGTTATAGAAGTATCACTTTCATGAGACAGAATAGAATTTTTACTGAAATGAATTATAGGGCCCACATGATTTTTTTTCTCCCAGATTTAAAATTTCCTAGTGGTTAAAAAATAAAAAAGGAAAAAAAAAACCCGGCCCAATTTATACATTTGGAATTGGATCAACAGTTAGGCTGATTATTCAAAATTTGTATGTCATGGTAAAATTAAAATTAATTACCTGTTCACAAGGACATGGTGGAATAAAAAAGATTTCTTTTAAAGAATAAAGAACCTTGAAAGCACATGGCAGAGTGACAAAGAGGGCTGATACTGAAAAATACTCTTATTCCATGCGTTATTAAACTAACTCAACTCTTTCAGAGCAAGCACAAAATTGCTAACTAAAGCCTTTAGCTTTTCAACCTTTACCATCTCAACCATTTAGCTTCATCCACGCCCCTTCAATCTCTTTCTCAATGGGCTTACTATTGTCTGCCTTCCAGCAAGCAGTTTCTTCTCTTTCGCTATAGAATAATAAAACAGAAACTAATTCTACCTCGACCCTGCTATTCCCACGAGATGCCACTTTGTGTGGCTGAATCCTCTCCTGCCAGAATTCTCTTTCTTCCCAAGGTCATTGCTAAACTCTACCTAATATGACTAAATGTAAGTAAGAGCGTCTAGTGGATATTTGAACTCAGATGTCTTTGCTTTTCTCTTGTGTGTTAATTACTTAGGTTGATTTTTGGGAGTTCTGGGCCCTCTGATTTTTTCCATGACGTTTGATAGTTGACTTCACCTCCCGCTTGTTTTCTTCTCCTGGGATTCCACGTTATCTCTCTTAGAGTTCTGTTTTGCACTGGCATTTGTTTCCATCCACACGTCACACACCCTGTCACACTTTCCATGTCACACACCCTGTCACACTTTCCATGTCCTTCCTGATGACTTACAGTTATTAATCCCACTCCTTCCCTTGCGTGAGCTCATCCACAAGACTCCCACCAGTCTCTAAGAAGTGCAAGATTTTCTTGTCTATAGTGAAACTAATCATGCTTCCTTAAAAAATAATCTATCTTGTAGTAACCATCAACATAGATGGTGGGGGCAGAGATCTTGAGAATGTCCATCACTAGATTAAGAGACACAGGCAATTAATGGCAATCAAGAAAAGAGATTCAGTCATTTCCAGCAATGAGTTCCCCAGTTGGTTATCCAATACCAAGTGGTCACCCCTAAACACATTGGTGTAGAAAGATCTTCTGTCTATGTGTTATTTTCATTGGTTAAATAAAGAGATTGCCTTGGTGGTGCGGGAGAATTATCTGTATTCTGTCAATCATGTATTTTAATAAAACGCTGATTGGGCAGGCAGGAAGTATAGGTGGGAAAACCAGACAGGAAGTAGAGGTGATGCAATGAGAACAGGAGAATTCTGGGAAGCAGGGAGGTTCCTCTGCCAGTTCTGCCCAGACCACCGGAGAGGAAAGATGTAAGCTGCCCCGCTGCAAAAGGTACTGAGCCATGTGCTAACGTAGATAAGGATAATAGGGTAACGTAAGTTATAAGAGCTAATAAGTAGCCTGACCTAATGGGCCAATCAGCTTTGTAACTTATAGAGATCTCCGTGTGGTTGATTTTCTCTGGGTCTTGCCGGTTGTGGGGTACCGGGCGGGAACAGATACCCCAACAAGGCAGCCGTCATGTAACACCTTGGCCTTTTGATATGGCAGCCCTTAGGTGGGCGGAGTAGACAGAACAGAATGCTGGGAAGAAGGCAGTGTGGCAGACGCCATGCTTCTCCTACCCAGGATGTACACTGGTTAGACTCATGCCTGCAAGCCACAGTCAAGTGGCGATACACATTAATGGAGATGTGTTAAATGAATATGTAAGAGTTAGCCAATAAGAGGTTAGAACTAACAGGCCAGGCAGTGTTTAAATGAATACAATTTGTGTGTTGTTATTTTGGGGTATAAGCTAGCCAGGCAGGATGGAACAAAATGGCCCCCGCTCTGATTACGACAACACATATATATGGCATACACATATGAACAAAACAAAATTGACTCAGCAGGTTATATTTATATAACACATATATGTATATGTAATAATTATAATAAAATAATAATGAAGATAAGGAGGAGTTGGCTGGGATGGGTAGGAAGTGTGGAAATGATTTAAATACAGTAAATATATATATAAAATTCTCAAAAAGGATTTACAATTCTAAATTTATGTTAGATATTTCCAATTCAATGTCCCACTCAGTGAAAAGACATAATTTCTGAAATAAACTTTATCCGAAGACATATATCTACATACTAATAAGGGCATTAAGGGATCAAGATTTTATTGGGAAAATTTTTCTAAACATTGGTTGTATTTACATTCTGAGTTTTTAGTGCATTTGATACCACTTCATATACATGCACACTATAATTTATGGAATGATACTTATTTGCTCCAGGTGATCTCAGCTTATGCATGTTTTCTGATGTAGTTCAGAAGAGTTTTGTAGATGATATGCCACGCGGTTACCCTTCCTAAAAGCCCTCACTTCTAATCTTCAGTCAAGGGAAGAACTTTTCTGATATACAATCAAATCTTGAGAATTTGGCCCTTATACAAAATGCACAACACACCGAAACAACAATGTGAAAACCATCACAAATTTTAGTGTACTTGATCGCCATCCAAGACTAACAGTTGCTATCTTGGGGAATTTGGCTGTGTCCCACTCCCCTTGCAGCACATCATTCCAGTTGGGCTTTTGGATGGTTTACACCCAAGTAGGGTGCAGCTGTTTTTCCGGTTGTTTCCTACCACCTGGTAACTCTGCATGTAGTCCAGGGGAGGGGCAAGAGTAGATAGAGGTCAAGAGAGACTGAAGAGGGGGTCCATCTATGTGGCTACAGGACTCACTTATCCTAGCTGGGTAAGGCTTTCATGTGCACCTAGTTAGGGGAGGAATGCCCATATCCCTGTAAGTGATCCCTCACCTAGGGTCTGTAAGGAAACCCGATAAATTCACAGGATCTGCCAGAATGAATTTGGTGGAATCATGCCTCAGGTTGTTGTTAGGATCTCAGGCGAAGGTGTCGGCGTTCTTTAGTCTTCCCCGGGAAAGGATTTTAGCTACGTTGACTGATCAAGAGTCTAGCAAGGACAGGAAGGTGCCTTTCCATCTTTATGTAGTAAAGAAGGGAGATAATAGAGAATTTTCTCCATCTTTTACCCCTCCTCAGTAGTTGGATACACACAGTTTGGTCCTACATGATACACTTAACCACTGCAAAGCCCAAAATAAATTCAATTGAACTTTTAAGGTCTTTACTCTCTTAGACTCTGTTTATGACTCTAATTTCTCCCTATTCTTCCAACACCAGCTCCTGCATTGCTTCAACCATAACAGTACTCAAGTAGGGCAGGTACATGGATGACCTTTTGACTTGGGAATAAGAAGCTTCATACTCACAGGTCTCTGGCTGGGGTCAGAGATTTTGCATTTCTAATCAGCTTCCAGGTGATGTATTGCCATTGGTCCTATAGACTGACTTGGAGTCCCACAGCTTATAAGATGTAGGTGAACACCTCCAACTTGGTTTATTTTAACTCCACTGACTCTGGAGTGACAGTCATCTTCATAATCATCATCATCATCATCATCATCATCAAGCTGGCTGATCTTTGGACATCTGATTTGTTCAAAGTACGTAGTCTTTGCAGGGGGAGTTTGGGACAGGGTTTTTCTGTGTAGCCCTGGCTGTCCTGGAACTTGCTCTCTAGACTGGTCTGGGATTCCCCTCTGTATGCTATAAATACGTTTTATTATTAGTGGTTAATAAAGAAGCTGCTTTTGTCTATGGCAGGGCAGGATATAACTAGGCAGGAAAACTAAACTGAATGCATGGAGAAAGAAGGCGGAGCGAGGCAGGTGCCATGTAGCCACCCAAGAAGCGAGATGCGAGGTAACACACAATGAGTCTTGTGACAAAATATAAAATAATAGGTATGTGTTAAATTAAGATGTAAGAACTAGCTAGGAATATGCGTGAGCTGTTGGCCAAACAGTGTTGTAATTAATATAGTTTTGTGCAATTACTTGAGTCTGGGTGGCCTGGAAACAAAAGCATAGTCTCCACTTATAGAAGACCAGGCTGGCCTCAAACTCATAGAGATCCGCCTGCCTCTGCCTCCCAAGTGCTGGGATTAAAGGCGTGCGCCACCACTGCCCAGCAGAGCACATATTCACAAGCAGTACCATTTGTTTCTTCTTTCATGCTATTGCCCTAGGTAAGCAAGGTATTTTCAGTGCAGGCAGATTGGGAGGTCACCATTTCCGACAGTCTGGCTATCAAGCTTACGTCAGGCATTCTCTGTGTCTGTCTCCAGGGTCTGGAATTATAAGTGAACCTTTATGCTTATTCGGCTTTTCAAAGAGATTCTGGGGTTCCAACTGTGGTCCTCCCACCCTCATAACAAGTGTTCTTCTTGCTGAGCCATCTTCCCAGTTATTGAGTGTGGTGTTTTGAGATTGAAAACATCACAGACTATTGTTCATCATAATTATGGTCATTTCCAGACTTCTTTATCTAAAACTGATGCACTGGATACAAACATGATTGCTTGATATGAGTAGACTCTATTTTTGCAAAGGGTTCCTATTGCAGAGTTTTGAAGGATTTCAAAAGATAGATGGTACACAGAAATAAGGTGCTTGGGTTTGCAACCGGGGTTGGAAACCTCCCTCAGAAATCAGACTATAACAGCCTGTTGGAAATTTTAGGGGAGGAAGGAATAAAATGTTCATAAATTTTGACTGCAGATTTTGGGTCTCAGCTTTCAAACAAATGCATCAGTTGAGTCATGTCCTTAAACGCTTGAAGGAGTCATATGTGCCCGAGTACATTTTACAGATACATATGTTTCAATATAGGTGCTTTCCCCAATGGTTCTCCACTCTGTAAAAGAAATGTGTGCATGCAATAATATTAACCCTTTCCTCATGAAACTCTCATCCCATCATAAGATCTTAGTATTAAGAGAAAAAATTGGAAGGAACACATTCTCTGATTTCTACCCTCTTTCGTGTGATATTTTTCATTGTCTTATTATAATTTTTAAATTAATGAAATATTTTCTGGGCATTCTCCACTGATATGCTACTTGGAGATTATAAATAAATGGCTCTTGGGTAGATTTTTATGGAGCTATCAGGGTAATTTTACTTTAAATGTTAAAACCGTTGGTCTTCACCATCCCTAGTAACTGACATTAACTGGATCCTGAATCCAAGAAATGGTGGAGAAGGGACTTCACTTAGCTTTGATTTTTCAGATTGATTAATGACCACTGATGTTGATGCAGAATATGCATCGTTGTTTAGAAGAAATAAGGATGCTCTTTCTATTAAGACCCCTAAGAAAAGTGGGACACATAACTGCCTTCCTAAGTGCTTATGACTTCAACAAATTTATAGATCAGTAGGGAAACTTCCTAGTCTGCAAAACGTCAAGCCGACAGGCATTAGTACCTCACATCCGCTCTCCCGTGACAGTCATTGCAGGAGCTGAGATATGACTGCCAGTCCATATGACATGGTTTGTTCCCTACCCACCCCTTCAGTACCTCAGGTTGCAGACTGAGGCTCGAGTCAATGTTGATGCACAAGGATTATACAGTAACGAAAATGTCAGTGGCTTCAAAATAAAGTATCGTAAACTGTTGTAAAGAGAGTTGGGGTCCTAATTAAGTGAAATAATGTACTCCCTCTAATAAACACAAAATGTCTGGGCAATTTTTTTGGTGTCAAAAATCAGCCACCACACATAGACACACTCACAAACGTATACTTTTGTTACAATTTGGGTGCCCATGAGAAAGAGCTTAATAAAACATATAGATCGGAAATGGGCTTGTTCTTTTCTCATCAAACATGTAAACTGGACCTTTGCAAGTACGTTTTAGTTAATGAGGTGTTCTGGGGCTTAAAGAGATTTCAGACATATCTGGCACACTCTAGAATAAAATTTATACCTCATAAAATGTAATGGGTTGCTTGAGGAGTTAGAGGCTGCAGGCAGTGACACATAACTTCGGGTTAGATGAGGCTATAGGATAAAAGATGCTTTCATGACAGTTATAACCAGTTATTTTTCATGTGGATGGTCCCTGCTATTTGCTATATCCATATACTATGTTGACTCTTCTATGTTTAAATTTTCAACAGCTATGGTTGAGGGGGGGATGTTTGGCTAGTAAGCAAGCCAATAAGCTGGTCTGCGCTTGTTTTTTAGTTCTTAAAGTTCACATGACAAAAACATTAGAAGAAACTAAACTAGAGACAGAAAAATAGAAATGCAAAAATGCAACCTTCCTTAACTGACATTAACCACTCCTTTGCATAAAAAAGTTCCATTTTCTGCACCCATGCTGTGTGAAATAAGAGGCGAGTGAAACTCTGCTGACGCCCACTTGTGCCCATGCAGGCGAGCACGTGGGGTGCTTTTCTCCTTGTTCTATAAAACTTGCAGCTTCGGGTTTGGAGCTTTGAATAAATGCGAATAAATACATGGGAACCATCTTTACGGGAGATAAACTGTACATACAAAGACCTCCTGATTTGAGAAGATAAACTCCCATGTTTCTGAACATATCAGAAGGAACGAGTTGTGGAGCTCCGTCACCGAGGAACACCTATGGTTTCTCACTCCCGACAGCTTTCTCACTGGTTGCCCGTTGAAAAAGTGTCCAGAGTTCTTGGAAGAGCAATTTGGTGTGCAAATCCTCCCCTTGTCTCGTGAGTTATCCATACAGATATTCTCCACCTGGTGTTTTCCTCCTGAACTGAGAGGGAACATTCCTCTCTTGGCTTCCCAGTGAGTTCCCCTTGAACTGCGACTTCGTGACTGGAGCTGTCAGGGTGAGGCAAGACGCAAGGAACTTTCTCAACTTGACCTTTTCTTTTCTCGTTATACGTGGGCATATGAAAAACAAATCACTCTCTGCTTATGGTAATTCTTTTGTCTTCATTTGTTTTCCCTGAAAAATAAGAATCCTTATGTGAATAAAGTTTGAAGCAGAAATATATATACATATATACATACATATAAATATAGTATAATATTTATATATATTATTGCTAGAAGAGCGTTCAGAAAAAGAGGCAGTGGTGGTGCATGCCTATATTCCCAGCACTCTGGAGGCAGAGGCAGGTGGATCTCTGTGAGTTTGAGGTTGCCTGGTCTACGAGGACTAGTTCCAGGACAGTCAGAGATGCTACACAGAGAAACCCTGTCTCGAACCCCTGCCTCTCCAAAGAGATAAACAAGGTTGAAGAGTATATTCAGATTATTTAAATTTAGGGGTTACTTGTGGAAATATTTGTGTCTGGGGGATTATAATCATAAGTATAAAGCCGGAACCACCTTCCTTTTATTTCATGATTTGGGTCTGACTTCTCAGGTGAGATTACCACAGGGCTAATTTGATATGAATAATTAATTCATAGCATGCATTAGTGTTATCAACATCCATACAGATTTAACATAAAAGACATTGTTATGCATAAAATTCATGAAAAAATGGGTAAAGCTGATCGAACGATGGTAAAGTCCACATGAATCTGGATGACCCTATAATTTCAAAGGCTTTACATCTTTGGTGTCCATACTCGAGAGATTTATAATCCGGCATATTTAAAAATAAAGAAAAGCGTTAATCAGTGGTATTCTCTGAGGTTGGCTCATGTGATGAGTTCATTTAACTACTTACAGTTCTTACATCTGTCCTTCTAGAAGACACACAAGGCTGCTGCCCTGTAGACCAACCATGATGATGTCATCAAAACTTGGGGAGGCGGGAGTGTAATTCTGAGCATGGATGAGCACAGACATTCAAGAACCACAGCTGGCTTGTCTTGCATGTGCGTCTTCATAGAAGATGCCAAGGTTATCAACAGGAGAGCAGGGCCTGCCTGGGAATCAAGTTGCGGGTACTTGCAAGGTCACTGTGGTCTAAGGCAGCAGGCTGAAGCACCTGGCACGCTACGATTCGTATGTAACATCTCTAATGGCATCAGTCATGGTCGCAGAGAAGAGCGGGTACCAATCTCCTAGGATCTTCTTTTCTATTTTTATTTTATGTTATTTTTGGTTTTTGGAGACAGGGTTTCTCAGTGTAGCCTTGACTGTCCTGGAACTCACTCTGTAGACCAGGCTGGCTTCGAGCTCACAGAGATCAGCCTGCCTCGGCCTCCCGGAGTGCACCACCACCCCCCGGCTAGGAACCTCATTTTAAAGGTTATTGTACTTGTGGATAACTTATTTTGCATTATTATGATTTGTGCTTTTGAAGGTCGGGTCTCACCCTGATAGCCTGGAACTCGCTGTGCAGTTCACGCTGTCCTCAGACTCCCAGCTATCCCCCTGTTTCAACCTCCTGAGTGCTGGGATTACAGAAGTGAGCTATCACGCAATTCTGATCTAATCTTCCATTAAATTTTTTTTTTAATTTTGAAACACACCCAGAGCTGCAGAGAAGTTACCTTCCTGTTGGAACGCATCTGCATTTACTTCTGGGTACCTCTCCCTAACACGTGCTCACACTGTAGAAATGCACGCATGCACACAAACACTCCCGTGTGTTAACACCTTCTTATCCTTATGTAGGGTAGTCTCCTAAGAGCAGTATATTCTCTAAGAACAATATGATGCATTTTGAAACTCCATCCCTACTTTGCAATTCAGGTAGAAACCTGTCCTTGAGAATCATGTGATCGGAAGACGAACCGGTTCTTTGTTTTTTTACAAGGATATCAGCTTCATAACAAAACAGTCCCAGATGTTCATTTATAATTGGCACCTTGCAAATGGAGACCCCATGCCACGAACTGGAGCCTCCTTCCTTATTATTCTTACCTGCCCTTTCTTTACATCGTTTTTATCTACTTTTTGTTCCCTTTTTGGTTTTCCCTGGCAATTGATATTTTTAAAGGCCACAGACAGCTCCCTGTTCAGCTAAGCAACTTAATTACACTTCTGGGAGCTGCAATGCTTTTTTAAATGGATCTGACTTAAAAAAAAAGAAAGAAAGAAAGAAAGAAAGAAAGAAAGAAAGAAAGAAAGAAAGAAAGAAAGAAAGAAAGAAATCTAGGTGATATTTTGCAGTTTGGCGATGACTGTTATTTCCTCTAGCCTCAGTAGAAGATTTCATTCGAACCTTCGGACAGCCCAGAGTAAGCAGTTCAGCAGCTGATACGGTAATTAAAGTGGGGGCCATTTGCAAAAGCCCAGGCAAACACACCCTGGCAGATCCCTCTTAGAAAGGCTTTTGTCTTGTCAGCAACTTTGCACCTGATGTTTTCTCTTGTCCTTGGTGCTCCCATCTCTTAAGACAGAAAGAGTCCATTGATTTCCAAAGAATTCCCAGGAAGGAAACGCAGTTCAGCAGTCTGAGGACTTCTCAAGGCAATGGCGGCCCGCGCAGCGAGGTGAGGCTGGGCCTCAAGCCGGAAGGAAGAGCTTAGGCCTGACAGATCCCCCTCCAAGGATTCACGTTAGAAGCCTGAAATCAATTCAAACAGCCGAAAGGATGAAAGGCGATTTCACAGTCTGGGGTGTCTTCTTTTGAGCGATCTGGCTCACTCGGGGTTCTCTTCGGCTGTCTGACTAGAGGCGATGATTAGCGACATGGCGATCTTCTACCACGCTCCTTCCCCTGGAATGAAGCCCGGCCTGTGGGAACCAAGAGCCCTCTTAACGTTTGTTAGTTCGGGACAGATGGGGTTTACATAGCTCCTCTCACTCTAAGTCATCGAGAAGAAAAGCAATTGCCTTTTGAGAAAAAGCAGATCTTTTTTTTTTCTTTCCCCTTAGAGCAGCTGCAGGCAGGGAAGCACAGCAAGGCAGGCGGGGGCTCATGTGGGCAGCCAGAAACCGCAAACTTGATTAGCTCTCTTCTCAAGTCTTCAAGTGGTTTGGTTTGAGGAAAAGAGGGTTTGTCTCTTTTCCCGAGGTTTTGCTTGCCGTCTAGTACAGCCAAGAAGCTCTTTAGAACTGACTTAGGTCTCAGGTACCCAGGACTTTAGTTGTGCAGGTCAACACTTAGCGCCCACTTCGTAAGTCAGAGCTATAGCAGGCACACCCATACAGAATCCTTCTATGTCCTCACATCGTGCGGAACTAGGGGCAAGAATTTTCTTCTTAAAAGTACTCTCGGCTGAAGAATGATTCAGCAGTTAAACCCACTTCCTGCTCTTACAAAAAAACCAAGTTCAGGTCTCAGCACCCACCTTCAGTCTCACAACCCTCTGTAATTCCAGTTCCAGAAGATCTAATGCCTTTTTCTGACTTCCATGAGGTGGTGGACATATAAACTTGCAGGCAAAACATGGATATGCATAAACTAAGATTAAAACGTTTAAAAGTCTGTTTACCAGTTGTTTATTTTAAAAACTTTCATGCAGTATATTTTGATCATATTCTTTCCTCCTAGATCTTTCGCCCAAATCTATCCAACTCCATTTTCTCCTATCTCTCAAAAAACAAACACACAACAAAAACATAACAACTCTTGGAGTTCGTTTTGTGTGGGCTCACTATCCCTGAACACAAGGCCCGCCTGAGAGTGTGTTTGATGTACCCAATGTCACTCCACTGAAGAACACAGATTTTTCCTCTCTCAGAAGCTGTCATTTAGAAAGGGCTTCGTGGTTAGGGGTGGGACTTTGTGTCCACATCCTCATCTCGGTACCGGGATGCTGCCTGGTTTGATGCTGTTTGGTTTGAACATCTTTAGGTCTTGTGTGTGATGTCACAGTCTCTATGAGTTCACATGTGCACCAAGCCTGCTGTGCCCTCGGATTCCTCCGCCATCTCCGGCTCACGCAATCGTTCCACTTCGTCTTCTCACTAGCTACAGAAACCTCTAGCCGAGGGATGTGATAATGACACCCATTTAGGGCTGAGTGCTTCAAGGTGTCTTACTCTCTACCCATTTACAGTTATTGATTTACTGTGTGTGTGAACCTGGGGTGCATGTCTGACAGGGCGTTTGTGGAGCTCACAGGACAACTCGCAGAAGTCATTCCGTGGGCCCCAACATTTAACCCAGGTTGTTGAAGATGAAGGCAAGTACCCTTATCTGCCGAGGGCATCTTGAAAACCCAAAAGTTGCTCTCTTGACAGAGCAGCAAAGTCAAAATCACACTTTGACTTTATGTTGGGATATTCCTTTACAGAGGAAACCTGTTGTTAAATTCCTTCGGATTTAATTGTAGAGCCCACCACGTCATGGAACAGTGTTTCTCAAAGTGGGCTTTTAGGACCTGCAGCATCAGCAACAGCAGAAACTGGTCAGAAATGATAGATGCTCTAGTGGAGGCCTGTAGGCATTTGCTGAAGATAATGTTGGTTCTCAAACTGGAAGAGGATAATATCACTCATTCTATATTGTAAATCGTTGGTTTCCAAATTTACTGTGCATCAGAGCGCTTAAGAGGGCTTGTGAAATTGCAGATTAATGGACCCCACCCTGAACACCTGTCGATCTGGGTGCATCTTTAACGCATCTCCCAGTCAATACTTATGCTACTGTTCTCGGACTCCGGTTTAGGAGCATTGGCTTGAGACGGTGACTTTTACCCTGACTCAACATCAGCCTCCTTAGACATTAAATACAGAGAGGACTGACAGTAACTCCGAACCTCTGTGGGTGGGTGGGGGCCTGAGAGTCTGTAATGTTTCCCAAGTGATGCTAATGAGCAGCCAGAGGCGGATGCCACTGGAGATTCACGCTGAAGAAGTGGCCCTTGATCCTGAGTTCCCATTAGAACCACCTTCATGCCTAAATTTCAAATCCCAGAGGTTCAAATATAATTGGGTTGAGATGGAACCTGCACATTTGGAGTCTGAGAGCTCCCCATGGGATTCTAATATGCCATAAGGTTAGGCACTGCTACCCTAAATACCCTGTACAGCTGTGAGCATAGTATGGTGTCCTTTTCTTCTCTGTAAAGGGTACTATACTCAAGGAAAGAAACTTTCTACATTGATTTATTCCCTAGTCATAATATAGGTTCCAAGTTTATATTGAATGGAGCCTAATGTCTCTGAGTTTGTAATTTTGGAGTAAATTATCTAAATTCTTAATTAAACACTACCATCAATAGCTACACACACACACACACACACACATGTTCAACCAAATTTACTTTTGTTTACATTGTATGTGTATTTCTTGTTGGGGAAATGTGTAAAGGGGGTACAAATAATTTGATTTCTTATCCTTTTAATTGATTAGCAGACTACCGCTCTAACTAACGACACTCTCTATTAAGTCAAATGTAACCCAGAGGACACAGATAAACAAGGTCCGCTGGCCCCATCTCTACAGCAGAGGCTTACCCGTCTAGTCTGATCGACTGGACCAGACATTTACACTGTATTCAGGCTCAGGAACACAGGTAGAGAAGGACAACACAGAACTTACAGTCAGCCGCCCACCAACCCTTTCCGGGAGCCTGGGAAGAACACACACCAGGGGACCGTTGAGTCAGGGGATTGTCATGACCTCATAGAGCCTTCTAGCCCAGGATGCAAGGCGGCAAAGCCTGTCTGGGCAGAGTGACAGAGGTGAAGCGGCCTGAACTAAAGTAATGAGACAGTCACGCCTACGAACGGAAGCCGCGTCTCACTTCAGAACTGCAGAAAACCATCAGCTTTCTTAGAAAGCAGATTGCCCCACCCCCACCCCGGCAGCAACCATGTGGCACAGAGCAAACGACTTAACTTTCAGAAAGCCTTCGTTTCCTCACATCCTGCAGGGGTGTTTGGATGAGTGCACAAGGAACTCATTTAGCATTTAACCCGTACCTGATATGTACTAGCAGTCCGGAAACACTGATGTAACCTTCGGCCCTACTAGCTTTGACTTTGGTTAGCAATGTGTTCACCAACCATCAGATGGTACCTCTACTTCCTGCTGTGCCCCACCAACTGAGTTAGGGGTTTGGTACCTGGATATGGAGATCAAATGAGTTCCTATCAGTACCCACAAAGCCTAGAGAGATAAATAAACGTATTATGATAATGTCTATTGTGTGACAGGTGGGTAAAGAGACGTCACAAGGGAGTGACCCCCAAACTTAGGTGTGGGACCGGCAGGTAACTGGTGAGGATTCTGAGGATGCATCCTTAGGAGATGAGTAAAAGTTAGCTGAACATAGTGCGGGAGGGGGGCATAGGAGCAAACTTGGTGGAGGGCAGAATTCCCGACTGAGGGCGGCAACTATTAAAGAGGAAGCAAATGTGTCCTAGATGAAAAACCAAATAGCACAGGTAGTAACTTTCCCCTGCGGGAGTTGTTGGGCAGGTGTGGGGCATGAAGAGGCAAAAGGACCAAGCGCTGAAACGCTCCCTGCCACTGTTTCTCGAAGTGTAGTTCTCAGACCGGCGAAACATCAGGCTGGATTTAGTTGGAAACACAAATGCTTATGTGTTACCTAGACCCGTGGAACATGGTAAGGTGGTCCTAGGAACTCCTGAATCTTTGCTTTAGTAAGTCCTGCAGGCAATGTGGCATGCTAAGGGTTGAGAACAGCTTGGTGTGCCCGTGAGGGTCGGTGACCCTCCACGTTTTGTGTTGAAACCTTCGCCAGTGCAACAGCATCAACAGGTGGAGCCATTCGGTGTTGTTAACCCCATGAAGAGTCTCCCCTGGTGAACAGAATTAAGTTCTGAGACAAGAGACGATCCAGCACGTAAACACTTTCCGTCATGAGGAAGACACGTGTATCATTAAAGAGACAGCAAGCAGTCCACCTGGCAGCTAGGTAGTGGACTCCCAAGCCCAGAACCATGAGTAATAAGATTACGTTGTTGAGATGTTATAGGGTCTCGGGTATGTTGTTACAGCATCTTCTGTGTTTTAGTATGATGCTGTCTTGTTAGCCACTGTCCCATATCATAAGAACGTGCTCACGTTCTTGAAGCGAGCAGGGACCTGGAAGGACACATTTCTTTGTTTGAAAGGTTTACTCTGGAGGAGAGGCAGACGAAGAAAGAGCATGAAGGTTGCATGGTAGGGCTTGAGGTCTGGGGTACAAGAGGGAAGCAGAAGGCCCTGGAATGGGAAAGCATCTCTTTGTCTCCCTTGCTGTGTTCCCAGTTCATAACATTTATAAAGTCTAAGACTGAAAGAGCGGTTAAGTGTAAATCCAGGTGTTGATAATCTAGTTATAAGTTCAGCCCTCCCAAGGACACCTGTCCACCCAGTTATAGAGAACTGTTGTTATGGATGAAACAGCTATCACCCTGGGTATCTCAAGAGAGATCCCTTTCTGCCTCTCCTCCAGGGGACAAGTTTGGGTTGAACTCGGTCTACAAAGATCCTGGCTCGTGTATAAAGCAGCGAAAACTGATGCTTAGCATTTAGGAAACAAAGCTAGTGGATTGTAATTTCTCTGGATCTACATGTGCGCAGTGGTAGCAAACCGTGTATGTTGCTCGTCACATTCTGTTTCCAACATCCAAGGAGCTGCTCACTGAGAACTGGCTTTGAGTTAGGGTAGAAAGAGAGGGATCAGACTAGTGTCTTCATTCTGCCACCCCCCCCCCCCAATTCCTGTGTTTCTATCTCCTGGGAAAAAGCACTTAGAGAAAGGTGAGCCTTTGGATAACGCTGGAGTAGCATCTAGAGTGTACCTTTAAGCACGTTCTCCAGGTCTGGGAGGGAAGAGAAAAGGAGATGCTATATTAGCTGGAAGAGGAAAGTGGTGGTGGTGGTGGGAAGCCCAAGATATTTGACAGCTATATCTTTCTGTCACTGTCTTCCCCCCAAACCATGCATCTCTGCTTAGAGTCTAACATGAAACGAAGAGCCCCCATGCCCCCAGTTTGCCTGTGTGCTTTCAGGGAAAAAGTCGTTGCACAAGGACGGAAGCTAGAGCGGCTGAAAATAGGTGCCTGACTTGTTGAGCATACAAATCATTTCCCCCTTAGTCTCCGAGGGAGGAAAAAAAAATCCCTTACTCTCCTCACAGCCTGTTCTGCAGTCAGGAGACGTGACCGAGGCGGGTCCTCACGCAATTCTCAGGGGTGGTCTCCGCAGGAAACTTTGCTGGTCTAGCGGGCTGGGGCTATCTTGGGCATCGGCAGGGACCTTGGGCGAGCTGCGTGACTCCCCTCCCGGCCAGGGCCCCTTAGAGCCCCGCGAAGCGTCTGTCTCTTTAAATCCCAGCCGCGCGGCTGGGAAACAGCGCCACTCGCCGCCCAGGCCGGCAGCTGCGAGCTCGCGCTTCGGCTGCCGGCTGCGCGCGGCGAGGGCTCGGCTCGCCCGCGGGCTGCTCGGCGGCGGCGGCGGCGGCGCGGGGCGGGGAGGCGCGGCCCGGCCGAGAGCGAAGAAAGAGCGAGCCGGGCCCGGGAGAGGCGCCGCGCCCGGTCCCGCGCCCGCTCGCTCGGCGGCCGACGACGATGTGCCCGGCTCGTGCTTTGCCCGCGTCCTCCCTAAGACGATTTCCATAGTAACCCGATCAAGTGGCTCAGGACCGTGCAAACCTGAGGATTTCGGCGGCCCCGCCGGCGTTGACCTCGGCCAGGTAACGCTGCGTTCTCCTCCTCTCCTCGCCTTGCAAAACCGCTGCGCTTCTTGCAAAGTTCCTTTTGTGGAAAATCGCCCAACCCCACGCAGCCTGGGGGATTTGCAACAGCGTGCTGTGCTACCCAGGTGCTTGCCACGGGCACCCTCCCCTGGCACTTCCCTAGCATCTATTATCACATTATTTAAAAATTATTTTGATCGCTTCCTCCACTCGCTCCCCTTTTTTGACCCCCCATGCTGCTCTCTTCCAGGCTTCCCCCCTACCCTGAGACTAGTGATGGGGGGTGCCAAGGAGAAGTCGGGGGTGGGGGGGTGAAGGGGGGTGATAAGTACAGTATGGTCCAGGGAGTGGCGGGTTCCGATGGGCTGGATGCTCTGGGCTACTTGGAGCATCACGCATTGGCATTGCTTGCACTGGGGTTATGAGGAGGGTTGTCAGCACCGGGGAGCCCTAAGTCTACATACTGAGCTCAGAGTCTGGAAGGGGGGCGATGTAGGCTTGCGGGTGATGGAGCACTTGGCTGGGTGGCTGGCTAGCATCCATACATCATAGCTTTGCTTCCTACTCCCCCCCCCCGCCCCTCTCTGGGTTTCTCTATCTTGTTCATCATCCTCTGTTTCTTTCTTCTTTTCCTCACTATCCACACCATTCTCTTCCCTTCCTTTCCTGCCCCTTTCTTCCCCTCCTTCCCGTTTTCCCCTTTACAAAAAGGGAGGAATCCTTTGTAGCCCTTTGGTTCTGCCAGCATGAGAATAACTATGAAACCAGCAACGTGGCTACCTTAACCTGCTTGTTTTCAGACCCGTCCTCATCCATCAACGTATTTGTTTCCTGAGTCTATTGATCTCCATGGATTGCGCGTAAATGCATTCTAAGCTGGGCGACTGTATGTCAGCATCGGACTTCTGCGGCTCTAAGTATCACATGAATTGTAAAGACAACCTGATTTTCAAATCCAAATAAGCCATGGGTATAAATAAATGCACCTTTGAAAAAAAATCTAGACTTATTTTAGTGAAACTTCCCTCTCTGGTTATTGCCATGCTCTTTCTTTCTCTTTGACATTTAATTGTAGGGGACTTGGGAAACAGCCCCTTCCCCTCCTCTAGTTTATAAGGAACATGCAACTTTTATTGTAATTATCTTCTCTGGAACCCGATTGAGTTTGCGCTAGGCAGGCAGTAGAATGAAAAGGTCATAGTTAAGGTTCTGGTACCTGCTCCCTAAAAGCCAAACTGGTCCAAGTAGGAAGTCCAAAGAACCAGCGGGCTGATCTGACCCTACCAAAGAATAGAAAAGCATTAGCAACTTCTGTGTGAAATTAGAATTGGACTTTGGTGCTGAGCATGTGAAAATACTATCAAGTCAGGCCTTTTGTTTTTGGCCATTGACACAGGGACAGCCATACCAAGAAGGTGTAAGTTAGTAACTGCTATTTAAAACCAAGCCTATAGAATCAAACCTATCTTGCCTTGCTTGAGTTAGATGCTTTCTCATTATGTTATGCCTTTAATTTTTGTTTGACATCTAAGATACATGTATCATGAGAAAACAAAGGGTGTTTGTATGTGTGGGGGTGGCTTCTCTTTAGCCAAGACGGGGTTTATGGGATTTTAATTTTTTTTTTCTTAAAAAAGAAATCTTGCTGCAGTCAAGTTTTCTGAGATCACAGTATTTCCCATGTGGCAAATGGTCCTTGTCAGTAATTTCCTGCACTTTTGGTGATGTCAGGAGTTGATGCAGGGAAGGGCTCAGTTTCAGAGCACGTCCAAACCACCTCCTTTTCTTTGTGCGCACATTTGTCTTTAAATTAAATTATTAATACAGGATGAAGGATCCTGGGGGCAGAGAATGGACTAGGATGAAGACAAACCACTGACAGAATGGGAAACAAACCCAAAGCAAAGGAAGCACAATTGCCCTGCCAGTCCAGAGCATGATCTTTGTGCTTAGCCAATTAGGAAGCTTTGCATCTTCAATGTGCTTCATTTTCTTATTTGTTCAAACGATATTGATTGAACCCGAGGTTGTATTTATCCAGTTCAGATGTTCAGATGAACATTTAGAGAATATTTAACAACTCATTTGTCAGTGGAGCTACCAAGGCATGCTCTGACCACATTTCTTTAGGCAGAGGTAGGGGAGGAATGATACTACATTTTTCATGCCTGACTCCCAATTCTGGCATTTCCTGAATGAATCGGTTTCTTTTCCCAACACACGAACAAGATGTTTCCAGCAGTCACAGTGCAACTTGAATGTAGAATGAATAAACATAGAGCTACAATAAAATGCTTGTTTTTTATTGTTCTTAATATCAGAGTTATCATGCCTTCTGGCCACTTTAATGGAAGTGTGTGGCTATGAAGGACGGAGCCTAAAGACTTCTAAGTGTCATGTGAGTTGAGGTTAGAAGATACGTTAGTGATGGCCGTCCATCATCCTGGTATATAGTACATCAATCATGAAACTACTCACCCCCATTTGTGATTGGATATCTATGTAGATCATTTAATGGGAAGCTGGTGGTGATGAGACAGCTGCTTTCTGATAGGAAAACAGAACCCTCTGAGTTTACCTGTCTCAGGTCCCTGTTTTCATGTAACGAGTTAAGTAAAGTTTGTGAGCTGGTCACTTAATATACTGAATTGTAGCAAGTTGATAGTTGCTACGAATGTATCTCATTCTGAAATTGCTATCAGGTCTTCCTCAAGTTGTCTGGAGGACCCTGAGCGACTGGTCCTTGTAACCCATGGCGACAGGAAATGGTTGTGTTCAGTACAAGCAGAAATATGAACCTGGGCCTACACTTTCTGACTATTTTAGAGACTGCATATAAAAAGAATTAGTGTACTGGCTCCTTCGAACAGTTGGATCTTAACGTGTTGGCTTTGAGAACCTGTCTCAGGTTTGCTTTGCAGTAGATTTTATTTGCTCGAGAGGCGATAGAAGAATCTTTGGGTGACACATACACTGAATTCCACCTTTATAGTAAAGAACTTAGAAGTGTACACGAGTAATTGCCTTTGTGTGTTGCTGAAGTCACTAGGGTGGGAGTGTCACCATATCAAACCCGAGAGGAGATGTGAACTGTAGAAATGATGGGTGTCAAGGAATTGGTGCTGGAATTGGAATAAGAGGCGGTAGGTCTATATATTTCTACCTGACACTATCTTAAAGAGTTACTTTTGCAGTGGCCCTTAGGTTCCCAGATGTTACCTAGTGTTGCATTTTCCCAGAAGAAAAATTAGAGGCAAGAGAAGGGATTCTTTGAACCATGGGTGGGTGGATCATAGTGATGTACTTTTCCTTCCAGGAGAGCGTGAATGTCTTAGTCTCTGTAGTCACTGTACAGAGGCAGTAGATACTGGCACCTAATCACTTCATATTAGATGCAGAACTGCTTAAGCCCAGCAGGTATCACCTTCTTCCTACAAGAATGCAAGTGGGAAACACATTTGCTACAGTTAAAAAGAAGAAAACATTTAAGCATGTTCCCATCTCTTACCCTTCTTTGTAGGGGAAAAATCCTTTTCCATAATATAAGACAGACTTGAGGGTAGCAAAGGTCCCCAGGGCTGTCTTTCTGTCCATAGATCATCTTTCTTCCCAAAGTCTAACTGCAACATTATCATCTGATGTGACGCTGTGGTGCTTATGTGTGTGGAGGTCACCATCCTTTAGTGTCCCAGATGAAATCTCAACAGGAAGCATAGGAGTTGTAGTCAAATAGATTCTGAGCTTACTGTGTCTTTCAAGTTAGTTATGGAACGCAGTTGTCTCGTATATAGAAACTGCAGGTCTTTAAAATGATACACATTTAGCCTTCTCTTATTTAAAGTGATTTTGCAGTGTTCAAAAGACATAAACTTGATCTTAGTGAGTGTATAAAGGCTGCTGATTCATGACTCTGGGTTGCACAATGTTAGTAGGGCAATGCTTATTGCTAATCTTTGCAACAGCATTTTCTCATAGGAACTGTGTTCAGTTTTTTTCCATTTGAGATAACAGGGATCTAGAGGTTCAAGGTTTGGAGACATCATGAGAATAAAGTCATTGTTTAGATTAGAAGGAATTTAAAGTGGGTCAGGTATAGCCAGGAATGCTTGAAGCAAAAAACAAACAAACAAACAAACAAAAGCAACAAAAAGCACTTCAGTATTTGTTTCCTTGATCTTGTAGTGTATATATTTTATGTGTAGAATTATGGGTTTTATATTAAACTTCCACTTTTTTCTACTTGAAAACTCACCTCAATCCTCATCCCTGCCCGCAGGCTCTTGGAGAGATAGTAAGAAAACTGTTAAGAATACTTTATATATTCAAAAGTGACCACAAAGTCCTCTCTGTTGGAGATGCTATTTCCAATCAAAAGAAGCACCCGAGTTTTGAACACCTTCATGTGCTACCTTCCTAAGACAGAATATGACCAGCGATGCCTGATTGCATTGCCCCATTTTCAGGCAATATTGTCCAGCAAATTGTAATCAGTTGTCCAAATGGGATTTGTGGGGCAGATATCCACGATCTTCAATTGCAACTCTGCCACTTCCAGTGTAGTGCAGTGGTTCTTAGCCTTCCTAATGCTGTGGCCCCTTAATGCAGTTTCTTATAATATGGTGACCCCCAATACCTTTGGGGCAGTGGTTCTCAACCTCCCTGACTCTTTGACTCTTTAATACAGATTCTCACACCATGGTGACCCCTCCCACCATAAAATCTTCATTGCTACTGCATAACTGTAACTTTGTTACTGTTACAAATCACAATGTAACTGTTTTTGGAGACAGAGGTTTTGTCAAAGGGATTGTGATACCCAGATTGAGAACCGCTGATGTAGAGGGTTTTACTCTTTAATCTAAGTCTCTATGTTCATGTCTGCATCTCTGAAAATCATTAAACATTTTTGATGATGATTAAATGAGGTAATATATATTAACCTAATATTTGAGAGCTCTTAGTATATAGCAAAATCTTATCACATATTAGTTGCTTGTTGATATTACTGCTGCTCCTGCTATTGGAATCTATGGAAAAACCACAATTATTTTCCTTTGGCCTTTGAACATGAACCATAATACTTACCTATACACTTCTTTCTTCACCTTGGTTTTATCCATAATCTCAAGCTGATAGATAAGTATAAAAAATAATTCTTATATCTGTATGATGGTAGGCGCTCCATTTTTGGGGTTTCCAGAAAGGTGGACTAACTTTTAAAATACACACTGTGAAGATTATACACAGAGAGTCGTTTTTCTCATTGTAGTTAGTCAGCTGGCCACAATCTAGTGTCATCTAGGAAGAGGAAATCTCAATTGAGAAAGTGCCTCCTTCAGATTGGCCCACAGGTAAGTTTGTAGGGTCATTTTCCTGATTAATGATCAATATGGGAGAGCCGAGCCCTCTGTGTGAGGGTCCTGAGGAGTATAACAAAGCAGGCTGAGCAAGCCACGGAGAAAAGAGTAAGAAAGAACACAATAAGCTGTCTACCTCCATGGCCAGTGCTTCAGTTCCTGCCTCCAGGTTCCTGCTTGAATTTCCCTGATTAGGCACTGTCACTTGGAAGCGTTGGCCAATTGGTCTGTGATTTACTATAGCAACAGAAAGAAAACCAGGGCAAAAATTGTTAACAGTAGTTGTATTATCACTGTGACAGACCTTGACCATGTTCTGGGTGGTGGGATATGGGTTGAGCTTTACATCTTTGGGATGGAAAAGCTATTGAGTCCTCAGAACTTAGTAAATGTTTTCTTGTTTTGGGGGAACTTGGAAGATGTAAATACTGACGGAGTCCTGCTGATGGAGACCTGGCTTATGAAATTTCAGAGGGAAGCAAATACTTTTTGTCAGGGTCATTTATGTGATATTTTGGGTTAATATATGGTTTCTGGGTCAGCTGGGATTGAAGAATCAACTGTAATAAACAAGAGACCAGAACCACCGCAGCGAAGCTTTTACTTTAATGGGACAAATGATGCTGGTCAGTTGGGGATGGAAATCAAATGTGATGGAGAAAGCTGCAGCATGGAGGTGAATTTTTATGGGAAATATTTCCTCAGGGTCAGGGAGCTGACTAGTGAGGGGGTCCAGTGGGGCCAAGGCTTCAGAGGAAGATGGAGTCAAGCTTGGTCATATATTTCTTGCTTTGGTATCATTAAAGCTGCAGGCTTTTAATGGGTTATGGAGATGGAGAACATGTGAGGCTTGGCATTGTGAGAGGCAGGAGAGGCCTTTGGTGCAGGTGTAGCCTCAGTTGCACGAGAGAACCTAGGATTGAATGGGTCATGTATAGAAGTTGAGTCTTAATGCCCTGTGGTCAGAATCCCTATGGAGAGGCCAGAACGCCATTGGTGATAGTGTAGTCACCGTTGCAACGGAGATCTTCACATAGTACAGATGCCAGGACCATGAGATGATCGTGAAGGACAGGGCAGGTATGCAGTGAGGTTGGCATTAGCTTATAAGACAAGCTATGTATGCTGCGTATGCACAGTCAGAGGTGAGGCTACCTAAGCCATTTGGAGCCAAGACATCATGAATGAATCCCACACATTGGATACTGATGCTGGACTTTGGTTTTGCATGATCTGATTGTAGCTGTGTACAGGTCACATTCCCTCTAGGAGTGAGAAAGTATATAAGAAATATCTTACTCCTTTTTGATTCTGTAGGAGCCCATAGTTATGAGACCTTGAACTTCTAAGCCGTTTGAAGCTTTTAAAACCTGTAGGGCATTTTCAAGTGTTTTATAGTGATATTAACATGACATATTTTGAACAAACAAGAAAGGAAAGGTTATAGTTTTCTAGCGATGTGTTCATGTGTCAAGCTGACAAGGGGTCAGTTGTACTGGTTAGTTTTGGTAAGCTTGACACAAGTTAGAGTCATTTGGAAAGAAGAAACCTCAATCGAGAAAATGCCTCCCTCAGATTGGCTTGTAGACAAATCTCTGGGGCCATGTTTTTTTACACTATTGATTGATGTGCAAGGGTCTAGCCCATTATGGGTGGTGGCACACCTATACTGGGTGGTTCTGGGTAGCATGGGAAAGCAGACTGAGCAAGCCATTGAAAGCAGGTCCGTAAACAACATTTCTTCAGGGCGCTGCTTCACTTCCTTTCCTCAGGTTTCTGATTGAGTTCCTGTCCTGACTGCTCTCGGTGATAGACTATGTTGTGGAAGTGCAAACCCAAACAGCTCTTTCCTCCCCAAGTTGTTTTTGCTCGTGGTATTTGTCTCAACAATAGAAAAATCCCTAGGACGTCTATCCAAGAATTGAAAATCTAAATGAGAGTTAGCTATAGTCGTGATATGTTAGGGTAAAAACACAGCAAGCATAAAAATCTGTAACTCTTAACTGTTCACGAGATTGCGATCCTAAAACGGCACACTACAAGTTCCTCCTACAGAAGGGTGCTGAGTACTTTTTTTGTACGTGTAGTCATTTAAAATTCCATTGAGAAAAAGGTGCTATTTGGGTGAAAATGTCATGCTTCATTTTTTAAAAAGTTCATTTCCAATATGCAGAACTTCACCACATAGGCAATTGTGTTTGCTCAACGGTGTCTTGTCTTATCTGAAAACAGACTATTGGATTGCCACATCACTCTAAAGAGTTTTGCTGATAGGAAGTTTTGAAAAAGAATAAAAGTAAAGATGATTTATTGTATTCCAATAGACCCACCATTGAGTTTCAGCAAGTGAGGTAATTTCTTAAGATTCTTCTCAGTGTCATGATTCTGTGGTTATCAATGGGTAGGAATCCTAATTCTCTCCGATTTTAAGACTCCGGCATAACTGAGTTTTAAATTTTGACCTCTCCATCAATAAAACTGATACTAAAATGATGTGATTATAATCATAAGCATTTAATGGAAAATCAATCAAATAACACACACACAATGATGCATGAAAAGCATGGTGATATTGAACAATTACTGCAAGTCTTGGTTAAAAAATGTGGTATTTATTTTCATTCAATAGAAACGTAAGGACTTCTCATGAACCGCTAATGTGTCCTCTAGTGCCCTGATTAATACTGTATTGTCATATATAACAACAATCTAAAGAAGTTAAACCATAATAAGCAATTCTAAAACTGTATAAAAATTTATTTTTCTTTTATTTGTAAGCTTGTTTCAAAGTTGTAAGAATCAAAGTCTAAACGGTCTGCAGTGAGACCGTGCCTGTTCCTGCTCATGCGCTTGGAATGTCCTGTAGAAGGTGGCAGGTTGCTGATGTATGGCTGTGAGTGCCATCTTTACGTTGCCATACCCACCTTTCTTTGTTGGGCCATTTGCTTTGGAAAAAGCCATTTGCCATGTTGTGAGCATACTCATTGGGCCCGTGGAGACTAATCTGGCAAGAAAGAAAATGTTGATAGTCAGCAACAGTACAAGACATGCCAAAAGGCCACCTTGGGCAGTATGTCTAAAGTCCTAGCAAGGTCTTGAGATGCCAGCATTAGGGCAGAATTTGAACATGTTCTCTTTAGTCTCTGAGCCAGAACCCTCTAGACGTGCAGTTCCTAAAATCGTGGCCCAGAGAAGTTCTTTGAGTTAGTAAATCCCTAGTTCCTGAAACTGATACATGTTGGAGTCATTTGATACGTAGCATCAATAGATAACGTAATTTGTCTCCTGGATCTTAATTGCACACATGAATTGGTGCTGTTTTATAGACAGTGAAAAATGACAGCCCATAGAGTTCTGGTTGGCAGAATGACATTTGATCTTTCCTTTTCCACAGTGACTAGCAAGCACCACCATGGCTTCCTTTATTTCAGGCTCGTAAGGATGAGCCTCTGGTGGGCATTATCTACAAGGAGAGCAGGAGAAGTTTCTCTTTTATTAGTAGCTATCTGGAAGTCAATCCAGGGACTTCTTTCAGGGTATGTCTGTTAAAAATTCAAGTATTTGCCAAGTGGTGGTGGCGCAACCCTTTTATTCCAGCACTCAGGAGGCAGAGGCAGGTGGATCTCTGAGTCTGAGGCCAGCCTGGTCTACGGAATGAGTTCCAGGACAGTCAGGGCTACAGAGGAAAGAAACCCTGTCTTGAAAAACCAAAACCAAAACCCAAAACAAAAAATTTAGCTGTTTTTAGAATTTTAGTAGAGAATAGAGGTGTATAGGGACCAAGAACTGTAAAATACTCTGGTGAATATCATGGTAGACTTGATAATGTATGGGAGTTTTCCAAGTTACTCTAAATGCATTCCTGTTGTCATTGTGCACACGAAGCCTTTATGATGTGGGGTTGCCATAGAAGCCCTTCTTTGTATGTTATCTTACTTTGTCCTATAGATTTCGAGCCCTTTAATATGACCTACATAAAGTTCATTGCATGTCATCATTACAACTTCTTTTCACAAGTTTATGGTTTGATTTTTGTGTGGAATGCTAAACTGTCCTTCTAAAGCATGGTTCTACACTGTATTTGTCAAGCTATTCTCACATGTACTTGGAAGCCAAAGATCTAAAATACATGCTTCTGTATGAAGAATAGATGCTTTATGAATGCAAGGTTTTGGTTGCATTCTCATACATAAAAGAGGTAACTGTTACATTTTGCTTTGTGATACTGTTTAATTTTATCTAAATTAATTGCTATCCTTTAAAAAGTTTGGAAGTGACTGAACTTTAATATATATGAGTGTTTGGAACATTGTAGACTAGAGGTCAAGTTGCTTCTTTAAATACTTAATGTGTGTATTAGGCATTTTTGTGTGGATGGACAAACAGTCAACATGTGGGTTGGTGGTTCATGTGCTTTCCATGTTGGCTATTGTTCGGTAGGGTCACTAACAGGATTTTTGCCCCTGAGAAAAGCTTCAGATCCAAGGTTACCTTGCTATCAAACGGTGCTGGCTTTACCTGACTAGCACCAATATCATGCTCTCTGGGAATACAAAGTAGCTTCCTCTCCTCTCCTCTCCTCTCCTCTCCTCTCCTCTCCTCTCCTCTCCTCTCCTCTCCTCTCCTCTCCTCTCCTCTCCCCTCCCTTCCCCTCCCCTCCCCTCCCCTCCCCTCCCTTCCCCTCCCCTCTCCTCCTCTCCCCTCCCCTCCCTTCCCCTCCTCTCCCCTCCCCTCCCCTTCCCTACCTTTCTCTTCCCTCCTTTCCATCGTCTCCCCTTTCCTCCTTTCTTCTCCCTTCCTTTCCTCTACGCTTCCCTCCTCTCCTCTTCTCTTCCTCTCCTCTCCTCCCTGCTCCTTATCCTCTCCCCTCCCCTCCCCTCTTCTTTCTTCCCCCTTCCCCCTTCCCCTCTCCCCTCATTTCTCTCCCATTTCCTGTCTTCTTCCTTTTTCTTTACAGACATTTGTTCTTTAAATGAGCACTACCTGGAAAGGACCAGGAGCACCAACAACCAGTCCTTTAGAAACCAGTTCTCAGGACATTGCAAATGAAGTTGCATCACAAGGCTATGGACAAAGTTTATGAAATCAGCAGTTCTTGATAGTTTTATATTTGGGCACACTGTGTAGTAAGATCTGCCTTTAGAATTGATGGCTCCAAATCCAATATTTATATTCTTCATGCAATACATAAAAATTGAACTACTTTTTGTTGCTAGTGAAATTGATTTGTGGCAGATGTGTCTGGAGTTTGGGTATGCTTTTCTTTCTTTAGAGTTTTCTTGATAAGCGTGCTTTTATTTATTTATTGTTGAATAATATGTCCCATCTTGTGTGCGTATTTTATGTGCTCGGCACATCAGACACTGAATTAATCTATCCCAGGAACTAAACATGATGTTTCAACAAAAACAAAGTTTGTAGATGTATATTAACTGCCGTCGACACTGTCATGAGCATGACAGGAACACAGAAATGAATAACACGAGGTCCTTGTCCTTGAAGTTGGACTGTATTTAATTTTTAATGCAAAAAGTTTTATATTTATTTTCCAGAGTGTTTAGTTGCTTATTTATAGTGAGACATTACAATTTATTATGGCCGGGCTGTGCTCAACACAAGACTGGGTGGGATTATGTTACCATAATTGAGGGTCGTTCCGAGTCCTGCACTGTTAATGCTTGCTAATGTTCCTGTGAAGGTCTCCTATACATGGCCTCACTAACCACAAAGGCTTTTCTGCCTACAGCAGATAAACGCTCAATGTCACAGGAAGATGCATTAGAAGCTTTGCCATTACTTACAGCTTTTTCTATTTTCTTTTCTGCCAAGTAATAACTATTCAGGCTGGTCCCCATAGAGCATGATTCTGTTGTAGCTAGGATTTTATTTTTCAGAGTGGAAAGGCATTTCATAAGTTTTACGTAGGTTCCCTGTTACTGGTGTTTGCTAAGTACACAGAAAGAACATATCATAAAATCACAGTCAATGGATGTGTTAGATAAAAGAATGCCCCTTTTCAGAGTGTACATCACTATTCTCCAGGACAGGGATTGCCATCCTTATAGCAAAATGGAATCCGTGGGTGTGTGATTAAAGTGTAAGGAACTGGGAATGGAGACTTGATCCCAAAATACTTGGCTGGGACCGATTTGGTCACACAGTTCATTCAAGCAGTCAGGCTGGGAATTATTCCCAAAGAGGGTTAGAGAGAAACATGAGAATGGAGACAGGCTCAGAGGGGCTGCATGGTTGTCTCTGCACATGGAAGAAGAGGCCATAGGTGAAGAAATCCAGGGGATTCTAGAAGCCACAGCAAAGCCAATGAGTGCAATCTTATCTGGATGCTTAAAAAGAATCCAGTTCTGCCAATGAGCTGGGTTTTAGTTTCGTGAGACTGCTGGACCCCTGACCTCCAGCACTGTAAGATAATGCATTTGAATTCTCCAGCCACTGAGATTATAATAATTTATTATAGACACAATAGAAAGTGGATATAGTAGAATATAGGTCATGGCTTTATTTTGCTTCAGGTCAGGTTAAAAAAAATACACCCTTTGGAATTTCATAGCTCCTGGGTATGAATTGCATTTGGAGACTGTAGGCCAGTATCGAGGGAGCAGGATTTTTTTCCCTCCCTAGGACAGAGTTTCCAAGCTTGTCTAGAATCTGCTATAGTCCATTTTGTCCTTGACCTGGCTCCTTGGTGTTGGGATTACAGGCACGTGCCACCATCCCCACCCCTTGGTATTTTCAACTGTGATCCTACTATGTTTTAATTTTTACTGTGCTTGGAAGAGTTGTCTGGAAGAAAATCCTTTTAGTTAACCATTTCGAGATGTTTTTAAATTTCCTTTTTGTTTGTTTCCTTAGTTATTATGGATCTGGGGTGTTTGCTGGGGGCATATAAACATGTGAAAGTCAGGGAACAACCTTGGGTAGTGTTACTTAGGTCCCCTTCACTTTATTTTGTGATAGTCTATTATTGGTCTAGCATTTGCTTATTAGACTAGGGTCAGTCAGCCTGAGAAATCTATTTGCCTGTCTCTTTCTCCCCAGTGCTGAGATTAGATGCACATAACTGCCTGACGTTTTTGCTCTGTTTTGTATTGTTTTGTATTGTATTGTATTGTATTGTTTTGCTTCTTTCATTGTGGGGTTTTAAGATCAAACTCAAGCCCTCCTGCTTGCCAGGTAAGCACTTCTCCTGACTGAGCAATTCTCCCTATGTGACATTATGGGTTTTATACTTGCTCCAAGTCAACTTGGCTTATGGTTCGATTTGGTACTGTAAAGCAAACTGAGGAAGTATAGACCTCAATTCTGTAGTCTAAACCTCCATAGTGTGTGCAGCTGCCAAGGCAAAGGCATCTGTCATGAATACCTGGCCAGTGAAGAGCCTTGGACTCACCTGTGTATCTCATAAATGGTTTCAGCCCTCACCATTTCATTAAATGGAGCATGTACTATCCATTCTTGGGTCCTCTGAGTGGCAGGATCCAGAATGAAGTTTCCATGGAGAAACTGACAGAGAAGAGACTTTACAAGTTACAAAGCATGTTTTAACATAAAGGACAGAAGTCATATTGGGAAGGCAGTGTTTTGCTTTGTTTTGTGATAAATGTTTAGCATATTTTATTATTGAGAGACAATTGTAGCTTTCTGAATTCATATTTTAGTGAATGTTTTCAGTGAACTAAGTCAGAATGGTGATGTTACTTCTGATTCAAATGAGAGCTCTAACCTCAAGGATACACCTTGCATTGTCCTTGATCTGTGGCGGGCCGAATCTTTAGGAACATCAATTGTCCTATTGATTCTTTTGATGTCCAAGTACGAGGAGAATGGGTATTAGTTTGCCTAGCAACTGCATGTATGTTCATGGCTGTGTTATTTTCATTCTTCCATAGGGGTGCATACGAAGCAGAGGTGGGTGTGAGAATTCTGTTGGTGGCTGGGTGTCAGGGAAGGGTGCCCAGAGAGATGCCAAGCTTTCAGCTGTAGTTGACAATCAAATGTGTGCATCTTTTCATCTCTCAGCAAAAGCAATTGTCCCCCTCATCCTTAACCTGTGCATTTCTTGTCCCCAGCAAAATTTTTACGCATCTGAAATCTTCCCTGAGCTCTGGATAAAAACATTGGAATTAAAATATAATCTTGCAATTTGCTTTAGACATGCAATCATCACGAGACCCCTATGTCTATGTAATCAGTAACAAGATGGCCACTGATGACAAGTTTTAAAGAATTTTATCTAGACCCGGAATCCAAGTTAAAAAAAAACATATCTAATAGGAATTCTTATCTGAAATGCATCCTGAAATTTCTGTCATATGCAATCAATAGATTATTTTCAGTATTTGTTAGCCCTGTTGAATTTTAGCTGATGTATAGATTTAAAGTGGCTGGAGAATCTACACTGCTTTATTTTCCATATTGCAGTTTATTATACATTGACCTAGGTGGGGGGGTTGAGTAGGGCCAAAATGATGTAACTTTGTCCTTATTGATTTGGTGCCTGGCAGAAGTAAGATAGCGCAGATGGTAAGTTCTGGAGTTTGTGTGGTCATCCTGGAGAGGGGATGTTAAAGGAAGCAAGTCTTCAAAGGGGGAAAATGCAGGGTGCCTACCAAAGAGAGTGGCTTTGAACCAGAAAGGTAGCATTTGGATATGCATTGGCAGAAGGAAGCATATTCTAATGGACAAGGAGGTATCTATGTTCTCCAGCAAGACTGAGCGTGTTCCTTGGTAGGTAGGCCTGTAGGATTCGACTGTCTCTTATATTTGGCCATCTTTTCCATGCATTCCAGCTTATTGGAGCTAGTTGGGTCCTACATGACCCAAGTCTCTTTTACTTTGAATCTGGGATGATAGACACAATTCCAAATAATTCTGTGCAATATGAATTCTTCATTGACGATTTTTGGTATATAGGAATTTGCTAATTGTATATTTGCAGTTTAATCCCAGCAACTACAAAGTCCTAGAATTATATTGCTTGTATATAGCAGATGCATTTTTCTTTGCTGGATTTCACTCGGGCCACTTACCCATCCTTTTGTTATCTAAGCATATCTGTTCTGATCAGTGCCAAGAGGACAAAGACAAGAGACAAACTTGCTCTTAAGGGTCTCATTGCTGATGGGGATTGACAATACATTTTTTTGCTTCTAAGTTGTTAAGATATGGAACTTTAGAAAGCTGTACCAATTGTGTGAGGGAGGTGCATGCATAGCAGAGGTGGGTGTGAGAATTCTGTTGGTGGCTGGGCGTCAGGGAAGGGTGCCCAGAGAGATGCCAGCACTGAGTCATGGAGGATGAGTGGGAACCCGCCAGATGGCCACAGTACTGGGGGGGGGGGGTGATTCAGGATATGCCTCTGCCAGTGCACACAGACACAAGGGAATGTGAAAAGTTTGGGGGACACTTAGTTCTCAGGAGGAAAGAGTTTGTGCAAAGGGGAGACAGGTGCAGCTAGAAGGTTGGGAAGCCCACAATGTGTGTACATTCTAGAACAAAGAGTCCATACTTGGTGCTGTAGATGACGGTCAGCATTAAAAAGTGTTAAACACAAATTACATGCATACATATATACATACATGTATATATACATACTTACATACACACTACTATATGTACTAGTATATATAATATATATACATTGATGTATATATATACATACATTATGCTTCTTGAGTACAAAATGAAGGCTATCCCATCATAATATAAAATTGTTCATTGAGAAACAGTCTAATGTGCTGACCATGTCCTGAATTCATAATATCATGTTATAGATGATATGGGATGTACATGGTACAATTAATCTCTTTATATTTCTGTTCTGCCATCTGCAAAGTGGGGGGAATAGCAGTGGTTGTCTTAGAATTGGTGTGAGGATTATATAGACTGTTATTGCTGAAAAAACTCATCAATTATAGGTAATACACCACAATTTCATGCATTATCATGCATGCTAATTTCATTACCAATAGCAACTATATGTGTAGGAGGAAGCTGGTTAATACGGGAACCGAAAGTGTCTTTCCAAAGGCAGTTGCAGTGTGTATAATTTTAAACTCATGAGAAAGGCCAAAAGATGATTTCTAAATATGCCTGGAATTCTTTGCATCCTTTTAAAAAATTCTACGTGTGTGTGTCTGTCTTTAGGCATGTGTGTGAGAGTGCAGATCATCATTATATAGGCCAGAAGAAGATACCAAATTCCTTGCAGCTGGAGGTATAGGCAATAGTTGTGAGCTGTCCAACACAGTTGCTGAAGACCAGACTCAGGTCCTCCGGAAGGGCAATCCATCTTCTACCCACTTAACAGCCAAACCCCATATGCCTCTAAATCTGCAAATATCATGTTACCTATCTGTGAAAGGATAATTAGAAAATAAGTAGTGATAGAAATAAAAAAAATTGACAATGCAGAAGACAAACACAATGTGGAACCCTGAGTGGGGGTAGTCAGATTCCAGGGACGATGCTCAAACTATGCCCTCTCCTTTGTATTATTTTTGTGCATCGATATGAGCCAAGGTAGAATTGTCAAAAGGTGATCTATAAAAACTAGGGTATGTTTGATTTTTTAGATGTCACTACCATGACCCATTTGGTGTCTGGAGCTATATGAACTGAAGCCTGAGACATTCAAATAGTGTACGGATGCACCCTGAGTTCAGCCAACCTTTTAGGAGTGGATCATAAATGACCAGTGAGATGCGGATAGCCATAACACTTTCTGCTTGACTGGTCGTCTGAAAATTCCTCGCATCCTGTGCAGAGGTAGCCACTTAGATTCGTATTCAACAACAACAACAACAAAAACATCCAGAACAGGATGAGACAAACTGACTGCTTTCATTGGTTAAACGTGTATGCTTTAAAGAGTTTAATGAGTGACTATGAAGTAATTTGTGTTAAAAAACCACTGTGTACATTCCAAAATTGGTGCAATTCTTGCATACCAAGTTGCATTATGCATATCACAGGGTGAAGAACCTTTTAGTAAAAGACCTTTATTTTAGTAAAAATAACATTAATGTATGCATGGTGTGTGCACGTGTGTGCATGCTTACATGTGCACACATGCACATGAAGGTCAGAGTGGGACTTGGGTGGTATTTCTCAAGCACCATCTACCTTTTAATTTTGGCGCAGGATCTCTCATTGGCCTGGAATTCATCTAGTAGACGAGGCTGCCCCAGAAATCATTGTCTATCTCTCCTTCCAGCAGTGAGATTGAGATGAAAAATGTGTACCGGCATGCTTGGCTTTTTCTTTTTCTAATGGGTTATGGGGATCAACATCAGGCCTCTGGGCTTGCGTGGAGCCTTCTCTATAGCACCACCTAGTGTTATTTTGTAAAGTGAATAGTTTGATACTTCACAGTCCTCTATAGTTTTGTTAATACATAATTGTTTGTTTTGAGGTTGTAAATCATTATCAATTTTATTTACTACATCTAAGTTTTATGTTAATAACTAGTGTGTGTGTGTGTGTGCATGTGTTTCTTTTTGGTGGGAAAGTGGTTTCTCTTACTGACTTCCCAATTAATATTGAAACATTCTACTTTGTCTGATAAATGCAAGCCACAGTGTTTCTAATGTTTGTGGCTTCTCATGCAACCTGTCAAATGTGAATATAAGGGAGAGGTCACACGCTAGCCCTTTTGATGAGTTACTTTGGAAACTAGGTGATGAGTAATTGTTACTCTTAGAGTCATGTGAATTGCAGGGACTGGATGAAGGCAAAGTAGAGATAAGTTTTCAATGATGAGTTGGTGCTGTTAATGAAAAGGTAGTGGGTGGTAAATTATACATTCAAGTCCTTGAAAATTAACCTCTTGCAAATGTTATTAGTTTCATTTTTTCCTTAAAGTTACAGCTTAATTTTTTGATACAGCAGTTCAGCAGTTTATTGCCCTCTAAAAGGTATTTAAATCAGAAAACAACCTCTTTTTTTTTTTAATTACATACTCAGCAGTTGCAATTTACCAGTGGCCACCTTGTGGTGGCTTTTCTCTTTTGCATTCTGAGCCTCCTCTTAGGGTTGTTGATAGGAACCTGTATGGATTTCTTTGAAGACTAGCGTGCATTGAATTGGACCTAAGGATTAAGTGAATTCCACGAATTAGAAGGATGACCTTGCAGACAGGAAGAGATTTCATTATGTGCCTTCCCTGCTTCCAGTGTAATAGAATTTGTGTCGTATGCCTGATGCTCCGACTTCCTTTATTTCTTGGCTTGCTTCGAGCAGAAGAGTAGATTGAAATTCAGTATTCATGCAGCAGACAATACCTTGGCTGACTTCTAATTGTTAAGTGGGCAGCGTTACATTTTATTTTCCCTACCGTCATGCTCAGCAAAGAAATGATCTTGTTTACATTTCAGCCCCCACACAGGCTGTGCCTTGGTCTCGGCGGGTTGGGGATGCTATGAAGGCAAATGCCTCCATGGCCATTTGCTGAACGAGATACAGCTTCTTTCTGTACGTATAGCCACACAGTGAAAAGGGTTATATATTTTTTTTCTGCAGATACTGAACTTTCGTTGAATTGAGAGAGGATCAAATGGGGAGAACAGGGTTAAATTTGTCTTTCTAGGGGAAACAGACCACTGATGTATGGTGAAAAGAGACCTTACAAGTCTCTAAATCAGCAGTTCTCAACTTCTTTTTGGGGGGGGGGGTCACATATTAAATATCCTGCATATAAGATATTTACATTATGATTCATAACAGTAGCAAAATTCCAGTTAGGAAATAGCAGATGAAATAATTTTATGGTTGGGGGTCACCACAACACGAGGAAGTGTCTCAAAGGGTCGCAGATTTAGGAAGGTCGAGACCACTGGCATGGATGATTGAGTCAGATGATGGACATCAGCAGTTTAACGACAACTGACTGACTTTATGTGTGTGGGGGGTAAACTTACATGTTAGCCCCCTGTCTTTTGAAAAGGTAATCTGATTTTTAAACCAAATTCACTATCTGTTCAAAGAGTTTTCTTGTCTTTCCTTCACAAGGGCCCAGTTGAGCCAAGTTGCCTTAATAGGCAACTGTGATGATGGGGGGTAAATTGAAACAGCCTGTAGGCGGGGTCAGACCGTCTGGAAGTGCTAATAGGGGAATCCCTTAGGCCCGAGGAATGAAAGTACTCAGATGCTATTGAATAAACTCTCACTAAAACAGGATCCCAAGGAGCTGTTAAAGCACACGAGGTGCGGTTAGATCATTTCCAGTTTCTCCAAACTGGTTTAAGAAAATCGCTAGTTGAACTATGAAAGAGGGATGTCCTCAGGGTCATTTCATGCTAATAAGGACCCCTTTCTTGTTATCCGCTGTATTTGTAGCTTTCCTTTGACATTCCCCAAAGTCCTGGAGCATCTGATGGCTTCGGACTTGGAAGCCACATGCTGCTGTGTGCGTCACCAGTTTACAGGTAGCGACAGTGGGGCTTAAAGGAAGGTTTAATAGTTGACTGCCGTTTACAAAGGTGCTGACTAGCATGGTGGAAGTAGAACCTATAAGCATCAGTTTCTAGACTTTGGAACTGCTACTCGTGATGGATGATAAATAAATGCATGGTTGACCAAGAAAGGCGAACATGAGTCCTGCGAACTGTTACTGCTGGACATTCAATGTCTGTACAGAACTGGGAGGAGCTGTGTGCATTTTCAAGTGAGTAACAGTGCTTGGGAGCGGAGGAGGGAGGCAATGATTGAGTGGTTCCGTTCAGTGAGGACTGGATGCAAAAATTGCACCCTTTTCTATTTGTGTTTCGGGTTGGGGTGTCTTATCTTCAGAGCAGCGTTCTGCCAGGTCAGTAGTGACTGAATTCTAGTTACCACAGACAATGTTTCTATAGATCATAAGTGGATGAAACAATGTGTGTGTGTGTGTGTGTGTTTGTTTGTTTGTTTTATTCTCACTAGAAGTGAGCATTGTGAATAATTTACACCATATTTTTTTCTTAGAAATAGATGACTTAAGGTTTCCTCATGTGCATTTTTTTTTCAGGTCTCAAAGTCAGCTAATCTAAATGTGTTATTACAATGTGTTAGCACTGTGCAAATGGTAGTTTGTGCCCTCCTTGAATAAAGATTTATTATTCCAAGTACAGACATCATCAATTGAAGAGTTTGAATGTGTCCTTCAATCAGTGCAAGCTCATTTGGTTAGAATTTAATCACAAACCACTTTTTAATCAGTTAATTATATAAAGCAGGACAGGTTTTTCTGCCAAATGAATGACTGGGGAGGAGTAATTCCATAAGCACACATCCTCAATGGTTCTCCTCTCCAGCACAACAGGTCCTTGGAGGAAGCTGAGCTAGCAAGGTTAATGCTATCCATGCCTGAGGTGGAGTCCATGCTTGGTTAGAACTTTGCACTTTGGTTAGAACTTATATGACTTATATGTAGGGCACGTGCAGCTTGGCATGATCTTCCCTTTAGGAATAGTCTCTCTTTGCTTTAGAGAGAGGATGGGAACATTTGAGTATTTGGAGGAAAGAAAATTCATTCGGTATTACATCCCTATGTCCTTTCCAATAAATCCACTAATCTCTACATTTCCCTTATTATATTAACCCATTCTCTCCATATTCCTCAGGTATCCTGAGGCTTAGAGAAGCCCAGGAACAATTTCTGCTTCAGCATTAATAATGACATCATCTCTTTCCCTGCTCTTAACCACTGAGCCACCTCTGAAGCCTTGATCATCAGTTTTCCACAGAGACAGTTGCATAGACTTCTTAGGTGAGAGTTGTTAGGTTTTCTGTAGTCCTTCTCTCAAGATATATACTAGATGTCTTTAGCTATTTCTAGATTGCCGTAGTCCCTATTCTATTGATATGAAGGATTCTATGACCAAGGCAACCGTATACAAGAAAGCATTTAACTGGGATCTTGCTTATGGTTTCAGAGGGTTAATCCTTACCACACGACAGGAAGCACAGCTGCAGAAGAGAAAATCACGGTGCTAGCGAAGTGGTTGAAAACGTCATCCTCATCCACGAGCGAGCATTCGCGGGCACGCGCGCGAGAGAGACAGAGACAGAGACAGAGACACACAGAGTTAGTCTGATTGGGGGAGGGGGGAGAGGGGGAGAAAGACTGAGTCTTGCTTGGGCTTTTGAAACCTCCACGCCCCGTCCCAGTGACAGCCCTCTTTCCAACAGGGCCACACCTTCCAATCCATCTCAAACAGGTCACCAACTGGAAACCAAGTATTTATTTAAATGCATGAGCCTATGGGAGCCAATCTCAAACTACCACAAAGATCTTTTGTAAGGTACACATGCACACACAAAAACGTGTTTATATGTGTGTGCATATATATATGTATATATCTGTGCATATATAAGTGTGTATGCATATAGTCTCTCTCTCTCTGTCTCTCTCTCCTCTCTCTTTCTCTCTCTCTCTCTCTGTGTTGAGGTTCAGGAGGATCAGTTAGCATAGGAGCTGTTACAATCAGGGCAGAGTCTTGGGACTGAGACATGAACGCAGATAATTTTTCTCACAGGCTTTGGCTTTACACTAGCAAATTCAATGGTAATAATGTTACCAAGGTGAAATAATCTCTCCATCTTCCTATTTACAGTGCAGTCTGAGTTGCAAAGGAAATCTTATCTCAGTTAGGCATCTATTACACTGAGCACATACAATGAATGTTCCTTAATGTTGCAAGAGTTGAGCATACTGTTCCAATCTGGATGCTGTGGAAGACAGGATACAGTTCTCTTCGGGACTTTTCCATCACATATTATCCAGTTCTACTTGAATTTGTCTTCTGACACCTGTGATGTTTTATGTGTGCATTAGCACGTAGCAGAAGTTGTCTTGCTTTTCTCAGGTTAACAGCTTTGGCATACAGCTGTAAGTTGGAGCGTATATGGTATTTGGAGTATACTGATAAAGGGCTTAGAATATTTGTTCTTTTCTTTATGCACTTGGCTCTCCTGCAGGGCTGTGGATGTAGGGCAGGATGCCGCCTGCATTAACTTTTTACTGGGGGGAGATGTTTATAAACACACATTTACCCCAGATAGGGTACCAATGACAACTCAAATGATTTCACCTAAATCTGTAGTGAACCAAATGAGTTTAATTGAAGTTACTCACAAGAGTATGGACATCTTACAGGCGAGATTAACTTTGACAAGAAGTCCATATCTAGCAGCAATGGTGTCCTGGCTGGTTTTGTGTCAACTTGATACAAGCAAGAGTTATCAGAGGAAGGAGCCTCAGCTGCGGAAATGCCTCCATAAGATCCGCATTTTCTTCCTTTAGTGATCAGTTGGGGAGGGCCCAGCCCATGGTGGGTGGTGCCATTCCTGGGCTGCGAGTTCTAAGAAGTTGAACTGAGCAAGTCATAGGAAGCAAGCCAGTAAGCAACACCCCTCCGTGGTCTATGCATCAGCTCCTGCCTCCAGGATTCTGTCCTTCCTGACTTCATTCAGTGATGAACAGCAATACTGTAATGTAAGCCAAATAAACCCTTTCCTCCCCAACTTGTCTTTTGGTCATGGTGTTTTGTTGCAACAACAGAAACCTTAACTAAGACAAATGGATATCTAATTATGTGTTCCAGGGAGAGGAGAGGTCTCATTCATCTGATGAACCTCCTCCCAAGTCACTCCAGTCTACTCGGGAGCCTATGTGCAGGGCTGCAGAGGCATCTCATGAGTCATGTCTATTACTACCCTTGCCTGGTATGATGCTCCTGAACCCCGCGTGTAGATAAATGTAGCTGTTCTGATTTCAGGAGGCCAGTGGTCATGCCATGCCCAGAGGACAGCATTCTATAAATCATGACTATACTGAGGTCATGGAGGTTATGTGGCTGGGTGGGCATTTGGGAGATTATGCCTCATCTCATCCTAAATGGAATCCAACTTTTCACTGTCTAACAACACCTTTGAGTAGCCAACAAGGAAACCTGTTGAGATGTTAATAGGCAAAATGGAACTTGGCCCTAGTCTCGGGGTCAGACATCTTTTATGGGGGCAGAGATGAGGTCACATGTAGGACTGTCCAGGCAGATCAGGAGTGTCCATCATAAAGAGTTCTCTTGGAACACCTATGGTACCCCTAAATATGAAAGAGGGATGCCAGTGCATACCCAAAGTTCATAAGATTAATTGGGGGGATCAGGAACAGTTTTTTCGTACCTTTTATGCTAATAATGATGGCAAGTTTTGTATTGAGTTTCATATTTTTTATGTGACTCTTTATATTGGTGAAGGATAAAACTGAAAATCTGGATATTCTTGTGCTTTGGATTACCTCTGGATAATCATTAGAGTTTTGCTCTTTAAGAGTTGTAATTCAGCAGAAGAAAAAAAATAATAATCTCACTTTTAAAAGGCTACCACAGGCAAGATGGTGCTTCATTAATATCTAAGGCAAAGAACCAATGTTGTATCAAAAAAGGGAAACTATCTAGGGATTCCCCCCTCAAACTGCTATTAAGTGTTAGTGGAGTTCTTTCCCTATAAGTAAAACCATAAAAACTAAGCCAAGGAAATAGATGCAACATCTATTTTGTGAGAGAAAAATATTGCATGATAGAAAGAGTCTTGGGAACCTTCTAGCACAGCCTGAACTGCGTATGAACTTGGGATCTCAGATGGTGGTAACCCATCTAGGTTGGGTGAGTATATACTGTATTTCCCTGGGAGATACACTTTTGTACATAGCAAGCAGTGTTCAGACAGAAGCCTAGACTGTCCTGAGTGACAGGATCATTTGATATTTAGGTGAAATGAAATGATTAGTTGAATGGTTTTCATGTATTCTTTCTTCAGTAAGCCCCATGTCTAAAACAAATAGAAATTCCATTTGAAACATGGGTTGGGCAGGGTTCCCTTTTCTGATTATCCATTGCATACATGACTCAGGGCTGCTGGGTTGGTAAAATCTGGGGCAAGTTTTGAAAATGTTGACATTCTGTGATTCATTTCACCCATTCGTGGCCCTCTGATCAGCTCTTACGGCAAATCTTCATGCCTAGAAAGTTGGAAATCCTAGCAGAAGCAAAGGGATGCAGCCTAACATGGCAGGGCATCCTTTGGGGCTTGACATGGTCTCTTTCCCTCTTTACTAAAATCTCACAATGTTGAGTATGAGCTCAAGAAGTATGCCATTCCTTCTATCCTTTCCAGCAACTCTTGTTTGAAATACTTGGAGCTGAAGAATTTTGTTTTAGGTGTGACTCCTTATAAGAAATTATCTGGCTCAAAATTCTTATGCACCACAGCAATGAAAGGCTGTTTCTTAACGCTATGTAATCACCATGGTGGATATTCCGGTGTTGAGACTGTTACAGGTGTTGCATGCACCAATAAGGTAATTCTCAGAATTTCTGTGAATGTGCACAGAAAATCAAGGTGACTTGCCTCTTGAGTTTCCCAGTTTGATAATTAGTGGGCCTATCGTTTGTTTCTCTTTTGCATTCTTTTCATTTATTTATTGTTTGGCATATCATTATGTGCTTGGACACATGACACACAGGTCCAGCATGTGTCTGACAGAGGACAACATTGGGTAGTCCTCTTCTTCACTTCATTGACGCATGCTCTCACCTGTCTCTGCTACAGTGTACTTCAGGGTCGCTAGCTGTGAGCTTCCAGGTGTCTATTTTTCTGTTTCTTCTTCCTCCCTTTCTGGGATTGCATGCAAGCCACCACTTCCGCCTTTTGTCCCTGCACCCCAGGGACGAGACTCGGGTCCTCATGCTCATGCCAAAGCACGTTTTTCTGCTGTGCTGTCTTGATGGGGCTTTCTTGTGTCCATCACCACTTCTGCACGTGACTTAGGGATACTGATTCTACCGCTACCATTCTTGTATCTGTGTAATTCTTTAAATTAAACTCATCTCTCCTCTACCCAGGTTACACATAGGCAGCAGGCATAGCATGATCTCAACACTTCTTTCCCTCATCAGTAATGTAAAGTGAGACATATATATATATATATATATATATATATATATATATATATAGTGTTCATACTGGACACAGAGTAAGGAGAAAGGCACCCTCTATGATCCCTTATGTATTTGTGTTTTTCTTGTGCCTTTCTTTGCTATTGTCTAGGCCATGCATTTGAACTTTTATGTTGTAGTCTCCTCCTGGGTTACATGAAATGTCCTTCTTATGGTACAACTAGATTGTCAGACTCTGTGATTAAAGACTTGACCCGAGGCAAATAGACTTGGTTTTATTATTTCTTTTCAAAGTTCCGTGGCTTTCTTTGGCTTTGTGGTCCAAGTCAGCCTTGGGCTAAGGACCGCCACCCAGGTTTTTCTTCTTCTCCTCAGGATTCAGCTGCTTCTGGGTTGATGGTGCGTCTCTTTCCGGGTTCATTTACTGGTCTGCTCCATTTCAGGCACGATCATCTGAGAATGCGAGGTTAGGGGCTGTGCTTTGTCTACAGCTGTTTGATATGCAGCAGAGGGGCACACGGATCCTACGGGTAACACACATTAGCTGCGGCAGGTGACTGTATGCGTATGGTCGTTCTGGGATGCCGGGCGTCTCCCCAAGTCTTCATTACTCCTCAGTTGTGATCCATTAGCCTCCAGTTGCCCCAAAGCCAACTGTGTGTCACAGTTTCCCTTAATATTAGCAGTAAGGTGTTACATTAGCATCCTGTTGCTATGGTAATGAATTACTACCCATGGTGGCTTAGAGCAACACAAAATCATTGTTGTACAGTTTAGAGGTCAAAGTCCCCAAACCATCTTGTCAGCAGGTCTGCATGCCTTCTGGAGACCCAGGGAATTACCCTTGTCAGAGATGTTCTCATTTTGAGAGGCTACCTACTTTTCTTGGCACATGACTCCTTTTTCTATTTTCAAATGATTCAGCGTCATCCACAATTCTCTCTCTCTCTCTCTCTCTCTCTCTCTCTCTCTCTCGTCTCTAATTGGTCTCTATTTCCTCTTCTGTGCAGTTTTTATCTCTTAAGGGGACACTGATGATTACCGTGGACAAGCTTCTTATATTAAGGTACATCACTTAACCACATCTGCAAGGTCCCCTTTGACATGTAAGGTCACAGGCTCCAGATATTGGGATATATACTCCTTTGGGATCCAATTATTTTGTCCACTAGTTGTAACTACCCGCACCAGAATGATTGCAATACAACCTTATACAGTAATACTATCTTACACAGCAATGATACATTCTTGACACAATGTATTGAATTCACACTATGTTGCATGTAGAGAGATACTTTTTGTCATTTTCACATTATGGTATTCCTACTTCACATCTGGAGGCTCTAAGGGGTTAAACAACCCGACTAAAATGATGTCATTTTTCAGCTGCAGACAAGATTGAAATGCAAGCTGTGTGCTGCCAGTTCATACTTGAGGCCACTCCAGAGTCCCCTAGGGATTACCTCTGTAGTGCAGGTCAGATTCCATGAAAGAGTTGCTCCATCCTCTTCACACAGTGTCAGAGAAGGACCAGCATCCCACCCGGATGCCTTAGACTCTGGGCTCCCAGCCCTAAATGCTGTTCTCTCTGTGCCCATAGTCCTTGCAGCTCTCCTGTAGGGTTTGCTTTCAAGGACCGTTTTCAGTGAGCTTTGTTTGGTTTTCAGTAGTGGGGTTGTACTTCGTGTTGGTGAAGTGGGCCAGAAAAGGATGCCTCATTTTTTGGTCATGATGTCACAGCCCTGGGGGCTTAAGAGGTGAAGGCGGTTAGCTTACAGCCTCTCTGTTCTCCTATTCTCTGGAAGCTAGCTGCTGTGCCTACTCGAGTGGAGTTTATTCTTGATGTGGCTGGCTTCTTGTACCTGATTTGGATGTGAGGCACCGAGTCGCACTGCATTTTAAACACGGTTCCCAGGATGCAAAGCTCCTGCTTTACGGAACCAGCTATAATTTAGTTACCATAACAACTTGGTAATACTCATCCCGTCTGCCCGACTGCTAGAGAGTATGATGTAGAGCCATCATTCTCACCAGCTGACATGGGCTCTCACCTTCTCCTTGTCAGGCATGTTGATAAGTAACCGTGTTTTATGACACACATTTCAAAGTCATCACATTTTTTTAATGCCTCTGACCCTCCTTTAGCTGGAGGCTGCATAAAGAGACTCCGCCAGAGTAACTGGTGCAGCTGTGATGTTTTTCTGTTCCTAGGTATTTCATCGTGAGATCACGTGACCGTGTTTAGGAGATTGGCAAGGCGTGCAGGAGGTAGATGATAGAATCCATATTAGAGGATAATATCGGAGTGTCTTAATATATATCAATGATTTGTCCCCTCCTTAAAAAAAACAATTGAAGTAACATTAATTTTTCCTTATGTGGTGTGTTTGACATCCTCTGGAAAGGTGGGAGGAACACGTGGAAGCGGGAATTCTTCTCACTCAACATTTTATATGACAGCCAGAAATGGCATAATGCTTCCCTGACGATAAGTAATCTTTAGTAGGATTTAAATTTTATTTTTGGGACACAAGGAGCTGAGCTGCAGAAAATTTGAACAAAATCCTAGAACCAGATTTTGCTTTATATTTTGGTAGCCAGAATAATGTTCCTTCTATTTCAGTAGGATTTGTAGGGATTTTTTTTTTTTTTTTGGAGGGAGCCTGGGTGAAAACCAAGACAGTTTGATGGAGATCTGGTATTTATCCTTCGTCGTTAGGCACAGAGCATTGTCTGTGTCCCGAGGCTCTGGAGTCTAGTCATGGAGAAGACAGTTGAACTGTCTCTCTCTACTTTGGGCCGTGGGGCCCTTTGTCCAGGTAAGCATCTGTGACAATCTCCTGGGCTGTCGCTTGTGGAATAATGCCTTCGAGCAGTAATTGTGAAGAAGAAACCAGCATCAGGCTTTCTGTTTCCATCTCACTCTCTCTGCGGTGATTCCTACTCGGTTCTTCAGCTAGGACTGCCATGTTGCCTCCGCCTCCTTCCTTCGCTGCATGTTAAAAAGGCCATTTCTCGTCGTGTGTTCCACCCAGGATTCCATACATGCATTGCTTTGAGCAGATTACAGAGCACTGTAAACACCCCCTACTCTAAGCATGTGAGAGTATTGCTGAGGTGGAATATCAGCTCTCTGGAGAGGTTTGAAGGAGAGGACGGACCACCGCTTCCAGGGGATGACTATGGTGTAGTCTTCCGGGAGAGACTGAATATACATACTGCAATCTGTAGTCACAGTTACTTCCTTTAAAACCATTAAAGCAATAATTAAAGGGCCTCTAGTTGCTTTAGACAGACTGGAGAGCCTATTAGCATAAGCTGGTCTCTCGTCTTAAAGATCTAAAATTATATCTGAAGCAAGAAGTGAGTTGGTAACGTTACCAAGGAAAGGGCCTGGCTATAGAATCTGGTTTCCCGATTCCCTAATGTTGTAGTTGTTTGTCTTACAATAGGTAACCTTTACAAATAAATCGAAGGAACACTTCTTAGACAAGGCTTATTAAACCCTGTTTGATTGCATCCTTTCTTTAACTAGCAGCAAGGGAGAAAACAGATCTTCCTTTTTGTTGGCTCTCTGTTGCATTGTCAATAATAATAATGTGATAACAATAATAATAATTATTATTATTTTGATAAAACGCTCTTCATAAGGATTAGAATTTTTAGGTTGATTTCTTGCAAGCATCTTTATCCAAGCTATTGTCTGCTGTTTTTTTTTTTCAATCCAGAAGAGCAGAGGGATAGCACATCTGGGTAGCCAAGTAGACAGAACCCATATTCTTCAGAACTATTTACTTTATAGACACTCTGAGGTTCATTCCTGGCTGCTCTGGCTTGCTTTGTATCTGACCATAATCCCATGAGTGCTAGTGGTTAGTGTATGTTGTGATTTAGCTGAGTCAGTGGGATTTTTTCTTAAACTCAGGACAGTGTTTGTGTTCTGTGTTGTCCACTCATTGCTATTATCTATATATGGATGTCACTTGATCATGTTGAGACTATTGTTAGTCTTTGTCTGGTAAAGTTTTTGCATGCACCAGGAATTTATGCCTCTATTTTCCCCTTTTTTCTTTCAGTGTTTCCTGCAATAACATGGACATTGAAAAACATATTTTAGCATGTACATCCTGGATATATATATATATATATATATATATATATATATATATATATATATATATATTTTTTTTTTTCCTAAGCAAAGAAGTTGGGTCCAAGCAATACCTTCTATATTGTTTGCCAGAGGAGTCGTATACTAGGGTAACTTGATAATGGAACCCTCAATTATAAACTTTAATTTAAAAATTTCAAGTAATTTTCTTCCTTGCCTGGATAAAATTAGACCTAGTGGTAATGAACAGATAATAACCCAAAATGGCATAACATGTTTTGAAATATTTGGGCATTATGTTCAGTACAGGGAGAAGAAACAGCGATGCGTACGTATGACAACCAAAGTGCTGACTTTGTTTATTTTCAATAAACATAATAACTAGTTTCATATGAGCACATAATTTCTAGGAAAAAACTAAAAAGAGCTAGAGAAAGTGGAATATACGTAAGACATATTTATCCACTGAAAACGTGTTTCATGGTATTCAGTACTCAGCCATTACTTTTAGGAGGTAAATCACATCAAGGCTACGTAAGTCCTTCCTTTGCGTCAGAAATGTTAGCGCTTTGTACATTTTATAGGTGCCATTAGCACCGTTACACTTTTCCTGCATGATGTGGTGCAAAAATCCATGTTTGGGTTGATTAAAATAAGAAGGGAAGGGAAATAGACAATTTGCCTTTTAGAAAATTACCACCCAAGGCACGGCAGACAAGGAAGTCATTCCGGTTGCTTCAGTCGATCTGTAAAAATCAGACATGCTGTGGGCACAAACAGGATCAGAACCTAATGAGAATCAGATAGAATAAACACAGGAAGAGACGTGTTGGCACTGCCATTGCATGTGTCCTCTGTGCTTCTGCCAGCTGCTGGGACGAAAGGCCTTTTGTTGGTATTGCTCGATCTTTGGTTCGTAATATGTGTTAGCCTTGTCTGTTCAACTATGTCATGAGGGGAGGGACTTTGAGGTATATAAAGCCCATATTCTGGGTTTGCAGGAGGCATGAAGGAATGAGGCAGCTTGGCCAACATAGGGCGCTATAAATATAGGGCAGATCCATGAGAAACATAGATCATGTGGCTAGATGGGGCCATCTTTAAATCTGGAAGGATAGAAAGGACCGATCATGTTATGGCTGTGAGCTCTGCTCAGGGCTCTAGAAGCTACATCTCCAGAGAACAAAATACAAGCTTTGCACAAAGATTGAGACTTTAGCCTTGTAGAGGATGTGTTAGAAATGGGCTTGTCTTGAGAGTAGACTCCCTTTCTACAAGGCCCACTGCTGAGTACACAGGACCTGGCGCTTTCATATGTATATATTTTAACTTGTTAGGGACATTGTGGTCACTTTTTCTACATGAGGATGAGACGGTAATATGGAGATACATTCCAGTTACACAACCTCACCCAGTAACTTGATCTGATATGTGTCTTCAATGCACTCCGATCTCACTCAGATCTGTTCATCTTTTTCCCCGAGTTAAGAGGGAAAGTCCCAACAGCCAGTTCACATTTGATTATTTGTCTGGGATATTTTTAAAGCAAGAGTTTTCCTTCTCTGTGCATCATCAGAGTTTTGTTTAGCCTCTGTTTTGGATCCCATTTCTGCATGCTAATTTGTAAAGTCAGGCAATGGTGCCTCTCAGATTTCTCCTGGATGGTATCAGCAAACAGTTATTGACGAGATATATTTAGTATTCGGTGGGTTGAGAGCACTGAACATATTTGTGCTTTTATGCCATTTCTTTACATGTCACAGTTCAGTCTCAGTGTTGTCTTGCCCTGGTGTAGCTGTTCCAGGTACACTGAAGAGCCGTTCACTAACTGATTCATCAAACTAGCACTGAAATAGGCTAGGATCCAGTTGCTGAGGTAGAGTCAGTCTTTGCCACTGACAAGTTCTCTTTGATAGGATTTCTAGTCCTACATGGTCGGCCTTAAACACATAGACATAAGATCAACACTAAATGGAGACTCTCTCTCTTTCTCCCTCTCTCTCCAATAATAATAATAATAATAATAATAATAATAATAATAATAATAATAATAATAATAATAATAATAATAATAATAGCAGAAGAATGTGCCAGGCTTCTTTCTTTTAGGCCACCAACCAGATTCCAAATCTTGACACAGAGACTTAATATTAATTATGAATGCTCGACCTTATCTTAGGTTTGTTTCTTGCTAGTTCTTATAACTTAACCTATTTCTTTTTGTCTACATTTTGCCTTGGGACCTTTTACCTCTTTTTTTTTTTCTGTACATACTTACTTTTCTGCTGTCTCTATGCCTGGCTTTCTTCTTGCTCTGGTCTAGAACCTAGAACGAGATTTCTCCTCCTCCTTATTTTCTTTGACATCCAGCCATGCCTATCCTTTTCTCTGCTTAGGTATTGGCCGTTCAGCTCTTCATTTAGACCAATCAGGTGCCTCAGGCAGGCACGGCGAAACAGCAACCCAGCTTTACGTAATTAAACACATCCTTACATCGTTAGGCAAATGCGGCAGAAACAAAAGTAACACACCTTTCCTAGTTACAATAATATTCCACCGCAGACGAAGGCATGGATTTGAGAGGGGGCACGGAAGGGGTTGGATGGGCTGAGTGTGGGGTGAAGATGATGTAAATGCGGCACTCACGTGTGAACATTTCAGAATGAAGTTGAAGTGGAAAAAGTTAGTAATCTGTGGGTTTCAAAGCACTCCTGTGGACTGGATTCTGAAGTTAGGGGAGAAGCACACATGTGCAGGTTTTCTGTGAGTAATTGTCTATTAGGGGTAAGTAGAGTGAAACTTGGTAGAAAATGCGGGTCTGGTAAGAAGGATGCTCTGCAGGGGCCTCTCCGAGGTCTGTGCCTCTCCATCATGGGGCACATCCTGCCTGTGATTGAGTTAATCTTCATTGCAGGCATGGATAATTTACCTCCGTGTTTGGATTTGGATTTATAAAAAGGTATTAACTGAACTATTTCTGAATATCATTTTTTCCCTCAATCCCGATAAACAAATTGTCCCACGCCAAAAAAAATCTATAAATAGAATGTGTTTAATTTTTAAGACAGTATCTTTATCAAAGCTTTTAGAATTTCATATATTCATACAGAATATTTCAGTCATATTCACGCTTGGCTCCACCCCAACTGTGGTTCTCAACATGAGAAGACCCCTTTGGGTTGTTAAATGATCCTTTCACAGGTATTAATATCAGACATTCTGCATATCAGATATTTATATTATGATTTGTAACAGTAGCAAAATTGCAATTACAAAGTAGCAATGAAATAATTTTATATTTGGGGGTCACCATAACATGAGGAACTGTAATAAAGGGTCACAGTATTAGGAAAGTTGAGAACCACTGGCCTAACTCCCGGATATATTTTGCTATCTCTGATACTTTTTGGTTACTTGACACCTTTAACTTTTCTTCTCTCCCTGTTATATTACACCAACACTGTGCTTTACTTAGCACTGTTTCTTACTTTCTTGCAATGTTAATTCATTTTATAATTACTGGCATTGAATACTCAATGAGATATAGAATGTTTGTTGCGTTGAAAATTTGTCTTAGCATAATTTAAAATTTCCATTCAGATTTCTGTATTTGTGTGTTGTCTAGTACATGACTTGAACCATGAACCTGCCTGAACTTGCACATATTAAGGTCAAATGAACGGTCCAGTTGACGCCCGTGAGGCGTTTGGTGCCCGCAGAAGAACCTGAAAAGCTCCCGCAGAATTAGACCCGGGGCCTAGAGAGAAGGCTCGGCTTTCTTTGTGAGTAGAGGATGGGAACCTAGATCTCAAGCACCTGTGTAGATGCCCAACTGTCATCCCAAGGCTGAGGACTCAGATACAAGGGATCCCCACAATAAGTTTTGTTGAGAGAGAAGCTGAATCACCAAGTTAGGGGTCAAGCGACACACCCTGCCTCAGAAGAGATGGTAGATTGTGATTGGAGAAGACAGATTACAGACAGGCCAAAATCCTTACCCCACACTTCTGTGGGGTCTGGGGCTCTTACTTCAGTCTTGCTGCTTGTGAAGTGGTCACCTAAACCACTGAGCCATCTCTTCAGCCCCAAATGGATATTTTTAATGATCTCAGTTTTCTTTTTCTTTTAAATATAGTTCAAGCGTTTTAAAACTGCTTTATAGTCCACTAGACGGTAAGCTCATGAGAACACTGGCTTTGTACAATTAATTGTTGCAGTCCTAGTACCTAGAACAATATCTACCACACAGTAGGTCTTCACTAAATTCTGGATAAATTAGTCATTTGAGTATACCCTACATTCCCAGAGAGGGGAATAATGTCAGCTTTTTTTTTTTTTTTAGTTCTTCTGGTCTGGCCTGCAGCCTACAGTTTGCACTTTAATCTCCAAGTTGCAGGAACTTACAAGTTTGGAAGGGGATTTAAAGTGATCTAGTTGAGCTTTTCTACCTAGAGCGTCTGTGAAAATGTCACGTATGTGGTAATAAGTAATATAGAGAAGAGACACAATCCATAAGTGTTTTCCTCTTAGCCTGTTGCTTAGACCCCTGTTTGTAGAGGAGCCGTGGAAATCTAGACCAGAATGACCTGTGATGCTGGCTGACGGGCACCAACGTGGCTTGTTGATCTGAGAGATCAGAACCAATTTTTCTGTTGTATTTACTCAGTCTGTTTCTGTTTCATCTCCTCTGCCAGGGAAAAATGGCCCGCGATTAGGCGAGGGGAAGGGAAATGAAGTATTTAAACTGCATTTGGTGCCACATTGAAGGTTTAGAGTATTTCCTTGGTTCATTTACTGAACTCTGTTTGATTAAACCCACATTTTTGGAAGAAAGGAAATACATGTTGGTTACTTAAGTTTTGTTGTAGATGCTTTGGCATTGCAGCAAGAAACTGAGTTGCTAATTAATCCTAGAGAATGGCCACTTAGGCCACTTAAATATCTTTGTTATCAAGGATACGTGTGTGTGTGTGTGTGTGTGTGTGTGTGTGTGTGTGTGTATAAATCAAGGGTATATATAAAATTAATGATATGTGTGTGTATATATATATATATCAAGGTTATATATAAAATTAAGGCTATGTGTGTGTGTGTTTATATATGTGCAGAATTGAGTTGATCACCCAGGTTTGATGACCACAGACCTTTGACTCCTTTTCAGATGCTACATTTTTACCATCCTGGTATCTTTAGATTCATTATTTCTTTTGTTACATACAATTTTGGATGTTATAAACACACAGAATCTGACTATACCTGACTATAATTATGTAGAAACCTTTTCTGAATATAAGTAATGTTGTGTGTCTTATGAAGCAAATGATCTTCTTTTATTTTTATTTTTTTTATTTTTTGTTTTTTGAGACAAGCTTTTCCTGCTTTGGAATCTATCCTGGAACTAGCTCTTGTAGATCAGGCTGGCCTTGAACTCACAGAGATTTGCCTGCCTAAGGCATGTGCCATGCCAGGCTAGCAAATGATCTTCTTAACCTAAACTTTTCTTCAATTTATAGTGTTTGAAAATGATCAGTAGTTAAACAATTACAAACAGTGTGGACATAAACTTTCAATAGTGGAGCTGAGATTTAATACTGGAAAGATTGTCTAGTTGTGTATGCAGCATCTATAAGTGAGATTAAAAATGAGAAGTTGTATCATGTGTATTTGTTCCAGCCCAATTCATGTTCATTAAAATGGCAGAGTGCATTATTTCTTGGAACATTGCCATCATAAAAAGAAAAGTCAATATGCCTCATACTAGAAGAATTTTTAGCACTTGTCTACAAAATGCCAAAGGATGACTATCCCAGGACTTCGGAGTGTGGGCTTTGCATTCACAGAAAAAAAAAAATGACAAAAGGTGCAAGATCGTGCTCTGTCTTAGAGCAATTTCCCAGGTGCAATGATTATTTAATTGCAGCAAATGATTTCTCGATTGGTAAATCCTTAGAAAAAAGTAGGGTCTGTCTCTGTGTAGAATTGCTTGGCTTTCTCTTTACTCCTTGCTCTCATTCAGCTCCTATTCTTTTTCATTTCCCCTCTGGCTTTTTTAGCTCTTTCTCTTCAATCATTTTCTCCCTGCCTCACACTGAGCAATGTGAGCATTAGTTAGTCCCATTGGCAGCAAAGGGATTTAATAAGATTGCTGACCTCAGGGCCACAGCGCCTCTTGCCTGCCTGACAGCTGTTAACTTCTGGTGGGCTGCCTAGGTGAGAAAAGCAGAGAGAGAGACCTCACAGGAGCCTCTGAAAGGGAAGGTGTTGGAGGTGAGGGGCTTCTTTGTCAATGCCCTTTCCCTGCCATGGGTAGCTCTGGGATCAGGTGGGTAGAAATTCAGCTGATTCAGAAGTAAAGCTCAAGAAAAGGTTTGTAGGTTTCTATTCTACTTTGCCGTTTAAAACGCTTTTCTTAAATTTAGTAATTTGAAGTTAATGAACTGAGTGCAAGGTACAGAGATTGCTAATGCACTCTCTGCTGCACACTTCCTTTGTCTCATCCATTACCAATGCTCCCCACCAGAGTAGTATAGTGTACATTCAGTGAGTTTGAATGAATGTACACTGGATCCACAGTAGTAGTATAATACAGAACAATTTCACTGCTTTCAAAATCCTCTACTTGGTTGTCCTTAGTTGTCCTTCCCTCTTGTCCATCCCATGGTCACTACTGATATTTTTACTCTCTCCATTTGAATGCTTGTAATGGGACTTCTATAGCATGCAACTTCTTAGTAATGGCTTCCTTGGGGAGGAACTAGGCATCAGTATCTTGCCTGTCTTTTCATGGTGTGGTAGCTCATTTCTTCACGGAACTAAACAGTAGTTTGGGTGTGTCACATTTTATTTCTCCACCCACTGAATGACATTTTAGTTGCTTCCAAGTTTTGACAGTCTTAAATGTCCACAAGATTTTTTTTTTACAGATATAAGTTTTCAGTTTTTGTGGATAGCAGAGTATAATTGCTGCATCACATGGTAAGACTGAATTTACCTTCCTGAAAATTTCCAAAACATCTTCCATAGTGGCAGCACCATTTTGCATTCCTTTCAGTGATGAGGTAGAATTTCTGTTGATCTGTATCCTACCCAGTGCTCAATACTGTCAGTAGTATGGCCTTTGATGACTCCATCAGGTGTGCTGTGGCATCTAGCTGATGTTTTAGGTTGCACCCCCTTGTCAAAATATGACGTGGAGCCTGTTTTCACATGCTTACTTACAGTCTGAACATTTTATTTGCTGAGGTATCTATTTCAGTCTTTAGCTTGTTTTTTCGTTGTTTGTTACTCTGGAGTTTTAACACATTTGTCTCGTATTTTGGATAATAATCCTGTGTGAAGTTCATCCTTTGCAGTATGTTCTCTAAGCCATCCTTTTCCTGCAGCAGAAATTTAAGAGTTGAATCCAGCTCTCTGTTCTTTTATTCTTCATGCTTTTCGTGATGTGTATAAAATCATTGCCCAACTCCAGTTTTTTCCTCTTACCTTACAGTTTTGTCCTTTACACCAAGGCCTCTGATCCAGTTTGTGCAGCTACTGAACAGTGTAAGGTCTTTAAAAAGAATTAAAAAAATAGATGGCCAGTTATTTTTAAGTATTTGTTGGAGAGAATGCCTCGTTGTTTTACACCGCGGCTTGTGTCATGGGTCGCTGTCCTGTTTCTACATTGGTCTGTTCATCTCGTTCCAGTGGTTTATTCCAGTGTCTGCTCTTTCACCAGCTCCTCACTCTGCTGATCACTCTAGCACTGCCATAATGTATCATTTCCCGCCATTTCTGAGGCAGGGCCATGTTCTGTAGCCTGGGATTTTAGTATACCATCCTGTCCAGACGTAGTATATTTTGGTGTTTAGTTTGCATCAGACTTCATTACTCAATATTGTATTGTCTGTTCTACCTGTGTTCATAGTTCTTTGGATCAAAATTAGCATTTGAACACCTTCCCACTGAGCTCTATCTCCAGCCACCTTTAGGACATTGATTATTTTAGTTTTGATTACTTGATCACTATGGTTTAGTGGGGTGAGGAGAGATGAAGGACATAGAAGTGATATAATGTTCCCTTTCCCCACATTCTGTCCTTAGAGAAAAAGCTCTGGATGAGTCATATAAAGATGATGAATCAGTGACAGGATAGATGGATGTGTAACATGGAGGGCCGGCTTGTTGAGGTTTCTGTCTTGTCCGGTACCCCACAGCCAGTAAGTCCCAGAGAAAATCACACAGAGATCTCCATAAGTTATAAAACTGATTGGTCCATTAGCTTAGGCTTCTTGTTAACTCGTGTAGCTTATATTAACCCATTGTTCTTATCTATGTTAGCCACATAACATAGATACCTTTCTCAGCCTGGCAGATTATACCTTGCTTCTTCCGTGGTCTGGGCAGGAGTGGCGGAGGGAGCTTCCTGCTTTCCAGAATACTCCTATTCTCATCGCCCTGCCTCTACTTCCTGTCTGGTTGACCCACCTATACTTCCTGTCTGGCCAGTTTATTAAAAACATGATTGACAGAATATAGACAATTCTTTTGCACCATGTATGTGAAGTGGTTTTGAAAGCCCAGATGCCTAGACTGTTGGGGTTGTGCTCTAGCATAAAGGATTGTATGAGTGTGGGCTTGGATGAGAATACTTGCTCATTGTGTACAATTAAACTTCAGTCCACTCTGCAAGTCACTTCTTTGCCTAATTTGTGTTTGTACAGATGAGGACTGCTATGAAATTTAAACAAATTCTTTTTGTAACCTTGATATTTTTGACACCAGACAGCATTGTTTTGGAAATAAAAATTCCATTCTAGATGCTGGTATCTCATGACTTAATATCTAATCTGATGATATTAATCCTCCTTATGTATTGATTTAAAGTAAAACATGTAATAATCCTAAATTGATCTCTTGTGAGGTGCCCGTGAATTCTAAATTGTTGGAATACACTGATCAGATTCTATTAAATGGATTATAGTATTTGCTGTATGTAACCATTTGTTATAAAGAGCTAGGGGGCATATTGTGTGTCATGGTGGTGGAGAGAGTGGATTGTATTGTTTTATTTTTCTCCCCAGTACAGAATCAAATAGCTAATTCAAAGCAATCAATTTCTGCCTTGTTTCCCTGCTCTCTTCACCCCTCAAATACTTGACTGGGATATATGATTTATAAAGGAAGTTCCTGAAACTAGGCCGCATGTGTTTGTCTGCATTCCAGCTGTTTGCTAATGAGAGATCTTTTGAGTTATTTGCTCTTCCCCTGTGGCCCATCTACCAGTAAAACACAATAACACTTGGTATTATGTACCTTTCTGGCCAAGTCAGCAATGATTTATGGAGAGCCCATTAACACACTGCATACACAGGGTTTGTGCAGATGTGATGAATCCACGAATCAGAGACTGCATTTCTCCCTTTGTTGTGGTTATGCTCTGATATTGGGTTGGCATAACAGAGACGAGGAGTCTTCATTTGGGCTGATCTATAATGGGGTAAAAATAGTATGCCATGTTTCCTCCTTTGCAAAGACTTCTGCAAACACCGTTCCAAGAGCTGCACGTAAATGATTGTGGGGATAGTTTTATTTATCCTAAAAGCAATATTCTGCCTGTCAAAGCTAGGGAATTAGATGGCGGAATCAATAACTTGGAAACCATTTGGGACTGGCTGATACACAAATTAGTGCGTGGTGCTTATGAGCTTGATGAGTTTGGAAGGCCATGTTCTCTTGGCATTGATTGCCATGCAGTCAAATGAAAGAATAATCGGAAACAATGCAACGGAGTAAAATAATAGAGTCATCGTCTTCCAGCATGATAGTGCACATGTAGCAATGAATGGCAGCTGACATCTTTGGGCTGGATGTAAAGCCCAATGCTGTGCATGGTGTGATTTCTGAAGCAAACATCAGAAAAAGAAACTGGATAGGTATTGTATTGTTTTTATTATTCTTTTAAAACACATTCATCTTCCTTTGGCATTTTATTAGAAAGCTTGGCAAATGGACACCAGCTGTGAGATTTATTCTCTAAAATGCTCTTTTTTGGGTTTCTGCGTGGAGGCATTCACTGTGTCAATTAGTTGAGAAGGAATGATATAATTTATTGACTGATGGTGACGACTCTCTGACTGTGTTGAACATTTGGTGCCACATAACAGAATGCCGCACTAATTGGTTTGGCCCACGCTTGCTTTTGCAGTCAATGTGCTGCCTGGGCTAGCCTCGATAGAATTCATTACCTCATTTTCTATTTCAGACTGTGTAAATATTCAGTGGGTAGCGTCTCTGTAATTGACAGTCCCCAAGGAGAAGAATCCCTGTGTCTGAGGGCAGAGGTCTCTCTGCTTTATGACTTTGGAATCATGCTTTTATATTCCAAGAGGAAGGCAGAGCCTGGGAATTTGCATCAGAAGCTCTGCTTTTTAAGGTTACATTCTACTGAGCATATATTTGAGTTAGTGGATATTTATCACAGTGTATCTTTCAGATTCGAAATAGCTGTTGAAGGTACAGCTAGGAAACCATCACAGTCCTGAGGAACAAGGTAATAAATCAGAAGCTGCCACATGATCACTATGGTAACGATCAGACCCTGTCACACTACAGGCATTATTGAAAGGAAGGTACAGTGTTCAGCTCATCAAGTGTTTGTGGCCATAAACCTGTTGACACTATAGGTTTAACATGGCCGTATTGTTGTCCTTGTGACTTAAGAGGGGCTGTTATCAGACTGAATTTTTTGAGAGAACAATATTGCATTTTAAGAAGCACTCTATGACTGTTGGCTTGAACTTGTCTACTTGAATATTACAAAAACATCTTGCCTTGCCTTTTGAAAGCCGAGCCTAGTGTTAGAAGGTTGTGGAGTAGAACATTTCATACCAAGCTGTATGTCACCATATGTAATCATCAGCCACCATACTGACAAAGTCCATATTATATTAAAACTATCTTAACAAGAGATATTTCTATCTGATGCAATGTATTTATCCAAAAGTTCAAGAAACAGAAGACACCTTAGGATAATGTCTTCTGATATTTTCTTTATGTGTGTATAACTGCTTTGAGACAGTTCCTCATGATGAATGGATTTCGGCCACATCTTTGAAAAAATCGTCAATGAATTTTGTTGTAAAGCAATTAGAATATAAAGTCAGGGTTATTAAAAACAATATTTTTCTAAGAATAAATTGTGCTTTCCCAGAATTGTAATCCCAGCCATAGATGAATAAAAGCTCATATTATCTGAGAATGACACTCAGGTTTCAGAATGTCTTTTATATGAATTTCATGAAGATTTTTAATACACTCATGGTAGAGGGTGACTTCCTAACCACTTCCAATGCCCAGACGCTTTGTGTGTTATTTAGAACTAGTTAGCATGATGGATACCTCCACATTATTATAATAAATCTCTTAGTATTTTCATGATTATTAGTGAATTTTAACATCTATCCTCTAGCAATCAGGAAGGCCATTGCTAAGTGGTAATGGCAGTTGCTACAGTAATCCTCTTGTAGAGGAGATAAGAAATCACTAAGATCATAAGGGAGAACTCATTTCTGCCCTCCCTTCTTTTTGTAAGGGTGATACAGCCTTGAATTAGTGTGCACATGTTTCCATCATTATATTCCTTAAAACACCATATCTGAGTGTCGATAGGAGCATTCCATTGTAAGAGCTATGCTGAAAGCATGGTGTGTGTGTGTGTGTGTGTGTGTGTGTGTGTGTGTGTGTGTGTGTTGGGGGAGACAGGAAGGAATGAAGGATGGAGGGGAGGATGGGCAGCCCTGCATGTTTATATGCATACTCTTGGCAGTTTGAATCGACATATTCAGTTACGAGGAGAGGAGGAGACAGAATGCTTACTTAGCAGGCTTTGGGAAAAGATTTCTTCTTGCCCTCCCTCTCACTTGAGTGACAGGCTACAGCAGGGTCCTGCTGCTGCAGTGTGGGGGCTGTCAGCAATGGGGCTGCACTGTGAAGTCTGAACTAGACCTGTTTCGTGCAGGGTGCTGAGGAGATGTCAGATAAGGACCTGCTTGGCGTCCTGTGTGGGCTAGAATAAAGCATCTGGCTGGAGGGGAAAAACACAAGGTAGTCGGCTCACTTCTGAGGCTTCATCCAAGCGGGGGTTTATAGAAACACATATATGTGTTGCTGTAGTCCTTAATTATTCTTATTCCGTTAGAGTCTTATTCCACTGTATAGCATGAAGGGAGAAACTAATATTTCTGGGTTGTTTGCTGTGCTCTGGTAGGTGTTGCTATACATTCTTGCAATAATTCTGAAAGCAATTAGCAAAATAGTTAAAATTTTCTTGTATCGGTAAGGAGGTTGAGCCCAAGAAAGACTAAGACATTTCGTAGGTAGCTGTTCTGGGTTTTGCACAAACTGTCCTTTAATGCCAGTGTCTGTGATCTTTACATGTTTTTTCCATGTCCATACAAATGTACACAGTACACAAAGGCCTAATTTCTTGCAGGATCATTGTTGTGGTTTTTTTTTTTAACTTTGTAGTTTGTTACTTCTTATGAAGGCATTTAGTAAACATTTCTTCTATTCTCTCTCTCTCTCTCTCTCTCTCTCTCTCTCTCTCTCTCTCTTTCTCTCTTGTGTGTGCTGTATCTGATATTAGGAAACTCTATCTTGCAAGCCTTTGGAATTACATTTGGCATTTACTATATATAAGCACCCTGACCTCGAAAGGAAGAGGGAATGAATACCATTTAAAAAGGTAACTTGTAATAGCTCTTTAGTTTTGCTTAAATGACTAGTGAGGCCAAACAGTGGATGAAAAGGACCTGGTATGGAATGGGTACCTGCTGACAGATTCTGGGAGAGGGATGGTCATTGTCTTCAAGTGCACCCATGGCCGAGTCTGCCAGGCTACAATGGATGACACCCTAAATTTGGATAAATCCAAAGATTTCCCGTTAGTATCTTTTGGTTTTTTTGAGCTGTAGTCAGAAAATATTTTTTGAGGAGTGTTATTTTGTGTGACTTTGGTTGTGTTATTTTGTATGACTTTGGTTGTGTTTTGTGGCCTAGCATGGTCACACAGGTGCCCTGGTTAAACTGAGAGGATCGAGAGAAACAGGAGTGGGTGGGAATTAGAGAATGGGAGCGGGAGTAACCAGAGTGTACCATATACATGTATGAAACTGTCAAATAACAAATTAAATTAATTAAAAATACATTGTTGTTGTTGATGTAATAACATAGTCCAACACTAGCTCAGAATGAAGTATAATGAAGGTTTCTTTATTTAGGGGTAGACTCACGGATCAGCAGTCCACTGCATGAGCAGGGAACAGGAACCAAATCCAGCAGCCAAGGGGCAGTACACATTTTTACATCTGTATATATAGCACATTTGTCCATGCCCAAAGTGTGCCAGTATCTTAAAGGCCATTGGCTGAAGGAGTCCCCACGGCATACTGCAGGTTTCTGTTTTGTAATATATTTATCTCCAGCTGTCCGTCGGCTGTGATTGCCTGTGTTCTCCGCGTGCACATGAATGTATACCTTTTATATCAAAGGCTTATGGCTGTGTGTGGGAAGCAGATAAAGCTCCCTCCGCTTTGTTACCTCAGGTAATGCTTGCAGCGGAATTTCCCCGGGAAGGCATGTTTTGGTAGACATTCTGATGACAGTGACTGCCCCTTTCTGATCCCTATTGAATTTGGAACACCAGACAGTGGCTTGGAATTCTTGTTTCTGTTAGATGAAAAGTCACTCCTGTCCTGAAATCTTTTATTAACTTGGCTTTCCCTGGACAGTGGTATACAAGAATTTACTGTTCATGGAATCAGGCTCAGACTGAAGGAGGGCTTTATGTTAAAACAGTTTTACCACAGCCACACTAGCATATATATATATATATATATATATATATATATATATATATATATATATATTGCTCCTTTGCTTTCAGAGAGGGTTAAATGGAAAAGCATATAATTGATGAGCACTGAAATCAGATGACTGAATACCTGGGTTGTGTTTTGGAGAACTTTAAGGTGGAAGCTTCTACCTTAATTGATTTGTGATCTTGCCTTTTCATCATGTGCACATTTAGTGCTGTTAACTTATTCTGTGTGCTTCGTTAGCTGGACTCCACGGATGTTTATTCATTGTAATTCTATTTTCTTTTCATTTAATTCAAAATATATTCAAATCTCCTTAGATAACGCGTGCTTGCTCTGTGGATTATTTTGCAAGGTGCTGTTTGAGGTCTACATATTTGGAGATAAGAAGATACCTGGGAATTTGCAGATAACTCTAGCGCTGACTTTGTTTCCCTGTGCTGTAGTTGTAAAATACACTTTGCAGAGTATGATCTTGCCTGACTTTGGGTTTTTGCGGCCCAGCCTCTGCTGTATTTTCATTCACGTTTTATCCTCATGTGAAAGGAATAGACGTTCTGCTGAAAGCAGATCAAGAGAAGGTCCATATTCAGTGGTGTGCCTCAGTTTACCTGTCTTTTCCCAATGTTCTATTTTTTGAGGTGGAGGAAGGTCAATGTCCTTGAGCATAATTATGGTCATATCAATTTTCTTCTTTTGTTTTATTGATTTTTGATTTATGTATTTGGTTACACCTACATGCGTTTATCGTTTCATTGATTGTTTGATACCCACAAGAGGGTTCCTTTAGCTTCACTTTTATTTATTTTTTTTCTGAAACATATATTAACTAGTATGTATATAGCTACCCAGCTTTCTAAGGTTATATAATGTATTTTTCTTTTTTTCCTCTGAAAACAATCATATTTAACATGAGCGTCTATGGATTGCATGTAGTTAAACATATACAATTAATGTTAGTGCTTTGTGAATGTCCGTGTAGTGTGTAATGGTAATGATGGTGGGGTGCGTCTGAGAGGGAGATGGAGCATCTGTATATATGGTGAATACAAATGACGTCTACAGATACATGTGCTCATCCCAGTACCTATGGAGGTGAACGAGAGTAGGACATTGATTGTCTTAATCACATTTTCCTTTATTGTATTAGGTCACTCTCTCACCGAACCAGAAATCTACCCCTGGGTTAAGCTCACTGGATCTCTCAGGATCAGTATGTCCTCTCCTTAACCAATGTTGGGGTTACAGCCATGTACACCTACCCTTGACTTTTTATGTGGGTGTTGGGAATTAAAACTGTGGTCCCCATTTTTGTAAAGTAAGCACTCCTGCGAACTGAAAAATGTTCTCAACCCCTACAGTTCGTAGTACACTTTGATTCTGTCCAAACTTATATAGTTTGAGTATTACTTGTCTGAAATGTTTGGGGCCTGAAGTATCTTCGAATGTGGGGCTGATGAATTTGGAAAATTTCTATGGGCTTCACTGGTTGATAAACTCCAAAAGATCATTTCTGATTGCAGAAATTTTTAAGTTATATTTGGTCTATGGTTCTATGTTTTCTCTACCCAAAGTGTTAGAAACTTTACAATTAAATGTCATGCATGTTTTTAAAAGTTTGAGAAAATAGCACACCTTATCATCTTTTAAGGAGATTTACTTATTTGTGTGTACGAGTTCTCTGTCTTCCTGTAGGTCTGCACAACAGAAGAGGACATCAGATCTTGTTATAGATGATTGTGAGCCACCATGTAGACGCTGAGAATGGAATCCAGGACCTCTGGAAGAGCAACCACTACTCTTAACTACTGAACCATCTCTCCAGCCCATGTTCTATAATTATTATGATCTTTCATTTTTAGATTTGAGACAGGATTCTACTATGGAGGCCACACTGCTCACAAATATATCATTATTCTACCTCAGCCTCTCAAGGTTTGGATTTCTGATGTGCACCCTCACGCACATCTTGTAACACAGGGCTTCTGGTGACACTTCCTATTCACTTTCTCTTATCTGACAATGCTTTTATTTATTTTTTACCTCATTTCCAAAATACATTGCTTTGTATTTCTGAATATTATCCTTCAGTGTTATGATTTATTCTATTCAGGCCTCTATGATTTCTCCTATCTTTACAAAGCTTTTCTCTGTTTTTCTAATGGCTGATTGTTACTGTTTCTTCAGCTCAATGACATGTTTTCCCTATTTCTTCTCAGTCTGCAATTAATTTTCTTACACTGTTTTAATTGTCGGGTTGAAAGGCAGACTTTAAAGGGAAGAACAAGATGGTTTGGTTTACTAAAGGCCTTTACCTTTAGTAAACATATGCATATCTGTGGATGATATACACAGATGTACTATTGTCCTAACTTTTGCTTTAAGACCCTTGTTATAAGTAGAACATCTTGACATTAACTTTTGTGTGTTGCTTTCTTTGTGAATTATTAGGAATCATTTCACTGACCCCTCCTTTTTGTTAGTAATGTTTGACTCTACCCTAGGTCTCTGAACCATCCAGCTGCTGGATGCTGGCCATCTGAGAAGTGTTGGGTACGGGCTCCCTTTCATGTTGTGAGCCTCATGCTAGACTAGTCATTAGTTGGATGCTCCCACAAGCTCTGAACCACCAATGTCCCAGCACATCTTGCAGGCAGGGAAGGTTGTATGCCATAGTATTTGTGCTACAACTGGGAGCCTAGCCTAGTTACAGAAGATGGCCAGTTGAGGCTTCATATCATCCATTACTAGGAGTCCTTGCTAGGTTCAACCTCATATGTGCCCTGCTAACTCAGTTGGTAGAGCATGACACCCTCATAATAACTTTATAATGAATGTATAAAGTTGAGTGGATAATCTAGTCCACTTTGTTCAGTTATTTCCCTGTTGTTGGATATTTCTTTTAAAGATTGCTGCTTTGGAATTGCCAAGATGAAGACCTTTGTGTGTAAATATGCTCATGAGTTTTAGATTATTCTTGGGGCTGTGGCTGTTTGTATACATGTGGAGTTCCTGTGCCACAAGACATGAATTTTTTTTAAGGGATCTGTTCTATAGTTGTAAATTGTGTAATACCATTGAATTACCAACACGCTCTAACACTGGCATTGGGGTAAAAGGCTTAATTACTGCCATACATCCAGAGTTCTGTCTGCTCCGGTGAACTCAATCAGGATTCTGCTCATTATGTAGAACACTCACGTGCTGAACTTGGTCTTTGTGTACCTTACAAAGTCTGTGCTGCCCCTCACCTTCCCTTGGCACGAAGTTACTTGTCCTGATGTGCCAATGACATGTTCAAAAGCTGTGCAGTATGAACCAGTCAGTTGGCAAACACAATTATGACCATTCCCTGAACAAAAACTGCAGCCCTTTCCAGCTGTCAGAGTCGAGTTTCATAATATGTCTCAGAGGCCCTTTGCCATCAGATTTATCCATTGGTGATCTCCTTGCCCCCCACCCCCGTCTCAAAGTTTCTGCTTTAATCACATTCAGCTGCTTTCTGTGCTCTCTCTCACGTTCACATCTTAGCTCTTATCATGTCTTCCCTTCTCCTTTCTCTCTTCACCCCTGCCACATAATTTCCAGCACTTGCAAAGCGACAGACATGCATTCACAGTCTCCACAGTGTTGGTCTTCTTTGGAGTATTCAGACCCTGAACACACCTTTCCTGGACCAGTCCCCTCACCATAGTACTGCGTATATTTGTTTTAGCTGCATTCATATAATCTCTTTTTATGGAGTTTTCATCTTTTATAGATTCTGAAGTCTGTAAATGATAATCATTTCATTTGAGTTTTTAAAGACTCAGTCAGTCGAGCATAAGACTCTTAATCTCAGGGTCATGGGTTTGAGCCCCATGTTGGGCATCAGTTGTTGTGGTGAGGGCCCGCTTGTTTGTCCCGGCCACCCAGCTAATTTACACCCAAAATAACTACACAGAAACTGTATTAATTATGTCATGGCTTGGCCCATTAGTTTTAGCTTCTAATTGGCTAACTCTTACATTAATTTAACCCTGCATATTGCCACGTGGCAGTGGCTTACTGGGAAAAATTTGGCATGTCTGTCTCTGGCGGTTCCATGGTGTCTCTCCCCTACTCTGCCTTTTCTTCTCTCAACATTTAGTTCTGTGTTCCTTGCCTACCTATCAACTAGGCCAAGGCAGTTTCTTTATTCATTAATCAATGCAAGCAACACACAAACAGAAGGACCTCCTACACCAACAAAGTGTCTGATGCATGTTAGGGATTTAAGAAGTTTGGGTTAGTTGAGTACCACTGAAGCGTTCTTGATTTCAGGTAGTTCCTAACATTCCTATGCTTTGGGGAATGTCCTGCTTACACAAAGGTGGCTCTGCAGTGTATTTATTACTGGAGACAGTGGTCAGATGCATAAGTAGTTGTCTGAGTATGGCTGTATCATAAACTGTAACTTGAATCCATAGAGTTCAGATGGATACTAATTTGGGTGGCTTGAACATATATTTCTGCCCCTGGAATCTGATGACTGAATATAACTCTTTGCATACTTTGTGTTAGCTGGTATTCTGTGCCACCAGTGTGGTCTCATCCCTTCCTTTTCTATACTACTTTCTCTTTTCTATTTGCTGTCTTTTTTAAGTGTTTGAAAGCTTCAATATGTCCAGTTGAAATAGTAACTGGTCAGCTCAAGAAATCTGAGAATCACTTGGCTTTGCTCTTATGGAGAAGGAACAGATTGATAAGTGTAACATATGTGACTATCTGAGGAAGGACATTTGAGGCAATAAGATTGTTGAGCTATAAAAATGTTGCTTATGCTTTTTTTCTCTTAAATACACTGGGGAGAAACATGGTACATCAAAATTCAATAAAATATGTATTTTAGTGATTTCTGAGAAAGTTTCTAGTTTAAGGCAAACAAACCATGAAATAAAATGCAGACTCACAGATAAGGCAGAAATCAAGCAAGGCAAAAATATCACCTATTATTACACTGTAAGTTTCTAAATGGGTCTTTTCCATTTATGTGGCATTTTTATTCATTGCCCCCTTTCTGCTCAATTCTCTTAACCATTCTAGAAGTGCCAATTCAAGATGAACATGTCTTTCCCCCTTCTTTCCTCAAAGAGTTCAGGTAATTCGCGATTAACTTTAGATCTCATAGGTTTCTAAAAGTTGGAAGCTATCCAGGTCATGTTATCTTTGAACTTCAAGTGACTATATGGATTGGTGTTACATCTCAGTGGTTCCAACCAAGTAGACAGAAGGTCCTGAGCCTGATCTCAAACATCTTCTCACTCCCCAAATGGTGGCTTTGTGTTTTGTATCTGCCAGCTACTTTGGCCTATATTATTTAATGCAATAAGTATAAAAGGTGTAGGCTTTTGCCCAGCCCTGTGACGCTGCAATCAGTAGGAAGAGAATTGCATCTCACACTGTGCAATGAGCTATACCATGGCAAGTGTGCCTGGGATGCATTTCCAGGGTACCTCCACTATAGTGGTTATCAACCTCCCTAATGCTGCAACCCTTTAATATAGTTCCTCATGATGTGGTGAACCCCCCAACCATAAAATTAGTTTGTTTCTATTTCCTAACTGTAATTTTGTTACTGTTATGAATCATAATCTAAATATCTGATATGCAGAATATCTGATATGCAAACCTGTGGCCCACAGCTTGAAAACCACTGTTAGAAGCAGCGGGGATTTCAGATGTTAATGACAGCGAGACACTTGTGTGGGAGTAGCCAAACAACACTTCTGTGCTTTCTGATACAAGTATTTAGTTTTAGTACTGGGTTTCCAAATATGTTACCTACTGTTTATTTTCCCAGCTAGACAATGACATCTGTCCTTTCTGATTTGGAACGGCATCTATAGCACCCTGAACCTCCAAGTAACTCTACTCAGTATTTGCAATCATATTCCAGAGGCATCGTCATACTGGGCACCTAGCTTTCTTCTTTTCCTTTGTAGCAGAGGAATGGAGTTGCCATCAGTACCTGGCAAGAGCAACCGCTACAAACACTATTCCAGGATTCACGCTATTGGGGTGAGGCGACATGCTGTCCTGCTAACTCTGGCTATGGGGAAGTTGTTACTGAAATTACTCAGGAGCAGAAATGGGAACAGTGGTCAGCAGTTTTCAAAAGAGGGGGAAAACGTTGCCTCTGGAGCAAAGATACAGCGTGCTGTTTGCCCTCTTGGAGCTGGGCCGAGTAGTTGTGTATGTTTCGTTCTCTCCTAGCTGGTGAATGGCACTCTGTAGCCCTTGAGCAAATTGGGGTGAGCCTCTTGGATGCAGTCCCTTGGTTGTTGCTGATTAACTGCAAATGTCGTTCTGGCTGCACACTCTCCTTTGGACCATATTCACCCAATGGGACTCACATGGCAAGCATGAATCTCGGTTGTGTGTATCACTTGCAAAATAGATTTTTCAAATATACTTTTGGAGAGGGATACTCTTCGATAAATATGATCTGTTAATTTTTTTTTTTTTTAGTAAATTTTATTAAATTATAAAAGTTTCCATTTCCACCCCCCCTCCCAACACCCTCCCACTCCCCCTACTCCCCCTCCTCCTCCCTCTTCGTCCCCCAGGGCGGTCAGGGTTTCCTGCCCTGTGGGAAGTTCCAGTTCCTTCCCCCTCCCTCCAGGTCCAGGAAGGTGAGTGTCCAAACAGACTGGATCCCCAAAATCCATTATATGTAGAGGAAACAGGTCCCAGTGTCATAGTCAATGGCTTTTCAGAAAGACTTCGGGTCAGCCACAGTCAGAGAATCCGGCCAAATTCGGAGAGTCTGGTTAGATCACGTCCTCTTTCAGTCCCAGTCCAACTGGCCTTGGTAAACTCTCATCAGATCCGTTCCCTTGTATCAGTGGGTGATGGCATCCCTCGCAGTACTGACTTCGTTTTTCATGTTCTTCCTCCTTCTGCTCCTCATTTGGACCTCGGGGGGCTCAGTCCCGTGCTGCAATGTGGGTTTCCGACTGTATCGCCATCCTTCGTCAGATGCAGGACCTATGGTGATAAGCAAAATATACATCAGTATGGACATGGGCCACGGCCGATTCAGGCACCCACTCCTCTGTCCAGAGAGCAATCTGGGGGATCTCTCCTTGGACCTGGGATCCCATATATACTCAAGTCTCCTGTAAACCCTAAAATTGATCTGTTAATTTCTGGGGATAGTTAGGGGTGCTTGAGATCCAGAATATCTGAATGCCAATCTTGGCTCTGTGTAATCTTGGTGAATTCTTCAACTTCTTTGTGGTTCACTTTTCTCCCCTGTTGGGCAGGGGCAGAATTAATTATTTGCTCAAAGAATCAAACCGCTTACAGATGATCTGTGGCTTGCAATGGGGTATATGCTGATAAATTCGGTCTAAGTTAAAAAATATCTTGAGAAAAAAATGCATATCACGTACATAACTAAGCAAGTATGGTAACAATGATACAGCACCGCCCTGACAGAGATGTCTCAGCACAGCTATGACTGTGGCCCAAAAAGAAAGCTTGGAGCTTTTTAAAACACTGGGACATGTTTCTACATTTCTCTCTATAATGCAATCACATGTCTCTCAAAGGCAAACTTGCAGATGACAGGGCCGTGCTATAGTGTCAAAGGGGCATGCTTGTGAGGAATCAGTTATTTCCTCTCATGGTCTCTGGGCTGATGGAGGGCTTTCTATGTGTTTCGGCATCCTGCAGGAGCATCTTACTGAGTATTGCTAACATAGGAAGGGTCAAAATTCAAAATTAGGAAGTAGTTTCCTTTGAGAGCACATGTCTTTCTCATCATTGTAAAGGCCTGTATCCCAGTATGTATTAAGCTGTCATGGACCTCAACACCCCCTCATTTGCACAGGTCAGTTGGTCCTCTAGATGGGAGAGAAGGAGAGTGGCCTATGCCCCCTCTCTTGTATAACATCTAATGGCATGGATGAGGGAAATATACCCTTCCTTCTGCAGCAGGCAGAGAGCTGGGCTCAGGCCTCAGAAGCAGGAGGATGGAAGAGCTGGCCCTGTCCCTCACCAACTGCAGCCTGCAGCAACTGGGAGAGAGGGCCCTGCGTGTTGCGGGGGCAAAACAGTAGAACTGACTTTGGTGCTGTGAGTATGGGTGAGTGAGACCTGAGCATGTAAAAGCAGGAGAAGTAGCCTTGCTCCTTGGGGTCTGCTATATTGGGTGAGCTAACCAGGGCAGTGCTGGAGAGCTTCACCCTGGTGGTGAAGAAGAGGGGAAGCCGACTACCACCCAGATCCAGAACCAGAGGTATGAGTCGGCCCACCCCAACATCTACCTCATCTCTGAACCGCTAGAGTATATATAAGGGCAGGGCCTGCAGGTCCAAAGCTACAGGATTTCCACGACACACGACAAGAACAGGATATCCAAAAGGTGTCCCAGTGCAGGCCCAGAATCTATAGGGTAGCAGAACTCGGAGGCCTTGTACCACATCCATGATTGATTGCAATGAACATTTACACGTAAAGAAGTATGGACTATAGGGTATACTGTGTGACTCACTGGGCCACACTACAGTTTCCACGAGAAAAATCTGTTTGTTTGCTTTTGTTTATTATTATCTTTTTATTTTACTTTTAAATTTTGGGCTGTTTTGTGGGGGAGGTCACAAGGGCAGAGGGTGGAAGCAAGGAGACGGGAAGATGGGTGGCATCAGGATGCATGATGTGAAATCCACAAACAATCAATAAAAAGTTAAAGAAAGAAAAGAAAAGGCACTCAAAATACTAAGCCACGGACAATTCTGAGTCATGTGTCATCAAAGGGAACGACAGACATAGATGTCACTACATCCGTTGAGGAGTGGTTGGCCGAGGGGTCGGTATAAATTAATCAAAGAGAACCTGGCTCATAACAATTTCTGTTCTGTTTTCACCTATGTGTGCGTGCGTGCATGCATGCATGCGTGTATGTGCTTTCAGTTCATATTCTGGTGAGAGTTTTCCACTCCTGAAATATTTCACTTGCTTGCAACAGTTAATAATCACAAGTTTATTAAAAGTCCACTTGTTATTTTATAGTCTGGCTGTTGCCTGTGGCAGCATTCTGACTCTCAGCCGTGCTTCATAAGTAAAAATGTTTCACCGAGTCTTTTTGCTTGTTTCTTTTTCTCCTTTTCTTTTCACTTTCATTCATAGAGTATATTTATTTACCTGATGTCACCTACCAGGTATGCCCTTTTCTCTTTGCACGTACTTTAGTTTTGTGAACTGAGGCTCTCCCTTATGTATGTATTTATTTTGCAATCATTTTTTTGTCTTTTTATTTTGTCCACTGTTTTATTTGTTACCAACTTGTTGGTGATTCCTTTTTACCAGTGAAACAAAAGAATTAATAGATCTAATTTCTATTTGGTCTTCACCTTGAGTTCACGCAACAGTTGTGAGTACATCTGAGCCTCAGGGATAATCATTACCTTGCATGCTGTATACAGCATTAAAAGCAACAATAAAGACATTTTTTTTATTTTGTGAATTATTTTTAATACTTGGCATGAAACCCTGGGCCTTCGGCATGCTAGGCTTGGGGCTTGAAGAGTAAGCTACCCTTCCCTGCCCCCATTTGACTGTAAATTCTATCCCAACAGAAGTTCTTCTAAGGCTGTCACTTAGACTCTTTGATGAGTGTTTTGATCCATGTGGTTTCTAAATGTATGGTAAACTTTGAATGCCAGTCTGACTCACGATGTAAGTTGTCTGTGCTACCAGGAACCTTACATTATGTCTCATTTTGGTCTGCATTTAGGGATGATTGGAAATCAACCCTCAAGTTGGGTTGAACAAGTCAAATAACAATAAACCTCGCATGTACTACCTTTCCCATGACAGATATAGAAAGTATGACTTAAGAAGAAAATGTTTAGCAAGGGGAAACACTATGTAGCTCTTACTTCTGAAAATGTTGGCAAGAGGCTATTTTGTAGATGCAATGTAGTCTTCTTCTTCATACATGAAGGGCAGTTATTAAAAATGTATTTTCATATACTTCATTCTTAAATATTAATATAATTTCCCTCTTTGTTGTGGACTTTGAGGCCCTGAATTTTGCATGCATTTTCTTCATCTGAACACACTCAGGTCCCACTTTCTGTGGTAGTTTTCCTCCATTTTGCCTCCCTTCATCCGTGTTGCTGAGTTGTGAAGCTATAAATAGGTTGCTAAGGATTTCTCTTCCTGTTTAACTGTTCTCAGTACTTTGCTGAAGGTATCCTCAAATGTACAATGGGCTATTGTTTTTTAGGTGGAGATAACGTTATCCTTAAGGCATAATTTCTGTGCAATGGGCTAAATGCAGTTGGAAAGTCCTATGTTGGTGGTTCTGTGGACACTCAGGGGTAGCTCCACATAAGACAGAAATAAGACAAAGCAGGATTTCACTGGAGGAAGAGGTTGGACACAGGCTTCACAGGCAAAGCATAACTAGCTAATGGGGACAATTTTGTTTGATTACATTAAACTGTGGGTTGCCATTTATGCTACTTCCTGGGTATATGTCAAAAGATCTCAAAGCCAGCATAAATAAAAAGATATCATCACACCCATATTTATGGTGAAATTATTCATTACAGTTAGGAAGTAGGATAAGTTATTGTTCATCCACCAACTAATGGGTAAAGAAGATGCGGTACATAAATATGGTGTAATTTTGTTTGAAAATTTTGTTTAAAGAAAAATGAGATCATGATATTTTCAGGATAATAGATAGAATTTGGGATCATTATGTTAAAATAAGCCAGACTGAGAAACAAATACTGCAACTTTTTTCTCATATGTAGGCCCAAACTATGGAGATAGCGGTGGAATACTTATCCTGAATGAAACGGGGACCAGCTAGCTGGAGGAGGGTTTGGGAGAGTGGTGGGACGGGTGGATGTGCAAAAATGAATGTAATGGCATGCATGTATGCAAATGCCATAATAAACCTTTTACTCTGTATGCTAATTAAAATAAATGTAATAAAAAATGAAAAGAGCGTACATGCAAACAGTATAAGATATAGTCAAATTTCTGGCTTCATTCCTAAAGACAAAAAAATCACAGTTGCAGCATTGCATAGGAGAAAATGAAACAAAAATAACATAAAACCATGATGTGGGAAAGAGAATTTCAATGGTAAAACAATAAAAAGTTTGCCAGTAATGACTAAGGTGGGGAGGGGGAGAGTAGGAACCCAATAACCATGGCAACACAGGTGCATGTTAAAGGATAAAGGAGTGTATCAATATAACGTTGAGTGTGCAGCTTTAACTTGCAAAAGATCTGAAGACTTGATTTCAGGGAGGTTCCAGCTTGGAGATTATTGTGAAGAGGTTAGGGGTTGAGTGAAGATTGGAACAGTATTGCCAATGGGTCTGGTTCATAATGCAGATGCTGACAAGGATTGTGGACGTCGAATTAGGTGCTTGTACCTTTATATTTTGGGCTCTGATGTGTCTTGGTCCAGCTGGGTGCATTTTGCATTGTTTGTCTAGGTGTTTGTCAGAGATGAATTTGTGTATAAACAAGCGGGATATCTGAGAATCACATGGAACTATTTATAACATGTTATATATACGTGTGTGTGTGTGTGTGTGTGTGTGTGTGTGCTATAGCAGCATTGGTAATATACTGAACTGTTTTAAGGTCATGCAGAAGGTGGGAGAATAAAGTTGGAGCGGCTCCAGGATAAGGATTCTATTCCTACCTCCAGGATTGAAAAACATTCCCTTTCATTTTAAAAGGTCATTACAATTTCTCTAAACCTCTCCCCAGTCCGTTTGGCCATACATGGTGTTCTGATAACATCTGCATTCTGAACCTTTGCACCGCCGTGGAAATTTTCACCGTGATCGTAATATCTGTTCTGACCTTTGCTGCTTCTGAGAACTGCCCCTCTGCCATCTTTGCCTCTGCCTGTCCATCATCCTTTCTGAGCTCTTTTCTGCAATAACGTGGGGGCTGCTGGGAATTCAGTTCCATGTACGACGCCACTCAAGCTTTGCCTTCCCTCCAGTGGCTACCTCGCTGCTTGACTTCTACACAGATGGCTCAGCCTTCACACGCAATTCCGAGTTTGTTCGCGTGTAAGAGGCCACCATGCTTCTGGAGCATCCTTCAGTGTTTACTCTCTTACTCCATGCTTCAGAATTAAAATGAAGTGAATAGAGCAGACTGGGGCCATCCAGTTAGAATAAAAAGGTGCCAGGAATACCTAAGCACATACAATGTCAGCTACAGTCTTACACACTCGGCTCATCTCATTCCACCCTCATACTGGCTGTAGGGGTAAGCGGTGGTGTTGTCTTCATTTCGACATAAAGTAGCAGAGAATTAAAAAAAGTAGTTTGTGTGAGATCATGTATATACCTTGTTCAAGTTCACATGGGCGGCATGATTTGGAGCCCACACTTGGAAGCTCTGCTGCATAATCATGACAGTTAGCTTCAGACATTATGATGGCCTATACTGAGCTTGTTTGGGGGGCGCAGCCACCCACCAGTATGAAGGCAGCAATCATTGCATAGTTTCTAAATAAGATGAAAAGAGTCAAGTCTTCGCACTTAGCTACAAAAATGTATCATTCATCCCATTATTTGATTAATATTTACTCTGAGGATTTCAGTAGCAATCAATATCAGGTACGTTTTTCCCTCAGAAATGTTTTTACCACTGTTCCAGTGGTGTCATAGGGAAGGCGTCATGACTGCTTCCCCATTACAGGCTACAGACAGAACTCCTAAATGTAACCAAGTGAAAAGTCCCCGCATACGTGCTGGGGTGTGGTAGGGCATGTCTGTAGTCTTCCGAAGTGAAGTGGACTTAAGTATGAAGCAGGACAGGGTCTGACTGCCATTTGTTTCTGTGTTTACAAGATGATAATATATGATAATATAAGACGATAATATGGAAACAGGACAAGAGGAAACCCTAGCTCCATCTTTACAGAGATCGTAGCCTTCGGGTCTTGACATGCCAGTGCCTGTGGTTTTGCAGGTGGCGCTGGGTAACGGGCATGGAAGAGGCATGGCGTGCTGTCTTTCTCCCGGCCATCCATGTTTTTTTTTTTACAGAATATTTGACCTCTAGCAAGTACAGGTGGATAAAATCAGATGCCAAGCACAATGACTCGTCTCGACAGCTTCTGTGCCTTCTCAAGGCATCTGCTATTGCAGTACTGTGAGGCAGGCAGGGGAAGCTCTCCCTCTCATTGAGTAGGTGAGGACTTGGTGCTTTCGGGAGGGTTAATTCACCTGCTCAGGGTCACGGCTGGTAAGTGATGAAGCTGTGACTAGAACACAGTTGGAATCCCGGGATTCAGAGGGATTTCCGGCTCCACAGTGGTCTCTGCACTACACAGGGATGCTCCGTGGACACGTGGCAGCTGTCTCAGCAGCCTGCTGCGCCCACAGCCTGCTGAGTATTTCGAGATACATCAGTTCCTCTCATGGTTCTTGAAGACTTAAAGTTTGGGATCTGAGGGCTTCAAATTCTTATCCATAAATCCCTTACTCTATTTTATCCATCCTTCAGATAGGATGGGGAGACGGAGAAGTGAGAGATGAGAGAGAGACAGAGACAGAGACAGAGACAGAGACAGAGAGATTGGAGAAGCAAAGGGAGGTGGGAGAGGGAATCTATCTTTTGACTTTTAACAGAGACAAGGATTCAACAAATGATTAAGCTGTAGTTTTGCTGTACCTAGGAGGTACAGTCTCTTTTTCTCTTGGCCTTGTGGACTGCAGAGGTTGATCAGAGTGTAATAGATTCCACTCTGGACATTCTCCATCTCACTGAATGGTTTCTTCTCTAAGATAAAAGCACTTGCCTGTCATGGCTGTGTCCTGAGCTAATGGAAGGCACTCAGGGACATGACTGAGGGATGACAAGTGGCTGAATGTAGGTGTTTTTCCTCCTTTATTTTTCTTAGATCAATATCTTGTATTATTATGCTAGAATGACGTGATGTTCAAAACAAGAATTTTTAAGGCAGATGCAGCTAGGTTGATCCTAAATTTGTTTTTCCTTGGTGACTGACCACTATCCCTTTCGGTTCCTAGTTGCTCCTGCAAGCATATCTTACCTTTTGTATAAGATTCATCTCATCTTCACAGTTGCCGACACGGGTTTTCTTTATTAGGGGAGGTTGTGCATAATAGAATGCCAAGTAAGATCCCTGGCCCCATTCCCTGGATGTCAGGTGCATTCCCCTCCCACTTTGGACAACCAAAGATGCCTGCAGACATGTTCAACGTTCTGTGGCACACACGCAATTATCCTAGATGAGAACCACTCATGTAAAGCTTCCTGTGTTGTGTCTCTGCCTTCAACTACTGACCGACTTTCTAATTTTTTTTTCTTTCTCACTGTCATTCATTCCCACAGCTCAAAATTTTGCCTCCGTGTACTGACAAGTTTCCTTTTCTCAGGTTGAAGAAATTACTAAAACGCCCCAGGTCGGTGTAAATGTTTAGGACCAAAGCTGTTTTTGAAGAACTTGGAAGTGGCTTGGAAGAATCAAAGACCATGGCAATCTCCAGGAAGTCAAAGACTTGCTTTTGCTCCTCTTGGTCATGGTGAAGGAAGGATCAAATTTTTGTTAAAGTTATGAGGCAAATGCCATTTGTCTTTATGATTAATTTTTACCCATTAATTCCCCATGCCTCTCATTGTTCCATTTCCAAAGCTTCAAATTCATTCTTCCTCTACTCTTTATATCAAAAACATTTCGCCTTCAGTTCTTACTTCTTAAGGAGTCCCATATGCATTAGATCTCAGCTAATTCTTAGTCGGGTCATGCAATCAATTTAATGCATTTGAAACTGGAAATACATTATAGGATTGGCTGGTATCTTCCTTTTCGCATTTGTATTTTGTTAAATTTTTGTAACTTGAAGGAATAAATTTCTTGGATTGTGCTGAAGTAAAATGAAGAATTTTCAGCAGATGGGAGAGATAGTTTTAGATGCAAGTCTTCCTTATACATCTTAAGTCATGTCTCCCAGACAACCACTTTATATAGTGACAAACAAAATACACTTCAAGAGTTTTGAAATAGAGGTTGATCTGTGTTCTTGCCTTCCATACGGTTCCACAGTTGGATATAATAATCTCTTCTAAATACATAAATTTTGTTATTGGTTATTGATGTGATTTTATTTTTCAATATTAGTGGTGTGCCACTAGATATAGAAGTTGAACAGAGAGAGAAATACATTGCTGTAAGCTGATAGGGGATGGAAATTCCGTTTCAGAACTGTGTGTGTAAATTACATACAAATTACATCTTAGACTTTGTAGCAGGCTATGGGTAGTTCTGGTAATGGAAAACAGCTGATTTATTTTGAAGGTAGAAATGATTTTGTATGAGATAAAATAATTGAAAAAATATATGTCAAAGGATTGGCTATTATCAATTAAATTATTCAGGGGAGGGTTTGTTAGCCTATAGGAACATATTTGTAATTCTGGATACAAGAAGAATTTGTGATGTATAAATGTGAGCATTCACTGACTTACTCCCTTCCAGGTCCAATATTCTGTTATGAGAAGACATTCTTTTGATACTTGTTTTATAATATTCTAAAGTCTCACAGTCAAAAGTTTTTAATTAATCACACGAAAAATACTTTAAATGACAAATTCACATTTGAGTCTAGCTGAAACGCTGTAAGTCATAAGTCTGTGGAAAAAGACCACACATGAGCACAAGGCAAGAGGAAGGACTCTGCCAAAACCTTGTCTAAAGTGATGCTCATGATCTATGTAACTGTTCCTTTCCTTCTGATTTTCACTGTAATGAGCTCCAAGGAGGGGAGTCACCCTTCCCATTTCCATTCTAGTATTAGATTCCAAGTATTGATGCTTTCTTATCTTAACAATTTAGGGGCTCTGTTTTCTCTTTCAGTGCTTCCAACTTTTGTTTGGGATAATCTTTAGGAACACATTAACAGAGTCAATGCAGATGCAATTAAAGAAGGCTTTTAATCAGACAAAGAATGTAACGTTTAAGCTATTCTTTAATGAGTGCTTTATAAAGTGTCTATAATACACAGGCATTTTGCAGTATGTTCATGTCATTAAGACAAAACCAAAGCAGGACACACAATCAAACAAACACAACAGTAGCCATTTCCAAATTATAGCTTGCCTTGCTCAGTTTGCAACAGCTTGATGATCAGAATGGAGCCAGCACACAATACCCAGACCCACTGGTGTGGAATACAAACGGCACGCGAGGGCTCTTTGTTCTTCACACATTTCCAAGAGGGGTTAGCTGCAGAGGAGGTTATTGAGAAATGGGTGATTGGGTGAAGTAGGCATCCTCTAACTTCAATGTTTGGAGGAATATCTCAGAATTCTCCTGAATTAATCTTCTGTTCCTATGAACGGATTCTTGGAACATGGTAGGCCATTTTAGCCTCCCTAAGAGATTGGCTCTAGTTTCAGGATGCATTTAAGAAGCTGAGAAAATTCCTTTGGAGGTATTATAGTTCTTGCATCTTCAGTGAAGGATTGCATTGAAATTCTGTGGCTCTGTGCAGCTCCCATTTTAATGGAGGGCCTTCCACCTCCATGCAATTCGCCTATACACTTTTCCTTTTGTGGGGCCACCACACCCAACCTTCAGTTCTTATTCTAGTAGTAAAATGCATAAGTCAAAAAGAGATGTATTTTGCATCTCCGTGACTTTGGGCACTTGTGTTTCCTATCTTAGATTGTGTTTTCACATCTCTAACTTAAGAAGTACCAATAGCTAAAGTTTTCAACTTGGTCACAACATATAGTGTCCTTAGTTACATATCTGCTTGCAGCCACTCTTGTTTCTTTATGAAATTAGAATTGTTTCTGTATCTTGTAAAATAAATTTATTTTCACATTGAAGTGGATAGATTTTTAAGTTGAGATATTCCAATTACTCTACGGCAAAGACCATGGTAGGTTTTCCAGTTTGCCTATAGCATTGTGGGAAAATGGAATTAATGACATGGAAGAGAAATTGATGTATTATCACTGCTTGAGCTGATCCACGTATGAGGCTTGATTCCTAGCTGCCATTTATTACAACCTTGTTATTCTCTTCAGAATGTGAAAAAAAAAAATAACCAAGAGAAGAGATACAGTCCCAAGTCAGAGATACAGTGAGCGACTTAAAGTAGATAGTATTCCCGTGTAGAACTGAAGATAAAAATGAGAGATGTCTGTCTGAAGAAAATGCAAGATTGGGTCAAGAGTAAAACATAAAGATTAGAAAGGGTATGTGTAAATGACACAATCCGACTGAGTTAGACATCAACCAAGGTACTTTAATCATATCCGTGTCCCTTACAGGAAAAAAAGAGATAGGCATGAATCACTTTTAGCATCAAAGAGGCAATTCAAATCTAAGAGAAAATGCAGGAAATTTTCTTTGATATTATCTTAGGGTCTGTCAGGGAGGTAAACTATGTTTGCTGAACTTCTATGTTTATGGAAATGCTATGGGTAAGAAATGCCCAGCAGTGCCATGAGATCCTAGGTAGGGTATGCCTGCTGGCGCTCAAGGCCTAGATTTATAAAGTAAGAACTAACTTAGGAAGAGAGTATGAACATTGCCCCCACCCAACCCGTCACTGGCAAGATACATTTGATGTTATAATCTTTTTCCAACTAAGTTTGTGACCTTTTATGATTTAGAAAAAAATAGGGCAAATGTGATCAATTTCAGGAAAGAAAGATCAGTTTATTGCAACTAGGGTAATGAATACCCAATTTCATTAGGTTTGAGTGTTGCGAGAATGGTGATTTAAAATGTTTAAAATTCTGGATTAGAAACATGAGGATTTTCTTGTGGGCTAAACAGCCAGCTGCTGAGAAGTCATGGTTATATAATTTCCCATATTCAACCTCCTTCACAGCACTATGTGCATCATGGATTTGTATTATTTTTTCTTTTTAAAATTTGTACTCAGAATCCCAAAAGCTGCAGTCCTGTTTTTATTTATTTATTTTTTTCAAATATCACAATATTTGTTGCTAGATACAAATATATAAAATCCGGGCATGAACATGACTTGATAAATTAAGTCGACTTAATTGCAATACTATAATAAGAGGGACCAATTCAAATTCCCACCATTTATTTTATACCCACAAAAACCACTTCAAGGCAAGGCCATTCAGGATCTCTCAGAGTGGATCAGTTTTGTGCAAATGAACCACCTTTCTTATTAAAGATTTGTGCACTTGCCCAGTCTCAAGGATATTAAAATCTAGCAAATAAAGTCCATTACTAGAGGTAAAAATGCAGGCAATATACTGTTATGGTAGCAACCATCAATTATAGTTAAGAATATTCAGTCCTTAAAAGGAAAGGTTTCACTGCACGCAATCTTATTGGTACCATTTCTGAGAAACACATCTTTTATCTTTTCGTTGACTTTAGCTTTGCTTCTAACCTATTCATACTACTCGAGAAAAATTAACCTCAGTGAAATTTCTACCTCCCCCAAACTACTAGATTATAAAAATGTTCAGAATATGTTGTATGAGTTTTCAAACAGTAATTTAGACTTTAAAAATAAAAAAGGAATGTTTAAAAACAAATGTAACATGGCAAGTCTTCCTCAGTATTCTGTACTAGAAACATCTGGAACATGACTAATGGTTTGGGAAGTTTAATCTATGAGCAAAAGTTAGCAGGAGTTGAAAATTATTTTATATGAAGATGAATAAGTCATGGTTTTAAATAGAGTTTATGTTTCTGAACAAGAGTAAAGGACACCAAACGATATCTATTTTTTTAAAAAATACTAAGGGATAAATCATGTATTACAATGATTTTGTGTTGAGAATGAAGAAAAATGAATAGAATGGATGTCCCAGAAAGATTGCAAATTTGCCAAGTATCTAAACCATGTATTGTCAGGACTTTGAGGCTTTGGTAAAATCGGGAATGTTTTTCACTTGTCAATGAAGTGGTCAATATGTCCATGGTGTCATATGTATTCCTTGTGGTATCATATGTATTTCTTATTATGGAAAGGTATGGCATGCAAGTTTATTAGAAGCAAATCCGAGGCACTTAGATTTGATTGTCTTATTTCTCATTACCTTTATTTATATATGTCTGTGTCTGCAGATTTATGACTATTCACCAAAATGTGCAAAGAGAAGTCAGAGGACAATTTTGGGAGTTGGGTCCCTAGGGTAGAAAGTGGTGCGGGAGAATTGTTTGTATTCTGTCAATCATGTTCTAAATAAAACGCTGATTGGCCAGGCAGGAGGTGTAGGCAGGAAAACCAGACAGGAAGTGGAGATGATGTAAGGAGAGCAGGAGAATTCTGGGAAGGAGGAAGCTGATTCCTCCTACTCCTGCCCAGATCACCAAAGCAGCAGGATGTGAGCTGCCCCACTGAAAATGGTACTGAGCCACATGGCTAACATAGATCAGAAAAATGAGTTAATCAAGATGTGAGAGTTAGTCAGTAAGAGGCTAGACCTAATGGGCCAATCAGCTTTATAACTTATAGAGATCTCAGTGTGATTTTTCTCTGGGACTAAACAGCTGGGGGGCCAGGCAGGACAGAAAAACCCCCAACAAACAGGCCCGGCCTTTTCATGTTACAAGAAAGAACTTCAGGTCATTGGGCATGGTAGCAGGAATCTTTGCCTGCTGAGCCATCTTGCTGGCTTGATTTGGCTGCGTTAGAATATACTGCTGCAGTGAGACTGTGCACCATTGTCTCTTGACTCTGTGAAGGGTTTCTAGAAGACAGCAAGCTACTGTGAAAAAAAGGTGCTTTTAAGTAGAAAGGGGCACCAGCGTCCTAAGACATAGAAACTGAAAAGGGAGTTAAATTCGATGACATAGGAGAGTCAGAAAGAGAAGTTATTGTCAAAGACATTACTGGACAAGATATGTTTTGAAAAAATAATTAACTACACTTTCAGCATTGAGAATATGGATCAAATTAAGGGCTTAAGTTAAAGTGTAGAGAACATGGGGGAATTTTTGTATTTCTGAGAAAGTGTTGGGAAATACATGGAAGGCATCTCTTGCTTCATCACGTTCCTTTCATATGTTTATTTTCTTAGAATGATATTTTACAGTGTATTCTTTGAAGTGTCTATTCCTTCTCTATGCCTTTGTCTAGGGTTGAAATAAAATAAAAAATTTAGGGCTATATAATTCTGTCAGGTCCATAATGAAATCTAGCTTTATTTATGTGAGCCCAGAGGCTCAGAGCCGTCTGAGTTTCTAACTGTGGTGTTAAACATTGCTTGACACTCCTTCCCTTAAATCCTTTGAAAAGAGCTGTTTTTTTTATATTCATGCAAAAGAGCCCTCAGAGAACAGTGAAAGAGGAAAGCAGTTTGCTCATACATGGATTATTTTATTATAAAACCCATACAGTTGTTGGAGGAAGATACAGCTACTGGTAAGTAATGTAGATCTGATTCCTGTGCAGTAAAGTCAGGTGCTATGCAGCTATTCAATGTTTAAAAATTGCAGCAAACCTTGGGCAGGTCTGTGAACTTCAATGTCAGTGTGGGAGCTGAGACTGACATGAATTGCATCACAGTAGCAGAAACTGACCTGGACTCTCTCTCTTAGTTGTTATATCTAATATGTTATTTTAATTAAAATGGATTTGGGATTTAATATTCTATCTATCTATCTATCTATCTATCTATCTATCTATCTATCTATCTATCTATCTATCTATCCATCCATCCACCCACCCACCCACCCACCCACCCATCCATCCATCCACCTATCTATCTATCTATCTATCTATCTATCTATCTATCTATCTATCTATCATCTATCTATCCATCATGTATCTATCTATGATAGTTTGGAAGATAGTTTTATGGGCTCTATGACTGGTAATAATTGAGGTTACTGTCCTTACAGTCTGGGTGTTTTATCATCATGGGCTTATGTTTGTAATGGGATGTGTTGCCAACCCCGTGGGAATTGCCTTGGATACTTGACACTTAAAATAAGAATGTCCATACTATCTGGGTGCTGGTGGCACACACCTTTAATCTCAACACTCTGGAGACAGAGGCAGGCAGATCTCTATGAGTTCACTGCCAGCCTGGTCTACAGTTGGAGTTCCAGGACAGCCAGCCAGACTATACAGAAAAACCCTATCTTAAAAAAAATGTCTGTACTAGACATACTAGATTTGAAGTGTAACAAATGGGGTGACAAAGTTTAGGGAATCAGAGAGACCCAGAAATGTGATATTTAAATTAGAAAAGTGCTACCGAACAGACACCATTTGGGAGCTGCTTGGCAACATAACGTCTGTGGTGCTGCCTTGACCTTGTTTGAAAGTCTACGTTTAAACAGCTTGTGAGGTGCAGTATGTTCAGTAAAGTTTGAGGGTCACTGATCTACAGTTTCTAAGATGGAATGGGGGTAGTAATGGTGGAAAGAGACAGAGAAATTAGGGCATCCAATAGGATGAACTCTCAGCCTGGACAGAGGTCGTGGGATCAATGGAAGATAGATGAGTTTTAGTTTTAAAGTACTGGGAATGTGTTGCATGAGAGGAGTAATAGCTGTTGTTTTCAGTGATCTGCTCCAGTAAGAACCTCCACTGTTGGTTGGCATCTTTTGGAGTGATCGTGGATGATCTTGTTTATGGTTATGAGTGGAGCAGATGCTGGCTGATAGTAGAATCTGGTCGCTATTAGATGCTGGAACTCATCGGAGGCTTGGCATTTTGGTGAGGGTGGAACACGTGAGGCTACTCGAGCGGGGAAAATGAATGCTGCTGCCTGAAGGTCAAAGCCAATCAACTCTTATTCTCTAGAGAAAAGGCCGTTTATTGAGGGGGTGCTTGACACACCTCACCTACCTGTGCCCGTCTCCCTAGTCTGCTGAGTGATTGTTGTGGATGGGTTCTCTATACAGATGCCAGTGGCCAGGAACTGTTCTCCAACCCTAAGATGGAAACCACATTTAAAGGAGATTTGAGGAACAGTTAAACACACATTCTGCTGGAACACTCTGTCTTATATTTGGGAAAATGCCAGTGATTATTTCTTAAACTAACATGTAATAGTTTTAGTGTCAGTAATATATTTTAATTTAATTTAATGTCAGTTTCCATTCACAAGTAGAAATATGCTTATTATATTAGAAGTCAATAGGCTGTGCAGTAAATACATAAACCAGTCTATTCCCTGGTATGAAGTCTTTAGCATGGTCTATTTCTTCACATGTGTTTCTTCCTACTTTTGCTGCCTTTTCTTTCCAGCTGGTAACCATACTATGACTTTGTGTGTAGCTTTCCATATCTTAAGAATAAAAGATTAGTCATTTGATACCTCCAGAAGAGAAGAGAGCATGCTTTAGTTACAAACATACTGAATAAAAATGTACAGGGTTGTTTAAGACTTTACTAAAGGCCAAAAGGAAAAAAAAGATCTTTCTTTGAACTTTTTTAACACTGTAGGCAGGAAATGATGAGATGGGTCGCAGTGTATTTTGGTCTCTGCCAATTACGCCAGTGAGATCAGAGGTATATGCGAAGTATATTTTTAGTGGTTGCACAGCATTTAGCTGCGGCAGTCTTCAGCCTACACTCTGTGGCTTAACTTGGCAGATAGGAGAAGGAACATAAACCACAAAGAGCTATGGGTCTGGAGATATAATGAAGTCATGCATTACAGTAAAGGGTGGTGATGGGGAAGTCAACCTTTTCCAATAGCTAAGGTCCTTGCACTTCAGGGCATCGTAGTCTCTTTATTATTTGTGCATTTTTAACCTACTAAAATTGCATTCAGTTTGCCATCTATGAGCTTAAGTGATTGGTCTTCATTCCTGTTCATGGCGCTGTTGGGTGCCAAGTGGAATATCCTCTGCACCTTGCTCTCCAGCTCTCTTATACACATTGGAGGTTATGTAGTGAATTCTCAAGTTCATTGCTGACTTTCTGAGTTCCCATTGTAGATCTAGATACTTCGGCACCATGACCAAGGTCATTGAGAGACTGCGAACCTGGGTTTGAAAGTAAATCTAGGGAGTCAGGAAGCATTCTGAAGCTATCCCAGGTCCAGCTGGAAGGTTAGCTTTTGTGGTAGCTATTGTAAGTAGGCGCTTGGTGACTCGGTAACTACTGGCGATGGTGACATGTCACCTGAAGATCCTAACCAACAGCGTGCAAGGGTGACCAGACCAGTTTTGGTCAAAGTCAGTGGTTCTTAACCCATGGATTGTGACCCCACAGGGGTTGCATATTACATATCCTATATATCAGATATTTAGATTACAATTTATAACAGTTGCAAAATTATAGTTATGAAGTACCAGTGTGGTGTGGGAGGTCCTATTGTCTCCCACACCACCAGTGAAATAATTTTATGGTTTGGGGGTAAATACACCAAGAAGAACTGTCTCAAAGCACTAGGAAAGTTGAGAATCACTGGTCTAAGGTATTTCAAGTTGGAAATCAATCACGAGTCTAACCATCTGCTGTAAGAAATTTTGCAGAAATAAGTTAATTTGTTTCCATTTGAATTACCTAAAAGTGTTAGAATGAGGATATATCTAAAAATATGGACACAAATGGAAATGCTTATATATATTTTTTTGTTTTCAACGTGCTTTCTGAAATGGAATCATCATTATGCATAGTTCCTGGCATCTATCCTTCTACAAAATGGCTCTTTAACCCCCCCCTCTTTTAAAGATGTGAATGCGTGTTGCCTTCTTTATGGTTTGCTCGGTATGGAAAACGCCATTTACTTGAGACATTTCTTTTCTGTATGTTTCTTCTTATTTTAGCTTCACTTGCTCCGACAATCCATGTACTGTGCACTTATGGATCAGTCTCTCTCTGCCTTGGGGACTGAACTCCTGGCTTAAATCAGTCTCAGTCATACACTCTTATTATGGTTTCAGGAAGGGGGGATGGAAACTCTCTTCTGAGTAACCCGAATATTCTATTGTTTCTTTCTTTTTCAAAACCACAAGAGCATTTCCTGAATTATCTCCACCTAGATTGATTTTGCCTCTGCCATTCATATATTATTGAAAAGTAATCCAATTATTATTTAAAGATAGGTCGTTGGAGTTACCTACAGATTTTTTTTTTCCGTGAGAAAAAAGTCAGCATTATAATTTGCTGTTCGAGTAACCACTGAAACATTATACTGCTTATCAAGTAATGCTAACTGTGTTGCATTAAATATTTACAGCTAAATGGTTTAAATGCACATACCATCTTGGTAGCTGATTATTTTTATTTGTATGAACTCACTGCTTTAGAACCAGTGGGTGAATGTGTGTTTGTCCCAGTAGAAATGGAGGGAGCTCCTTTCACAAGAAAGAGACAGCCTTTGTCTTTCGTCTGTGAATCCGCAGAAGGTGTTTTCGGAATGGATCTTCTGCGGCAAGGCTTTATCCCACACTGTTGAAACTTTTAAGAGTCATGTCTTCCTAAGTCTGCACTTCGTGTATCTTCCTCTTCCACTTGTACATCAGAACATGAAGATAATTTAAATAGCCTAAAAATCTACATCTACCTATATCCGTGGAACTAAAACACTTCTTTCAAAACTCTCTCAAACTTTGTAATAGAAATTACATAGTAAAGGGTGGCAATTATTCATAAGATAATGCAGGGTAGTGAAATGGCAAGAATAACAGTCAGTGTTCAGTAAAAGAGGAGCAATGTTCATGGGGATCTATTTATTTTAGGGAGAATAGCAGTTAAAGCCCCCTTTAAAAATGCTGCCTTGTCACTGGTCCTTAATTCAATTATATTACTGACTAAAAGCCCTAGGTGTAAACAATCAATTAGCAAGCCAGGCCAAAGAGACTTAACATAGTGTAAATACATAGAGCCTGTGTGTGTGTGCGGGGGTGTGTGCATTGTGTTGTATATGTATATTTGTGTATATGTGTATATTTGTGTGTGTTTGTGTATCTCAGAGGTGTAAGGGCCTTTGCCCCTCAGGATGCTCTGTAAATGTCTTTTGTTTTCATGTTTCTCTCCCCTTTGTCTGCAGACATTGGATTCTCCTCTGCATCAGCGCCCTAAGTGACAGCCCCTGGCAGTAATGAGGCTGCACACTCTGCTATAATTGAACCCTGTCAGCGCTACCCATTAAGGCCATAGTGTATATGCCAGCTCATTAATCCAAAGCCCATTTCTTCTCTGCCATTTCCTTTTTTATACGATGGCACTGTTTCAAGTCCCGATCCCCTCATTGTGTACTTGGGGGATCAGAAATAGAAAGTAATTGGTGTTGTTGCACTCATCTTGAGGAATAACCCTTTTAATAAAGACATGTTCACATCTGCGAGCTAACATCATTGTGCCATGATTGCACATTGTTTGTGCTTCTAGGATAGTTATTTGTAGTCAGATTTTGTGTGTGTGTGTGTGTGTGTGTGTGTGTGTGCATGAATATACATGTGAACACATGTCTTCAGACCCAGCATCCCAGATCCTATCAGTTTCATGATACAAAGATATGTGTTTATGATTAAGGAAATATATACATATGGACATCTATAATTTATGGTATAGTTAATGATATGTTGCACATTCACAAGTAATATATTACTATAAGAGATAATATCTCTCATGTGCCATTTAAAAGTGTATTTTGTGTTACTATACACTTGGTTGGTGAACATTTCTGGGAAATCACCTCTACTTTTTCAGATATTTAAATATTTGATATTAACATTAAAATGATACTAACCGAGTACCAGTGTGCTTTTCCCTGAATTGCTCTTTTCCTATATGATGCATTCCAGTGTTATTCTTTTTTGTTCTTTTTGTCTTGTATGCACGATCCTCTTCCATGTTCAAATTCCATGATAGTACGAGCAGAGATGACTTAATTATGATCCACCTGGTGCACCTTTATAAAAATTATTGTGTGTAGCTTTTCTTAGAGCCTTTTCATTTCATCATGCTAAATATACATTTTCTTTTTCAAAGTCCAGAAATCTAATTAAATGAAATCTCTTTTGAATAACTTCGCATCTTAATCTTATTGCGGCTTATCTTTCAATGTGCCTTCTAAGTAGGAATCAGAGAAAATATACTTGACCTTAGCTGGGAAGACAGCTCGGCTCAAAGGTATCATTTAATGAAAATGCAAAAATGTGAGCGAAGGTTCAATCCGTAGACAGAACATGAGATGCAGGGATGCAGGTAAGGGATGTAGGGGGAGGCATTGACACAGTTGAAAGATTCAGCCGATCTCTCAGAACTTCCCAGCTCCGAGCAGAGTCACATTTATCAACATTACCACAGGTCCCAGGGAAGTTTTCTTTATTGCTACAAGGTGGGAATACTGTGAAAATGAGTGGAAAGTTCTTGACGTTCTCCGCACTGGTTACTATTTGTGTGTATCTTGTTGGTTAGGCTAACCGGAGTCTGAAGCTTCCTGGACTTCGCTTTGAATAAAGCCAAAACAGCGATGAAGTTGGCAGGAAAGAATGTGTTAATGATAGCTTTTTTTGAGGGTGGGTTTTATAGTTTGTAGGTTTTGGCATGTGTTTGGTGTTTAGTTCAAGATGGAACTATGTGACTTGTCAGTCAACATATAGCTCAGGGAATGAAAATCACGCATGCTCCAGAGATGGCTTGTCTGCTTTTGTCTATAGGCCCCTCCTCTCCAGACTGGTGTGCGGTTCAAAAGTGCTCTGTATTCACTTCCTGATTTAATTACTTAATAATTCATATTATAATGGAAGAGGAGACAGTATTTACAGTGGAGATTTTAATGTAGTTTTTTTTTTCTGTGCTGTGTGGTTGTATAGTAGAAGGCAAAAGAAGGCTTTCCAGAAAAACCAACTGAAAATCAGCTTTTACCATCCCAAAAGTAAAGAAAAACAGGTAATTTAGTAGGAAGCTCCCCCTGCAAAGTGACCTTGAAAGTTCCCTCAGCCAGCAGACTCTAAGTTCGCTTTATCAGATGCCAGAATTTTTTGAGGGGTGGGTGATGGTGGATGTCACAAAATATTCAGATTTATCAATAATAAAGGGTCATTTATTTAAGGGAAACATATATATCAGAACAGACAGGTACAAAGTCTAGCAGCCAGAAGTGAAAGCAGGAAAGAGCACAAGCTTTTCAGCTGTGTTTACAGTATAAGAGATCACGCCCAAGTGGGCTGGCATCTTAAATCCTATTGGCTGAAGGAGCAGAATATGTTCCCACAGCAGGTGGGGGTTAAACCCTACCTTTCTCTCATAAACTTTTGTTTCGCTCAATGTTGCCAGTAAGGATTGTAAAAATCTCCTAAGTGTATAAAATCAAGATGCCTGTCTCTTGACAGCACAGCATACATCTTGATATCTTTCTCTAAAAAAATCATTTTAGAAAACAAAATTAAGACAAGATACCATAAAGTGTGTAGTTGTCTTCAGCTGTATGAAACTGACATCCCGTTAGGTCAAACTGAACATCCCTTCATGGGATCTAGAGCAACAGATGCCTTTCTTTTCTAAGTCTTCAGGGGCTAAAATGTAGGTGAGGGGCTGAGGGAAAACTCTTGACTGTAGAACTGAGGTTATCTGCCATGACAATAGCTCTCACAGTGGGGGCAAGAATGCTAGAATCATCTATGTTTTATGCTTTAAACACTGAAAAGGAGTTAAGGTGGGTGTGGGCATCATGTGTACCCTGTAATATTTGGGGTTCTCATTGATTTTGGTGTCCTTAGTAATATGACTCCTGATTATTACCAGATGGTTAAGGATTCTAATCAAGATGGAGAAGCAATGCTTTATTTTATTCTTTATTTTTATGTATTTATTCACTAATAAAAGTCTGATTTGGTAAAAGAAAAAAATACAAAGCAAAACAGTGATGTACTTCAAAAAGTGCTTCGTAAATCCGTCATTATGGATGTTTTCTACATCATGTAAGTGAAGATTTGGCTCTTGAACCTGAGGTAATGTTTGGATACAGCACATCGGTTTCTCTCTTTTCTTCCTTGTCCAGAGTGTATCCCCATGTTGTGAGATGGAGCAGTTCTCCTTCCCTGAAGACGTCACCCTACAGGGGCCCTCCAATATACTGGGGCTCCGTGGCAGGGAATAGTGCCTTCTTAGGGTTCAGGCACTTCTCCTGGGCAGAGATCATTGCTCTGGGAGGAAAATAATTCAGCCTAAAAACCATGCCAACTGAGGAGAAAACTGTTCAACTTCCTCCTTTCGTCTGGGCTCAGGCAATTTCCCAGTGAATCCCAGCTTCTACGTCCATCCCATTCATCTTAGATTCCTTCTACAGACCTTAGGGACTTCCATATTAGTTCATGGTTATTTTTCTAACCAGCATGGCCTCGTTTGGACTTTTTAGAATGTCATATAAATCGGAAGATAGCTGCCTGCATAACATAGTTGGAGGAGGGGTTGGGGAAGAAGCTAGTGTAAATTTGTTGGAGGATGGCAGGGATAGGTATACGGAAGGCCAACGTAGACTCATGAATAGGTGGAAGAACGCAGCACGCTAAGGAACTGCTGTTTCTGCTGACCTGCTTCAATTCTATTTCTGAGACTTAGAGAGGTATGGTGATCTTTGTGTTTCTTGTGCCGGGATTTGTGTTGCTTGTCAATGTATGTTGTATCTGCTTTTAAATTTAGCACTTTCTTATTTCTAATAGAGTTTTACTGAGCATGTCCTGTAATCTTTCCCGAGGACATTACCCAGGTGTCGTCATGTGGGCTTCATCTTTGGAAAACATAGCTTCCCACCTTTAAAATGAGTTATAGGCTTAGTGCTCTCATTGGCAGAGAAGTAAAGCTCTCTGATTTAAGCCTATTAAAGCTCCTGCTTTTTTTCTAAGATTTTTCACACTGTTGTTATTTTCTCTGTTTTAAGCTCTGAGACTTTGGCCCTCTGGTGTGCTTAAAGACAAGTCTTTCTTTATAGTAGTTTTAAAAGGCTGATTTCCTGGAGGAAAGGTTGGCTTTTTAAAGCCCCATATGGTATAGTGGCTTTCACAGCTCCGTTGTTATTTAACGGTGCCATTTGTGGATGTGGAGGTAGAAAGCCATGAGAAGAGAATGTCTGAGTCACAGCTCCTGACTTGTAGCTAAAACTCTGAAGATCATTCTTTGGTTCTGTGTGGTGTGGGGTACAAGAGGTTCCGGTTTTCTGAATGATGGTTTGGGAATACATAGCCAAGACTTGTTTTATAATTGTTTTGAGATAGGATCTTGGTATGTAGCACAGACTGGCCTTGAACTTGGGATTTTCCTACCTCAGCCTTCTGAGTCCTGGGATTACAGAATTGCACCCTTGTGTCTAACTGTAAAGGCTTTCAAAATGTATATGTGGTTTTAAATATGTTACCAAGAAGAAAGAGTGGTATGTGGAAAGATTTAACAAAAGAATATTTCTTCCAGACAAGATAGAAGTTGAGCTGTAGGAGTGGAGGAGATAAAATAACCTAAGATTTAAGTAGCAATCATCTCAAAATTTCTGTACTCAGACTATGACTGCCTGAGTAGCTATTGATAATGAAACTTTATATTTTTAACCAATAGCTGTAGACTTAGGGAAATGTGTTCTGCAGTATGATATCATGCTTACTGCAAAAATTAGTTTCTGATAATATATGCACCCAAGTTCAAATGGACACGAAATTTAACCTGTGAGGATTATAAGTATTCTTCCATTTCTTCTTATGTATTCTTTGAGATCTTCATACAGTATATTTTGCCATATATTTTCTCATTCTCCAACTTCTCCGAGATCCTGTACCCACCAGCGTCATGTTCTTTCTCTCTCTTAAACACAACCAAAAACAAATACAAAAGAAAAAAGTCACTGAAAACACATGGACTCCGAGTTATGTTGGGTAACTCTTTCTGAGCGTAGGGCCTCCCTTGGCGTGTGGTTGATGTATTCAGTCTCACTCCATCGAAGAAAACTGATCTTCCCTGTCCCCCTAGCTGTATTTGTGATTAACTTCTTGGCTAGGACAGGGGATTTGTGCCCCGTTCCCCTCTTTTGTACTGAGATTTTGTCTCGTTGGACCTTGTGCAAGCTTTCACATGATGCCACAGTCTCTTGAGTTCATCTGTACATCTGCTCTGTTATGCCTAGAAAATTCTGTTTCCTTGAAATTGTCCACCACCTCTTTCAGTCTTTACACCCCCTCTTCTGCATAGAGCTCTTCACCTTGAGGGGAGGAGAACTGTGATAAAGAAGTTCCATTCTGGGCTGAACATTCCAACATTTCTTGCTTTCATGTTGTCTAGTTGTGAGTCTCTGTGTGAATTGTCATCTACCACAAGAATAAACTTCTTGGCTGAGGGTTGAGGGATGGGGACAGCAATATGTCATTAGGAGTTGTTTAATTGCTATGTCCATTTAGCATAATAATAGTAATACTATGATTCTTCCTAGGATCATGCTATATAGCCTTAGGATCTTGGCATCATTAAAAATATGAAGTATTAGCTTCATTCTCATAGAGTGGATCTTAAGTCCAATAAAAAAGTAACCAAGCAAATGTTCATGGCACTATTGTACCAGTGGATATATAATTGCAGGCAGTTGACTGTTTTAGATTATAGGGTTCATAACTGGGTGAGATTGATGCTTCTTATATTTCTACTCCAGTTGTGTGTAGAACATCTTCTAGTACTTTGACAGTATCCTGTAGAAGGATGCTTCTAGTTGAGTAGCAGCTAGATCTCCCCATGTTTGATGACATGCAATAGGGTCTCACTGTCAAGTTGTAGAAGGTCACCTATAGCATTGACAATAACGTGTGGTGTTTGGAGTCTATGGATAATGTGAAATTTCAAGGAAGTTAATTTGCATTGCTGGTCAAAGATATTGAACATTTTTTCAAGTGTTTCTCAGTCATTAGTGTTTTATCTCTTGAGAAATTTCTGTTTAATTCTATATCCTATTTTTAATTGGGTTGTTTCTTTGATGCTCAGTTATATGAGATCTTTGTTCATTTTAGATACTAACCCTCCATCAGATGTATAATTAGTAAATGCTTTTTCCATTCTGCACGTTTCCTCTTGGCTCCGATGTTGGTGTTCTTTACTATAGAGAGGACTTTTACTTTCCTGTGGTTCCATTTATTGATTGTTGGTATTAATGTCTGTGTGATCATAGTCCTGCTTAGGAGCTCTGTATTTTTATCTTGCCTTTAGATTCTATATATTTTCTAATCTTTTTTATCACAACTCCATGCTAATTACTAATACAATGTTGTTTTATCGATAAGAAACCTGAGTATTTGTTCAAAAAACAAAGACTTTGGTTGCAGAAGCATAATTCCAGGTGCTAATGACATGAAATACAAAGTTCCCATTTTGTAAACATTATAATGATAGTAAATTTGTAGCAATTAATCCCTTCTTCATGAACAGACAGATAAAGAAATCAAAAGATTACTAATTTTGTTAAATTATGAAAATTTATTGAGATATTTTAATGGTGGATTCAACATGTTGATATTGGAGAGGTAGCCTGCGTTTGAGACTTTCCAACTGGAATCAGTGATTGAAATTGGTTTAGTGGTTAATCTAAGATACCTTCATCATCCTATTTGGTTTTTAGAACCCTTCACACACAGAGGGTAGATTTGCTTAAGAAATTGCACAGATTTATTGATACTTATATGTAAGTCTAATTTTTACAAATTGTGGAAGAATAGCCTTGTAGAGTAAAAGAAATCTCAGCCTAATTAGCTGTGTTCAGTAGGGCTGTAATATTTCATTTTGGATTGCATCTGAAAAAGAAATTTTAGTATTGCAAATATGTTATGTAAATTACACTCCAAATTAGCCTTATAATAAAATTGTAAATAGTAATGTATTAAGACACTACAATTCTGTTGGTACCACATCACTGTATTCGTTTGAAATCGTATTTCATGGAGATGAATTTAAATGCCAAAGGACTCATTCTGCTGTTAACAGATCATGTATGAAATTATGGTATAAATAACTTCCACAAATTATAATTTCTTGACCTATTCAGGGTCATGGTAATGAATGTAAGACAGGTTAATTTCAATTAGTACTTAATCATCAATTTGATTCTCATGCGATTGAAAAAGTCAGGTGCTTCAAATCACTAAGGAGCAATTCCATGCCTTGGAACCAACCTCACAAAGCATTGTTTTCTGAAATAAAATAGTGTGTGTTAAAATGCTGACACAAAGTTGGAACAATAGATAAGTAATCCTTCACGACAAAAGTTTGGGGATGTGACAGTTTCACAAACTGGTATTGTCAGAAGCAGGAAGCCTAAGCCTTGCAGATGACACTTGGACAGTCCTGTCTCATCAACATGGCCATTCATGCCTCTGCAGCCAAAGGTAAAATTCCTAGGGTATAAGAGTAAGGTGCTCAGGCCAGGCTCTTTCTTTTGGGCCACCAACCAGCTCCCAAACCACGACACTTATTATTAGTTTTATTATTTTATAATAAAACTATTATCTTATAATAATAATAATATTTATTATTATTAGTTTTGAATGCTTGGCCTTAGCTTATTTTTTTTCTTACTAGCTCTTATAATGTAACCCGTTTCTCTTCACCTGTGTTTTCCTTTGGGGCTTTTTTATTTTTTCTTATTTTTTGCTGTCTCTAGGTCTGGCTGGCTGGTGGTTGCCTGACTTCTGACCCTGGGTGTGTCCCCCATTCTCTCCTTCTTTTCAAATTATTCTTCCTCTTCTCTTTTTTTTTTGAGCCTAAATTTTTCCTCCTATTTATTTTCTCTGCCTGCTAGCTCTGCCTATCATTTCTCTGCCTAGCTATTGGCTTCTCACATTGTTAACAGAGTAATTGTGTGCCTTAGGCAGGCAAGCTGAAACACATCTTTCATAATTAAACAAATTAAACAAATGCAGCATAAACAAATGTAACATATATTTGCCTAGTTAAAATAATATTCCACAACATTTTCCCTTTCTTTCTAAATAAAAATGGGTTTTAATTATAATATAGTAAAGCTATATGCCCCCCAAACATTTATCAAGTAAAGATCACATTCACAATGTCCAGTCCTTTTGTTTTTGGCAAATTCAAAAAAAATACTCCATTATTTATCCTATCTTGATTAGTCCAAAGTTCTGTACCTCATTTGCCTTCTATGATAACTAAGGAAAACAACTGTTATCACTAATTTTTAACTCCATCAAAGACCCCAGAAGGATATACTATTACTTGAGTAAATAGGAGGAACAGTAAACAGGAAGCCACTTCGAAATCTATAGAAATGACAGACATCTGGCATCATGGCCAGTCATCCTCTGCATTTGGTGCATCCAGTCTTCAGCCTACATGCCTAGAACATCTGGCAGGTTTTCCTTTGCAGCAGAAATTTTTGAAGGACTGTCCTGTCTTACCAAAAGTTCACTAGTCTCTTTCTCTTGTGTCCTACAAAATTTATGGCAGATTTTTCTATGATGCAGTAATTTTGAAAAACTGTTTCTCTTTGTCCTGGCAAAGTTTGGCAGTCACTTTTTGTGTGTGTCCTGCTCATCCAGTACAGCATACTGTCAGCAGTTAATGCAAGAGAAACTTCTATGCCCAGTGGCTAATCTTGCCACAAAGAAAACAAACTCCATATGGAGGTTCTTGGATGCCTATCATCTCTAAAGTAAATTGGTACTCCCAGGACCAGACCTGTCTCACTGTCATGAAAAGACCTATGTTAACAAATCATTTAAAATGTCATACTCTGTAGATCTTTGAAGAGTCTGACGATCATCTATCTATCTATCTATCTATCTATCTATCTATCTATCTATCTATCTATCTATCTACCTATCATTCTATCTGTTTAACCATGAAAATAATGAAAATATACCTAATATGACTACAAGTTTGATTATTATAGGTGACTACCTGCTAACCTATATTTCTTAATCATATATTTCTGGTTAGCTCTTTTAATTTAAATTAATCTGTTTTTCTTTACCTACCTTTTGCCTCAGGAAATTTTATTTTTCTTTCCTTTGTATATCTTACCTTCACTGCTTCTCATGTGTGCTGACTGGCAGCTGCCTGGCTTCTGGCCCCTGATGTCTGCCTTGTTCTCTCCTCCTTCTCTCATTCTTCTTCCTCTTCTCTCTCTTCTTTTGGGGCCTAGGTTTTCCCTCCTATTTATTCTCTCTGCCTGCTAGCCCCACCTATCCTTTCTCTACCTAGCTATTGACCATTCAGGTCTTTGTTAGACCGATCAGGTGCCTTAGGAAGGCAAAATGAAACACAAACGCAGCACATCCTTTCATAGTTAAAAAAATGCAACTAAAGTCCAGGAGGATAACTATATGATTTTCTTCAGGTTCACCTTCTTATTTAGCTTCTCTAGGATCACGAATAATAGGCTCAAAGACCTTTAATTATGGCTAGAATCCACTTATGAGTGAATACATACCATATTCCTCTTTTTGGGTCTGGCTTACCTCACTCAGTAAAGCGTTTTCTATTTCCATCCATTTGCATGCAAAATTCAAGATGTCATTGTTTTTTACCGCTGAGTAAAACTCTAATCACCCACTGATACAAGGGGACTGATCTAATGAGAGTTCACCAAGGCCAGTTGGACTGGAACTGAACAAGCACGTGATCCAACCAGATTCTCTGAATGTGGCCGGATTCTCTGAATGTGGCTGGCCCGGAGCCTTTCTGAAAAGCCATTGACTATGACACTGGGACTTGTTTCCTCTGCATATACTGGATTTTTGGGATCCAGTCTGTTTGGATGCTCACCTTCCTGGACCTGGAGGGAGGGGGGAGGAACTTGAACTTCCCACAGGGCAGGAAACCCTGACTGCTCTTAGGGATGGAGAGGGAGGAGGTGAGGGAGTGGGCTGAGTGGGAGGGTGGTGGGAGGAGGGGCAGAAATGGAAACTTTTATAATTTAATAAACTTTGAAAAAAATAATAAAAAATGCAACTAAACAAAAGTAATACACCTTTACCCAGTTAAAGTAATATACTGTAGCATAAAAAAATACAACACATCTTTGCCTAGTTAAAATAATATTCTACAACAGCAGATAACTGAAATACTCATCAATTACTATTTATGGCAAAATGATCACAAATCCATATGGGAAAATATATAGGAATTATGAAGGCTGACAAATATATCTATGGGGAAAATGTTTTAACACCTATTAAGTAGAAAACAAATCTGAAAGATGCTTCTCATCTTACTAAAATGTATAAAACAATAAGCAATGAGTTACCTGAAAGTAGAAATGTGTTCTTGAGTAACTTTGATATATTTGTATTTTTTATTATGAGCAAGTATTGTTTCCCCAAGACCTATGTGTTAATATTTATGTAACAGGATGTATTATTGCCTTACATTTGATTTTTTAACTTTTGAAAGGAGGAAACAATTTAAAAGATGGGTCTCAAAGATTATGGTACTATACTTTTGGAATTTTGCTAGGTGCATACTGCAAAATCAATTCAAAGGCCTGCATACTTTGTTGAATTTGATTTAGTGTGTAAAATTGGTTTTGGAAGTGGGTTTTTTTTTCTGACACTTAGACATTGAAGGATCTAATATTCTATATTAGATATAAGCATTTTCCTAGCAACATAATTTAATATCATGCACCCATTCTTGTGAAGAAAATGCATATGAAAGCTACAACCTTAAAAGGTGGTATTGATTTAGCCATCTCATCAATTTCATATAAACTTATAAGGTCTGACTTAATCTTTAGGGGGAGGTCAGTTTCTAACTCACTTTATTTGGATCTTAGAAAGAAACACGAGAGACAAAGTAGACTCAAATTGATTTACGGTGGGCGGGTGAGGCTTGTTCCACACGGGCTTAGTTAAGCATATTCTAAAACAAAAGTGTGTGTGTGTGTGTGTGTGTGTGTGTTTTAAAAAAACAAGATAATATAAGGATTTTTCCTAATCCTGATTAGATTCTAAATTGCCCCTTCACTAGTCTGCATAATTATAAGGCACTGGCATAGAAAGAGAAACAATAGGAAATAACTCATTAATTCCCATGTCTCCTTGGCATTGCTCCAGGGCTCACAGCTTGAAGTTTGCAGAGGATACTGTCTGTATCCTTCCCCCATCTGATGCGGAACATCAAAGACTGAAGATTCCTCACCGTTCACACAGCCCTCATTTTGTCTGAAGTGGTAATATCCTGAGGAGCCAACAGCAGCGTGAAACTTAGAGGATGTTCCCAGCGCAGATCGTGTTATTGTCAATTGTTGTGCGATTAGAGAAGCGTATTTGGATTTCCCGGCTTTGGAACAGAGCAACGTATTACCAAATCCTAGATTTTAAGCCCAACTTGTAAGGTCATTTTAATGCGGGTGAACTAACTTGTTAGCTTGCCAGGGCTCGGTTGGAGGCTAGCGTAGTGTTTGATTATCATTACTGTATTTTCATTATGGTACCCAGACTGAAGATACACACCCTCACTAATGAATAATCAGATGTCTCTAGAATAGTGAAAAAAAATTTAAAGTGTGTGTGTGTGTGTGTGTGTGTGTGTGTGTGTGTGGTGTATGGCTGAGTGTGTATCTCTGTGTGGATATGTGGGGGTAGAGTGAGCATCATTGCCTCCCTCTGTTGTTCTTGATCTCAGTTGGGGGGGTTTAATTTTTTACTAAAACTTTTGGGTAAACTATGACTATATGCCCTCTTTGCTACAACAACTCCCACTCCTCCCATGTCCCTCCTTCATCGTTCTATCTCAAAGTGAAAACCTTTAAAAATTTATGTGTCTCTCTACATATTATGCAAATTCATTGATATATAAATACAACCTGCTGAGTTTCTTTGGTGTGGCTTGAGTGTTTATGATGTCAGGAACGAGCACTTTGTATTGGACAACTAGGTAGGGGGCTTGTTGAGGAAGGTTATATCCAGGTGTGTTACTTTTGTTTATGCTGCATTTGATTAACAGTGATTCCTTGTCTATAACATCTGATGGTCTTAAAAAAGAGTTGAATGGCCAATAGTGAGACAGGAACACGGATAGGCGGGGCTAGCAGGCAGAGAGTATAAACAGAAGGAGAAATGAGGAAGAAGAGGAACGATGAGACATCAAAGGGAGGAGGAGGAGGATGTCAGGTGTCAGTCACTCAGCCACTCAGCCACCCGACCATGCTTAGAGTAAGTGTAAGAGTCAGACATACAGAAGTAAGAAAAGATAAAGGCCTAGAGGCAAAAGGTAGTCGGGATAATTTAAGAAAAGTTGGCGAGAAGCAAGCCAAGCAAAGGCTGGGCTTTCATAATTAAGGCTAAGTCTCCATGTGTGATTTATTTGGGAGCTGGGTGGCGGACCCCTCAGAAAGCCAAAAGAGCACAAATCATCACAGCAGAGGCTCATCCTTGTAGAGGCCTATTCCCCCTCCATCAGCAGCCACTAGCTGCTTGTAATGTTTTGTCTCGGGTGGGACCCCTCGAGAGCTCTGCACTTTGTGTTAGTAGGTCTATTGATGTTGTCACTGTGAAGGTCTTGTTTAGGAAGCTATATTGTTGAGGTTTCCTGAGTGTACCTTCTGTTATTTCTAGGAGAAACAATCTCACAGCTGACTTCCTGGTCTTTTGACTCTTGGAATCTATCCACCCTCTTTGCCACAGAGTTCCCTGATCCATAGGCGTGTGGGATACAGGGTTTATGAAGGAGGAAATGAGAAAATCAGAAAGGGGGTTCTAATTGGAGAGGCTGGGAGTGGGGAATCAATATGGAAGGAGAGGGTAGGAGAAGGAAGGTCAGTACAGAAGGAGAGGAAGGAGAAACAAATGACACCACGGATGTTTAATAAGACCTCTAGGAAGTATATTTTATATACTTATAAATGTGTGTACGTGCACACATACACACACACTCAGATTAAGTTATGCTGACTGGTGCTAACTACCCAAACTATGTACCAAAACCCTAGTACCAGTTATCAGAAACCTCTGAGTTGTTGGTCAGGGTAGTTTCAAGTGAATCCCCTAACAATATAGACTATCATTGTTGCTCCATAGGTGTCTCTAAGTGGTTGAAGGACAATCCCTACTGCTGAAGGCATAGTGCACTTGTGACACAGGACTCAAACGATTTGAGGCTTACTAACCTGAAAGCCTCCTTCCTATGGTTCAGCTTTCAACAATAATACCAGAAAGTACTATATAAGTGGCCAACGGAGGGAAGAACTCAATAGCCTTAATCAACTCTAACTCCTATGAACCATAACTAACAAAGCAAGATATCCAAAGGTGCTATAGGGACACTCATATTTTGGCAGCAACCAACAAGTATCAAATTGAACTGAAGACCAACTAAATTGAAGGGAAATCATGCCTCATACAGAAACCTAGCCAACTACCCAAAGCTACTGAGGGCATGGGTTTTAGATGAAAACCTACTATTGCCTCTTTATTAGACCAGCGTAATACCTATTTACGTTCTCAAATTTATTCTTCTACCTAAAGATAAGTGTAGCTCTCACCTCTCATCAAAGAACCTTCTCTTTGTGGCAAATAAAGACCAATTACAGAAAACCACAACTGGTCGTAATGCAAAGATTAACAGATTATGGGGGAGCTCGGCCCCAATGGAAACATCTACTTTATTTTGAGTACAAGCCCTCCCTCTCATCTAGCTGAAGCTGGCTGTTTTGGGTAGCCTGGCCAGTGAGTCCACGAGTTCCTCCTGGCTTTGCATCTCAGGCACTTGGGTTTTAGGGACATGCCACTGTGCCTGCTTTGTGAGTTCTGGGCATCTGAATTCATGTCCTCATGATTGCGCATCACCTATTTTACCTATTGAGCTAATATAAGGCTTTCATTCTTTGCTGCGTAGTATTGGTGGTTGTGTTCACCTGTGGTGTGCCAGGACATTGCCTCTCGAGTTCTGCCAAAGACTTGCAAATACTGGCTGTGTAAGGGCTTCCTGTCTTCCCAGGATTAAATCATCCACAATTCCTATGGGTTTAACTGATCACCCACATTTGAAAAGAAGAGGTTTCTTTGCTACATGGGAAATCCAGGATTCTAGGAAATCCAGGAGAAACAGGAATCCAGAGAGGAAATGTAAAATACATGTTCTCAGGACAGATCCTGTGGAGCAAACTAAGATTAATATTCCTGCGGAGACGAAAGAGGACACGGGACACGACAAATGAATCCACGTGGGTGAGTTTATTAAGGGTGAGGGGACGTGACAGACGGTGAGGGGAGAACAGGAAAGAAGGGGCCCAGGAATGGCGCTCTCGCTCTAAGATTTTTAAAGGAATCCCAGCGCATGTGTGTGAAAGAAAGGCGTATCTACCAGAGGCTGGTGACATAGATACCAAGCAGCCAGTGCATGTGCTGCTGGGAAATGTAGTTTCCTGGGAGAATAACAAAGATACTTTCTGGCCATTCACTATAAATACATGGAGTAGATATTAAGGCCATTCATATATTTTTTTTACTGATTATTTTCTTTTTAATAAATGTTTAAATTGTGTGATTAAATCATAGTTAGAAATAGTTCATAGATCTCTGTGGAATCTTGCCTAGTTATATTTACACACACACACACATACACACATACACACACTTACTATTACCAAAAGAAAACAAAGTCTTCACCTTCGACAAGGATAATTTGCTTTTAGATTTTGATGATATACTTTACATATTAAAGCATTTAAATTTGTTTGGATAATAATGTCAGAAAGCAATATTGAAATATTGAGTTCCTAGACCAAAGCATTCATCTCTTCAAGTTTGGGAAGTGAACAACAGACTCAGGTAATTGTACAATACAACCTTGTGATTCCGAGTCAAATGCCTTTTATGTGCTTCAACCTTAAATTATGGGCGGTGAAATGAGCACAAGTGGTATGAATTCTGCTTCTGCCACCAGTCTCTCTCCAGCTGCATAAAGGGTATTGAAATGTCATGGACTGCAGCAACTGGTGTGGGAGAATTGTATGTATTCTGTTAATCATGTTTTAAATAAACGCTGATTGGCCAGGCAGGAGGTGTAGGTGGGAAAACCAGACAGGAAGTGGAAATGATTCAAGGAGAGCAGGAGAATTCTGGGGAGGAGGAAGTTGATTCCTCCCATTCCTGCCCAGACCACCAAAGTAGCAGGATGTGAGCTGCCCCACTGAAAAATGTACTGAGCCACATGGCTAACATAGATCAGAAAAATGGGTTAATCAAGATGTGAGTGTTAACTAATCAGTAGCCAGACCTAATGGGCCAATCAGCTTTATAACTTATAGAGATCTCTTGTGTGATTTTTCTCTGGGACTAAATAGCTGGGGAGCTGGGCGGGACAGAAACCCCCAACAAACAAACAGGCCCCCTCATATTATAGGCAACGTTACAGTATTGTATTGTAGACACCCCGGTGTCACAGACTGTAGTCATATGAGGAAAGTGACAAATGAGGAGAGGTTTTCTGTGGCTTGAAAATACTCAGCAAGTTGGGGTGCGGAGTTGGTTCAGTGGAAAAAAGTGCTTGCTGTACAAATGTGAGAACCTGAGTCTGAATCTTTGGCACTTTTGTGAAAAGCTGGGTGTGGCCTCCCATAATCCCAGCCTTGGGTGTTGGAGACAGTCGGAGAGAGATCTTTCAGAGAGCGTCCTGGCCAACCTCCTAGACAAACTAGGGAGTCTCTAATTTAACGAGACTTGGCCTCGGGAGGTAAAGTACTGGGGGGCATCAAGAAAGTACATGTTCTGCTTTGTCCTTTGCTTACCTGTGAACGTGGGTAGTCACATGAACCATGCATATCCACCACACACACACACACACATACACATATGTGCACACACATGCACACCACATGCATATATGCATAGACAGCATACACATACACATGTACATGCATGTGCATGTATGCATATAAATACATACACACAGCAACATAACACCATACACATAATAGACATACACCCCCAACACACACCCCACACATATCATCACATACATATCAGACATATACCACACATAGACACTTCAGCATGGTAGACTCAGGAGTTAAGCTGAGATTTTTCACTGCAAGCTTTGAATATGTTCTTGGACTAAAAAATATAGATCAAGGGTCTGTAGCTATCCCTAAACCTACATGAACATCTCTCTCTCTCTCTCTCTCTCTCTCTCTCTCTGTGTGTGTGTGTGTGTGTGTGTGTGTGTGTGTGTGTGTAGGGTCTTATTTTAAAAGTCACTGCACGGGGCGCTAAAGCATTTGCTGTTGTGATAACTCACGGACCTCGGGAACTTAGCAAACATCTCCTATTGATACAGCTGCCCTTCTCAAGCTTCTCTCGTAATGGTTGTAAAAACATACTGATTCTCATCAGTTCTTTGTTTATTCAGTGGGCCTTGTGACTTTGAAATCTAGTTAAAAGTAAGTGACTTTCCCTTGCAACAAATTGAGGTGGCACATTAGCTTCAGTTTTCCTAATGCATTATTTATCAGTGTATTTAAGACACAGGTCATCCTAACCAGCCAGCACTAAGCTCTGCCTGCAATCCCTTTAAGAGTTCTTTTTTACCCCATCCTGCTGTGGTTAGACTGTGCAATGCAATAGATGTTATTCCGGGTCTTCAGCATGTATATCCTGTGTACCTTTTAATACACTACCACATTAGTGATTATATATCAGCTTGAGGAAGTAGGAGCTCTGTGCTGAATTACACTGGGAAAAACCTACAATGAATTAAGTGCTTGCTGGCAAGCAGCTTAGGACTGGAGAATTACCTGAGCCCATTTTTGTTCTGCAAATTCTGGAAAAGAAAATGAAGATGAAACAGTTGAAGTGTGGTCTTTCCCATTACTATTATATTTCTAAATTAGCATACAAGGCAACAGGTTTCCTTTTGGCATTTCCATTTATATTTCATGCTGGCTTCCTCGTTGTGGCTCTTACCCTTGTTCCTCCACCAGTCCCTGTGTCTTTCCACCATTAGGCTTCCTCTTTGTACTTTTCTATGGTGTGTTCTGATACCCTTCCTGCCTTTCTCAAAATCTCCTCTCTTTTTCAGGAAGGACCATCTTAATAGTGCTAGGAGCCGCATGTAAACAAGGAAGTATTCAAATGTGCAGCCTGACCCAACCTGGTGTCGATGGGATGTGGGCCTGAGAAGGTTCTAGAACTTGATGAAAGAATAACTTTATTATGATTATTTGCCACTTTTTGGAGTTACACAGTTGTGAATACGAAGCAGTGTGGAGACTCTGAAACATACTTGCTGCCCCAAGATAAGGGGACAGAAGTCAGTGTTTCCCATAGCTTTCCAGAGACCGAGTCCCTCAAGTATCACATACGGCCTTTTACATAAAATGTAAAAATACTTCATCTCATTTCTCCGTCACTTTCCTAATTCAAGGAAGAACCCACCACCTCAGTGTTTCTCAAGAGAAGGCGGCATGGATTGTCTGTCCATGGTTGAAACAACACTGCAGGGCTGCTATTAATGTTTTTGATTTGGACATCACAGTGATAGTCTCCCAAAGTTCCAGACTCAAAAAAAAAAAAAATCCCATGAAATGTATCTGTTTTGAGTTTTGTGAGTATTGTTACTATTAAACCCAGATCAACTCTTGGTGACGTTTGTTTTGCCTTTCCTTCACTAATGCCTAGCACATTCTATGTTCCTGGCCAGGGGCTGATTGAGGGAAAATGTTCCTGATGTCTAAGATCCACACAGACCACAGTGGGGCTCTGTGCAGACCAGAGACAGCAGAAAGTTCCAACGTTCTTCAGACATGGCGAAGTGCAGCTCTTGACCAAGGGCTTTTCCTATACAAGATTTCCTTGGTGTCATCCAGCCCTTTGAGAGGGGAGAGTGGTACTTTTGTTTCTTTGTTTACATAATAAATATCGAGGTTTGAGACATCTCTGCATTCTGCCTCAGGAATGACTCAGTTTTAGGAATGGGAGGCTAAGATGTTTTAGTGGCTTTCAGATTAACTGCAGCACAGAACAATAGTGCATTGTTGCTGTTTATGGTCTTCAGGCTACTGCCTGCGAAGAGAGAGGCCAAGAACTCTGTATTCCTCTACGTTTATTAGGAATAGCTAGGGTTCTGGGCAGCAGGGCCCTGGAGGCGTGGCTGTAAATGTCCCTCTCCACCGCCAGCCAGCAGTCCCCTCCTCTGAACTCAACTGACACACAGACATTCTGAATATCTATCTCACTGATACACGGAGATGCATCTCATCTTTTCAAAACTTCACACTGTTAGCCAGTGTTCAAGCAGGTGTGTTTAAACAGAATGCTTTCACAGATTATACGAAGTACAAAAGCAGGCAGACAGTAACATTATAGTGTGCATCGAGCTTCGACGGGGAAGGACTGGATCTCTGTTTTAGCCTCAAGCAAGAGTGCACAGACAATTTTGTCCTCACTGAGGTCAGATGAAGAGGCTTTGGTTGACGCAAGTTATTTGCCTTTAATTGGAGCCATTGTGGAAATGCATTTGGTCCCCTCCCTCGACTGCCTTCTCATGGATCCAGTGATTCCAATTTTAATAGACGCAATTAAGCTGTAAATTGTTTTGAAGTTGCGGATCTTCAGTTTATAGATGTAGTTCATTTTCACCCAAGGCAGTTGTCACCCGGCCAGCAATTAAAGTATGGCTTGCGGGGACCCTTTGATTTGTCTTCTGCTGGGTACAGAATGTCCTAAAGCTTACCGAAATCGTCGTGATGGGACAGTAACTATGGAAATCCACCAAGTTGTAACGTGGCCCTCAGTTTTAATAGGACTGAAATCATTGGCTATATAGAAATAGCCAGAGTCTTCTTGTGTGGCCTATAAATGCATTAAGCAGTTAGGAGAGTAAGGGGCGAGTGTATTTCACAGAGAAGGATGTGCTTTCCCTGCCAGGCCATAATATCCTTGTTGACAGTGACACTTACCTGCTGTTGTCTAACACTAGTCTGGCTCATGGTGTTCAGTTTCAGTAGCATCCTTCCCCACGAAAGGGTCTTTCCCATATCCAGTGAAGTTATATGTACGATTAATTACAATGCTAAACTGAAGTTACAGGTTTACAGGATGGGTGTGATTTGGCTGTGACGCCTGCCTTGACCTTGCAAAGGAGCAGGGACACGTCTCTCTCTGTTTTTCACAGGAACAAAACGGGTGTATCCTGTTTTCAAAAGTGGCGCTGTTTGCTTCCAGGAGGGGAGGAGCTGAGATTCTGTCTGAGGATGCACATGTTGTCAGAAACAATTGTAACATGAGGGCCAGCTTGTTGGGGTTTCTGTCCCGCCCAGTACCCCAACAAGCCAGCAAGTCCCAAGGAAAATCACACGGAGTCTACATCAGGTTATAAACTGATTGGCCCATTAGGTCAGGCTACTTATTAGTTCTTATAACTTATCTTAACCCATTATTCTGATCTATGTTAGCCACATGCATGGGCTCGGTACCTTTCTCGGTGTGACAGCTTACATGTTGCCTCTTCGGTGGTCTGAACAGGAATGGCTGAGAGAGAGCTTTTGCTTCCAGAATACTCCCAGTCTCTTTGCTCCACCCCTACTTCCTGTCTGGCTTTCCTGCCTATACTGCCTGCCTGGCCAATCAGCATTTTATTAAAATATGATTGACAGAATACAGATAATTCTCCCGCACCAAACAATGATCTTTTAATTCTTCTGGAGTTAACCTGTGAACTTTGGGGAAAAATAAATTCAACTTGACTTGTTAATTTTAAATGTGATGCATCTTGAAGAACTGGGAGCAAAGGCAATTTAAAACTTCATAAATTGGTGTTCTGATTGAATTATAATTACATATGAATTTAGTTCTATTAATTTCTTCATGATCCTTCTTATGAAATATTTGGATAACAGGCTGACTGTCTTTCCATAATTCAAGTAGATGAGGATAGGTGAAAGGGAAAAAGTTGGGAAAATATCTAGCATAGCAACCCTTTTTATTTCTGCGTGGCTCTCTTGATAGCATTTGCACATTTTGGTCTTACATATTTTTTTTATTCAGTTTGAAGATGGGTATGAACACGAAAGATATGATTAAAATTTCAAAGTCTATTTCAACATATCTGTGATGGCTAATCCTGGCTGTCATTTGACACATCTGGGAAGAGGGAGCCTCAGTAAAAGAATTGTCCCCATTCGATTGGCCTGTGAGGATGTCTGCGGGGCAGTTCTTGATTGCTAACTGAAGGTCCAGCCCCCTGTGGGGTGTGCTACCCCTGGGCAGGTGGGCTTGGGTTGTAGAGGAAAGGTAGCCGAACAGCCCACAGAAAGCAAACCAGGAAAGCAGAACTTCCATGGTCTTGAACGCAGTTCCTGTCTCCACGTTCCTGCCTTGAGTTCCTGCTTTGGGTTTCCTTGGGCTGAAACTGCTAATTCCGATAAGTCCTTCCCTAAATTACTGTTGGTCAGTCTTTTTAAAAATCACAACAGAAAAGAGTAGCCTGAAATTATATCCACTGAGTTTGGTTCCAGCCTGAACAATTCAGTTTTATAAAATCCCCATCCATTCCCAGTCTTTGTAAGTGTTTTTGTAGACACTCTCAGTCTCGGCAATTACTGCTGTTCTTTCTGTATTTATAAATTTGCGCTCTATAGATACTTCGTGTTTATTTTTAGGCAGAGAAGCAGAAGACACGCCGTCTTTTGTTCAGTGGCAGCTGGGCTGGAGGCAGAGCTCTACACTGCTGTCCTTGGCAGCCTCAGACATTCATGTGATGCTTAAGGATGTCAACTTGAGACAAACCAAGTCTTTGACTTCAAAGCAGAAAAGAATTTTAAGATGGGCCATGAAGCAAAGTTGGGTGTCTGTCTGTCTGTCTGTCTGTCTTTCTCTCTTTCTCTTTTTCTTAAAAGAGAGAAGCATTCTAGGAAAGACTGGGTTCCTCAGGGTGAGTGGAAATTAAGAATCTTTATCAGTAGTCATATACCGTACTTGGGTGGTCTTGCCATGACTCCATGGATTGCTAAGAACTGCTGTCTTTTACTTTTCTCTCTTTCTTTGACATATGAAATCATAAGGTGTGTCCTGAAGTGCCTTGGATGGTATTATAATCTGATACAGTGAAACTAGAAAAAAAATTGAACAATTAAAAGTTAAAACCATTAGACTTGAAAGGCATTTTAGGACAGGACATTTTCTGTACATGGCGATTCTGGTGAGATGCCTAGGAAATATAGGCTTGTGGCTGGGAAAGAAGAAAGGTGTTAAGGAAATTGTGTCGATGAGTTGGGGTTCTTGATGCATAACTCTAAGAGTCTCACTTGTTTTCTTGGTGGTGGGATCCTTTCCTTCCCATGGCTTCATAATTTTCCCCATTTTTCTATCCCACCTCACTGTGTACCTAGATTCTTATTTCTTTTATGTGTGAGAGACGAGTGTCTTTATGTGTACCCCATGCATACAGAGCCTGCCGAAGTCAGAAAAGGGGGTCAGACCCTCTGGAACTGGAGTTATAGGCATCTGTGAGCCTCTGTATAAGAGGTAGGATCCCATATCCAGTTCTCTGCAAGAGCAGTAACAGTTTTTAACCAATAAGCAATCTCTCCATTCCATTGTGCCTGACTTCTTTCATTTAGCACATTTTTGAGACTTGTTGTTTCATAGAACCTGTTTATAGATTTTGTGTATGTGTATGTGTGGGGTGTGTGTGTGTGTGTGTGTGTGTGTGTGTGTATGTGTATGTATGTAGTGCTTGCTAGTATGGATGTATGCATATGGGCTTACAAATATGAAGTCACTCTGGTGTCACCTTTATTTGTAGATATGGTTCTCATTGAATCTGAAACTCATCCATTCAGGTAGACTGACTGGCTAAGAAGCTTCAGGGATCCCCAGACTCTGACTCCTCAGTGCTGGGATTACAAATATGTGCCAGCATACCCAACAGCCCCCTCTTAAAAATGGGTTCTGGGGATGTCTTTGCTAGGGTGGCCATTGACATGGTGTTCCACCATGACCAAAAAAAAAAAAAAAATAGGAAGGAAAAGGTTTGTTTGGCTTACATTTCCTGAATCATAACCCATTGTGAGAAGCCAAGAAAGGAACTCAGACTGGATAGAAATCCAGAGGCGGGAGCTGATGAAGAGGCCAGGGAGGAGTGCTGCTTCCTGGCTTCATCACAGCCTGTCTTAGGACGGCATTTTCTTAATGGAGGTTCCCTCCTCTCAGATGACTTTAACTTGTGTCAAACTTACATGAAACTAGTCAGCACAGGATCCCTCTCTGGTGTTTATGTTGTATAGCTTGTACTTTACTCACTAAGCCTATTTCCCCAGGTTTACACTCCTTTTTCATTCATCAGAAGTGTTCGATTGTATGCTATGTTTGCCTATTTGTGGGCATGAGCTTTTCTAATGTATAAGTATGTATACTTATACATTGCATACTTATACAGTTGCCTATCTGTGGGCATGAGTTCGATTCGTACTGTTTGCCTATTTGTGGGCATGAGCTTTTTTCCACTTTTAGACTATTATGAACAATGCTTCCCGAACCATTGATGTACAAGCATTTGTATGAACATAAGCTTTTATTCCTATTAAGATGAAATGTAATTCCTAAGAGTGAAATTTTCGGATCACATAGTATGACTGTGTTTATTTTATATGAAATTACCAAGTCGGGCTCGTTGGCACACGTGTGACTGTAGTACTTGGGAACTGGAAATAGGAGGATTGTGAGTTTGAAGCTAATGAGAACCCAGTTTAAAATATATACAAAAGTAAAACAAACCCTGTTGACTGAGGTTTTTCTGTCCTGCCCGGTCCTGCAGCCATTAAGTCCCAAAGAATCACACAGAGGTCTACATTAGTTATAAACTGATTGGCCCATTAGAATTATGGGCTAATGTAAGTTGTAAGACCATAATTCTTGTCTGAATTAGTCACGTGACTTGGTACCTTTTTTGGTGAGGTCGTCACATCTTGCTTGCTCTGTGTCTGGACCACGACTGCAGACTGCAGAATCCTCTTCCCAGAATTCTCCTGTTCTCATTGCCCCACCTCTACTTCCTGCCTGACTACCAGCCAATCAACATTTTATTAAACAAGCACAAGAAACAAATGTTTACAGGATAAAAACCATTGTCCCACAGCCAAACCCTGCAAATCTGTTGTCCAAAGTGGCTGTGATGGCTAAATCTTGTCAATGTGATACAACTGTGATGAAGGATTCTTAGTTGAGAAAATGCCATTATTAGATTGGCCCATGGGAATATTGTTGGGGCTTTTCTTGATCACAGTTAGATGTAGGAATACACAGCCCACTGTAGGCTCTGCTGCTCCCAGACAGGTGGCCTAGGTATTAGATGTAGGAATACACATCCCACTGTAGGCTCTATTGCTCCTGGACAGGTGGCCTAGGCATTAGATGTAAGAACACAGAGCCCAATGTAGGCTCTGCTGCTCCTGGATAGGTGGCCTAGGCATTAGATGTAGCAAAGTCGCAGAGGGAGCATGCAAAGGTCAAGCCGATCACTAAGCAGTGTTCCGCCATGGTTGTGTCTTTGCTTAGGTTCCTGCCTCCGGGTTCCTGTTTATATTTCTCAGTGATGGGCTGTAATCTATCATTCAGATAAACCTTCTGTTCTTGGTCAGTTTTTATCACTGCAACAGAGGAACAAACTAGAACAGTGGCAGAAACATTTTTTAACCAGAAATTTATAGGTAATCCAGAAAATGTTTATTTTTTAAATTTTATCCATTATGGTAGGTGTGTGATAATACCTAGTTTAAATTTTATAATAATTATGATTTTTGCATAATTATCAGATACTGTTCTTATTTCTTGGTAAAGTATCTATTTATTTTGTCCGTTCATAAACTCAGGAATTTTTGTATATTTTAGAAACATCCTTTATCAAGCATGACTAATAAAACAATTTGTCATTTAAAGATTAACTTTTTATTCTGTATTTGTGTATTTGAAATGAGAATTTTTTTAGCATTAAGCTCAGCACATCATCATTTTAATATGATGGTTTATGATGTTGGTATCCAGGAATTATTAAGTGATATCATTACTGTAATTCTTGCATCGACAAACCCTACTAACTTATTTATGTCTGGATAGCTGATTAGAATGCTGAAAATATGGAGCCAGGGACTGTCTCAGAAGAAACCTTTAAAAATTATATTAAGGGAAGGCAACACAGAATCATGGCATGAACCCTGGTGGCCTAAGTGAGCACTGTGAGCACTGGTGAAACCCAAGGACCACTTGGCTTCTTGGAGTGATGTAATCCTTGTGTTTGTTAGTGTTGGACAAACACCTAGAAGAAAAGTCCTACTTGTAGCCAGCTGCAGAGTTAATCCTCGTAGGTCCCACACACCAGCTTACTTTATAAAGCACAAAATACTGAGTTTAACACCTTTTTAGAACCTTTTTAGAGCACCTTTTTAGAATCATTTTAGAAAGACAAAATCGCCAAGAACTCTGCTTCTTAAGCCATCCAGACTGAATGGGGTGATACATGCCTGTAACCCGAGTGACTGCCAAAACTAAAACTATAACATCCCAAGTTCAAAGCCTGTCTAGGTTATACCATGAGCTCCAGGCAGACCAGCTTGAGCAATTTAATAACCTTGTTTCAAAATAGAAAGAGGAGAGAGGCTGGGGATACATTTGAGAGAGAGAGTACTTACCTAGTATTCACGTAGTTTAATCTCTTATAGCACAAGGAAAAAAATGTTTTGTTGTAATCGGAGACTATTCATTTGTTTCCTGTCCACCCAGATAAGAATAATCACACAGAAACTATATTAATTACAACACTATTTGGCCTATTAGTTCAGGTTTCTTATTAACTAATTCTTACATCTAAATTAACCCATTTCTATTAATCTGTATATTGGCACAAAGCTGTGGCTTACTGGTAAGGGTCCGGTGGGAGTCTTTCTCCTTCAGCGGCTACATGGCGTCTCTCTGACTCTGCCTACTCTCTCTCTATATATCCCCTCCAGCCTGGCTTTATTCTGCCCTGCCATAGGCCAAGGCAGCTTTATTCATTAACTGATAAAAGCAGCACTTATACAGAAAGACATCCCACATTATTTTATTCTCTGTATGGTTTGACTAAATTTTGTAAGACAGATGGAGAGTGCTGAGAATTACCGTTGAGGCTTTGTTTTGAAAAGCAGGTGTCATATCATTTGGTTAATTCGGTCTCCTGTGTGTCTCACACAAGGTCACAGCTTTGTGTGGATTTTGTTATTTTGGCTGTTGACAAGCACCCTGGAAGTGATGACAGTGTTGGCTGCTGACGGTGGCTGCCATGCCAGGGTTGTTAAGGGAAATGCTGCTGACAGAGACATTAGCATCAGGAGGAGGGCAGCTCAGGGGAGAGGAGATACACCCCTTCCAGGCCATCTTTTGCCTCATTCTTCCCATTCTGCCCAAAGGACAGCTTGTCTGTGGGCAAGAGCGTTAAGATAACTTTGATTGGATTTTCAGTTCTTCTGATGACTAGCTGAATGACCATTCTGTCTTTTTAACCCTAGTATTTCATTGTCTGTAAATGGGATGATGCCAGTCTGCATTGTATTGTTGTATGAAGGAGAGGAAATACATGAAAATCATCCAGCGTTGTGCTGAGTCTATGGTTTAAACTGTAAAGGAGATGGGCCCTTTCGTGGTTGTAATTGGTATTTCTGTCTTGTTTATTATTTGGAGATTTACACAGATGTAAATGAGAATCAATAATCATAGTGAGGCTAGAACTAACATATCTAACAGTGTGAAAACTCTAATAGTGAAAAATACGGATTTACTTTTCATTAGTCTTTGAAATAACTCATGGCTTTTCTTAGTATATATTTTTCTTGTTTTACTATCCTTAACAATAGAGCCTTTACTCAAGGCTGTTACCCAATTGGCCTTTACTCAGTTTCTTTTGATAGCAGGTTGAGGCCACCATAGATTCTTTGATCCTGATATTAATTGCTACTATAAACTCAGGCCACACATTACATGCAAGATAGCAGTTATAGCTCCATAATACAGTGTTAATATTTTCATGTATTTGCATAGTTTTAGTGTAGTTTGATAAGCTGATATGGTGGTACCACTTATTTTTAGTCATAAATTGTTGGATTTATACTCCATAGATGCTTGAGCAGAAGCAGAGAATTGATAAAGATGTAGTGACTTAGGCCAGATACCCTTGATTCCAAGTTTTTGGAGGAAGATGCAGGTGGAATCTGAGTTCAAGGTCTCTCTGGGTCTATATGAGTTACTGGAAAACTAAGGCACCCCATTTCTGAGGAAGAGAGGGGGAGAGAAAGAAAATTGAGGTAACCTACTGCTGTCTTTTGATGAGATACTAATGAATCTGGTTGGAGATTCACTGGAGGTGTTCACAGGGCTTTGATGGAAGATCTTTGGTTTGATCTGGACCTCAGCGTCGAGTTGAGCTACAGAGGTGAGATGCAGTACCAGGTCTTGATTGACCAATGGCATCTGAGTAGGACACATCAACAGCAGAGACTGATCTGATCTGAAGCCATAGGAAGGTTTGGTGTTCTCTTCCTGTTGATCAGTTGACACATACCAGCAAGTCCAGAGGAGGAATGGTGGGGGTAAGTTATTCCTCTTAGTGGGTCCAAGTGAAGGTTTAATACCCTTTCTTGGTTCTGTGGGTCTGATAAGTTCTTGGGCCTGTCTTTTCCAGATAGTTTTAATATACCCATGTACTCCTGGGGTTTCAGTTTAGTTTGAGAAACTCATGTGGCAGTTCCTTTTGTTTTTAGGAATAAGTTGTTTGCCAGACTGGGCATCATAGGAGATGCTGGAAAGATAATGGTATGCACAAAATGAGATACAATCATCCTGCTTGTGAATTTGTGCTCAAACTGGAATCAAATGATGCTTATAAAAATGGAGGTCCAAGGAGGAGGACCACCCTCAAGGTTAGAGTTTCACACAGTATAGAGCAACTTAAGACAGGCTATGGTCTCACCTCAACAAAAGCTACCCATCTTTGCTGTGAGAACCTTTTCTATTACTGAGGCTGTCCTTAAACTTGTGGATCATCTGCCTCTACCTCCTAAGGTTGGGATCACAAATACCAGCCATGATGCCCAACCTTATTTAATCAACACTTCACCAACTTTTCACTATGATGGTTCTCCTCTGTGTTCTTATGTTTAAAATTATTAATTACCCTCCAACATATATTTTCTCCTCCTAATTACATCTAGGGCTCTGAGCTTTAGTACAAATTCATCCCTGTTAATAGTAAGAAGAATCTTCCCTTTTCATGAATTACTGCCACTTATTAAATATTATAAGGCAGTTAATTAGTTCTCAGATCTACCATTAAATGAAACATGAAGATACCTTGGCAACTAAGCCACTTTATGGGCTTCAAATTATTCCCAATTTTCATGGGTTTAATGCATATACACATCTTTAGTATTACAATTCGTCAAGGTAGTATGTGTCCCGCTCTAGCAGGACCAGACCTGGTAAAGGCATCTTATAAAAAGGGCAAGCCAGCGCTCTTAGCCTTCCCACCCACCGAAGACACAGAACTGGAATGATAATTTCTGCTAGGCTCCCTCTGGCTCAGGTGGCTGGCCTTAAGAATACCTACAGATATTACTTTACTACTAAAAATCATCAGGCCAATATACCACCCGCCTATGCTATTTAATAGTAATAATAGTAATAGTAATAGTATGTGTTATTTTTCTCTTGTTTATAAAAATGACTGGCACAGTGAAACCTTCCTTTGGGATACAGTGATGAGGAAATGAGCTGGCTATCCCAGCGTCATTCAGTTCATCTCTTCTTTATGTTTTTCCTATTAAACTGCTTTCATGTCTCTTGCTGAGATATCATTTAACTTAGGATGAGGATCTAAGATATTTATAATAACCAAGGTCGTTACCAGATATTTGCTTATTTGAATGAAATAAAACTGAGACTTGTGTGACCCTAGCCATGTGGAAGGCTGCTTAGCCTAGTGGCTACACATTGGAGAAGATGAAATAAAGCCTTTCATAGAAATTTCCATTTTCCAAATCTTCTCTTGGCTAGTGGTGTCTCTCTGTTGGAAATAAAACATTGACCACACACAAGTTTTTTGATCTTTCTTTGAAACTGAGCAAACTTTAGCTGTATTCTTACTGTCTGTGGCTTCTTTGGGAGTTGCTACCACTGACCAAAAGAGAAAACTTTGTTTGTCACATCTGTCCAAAGACAGTTTAACTTTCATTGAAGGACACCTGGTATTTAACTTTTAAAGCAGGTATCTGACAAGATGAAAACCCGTGTCCTCTACTTCATTGAGATGATAGGGAAAGGCAGAACCAAAGTTTATTATTGTGAATAGACTAGTGTTGTATCAGTAATTATAATCTTACTATTTTACTAGCATGGACAAATCACAATAAGTCTCTGTTTAAAGGGCACTGGTGGGTGTTTGTAGACCACCTGGGACGCAATGGCCATTTTGTTAATCTCTGATTCAGAAGTTCTAATACCTTAGCAATGCCAATAACTTTATTTTGGTTTAAAATAACCTAGTGAATTATGTAAGAAACTGCCTTCTATCCTTGTAAGTAGAATTATTCTCCAGGATGTTCACAGAAGTAGCAATTAGTTATTTATTTGCTGCCAAATTTTGACTTTGTAGTATAAATTTAAATTCGGACTCTGAGCCTAGGACGTTTTCAGGTTCTTCAAGACGATCCTAGGTTCTTAGTGCCTCCTGCTTGAGCATAGTGTATCGGTTAAGTTTTCTTAAGTCAACTCCTGAGATGAAATTGTAATGACTTAAGCAGTTTAATGTGGACGGAAAATGAAGAGACTACGCGGGAAACGCGTAACCGAGTGACGCAGAGAAAGGCTGTGTGTGCTTTTTCTGCATTAGTCCCTGCACAGTGGAGACCACATCGCATCAAGCTCAAGATGGAAACCCTGTTACTTAAGTCATTAAACTGCTATTTGCTGATGCTGCTCCGCTAGGCTCCCATTCCGAGGGAGACAGTTTAGCCATTTTTGATACTCTCAAGCAATTTTCAGGCCCACGGGAAAAAGATAACTTGGCGGTATTTGCAAAGGTAAGGTGTTCCACTAAAAATGGCCTCTGTGGAGCCAACCTTACGTCTATAAATTTGAGTTGACAAAGAGATGATATAAGAGAATTATTTTCAACTGAAAACTGTTCCTAGCAAAGCAATACTTGGACCCGTGCTCTGACTGGGATATGATTTGCCCTCCTAAGCTATATGTCAGGGGTGGGGTGTGATTAGAACAGGGAGATGCCACTCTTGCAAATAGATTAATGCTGATTCATGGGCACAGATCAGGTCTCGAGACTGGATAACTCTTTGGAGAGCAGAGTATTACAGTGCAATGCTACCTACCGTATTTGGCACTTACAGTTCTCGGCTGTGTTGCAGCCTCGTCAGGGAGACTCCCAGAAAAGGTATTGACATCATATGGTTTGCACTTTTTAACTTCTAGGATTGCAAGACCAATGTTTCAAAAAGTATACAACCTTGGGTATTTTGTGACAGCAATAGATCAAGAGCCAAGACAGGTCAGGGGAAAGAAAGTATGAGGGAAGGATTACATATCAAATAAGATTCATAGGTTATTGAGCAATTAACTTTGTTACATTGCTCTCAGAAGCACAATCACAGACTAGTGTATATTGACTTCATTTAAATGTATCTCTGGTTTCTTTACATTGTTCTGAAAGGAAAGGAATGATTTTCTGTAAAGGAAATATCACCTGCATAGAGATGGTGGTTATTAAACATCGTGTTCACAGAGTTAAAGCCGCACCAAGTAAGCACTGTTCTCCACAATGCATATAGAAAGAGACTGTACGTCAAAACCACTTGGGCCTCAAAAGGGTATTTCTGAAACCAGTTTACCCTCCTCAAACATGCCTTGCTCTCAGTTCTAGCCCTGAATTACGAACATGCAGCTCCAGGAGATAAAAGCACACTGGACTTCTCAGAAGGATGGTTTTCAGTGGTGTGCACCTGTACTGGAGAGTACTGTAAAATGCGAGCAAAGAAAACTAACAGTGGCCAGGATTGGTGGCAGGAGCCTGTGCTCTGAGCACTTGGAATTTGGAGATGGGGACAGACATCAACCCAAGTTGCAGGCCAGCCTCCTCTACATAGTGAAGTCCTGTCTGAAAAAAAAAAGTGTCAGTTAAAATTCAGTATTGCCATCTTGACATTTTTTCCATTTATAGATGGGATAAAATGGTTTCTTAATCCTTTGTGATATTCTAATATGACTTAATATATATTAAAGTCCTAAAGCTCAAAATCTCCAAAATAAACATGGCTGATATGACTGTTAAAACTTTGATCGCTGGCTATGATTTCATTGCCTGAGAATTTAGACTATTTATTAGGAATGATTAGAATTGTTCCTCTGAAGTTTTTGTATAATTGATCACTTCCAGGTATTTTTTTTTATACATTCTCATTGCTAGAATTTCATAGCAACCAAATGAAGATAATTTAAGCCACTCTGCAATTTAGGAGACCAAGGTTTGAAAACAATTCACTAGAGCTCACATATTTAAACCTTTTTCTTTTTTTTAAAGTGTAGGTTGAAGAGGAAGAGAAAAATAGCTCCCAGTCTCTCATAAGTAAAAGATACATATTCAATATAGCCTCATAGATATCGAAAGCTTGGAAATGAAGTACAGTTAGGCCATATGGCGTCAGGCCTTGCACATTAGGGGCTGGTTGGTTGAAGTTCTTTGGCATGAAGATTAACCATTTGTTTGTCAGAAACATGGCTGCAGTTCAGCAGGGGGTCCTCTCCAAATCCAGGCATGTGGGTAGGACTGGCATCTCAGGATGGAGTTCTTACTGAGAGCATAACCAGAATCCAGATCCGGGGCTTCCAATTCCATACCCAGGCCTCCTTCTCTGGTGCATATGGTAAAATCTAAGTGCTAAGTTCCTCATTGTAGGTGCTTAGAATCACTTCCTATGCCACAGAATTTTAAGTGTTGATCATCCCTTAAATGAAGTATGGGGCTTAAGATTCCAAAGGTTTGAAGATTTTCAAGGTTTTAGGTGTGCATGTTCATTTCTTTTTTGACTTTTTGTCTTCCCACAAAAGGCATTTATGAAGGTTAAATTAAAAAGATTTCCAAGGAATGGCATATTAAATATTCATACATTTTTGCTTCTGTTTCTGTGAGTAGTGGTTCTTAACCTGTGGGTCATGACATTTTTAAGACCATCAGAAGTATCAGATAATTTCATTATGATTCATAACAGCAAAATTACAGTCACAAAATAGCAACGGAAATAATTTTATTTTTGGAGATTATCCCAACATGAAGAACATTACATCACATTACATCACAGCATTAGGAAGGTTGAGAACCACCGAACATGTGTGTAAAATAGGATGCAGACTATGTAAGTTCAACATCTAAGCTTTCAGTTCTGATGGAAGGACCTTCTGCCACTCATATTGTCCAGGGCCTGCTGATAATGAGATGTAGAGTAACACATTGAAGACATATGTTGTCCTATTGAAATGTTGAAGAAACAGTGAAAACTGCAAATGGGTTCAAAGCTGAGTGTCAGTGTGAGGCGGTTGTTAATGTGTTAACTTGCTGAAGTATTTGTTTCACAATAGATTATTAGAAAGGAATATTTAGCTGATGACTGGCTTGGCAACAGTTTTGGCATTTTGAAAGATGTTATCGGCGTGATGGCTTTCCTTGTCATCTTCCTGGAGACCTCAAGAAATCTCTTGTGTTGTGAACAGCAGTTCTTGTTTGTGGGAGACTTGGCAGGTGCCGTGTTTATCGCGGATTTTCTCATTCAGTGTGACGACTCCGTGGTAGGTGCCGAGAGCACACACATTTTGCATAGGAGAAGCTGTCGGAGAAGTCAGAAGCTTGTTTTAGATTCTGTGTCTGACAGGTAACTGTAAATGGAATAAGCTGTATGAGAAGATGGTGCTTGGCTCTGCAGCCTGAATTCGACGACTCTAATGGAATGTGTGAAGGATTTTCAATCCCATAAAGCCTCCAGGAAGCAAAAGAATTATTGGTGTCCATACATGTTCAACTTACACTATCCTTTGCCTTTGGTTGTGACTATAGCGAAGGTTTTAAAATTGCAGGTTCTGAAAGAGATAAAAACAAGTGAAGGGTTAATGAGAGAGAGAGCTATGGGGTGAAACTAATGTTAAAAGCAGGAATTAGGACTGAGTGACTGAATTCAGTCTGTGTAGGTATTATATTTATCTTTCCTCCCTCCCTCCCTCCAAGTTTTTTAAGCCTATCTCAGGTCTTATTCGACTTGATTTCCTCCTCATTCTCTAGGAAGTCCAGGGGTAAAAGAGAAATCCAAAATTAGTTTCCTCAAGCCTTTGTTGCTGTTAGTATATCATTCAAAACCCAACATCATTCCTTCTTTCTTTTCTTCATTTGTTAGACTCATGTGAGAAAATGTATTATTAGTGGATGTAGCTTCTGTCTTCTGTGGTTGGAACATTGTATTAACTATTCTCTTCTGTGTAGAGTGTGATAGCTATTTCTTTTTTTTTGTTTTGTTTTTTGTTTTTTGAGGCAAGATCTGTCTGTTTAGCCCTGGCTGACCTGGACCTCACTCTGTAGATCAGGCTGGCCTCAAAATCAAAGATCTTCCTGCTCTGCCTCTCAGTGCTAGGATTAAGAGCAGGCACCAATATCCTTGGCTAGTGTGCTAACTATTGTTATGATCAGTTAATTTGTTCCACGGTGTCTGATGTTGGGGTCTATAAAAAGAAACCCCATCAGAATGTTCTGGAATTCACATCATTGGACTGGGATGACCCATTCTTCTATGCTCTCAAAGAAATGTTCCTGACAAACCATAGTTGTTAAGTGGAATGTAATTACAACATCAAAATTCACAAATGAGTTGTTTACCATGGCCTGTTCTTGGCATGTGCTTTGGTTTGTATGTAACCTTCCACAGCATGTATCGGTTCAAGAACCTGGTGTTTTAGACATTTTACCCACTGACTTTATCACCAGTTTGGTAGGCGTAAAAGCACTTATATGAACACAAAATATTTTTTATTGACACATAGCCTTATGTGAAGTAAGTTCTTTGGTCATGTTATAAAAAACACTATCTTGCACCTCCTTATTTAATCTTTTACTTTATTATAGAACTGCTTCAAAATAGCCTTGTATTGTAATTGGATATAGGTGTTCAGGAAAGATGAACAGGGGCAAATTGCCAATAGTTGTCGTTGTAAAGGAAATTTGAATCCATCCTATAATAGGCTCTCCTGTGTCTCCAAGTCATTTCTTGTAGCATTGAAATTGAATTTAGAGAGTAGTTGAGAGGCAGTGTGGGATGTAAATTTGGCTGAGATAAGATTCTGGTTCCACAGCTGCCTTTGCATGTGTCTTTGTACCTCAGCATTTTCTCATTAAAATGAGAACTGTAGCATGTAGCTCTAGTAAAGTTAATGTGACTTAATGTTTAGGATATGCTTGGAACAATGCCAGACTGTCACAGATTAAGCATACATGAGTGATAACTTTTATCAGTAATGCTGTTGCCATTAACAAGGTCCTTGATTATTCAGTACCAGAGAAAACAATTCAAATAATACGAGAAGCCATGTAATTGGGGGGGGGGAAGGGGGAAGAATCCCTTTTAAGATTTCTCATGCAGAAAACTCTTTTGGGAAATGACCCTACTGTAGTACAAGAGAAATAGCTTTCATTATTGAGCCCCAGATATTCATGATGACAGCCTGTCCCCATTGAGGGCAAGAGTGTCAACTGAGAAAATGATCTTGTCTATCACAGTCCAGCAGAACTCAACAACAGAGATACTTTGAGTGCTTAGAAATGGGTTCTGGCTTCTTTGCTGCTTCTATCACAATTAGCTACTATTGCTTGTGATAAATGAGGCACAAATGAATGTCAAGGTGTCTTTTTTTAACACATACTGGGCAGTAATGTAATTATTCCACATTGGTTGGTGTCATCATTAGAAGTGGAGAATAGGTCTCAAAGGTATTAGCCACTTAAAAACTTTACAATGATTGCCTACATTTTACAAGTTGGATACTACAATCTGTAGCTCTTGAGCTGGTAATTGAATTTTCATACAAAGTTTTAAATTTTGGTTGCTAGGGAAAATGAAAAGTGTACAGAACTAGATATCCTTCAATGATTAACAGTGATAGTTGCAGAAACATGGAACTTCCCTGGCCACTTGCATTTCTATATTTGACCTTGGGCACAAGAGAACCTAGCAGATTCCCATAACAGCGATTTGATCCATGGGTTTATATTTCTCTGGATCCAGGAGGCAAGGGGTGGGTGGGTGTTAAAGAAGACAGAAGCAGATGATAAGTAGGTGTCTCTGGCTTGAGTCCTCAATGAGGAGGCAAATATTTTAGGAACCAGCTAAGATTTTCCCGGTTCATAGCAAAAATCTAAGAGGCCTGTGAGGAAAAAGGGAGGTCTATTTCACTACCTCCTTCAGCTCCTGGTAGACTCCTTATAGAAAAAAAAAAGAACTCCTAAAAATTAAGTATTACTTTTGCACATCCCATATGGTTCTTTTGGTTCGAGGAGGCAAGCCAAAGAATTCAGAAAAAATAACCACTATTAGCTCAGATCTTAAACTAGCGCACACTCAAAATAAATGTAGAACGTTCATAATTCCTACAAATTGCTTTGCTTCCTCTCTCTCTCCATCCTTCCCTCTCTTCCTCCTTCTCTTGCAATGGGGATTAAACCCAGGGTTTCCATCAATCTAGACAAGTACTTCCCCACTAAGCCATACTTGTAACCTCTCAAGTAAAATTGTAAACATAATGTTGAGTTTATGTGGAAAACTTTCACTGTGAATAAGCCAGTATAAACTTCGACAGATTTGTTCTTTCTCAAGGCACGAGCTTGGATTTGCAGAGTAGTTACCACTGAATTGTAATCCTTTGCACTCCATTACCTGTGAACTTATTCCTTACTCGTTCCTCCTTGCACACAACAAGATCCTGGGAAGAAACCTTGCTGATATCCCATTGAACAAAGAGAACGATTCATCTTCGTTTTTATCAGCCACCAAGGATAGTAGTGCTAAGCTCTCCGCATTTTCTTGCTGTATAGCTCATTTCATCTTCCTACTTTTCCATAGAGAAATAGATATTACTATTACCTTGTATTTAATTCCCAAGTCACCGATGACTTACTAGGTAGGGTACTTTGTGGTAAATAGACTGTTCGGTAGTATGTCTTCCGGACGGAAACCTTTTCTGTGATTACTAGCTCTGTAGTTTAGGAAGTCTCAGATCTTGGTTGCACAAGGCAGTACCTGTCTAAGCAGAAGCAGCTACAGTTCATGGCTAAGAGTGTGTGTTTCGCCAGGTACCAGCTATGGCCATGGAGACTGAGACAGTATTCACCTTCCTTTGTGAGTTACTTGGGGATAAGTAACTTAGAAAGAAGCCTGACATATATGGACCACATTGGTGTTAGCCTTTATTAGTGATTAGAACGTTTGAATGTGTCTTCGTGGTTGTCATTTACTTTCAGAACGGGACAACTGCTTAAGAGTTTGTCGAGTTGTCTAGAAATGCAACTGCCGATTTTGTTCGTCCAGTTTGGAGCCTTCGCATTGGGTGTATCTCCCTCGACCTTGTCTTTCCAGCATCATCATAACCTTTTCCCTTGGAGATTTAACTAGCAGGGCAAACCGGATTCTTTGTGTCTAGAGGAGACAGATGAAAATACAGACAAATGCCCTTTATGATCCTCTGGTTTCCTCAGTATTCCTTGGTAGCTTGTCTTTCATGGACCAATGTGACCTTCAGTAATTGCATGTGACCAATCTGGAGTATAAAATGGTATGTTTTCAATAAAACATGAAGTCTAGGTTTTTTCTTCTTTATTTAAAATATTTTATATGAAAACATCCTAGCACATTATTTTGCTTGTTAAGTACTTTTGGCTATTGTATATCTAAGTTTTGATATTCGATGCTTTAGAAGTATTCTTTTGATTTCATCATTAAACATTGATGCATACACTACAGAAAATTATTGTGTTTTAATATTTACTAGCAGGCTATTTGAAACACAGATCTGATAAGTAGAAAAATTAAATTTTATTTTGGCTTAAGTGACTTGGTTCTAGTATTTTCTCAAATGTATTTATTCAGATCCATTATGGGAACTGGAGTGTGTAAGGCCTTTCTCTTCAACTCCTGGGAAATCGGCCGAACTTCCCAACTCATCTACAATTCCAAGTTATCAATTAACTGTCAAGTCGGCTGCTTTAGAAATCAGATAGCCTCTTGAAGAATCCAGCTCTAGGTCTCTGTAGATTTCCTCCCAACTGCAGGTGAATCACAGCCCACTGTGGTAAAGTGCTGAATTAAACCAACCACATACTATTTCTGACTCGACTCCTCATTGTCAAAATGAGACTTGCAGTGGATCAATTAGGGAGCATATTGATTTTTTTAAAAAGGTTCTCATCCTGGATAGAACTTATAAACCCCAAGAGTAGCTCTACATATTTATATGCAGACTTGAACTGTAACTCTTACGGTCCTTCAGCCTTTGCTAGTATAGTGTGAGAGCATGTTCGCAGTGATCTGTGTCTGATGCTTTTTACATGTGCCACTCATGGGTATTTATGGCTTAATGCAAGCAGGAAGTAGAAGCTCCCATATTTAAAGTCTGTTTTGTTTTTGAAAACTTCATCTCAATGTTAGAGACTGCAACGGTTTTTTAGACAAATTTGCCTGACTTACTTATGTTAATCTGTTTTGAATAAATCAACTCATTGGGGTTTACAGATTACATGTAATCCAATTTTTAAAAAGGAGCCTTTGTTCTAAGATAGTGCTTATTAAAGATTCATTCAAAAGCATTAATTCACTCATATTTGCAGATCCTTAAATGAAAGTAGAATTCATTCAATAACAACCTCATTATATGAAACACAGAAGACCAAAAAGACTGGGATTCAGTGCCATTTTATTTCTACCTTGGAAGTACTGATTAGACCTAATTATTTTCCCTGATAGGATTCTCCAGCTTTAAATGACTTTTTAAAAATTTGAGCCATCAAATTTATAGTACATGAAATGAATATCGCTCTTCTGTTGCTCCTGCGTGGGAGATTGTAACCATTGTCAAGAACTGTCCCTGGTACCTGAAAAAATTTTTTTTTCTCTTCAAGTGCCTATATTGGGTTCCATAGGCTAACTTTAATAGAATTAAAGCCTTGCTAAGATTTTATTTTTACCTGAATTGACTGATAGCAGAATGCACTAACCTTTGATGGAAAGCATTGGCTGCAATCCAAAATTAAATCCACCTTGTAACAACGAAGATGGATATAAATTCTGCGCAGTGCTTTGGGGACATGCTTAGTGCTGACAATAGGCTTTTAGAAACAGCAAACATTTCTGAAGTTGCCAAAGGAAGCTGTTTGTTAGCACAGGTAGAAGACATGTGTGCTCGCCATAGTCCTTACTAGTTTCAACTCTCTTCCTTCAAATATGTTTCTTCTTCTTTGAATACCTGGGATCCAAAGCCAGGGCCTTGGACACTTTACCTTTGAATGTTTCTGCAGTGCTTCGACAACCTTAGTCTTTCTTCAGGTGTTAGACTTGGTCTCAAATCGGCTGATCAAAATATGATAAATTACTTTTATGTATGAGGAATCAGTGACTTCAGGAATATAGGGCAATGTAAAGTGAAAATTTATTTTCTCGCAATCATTAAACATTTAAATTTCTGTCCAGTAGTTTAATTTGTTTGTTAAGAAGTTGTCCAGGTTTTGGTTGAAAATGCTGTAGCAGAGATTCTGGGGGAATTTTTACCTGCTCGCAATAAGCCGTAAGGTTTGGGGGAAATCAGGGGAGGTGGCTCAGCAGACAGAGGCCCATGCTTTGCTGAAAAATGGAGTTCAATGCCTGGAACTCAAGGTGGAAAGAAATAACTGACTTCTGAAAGCCCTGGGATGTCCACATGCATTCTTCTATAGTCCTGCCCAACAGTCATACAGACACCACAAACACACACACACACACACACACACACACACACACACACACTTCACCACACTACCACCGACAACAATAATAAAAAATAAATGATGTAAAGATATAATTTCTGTAGCAAGATTGTTTATAAGTGATTAAATATGAATTTTTGTGTCTTTCTTTACTATTGAAAAATACATTCTTTATACAATATATTCTGATTATAATTTTTCCCTCTCATCTCTTTCCATATCTTTTCCACCTCCTCACTGATCCAACTAAATAACTACACCTGTGACATATCTATTCTACTTTGTAGTTTATTAATAATAATTCACATTTGCTTATTTTCTGTACATTCATGTGTGTCATCTTATTGGCCTTTCACTGTTACCAGGGACACAGACTGGATTTTATCATTGTCACTAAACGATAAGAAGCAGCCTACAGACTCAGAGACTGCATGTGACCAAAACTACTATACTCAGTGCTGTGGAGAAAATCAAGACCTTTCAATGGATAAACTGTTGGATCTCAAGTAGTGGAATGAAATGGAAACAAATTCAAGTAGGAGTCAGGACTCCAAATGAGCCATAAAGTTTTACATAAGAGATTGTGGCTATTAAAGTTTGTGGAAAGGTCTGGGGCCAAATCAGTGCCTTTTAATTGGGGATCAAGTCATACATTTGTCACATGCATTGCTACATTTAGCAGTGTCTAGAGATGGTTTTGTTTGTTGCCATTAGAGGATGTGAGGTGATGGTACTGGCACGTAGGTGATACAGACTGTGACATTTCTGGATATTGTACACCACACAGTGTAGAGCTGAACAATTACCTGCTCTCAAGTATCAGTAGTTACCGAGACTGTGAAACCCTAGAAGAGATTAAAGAAGATCACAGATGTCTGTCTGAATCAGTGATTCTCAGCACATGGGTCGCAGGCCCCCTTGGTGGTCAAACGACCTTTCATGGGGGTCACATATCACATATCTTGTGTATCAGATATTTATATTATGATTCATAGCAGTAGCAAAATCACAGTTATGAAGTAGCAACAAAGTAATGTCATGGTCTAAAGGATTAGAAACCCTCCACCAAAAATCTAAGGCAGATACTGCATTGGTTGTTTAAGGAGAAGGGGCTGTGCCCAACTGGTTATCTGTAAGATTCATTTTCAGGTTCTTCAGACCTACTGCCTTGGTTACATAGGATGCTATAAGATCATCTAGTATGTTTTCTGAATCACTTTGCAGTGGGGAGGTGGGACGAGGAATGGACTTATTGCAGACACATCTTCACTTGGCAAGTGAGATAATAAGAATTTGCTTGCCAGGATGATGGAATCATATACCAAATGAAAGTTTCTTTGATAATCTTTTGGGAGGCCTCCTGTTGTACCCAGCAGAATTGACAGGCCACAGCTGGGCTGTTTATGCCTGTAAATCAAGCCGGTTTACACCAGCCTGTGTTGAAGTGAGTGATGCTCCCAGAAGCATGGAGGGACCTTTGGTTACTGTGATGAGAATGAGCGTTACCAGGGGTCGTGAGAATCTTGGATATGTCTACCCACTCCGAGTTTTGAATAGCTTCATTCCCTTGGCCTTATTTTTAACTTCTGCTGTGTAAGCGATCAGGCATCAGGCCTTTGAGCTGCACACATATGAAGGAAATTAGAAGTGGGCATCTAATGCCTTGGAAATCACCCTTTCCATGTGCCTTTACCAGCTTCTATTTGTTCCCACGATGCTTATTTTCACTCTTTGGATGCCATGTAACTGGAAGTGAGCCCTTCTCTTCTGTGCGGTTACATATACGACCAGGTAAGGCACGTGGTAATGTTACACAGGAGTAGTGGGGGTGTCTTGCTTTAGTAGAGTACTGAATTCAAGAAGCAAAAGACAGATGCCAGGGAGGCCATTGCGCCTGACAAGGTGCCCGCTTCCAGTACATGTCATTTTGCCTTAGCAGTGACCATTTCAGTGCCAAATCTGGAAAGACTATGAGTGATACAAGGAGGACTTCTCCAAATCCCAAACCCATAGTGCTCAAAAATCTGGGACAGGTTTTTTTTTTTTAACTCTAAGAAAAGTACTCATTTGTTAGAGCTGTGGATTACCTTGAGGGCCAAGAAAATATCAAGCCTTATAGATTATTTCTAAACCATTCTAATTCTAGCCTGGAGAAAGGTCAGTTTGTGAAAGTTTTGTTTTTTAAAATTGTATGGCAGAGAGCAGCTGTGTCCTGAGGCATATTCATTAGCCCCATAGCTAAGGAAATCATCTTTTATTAATATTCTTACTTTTCTGGGACTCTCCTTTGGACCTATCCGGGTTCATCCTCTGTGCCAATTCTCAGTTTTCTGAAGAATGCAAACCTATTTTTTTTAGTGTGTTGCAACACACCTCCAGAATTATAAGAGAGAAGAATATGATCAATTATTTAGGAAAATGTTTAAACTTTAGGTTGGAGCTTTATTCATCAAAGCAAAAAATGCAGTTGCCAAATGAGTTAGGAAGTCACATGGTGGAATTTTGTGGTTTTTCTGCACCCACTCAGAGAAACAGTGACCACTGAACAAACAATAGGTGTGAGGTAAGGGAGAGTTAAATGTAAATCCAGGTGTTAGGATGAGGTAGCTCCCTGAATTGTGTCATCATTGTCTTCTTGTTAAATTCACATTTGTAGTTACTCAGACAATATATGCTGGCGATTGGGAGCTTCCGCTGATAGGATAGCCTTCATTAAGAAATACAGCACACTTATTAATACGCATATCCAGCATTTTATGGCTAAGTTTAAATCTTGTGTCGTCAGCTGTCTATTTTTATTTTCCAATTTTCTAGTTCAATAAATTTAAGTTAATGGCTTAGATATAAAGCAAATGTAGCCAGTTAGTAATTTATAGGTCCATAATTATTTGCCAGACTAGGGAGAGCGATGTGAGCACTATCTAACCCGCACTGAGAAGAGGGTTGGTGTTTTCAGTGTGGTTACAAAGGTGCAGCTTGATAGGAAACACTAGATTTAATGTAGGAAGAATTATCACAAGACATAGCAAAATGTACCGGGAAAAACCTTAAAATAATAATTTATTTTTGAAATTAAAATATAATAACATCATTTCTTCTCTTATTTTTCTCTCTCCAACCCCTCCCATGTATGGCCTTGCTCTCTCTCTCAATTTCATAGTCCTTTTTATTTGTGTTGTCATCTATCTATCTATCTATCTCTCTGTCAATCATCTATTTATCTATCTATCATCTATCTATCTATCTATCTATCTATCTATCTATCTATCTATCTATCTATCATCTACCTATCTATCATCTATCTATTTATATATATCTATCATCTATCTATATCTATGTATCCATGTATGTATATATCTATTTATCTATCTCTATATATCTATGAATTTATCTATCTATATATATGCATCTATCTATCCATCTATCTTTCATCTGTATTTCTGTACAGACACATATGTATTCATAAATATATAAATACAGCATGCTCAGTCTATATAATGTTGCCTGTAATCCTTTTAATGACATTGTCAATGTCCTACTGAGCAGTCTTGTTTGAATTCTAGGGTGTGAGGCATGGTAGGAAAATAGTAAAAGAGGCCCCTATATCACTCTGGTCAGTATTAATAAATAATGATGTGCTTGGATAATGACTTCCTTAACTTTACCAAATTTTGAAAATTTCCTGGTGCACAGTGCTGAAAATTAGGGAAGCATAAGATTTAGAGCAAATGTTTAGACTTTTGTATCTGGACCTTGAGCTTGAATGTGGTCTCCATTTATAAAACAACACCCATCTTGTTTATTGATGGTTAAGAATGTGTACTATATATGCCCATTTTGACTTTGACTTTGGGTCTAATCTCTGGAATGCTAGGAGATATCAGTGTCTTCAAACTGTTAGTGTTGCTTTGTACGCTATGAAGAGATGATTCATAGGCACCAGACTGCATTATCATCTATGAATATGAAGTCCTTTTATAGAGAGAGACCTTCCTATAAGATTGATTAAATGGAAAGTCCAATTTCTGGAAATTCTTGTCTGTTGAGATGTGTAGGTTTGCTCTAAGGCTCTACATTTTCAACTTCTAAGACTTAAGTGACATTCTATATCCAATAAATAAGATTATTCTCTGTAACCATTTGGTAAGTGATGTTAGAGTACAGGAGTCATTGTGGGGAAAAAAGAGGGCAGAAGTATTGTTTAGAGTCAGAGAAACAGGGAGTCTGCTGTGAGACTGTGTCTCCAAGTATGAAAGTCTCACCAACATGGCTTCCCGTCTTTGTTAGGGTTACTATTGCTGTGATGAAACCATGGCCAAAAGCAACTGTGGTAGAAAGGGTTTATTTTCCTTAAACTTTGCATCATAGTCCATCAGTGAAGGAAGTCAGGACAAGAACACAAACAGGACAGGAATCCGGAGGCAGGAACTAATTGCAGAGGCCCTAGAGAGGTGCTGTTTAACAGATGGCACCATCTACAATAGCAGGGCCTTCCACCATTCATTTCTAATTAATAAAATGCCTTTGTAGGCTTTCCTACAACCTGATATTATGATGCATTCTCTTTAAAAGAGGATTCTTCCTCTCCGATGTGTCAAGTTGATATAAAACTTATCAAGTGCACTGCTTAAACATGAGCAGAACAAGAGCAACAACAACATACATGCTAATGTGGATGAAGAAAGCCCAAGACACTTTAACCCTACAGATATGGCAGGTTTCGTATCACACACACACACACACACACACACACACACACACACACACACACACACACACACACGGGATACCAATCATTGAATAAAGAGGCCATGGATGTGAAAGATAGAAAAGAGGAGCAAATGTGGGGGTTTGAAAGAAGGAGAGAGAAGGGAAAAATGAAGTAACTATGTTAAAAGCTCAAAAAATAAAAATAATTAAAACCAATGTAAGCCTGATTAGATGAAGGTCTTTGCCCTTAAGCCTGCTTCATTTATCTGTAATGCATAATGTTTTCTAAGTGGGAAGACACAGTGTCTGTCTTCTGTGTGCAGTTTTATAATCAATTTGTGTAAATGAATCTTGGTTTCTATTTCTGTTTATAGCAGCACTACAAGAAGGGGGAAAGTATATGTATGAGCAGGACTAACAATCAGTGCACTTCTGCCAGCACACATTAGATGCTCCATTAATGTGTTCCAGTCTTTTTTAATTGCCAGCAAAAGGGATCACACCTTTCACCCATTTCTCTTCATTATGGTCCATATTTGCAATGTCTCTCTGGCTATGGCCAACCATTCACCAGAGGTGAGGCTATTAACATGGATTTAATGACTCCAAACAACACCTGCTTATTGCCTCTGACTTCTGTGGGCAGAAGATCAGGTCTACAAAGGGTTGGCCGTCATTGTTGTGAAGGCTGAAATCTGGGTGTTTTGTGATTATGTTCTTCCTAGAGAATGTGAGGCTGGATCCACTTCCAAAAGCTCATCCTTACTGGCGTTGAATTCATTACCTTGCAGTTTCAGTAGGTGGTCCTTCCCTCCCTGTCTGTCAGTCCAGACAGTCTTTCTTCTCGCCTTTCTTTCCTTCCTGTGTCTCCCATATGTGTCTTCACCAGCAACAGGGTGAATCACAAACTCATGTATCTTGGTAGTTTCCCTTTTGATAGTGTGCCTGACATGAACCAGAGAAATTGCTTCATTTTTGAAGGGCTTCAATGGTAATACATCCTGTGCAATTGAGAAAAAGCATCCCATTATAATGTGTTTAATTTTGAAACCATCTTTGAGGTCTCGTTGCTATGCAGCATATTCACAGACCCAAGGGACCAGGGTGTAGATATAACTTGTCTGCCTTCTAAAATGGTGATACACATCGACACAAGAACTAATCCTCTGTGTTTCCTCCTGAGTTGGTTGTGGGACTTTTATCTTTTTGTTTGTTTATTGGATATGTTGTGTTGAGGCATCAAATGTTTCTTTGTCTACACTACATAGGCTCAAAACTCTCTTTACTTTCCTTTAACCTGTAATTTTTTTCTCTACATTATTTCACTTTTGTGCAAGTATCTGTCTTTCCTTCTTTCTTCCCTCCCTCCCTTTATTCATGTGTGAGTATGTATATGTGTATGTGTGTCTGTGTGCATGCATGCCTATGTGCATATGTGTGTGTACGTGTATACATATGTGCATGTGTGTGTATAAGTATGTGTGTGATTTATCATGTATTATTATGTAGACCAGGCTGGCTTCAACGGATAGAGGTCCTCCTGTGTGTGACTCCTGAGTGGTGGCGTGGTGGGTTTAGTTGCATATGCCACCATGTGCAACCACGTCTTCATTTCTGAAGTCTCACTTTCTTCTACTCTGCTTGCTTCAGCAGCACAACTCCTGAGACTTTTCCTGGGTAACAGAAATCTGTTTACATCTCATTTAACCTAGCCACCTGACTGACGCAGCATGAAGCTAGTTGCACTCCCCTTTTCCAGCACACTTATGTTTTGCTTTAGGAATGCACATGGGTTTGATTATAGCATGAAGCACTAATTCCCTTGACAGAGTTATGTAATATATAGTGCATGCACCAAATCTCTTTCCCAAAAGCTGGAATATGCTTAGTTCTGAAAAAGTCTGGTGATTGCCATTCTAGTAAACATAGCTCCTTGGGCATTATAGTTGCCTTTTTATTCTATATCATATCGTTTTGTGAACTTTATGATGATTTCAATCAAATAGTTGTTCAAAATGAAAATTAAATTGATTTGATTTTTCTTCAACGTGACTTTTGAAAGTGGTGTACATATTATGCTAAGTACACATCATTGTTTTGAGAACTGATATTACAGCTGGGCCAGAGAAATGAAGATTCCAAGAATGTTAGAGGCTTGAGAAAGAGTGTGTGTGTGTTCTCAGCAGGAGAAAACCTTTTCCTTTAAGGTGGATTCTTGGATTTTAGTTTACAAGAGGTTCTGGGCTTTGTTCCAGAATTTAAATTTAGTGTTGATAACCACACATGAATCTGGGAGGTAGAAGATTATGCCGGCTGTGGTGGTTTCCCATAAGATATATTGGCCTTCTCCCTGTGAGATAAAAATTGAGTTGGGAAAATTTACTTCATGTATTTAGGAGCAGTAGTAATTTAGCAATCTGTTTAACCAGAAATAACAAAGAAATAGCAAAAGTAATGCTTCCCGTTTCCTTATTGTTTCATCTTGTTTTTATCTGCTGCCAGTTTTTAATCTAGTTAGGTTTTTTTTTTAATCTCTCAGTATAGAAGCTTGCACCAAGGGCCCTGAATTTAGACTTGTGCTCTACCATTGAACTTCATTCCTCACCTTATCTAAGTTAGTTTTTCTATTTGAGTGTTCAAGGCTAAATAACTCTTAAAGATAAACCAATGGCTGACTTATAGATGGTTAACTTTGGGAAAAGCAACTTAATTTTTTTTTTCTGGTTGTGTTACATGATTAATCCTAAAATCAACAATCTCGTACATGGTAAAAAGCCATGATTCCAGTCACACAGAGTCAAACACACCCCATTGGTAAATGGAAATTCTGTGCCCTCCTAACTCTGTTGGAGTTTGGTGAGATAAACCCCAGGTGATGCTTCAATGTACTTCAAAGTAGTCCATGCCTATCAGAAGGGAGCTAGACCTGGCAGAGAGGATGCTGCTGAGTGCTTTAAAGTTTGTCAGGGTCCAAAAATGGTTGTCAAAGACACGGAGATTCTTTATTTGTGCTTCTCATGGCTGTCCACTCTCGTTCATGGCTCTCTTGTGGCTCTCACTCCTCTCCAAGGTATGGAGGACATGATCATCTTGGTGCTGTTATCTGTCACCACATATTCTTACTGACGTCCCTAGCTGAAAATAGCCCTTCTTTAGATGCCAAGCACACATTTTCATTAGGATGCTCCTGCCGTGGTAGACGGTTCTTGCCTATGTTATGCCCAGTTCGTTTTCATCACATTTCTCTGTAGCAGATTTCCACCTGTGGTTCCCCACTTTTATTTTCTCAGCCACTTTTCTGTTCCATAGGGAAAAGCTTAAAGTTAGGATATAGAAATACGCATTTCCTTCTCCCCATGTATGCCGTCTTTATTACTGTGGAATAGAAAATGTCCTTAGACCATGGGAAAATGTACTATTTTTCCATGAACTTTAGCCATCAGCACCTTGTTGCCTGTGAGTATTTTGAACTCTTTACAATGGGGATGATATAAATCTTTTTGACATGTTTGCATTTCATCTTCTGGTTTCCGAAGAATATTACTTTCGTAACCTTAGTAATTATTTTTTCACATTCAAGCTTCAAGATGAGTGTGTGGGGTAAGTGAGAATGACAATGGCGGTCTTCTGTAATTTAGTGTTCAGATGTCGGGATGCTTTTCACTGCAGCAAGTTTTATGTTTGGCAATGGTTTTCTTTGGTTATTAAGATGAAAGAACTTTCCTGTGTTAGCAGTGGGCAGGTTTGTGTGGGAACTCCCGTGGTTTCCAAACTTTTCTGGGTTTTAGGAAGTTTACAGGTCTTTGTGCGGTCAGGTTATCTTTATAAACATCAGTATGAACAATGTATCTAAAAACTGGGTGGATTTAATAAACCAAACAGTCAAAAGTCTTCCAAAAATGTCCCTCCATGTCCATTTTTGAAAATTTTAAATATAGCTTCCTGAAGTGACTTCCCTTCAAATGTGATAGTTTCGGACTTCTTGTCTCTTTCCAGATTTTATTTTTCCTCTTTGCTGGTGATGCCCAGCACTCTTCTGTTTGCACTCTCCGTAGTTTCTTAAACATTATCATAAAAATATTGTGATCTTGCTTTGCCTAAGAACCTTTGCTCCCTCTTCTCCCCATTCATGTGGCCGTCTGAGGGAGAGCTCCTTGCAGTTGATTTCTGAGAGGAGCATCTTGCTCTAGAACTTCCTAACACTGTCTGCACACTGAAAGACAATGATCAAAATGTCAAGGACAGCTGGTCTCTGTTCACTGAAGAGGAGCTAGAGTTACCAGCAAATGACTTGTGATCGGATACACATTTATCAAATCATTATGGTTATGTACAATAATAGCAAGAATGGCTGTCTTCCTTGGGTTTTCTGTCTGTCTAACTTCATGTAAGTGCAGTTTTTAAGAGTATGTTTCTTACATGGTCCTAAGGGAATGACATGTCACACCCCCTGCCCTATCCATTCACAGTTCAGGAGCCAGGCTCATCTCTCCCAAGCATGCCCGAGAGCTATCCTCCCACAGATATCTCTAGTAGATGTCAAAAACCTTTTCTTGTTTCACTGCAGGATCCAACTTGAAGTGTAGTTACAGGTCCTTATCCTCTGTTTGTCTTCCAGACACATACCCGATAAAATCACAGCCGCAGCATGTTCATATTGCACACATATAGTCAATATATTCCAAATTAAAGCAACTGATTTGTAGAATAAAAGATGAAACTGCTTAGTCTATAGACCAAGGCATGGCACTCTCTCTGACCAGAATCCTAAATGCCCGCATCTCCAGATTCATACTAAAGCTATACTTTCCCTGAACATTTCCCTGTTTGAAATTCTTCAAACACGTTGTGCTCTTATCAGTTCAAATTAACTTTCAGATTTTGCCTGCAGGAAGCATTTTCACAGATAGGATACTATTCGATGTCCTTGCCAAGTGCAGTAGATAACTTTCAGTGATTTTTATCTCCTCTGTTTTTGGGTTTACTACTTAGTTATCAGCTTTCAATGGTTATCTGGACAGCCCAGATCCAAAAAAGACTACCAGTTCTGTAACATGTAAAAACTTTGGGATAGTTATTTAGTCTTCCTTGACATTCATATGTCCTGATCCTCTGCACTTTTTAAATGTCACGCAGCTTTTGAAATGTCTTAGAGTAGAAAAAGTGAGAGCCAATGTCACCATTCTTAAGATGGATTTTAATCTAGGGTAAATCACAACCAATTAGCAAACTCAAAGTTTTAAGTTTGATAAATATATTGAAAGTTGGTTTTATAAAAGAATTTAGATTTTTTTTGTTGTCAGAGAGTATCATGGGTAGATAATTAAAAAATCCTTACAATTACGTTTGTTCCTTGTGTGTTTGCTGTGATTGGTGGCAGAGACACAACATATGTCTGAGATAAGAGGACAAGTAGAAGGAGCTGGTTTTCTCCTTCTGCTGTGTTGGTTCCAGAGATCCAACTCTAATGTCAACCTCGGCCCCCAGAGTCTTTACTAGCTAGACCATTGTGTCAGCCATGACTAGACAGTTTATACAGAAAAGCTTATTTAGTTTACGTGTCGACAGGTTTGCAAACTTCAGGATATGATACTGACATCTACACAGCGTTTGGAAAGAGCCTTCTTGATGCTTCATAACACAGCAATTTGGCAAGAGTCTGGGAGCAAGAGTCTAAGCAAGACAACTCACCCTTAGAACAATGGACTCTTCTGAAAAAACAAGCTTCTCTCAAGAGCATTACATAAATTTATTTCTGGCTGAACAACTACACTTCTCAATAGATCCCTTGTCCCCACACAACCTGATTGAAAGTTCCTGGGCATTGACTCTTGTAAGGCATAGTCAAATGGAGTAATGTCCGATTACTTATAAAGCAAAAGCCAGTAAAAGATTCTCACTGGGCATAGTTTTATATTGTCCCTGGCTTTGCTTTTCTGTCACAACCTTGGTCATAGTCGTCTTTGTGGTTTATTTTCTCTTTAGAATACTTTCTTTATAGGAAAAATTAATGCTCAGCTCTAAGTCACATATTCTACACCACAGAATTATGAAAAACTTTAAGTAATGTCATTTCTCAACCACTGGACAGGAGTCATGGGGCATAGTTTCTTTGGAAGAACTTTTGTACCATGTGACAGTCTCTACATCTAGAAGAATTTCATGCTAAGTGGTTTATTACAGGGTCACCGTTCCTCAACAAAGAAATTATCTTTTAAAAAATGAGGGATATTTAAAGATAAGTATCTGAATAAAAACATTTGAGATCAGGAACAAGGAATCACCAAATGTTACATCTGGACTAACAACATAAAAACTTTAGTGATGTAAATGTCAAATTAGTAGTTTAATGAATCCGTTCTATGTATCAGGAACATGGAATCACCCAGTGTTAGTTCTGGACTGACAATATAAAAACTTGATTGGTGAAAATGTTCATTGGTAATTCAGTGCATCGATTGTATATGGGAGAACCTTAATTTACTCATTCGAATTGTGGGCATCACAACAGCCACCAGCAATGGCTAAGTTCCACTGAGAATGTGGAGTAGGAAACACTCAGAGCTTTGGGTATGCATGTGAGGGTGACACCAGGGGAGATGTAAGAAAGTTAACCCTGGGGAGTGGAACAGAAATGGGAGGAGGGAAGGAGGTGGAAATTTTAAATAAATAAATAAATACATAAATGAAAGAAAGTTGACCCTGAATGCAGGTGGTGGCTGCCCGTGAGCTGGAGGCCTGGACAAGATCAAAAGGAACATGGAAGGTAGCTGGACCCTGATCAGGTCACAGTAAAGCCGCTCTGACTCTATTCCTTCCCCTCCGTGGTAGACAACACATCTCTAAACTGTGAGGGCAAACAAACCCTTCCCCCATTAAGCTAATTTTTGTAAGGGTTTTGTCATAGCAATGAAAAAGGCAACTAATACACTAGCCCAGAGCGTTATGGGTGTCAAGAGATGTGAGGCGTCTGAGAGTTTGCCCTGCTCGGAGATGAGAAGCTAGCTTTCGCAGCTCATGTTTGCTCTCTATGGATCAGTTATAGAGGGTTTTTAATGGAACACTGGCATGAGGAGGAAAACGAACGTTTGTGATTCTCCGAGTCACTATTCTTCCAGGGTAAGGCTGAAAGTGTACAGAATGGGAGTCTCAGCGCTCATCAGGGAAACCAAATCTCTTCTAATTACACTGCTGGGAAGCTCACCTTACCTTTGCCTTGGCCAGAAATATGGTCTTTGTCATACTTGGCAGTGAACAAACCTGCTCTTTCTGAGAGAGAGAGAGAGAGAGAGGGAGGGAGGGAGGGAGGGAGGGAGGGAGGGAGGGGAAGAGGAAGAGGAAGAGGAAGAAGAAGAAGAAGAAGAAGAAGAAGAAGAAGAAGAAGAAGAAGAAGAAGAAGAAGAAGAAGAGAAGAAGGAGGAGGAGGGGGGAGGGAAAGGGGAGGGAGGGAGGGAGAGAGAGGGAGAGAAGAGAGAAGGAGGAAAAAAGAAGGAAAGGAGAGGAGGGAAGAGGGAGGAGAGAGAGCTTGAGAGATTATATGTGTTCAGGTTAATTTTGTCACAAATCCAAAAACTATAATTTAAACCAAATGTGTGCCTCCATTTACAGGATATGTGTGAGTGTCAGGGACCTATAGAAAACTGTCTGCTGGTCATGCGGCTACTTCAGTTTTATAGCATCTTGGCTACTGGGAATTTTCCCATGAGTGTGTTATTCCGTTGGGCGCCCTAATTAATCTGGTTGGCAGAAACTGGACCAAATCTGTTTAATTTGTTTCATACATTACTTAATTAAGGCTTTTATCTGTAGGACTCCATGTGGCATGATGAGACTAGCCTCATCCCCCAGAGCACAGCCAGCTCGGATCTAGGATCCAAGCCCAGTGATCTGGACTAAACCTACCATTGTCAGGTTTTATCGTACCAACCTGATCTCTTCCTCCTCCTTTCCGCTATTAGCTCTTTTATTTGTCTTAAGACATCAACCCAGCCACAGCAGGATGGATTTGTGATCTGCATAGATTGTGCCTTGTCCCCAAATGGGGAAGTCTAGAACAGTGTACGGAGCTTGCCCTGAATGCCTTCCAGGGCCGAGGTGGCTTCATAGAACATTTCAGCTAAAAGCAATTCCATGCCACTTTTGCCATTAGATGGGCTCCGTTATGGGAGAAACTGCTCATAGGGTGTGCATAAATAACACCTTAAAGCATGCCGTGGTTTTCTGTCTTTAGCTGAGTTATGAATCTCTGTCCTGATGTTTGTCTGACTTTCAGGCGTATCTTGCCTTAAAACACCTTTGACCCATTCTCTGTTTCTCTCTCTAGGTCTCTCTCTCTCTCTCTCTCTCTCTCTCTCTCTCTCTCTCTCTCTCTCTCTCTCACACACACACACACACACATATCTCCTATTCTCCCTCTATCTTCATACACTTAGTCCCTGTACTAACTGGACCCTTCACATAAAGTCCCTTTCCTACCAGCTTGAGCCCACCTGGCTAACTTGTGCGCATCCTTTGTTATCTCTTCCTTCCCTCTCTTCTCTTCCGCCCCCTCTGCCTGCCCCTTCGACTCCCTTCCTCTCCTCCTCTCTTTCCTGATATATCTTGTTATCTTCTACATCATGCAGCGCCATTTTTTTGTTTCTATCCTTCCACCAGTGCCTGTCCCAAACCAAACTGCATACTTTGTAATGGATGGTGGGAGTGCATTTGTTTTTCACTGCTGGATACTTGTGGCCATCTAGCCCACAGGCTGGAAAGTTGTCAGTAAATACTAATTAAATTGGTTTTTTACAACCTCTCTAAAATCAACGTTGGAGGAGATTTTGGTGGCAAGCCATCGGGGAGTCATCACTTGAAAATCAGAGGAGGTTCACAGTCATGGGCTGTAACTCGACCAGCCAGGAGTGAAGATCCAGTGAGAAGACCCAAGAAAAATGCAGACTGGTTTTCTTAGCAAAGGAAGACACATAAGGCGGGGAGAAAAAAAACCAAAAGTGAAAATATTAAAAAAATAAGCCATGCCTATAGGCTAAAGAGAATAGCTTTTGCTTACTTGAAATCAGTACCAAATGGACAGTCCGCAATTAATCAGGAGGATACATCATTTGTAACTAACCCCTTTGGCTGCATAGATGGCTTAATAATCCTTCAAAGAATCAGAGTATAGGCAAGTAATATTAGGCAATTTGTTCCCTTAGTTCCTCAAGGGATCCGTGGTAGGGCATGATATGAGCCATTTCAGACCAGAGGAGAATGGTAGCAGACTCCCACGATGCTGCCATACCACACGTGCCAGCTTCTTCATTAGCACAGTTCATGTCCTCTGAGTGACAAGCGTTTCCCTGTTCACGGGAAGTAGCTCAAAGCCAGACCCTCTCCAGATTCTCTGCCCCTCAGTGACTTAGCCTAGTGTGTGGAATATACTGAACAGAAATTTCATTCCTTCTTCCTGAGTGAGCTCTACGACGGTGGCTCTCAACCTGTGTGTCCCGGACCCTTTGGAGGGCGAATGACATTTCACAGGAATCACATGCCAAATACCCTGCCGAGCAGATATTTACATTATATTCATAGCAATACAAAATTACAGTGATGAAATAACATCAAAAGTGGTTTTTTTGGTTGGGGATCACCACAACATGAGAAACTGTATTAAATGGTGCCAGCGTTAGGAAAGTTGGGAACCACTTCCCTCAGGAGTCTGTGTAGCCTAACAAACTGCCTCATCTTTGGGGGGTGGTCATTGATGGGTTTTCCCACCTTTCGATTCTTCGTGGAGACTCTGAGGCTGGAAGTCACATGTGAGGACAGAAGATGGTTGCGTTCTAGGAAGCATCAGGGAAGTGCCAGGTGTGCATCTGGTGCTTAATGAGGTTCATATTTCATTGCTAGAGCTGTCAGAGCGTCTCTGTATTCTGACAAGTTTGGAGTCTTAGGATGAAGTACAACATTGATAGCTAAGTAAACTTGGAAATCAGATCCTTACCTGGATTTCCCTTGCTTCACTTGGTGATTCAGGATTCCAGAATCTTCCATCTCATGATTCTGTACCCCAGCCACCACTTTTGGGATTTTAAACCACACCCTGCATCAAGTTGATCAGAGAGAGAAGAGAAAGTATATAAACTGAGCCATTGATTCTAAATGTCACATGCAATAGTGTCATAATTCGTTGCTACCCATGGCCTGCAGACTAGGATTGAGCTGCAGAAAGCAGGATAAATACAAGAGGACTCTAAAAACATCTGGGGATCCTGGAAGTGGTATAAGGAAGCTATGTATTATTTCTATAGAGATTAATTAAGGATTGCCAAGTAGTCATGGTCGTCATTAAGAAGTATTGTGTTCGTTGCATTGAATCTGTGCCGGTTTTCCATGATGTTTGTTTTTACAAATCGCCTAGTATGGACACATGCTGCTCCTAAGCAAATTCAATCTGACAGCTATGGGAAAGAGGGCCAAACTAGAGAGAGACCTCTCTCCAAAGCACAGCACGACATCCCTGAAGCGGTTCATGCTTTGGACACCGCAATAACTACAGAGACGTCTTTGCATCTATTGACTTCTCATTAAATACCGATTTCATTTCATTTTGGCTTTAGATAGATTCCAATTTAGGAATTAATAAGCTCAACCAACCTCATATTTGACTTTGAGATGACAGTTGACAGCTTTTTCTGGAAGGTGTGATTTGTTCGATAGCTTCTAGCAATGGCTTCTCCGGGCTCTAGGTCCACAATCAGACTGCATCCCCACCTTGCCAAGTTCAAGAACTTGCTTCTCACATGAAAGGAATTCATCACCATGTTGACCTGATCGACTCATGCCCGCTTGTTCTTTATATGACTTATTCACTTTTTGTTTCTCTTTTTAGTCAGCTCATAAAGTAGGCTTTGGATTCCTCAGGCTGTGGGGCATTTAAAAGTTAGGCAGAAGGGAAGAGGAAAGGGGGGGGGGGCGCGTTAGAGAGATGGATTGATGGAGAACAAGTATGACAGAATGACAAGGATCTTCATTGCTTTTGCACCGTAGAAATAATCAGATGCACTGCAACTCTCTTCAGCTCAAGGCAATTAAATAACTAGCCCCTCCAGTCATCAGAACCTAGGAGACGAGTAGGACAGTGACAACCTAAGTAGGACATTCCTTTCCAGCTACTGAGATATGGAGCACTGGACTGAGTCACGGTTGAACTAAACTTTGGGAGCACGCTCACCTTTTTCAGTTTAGCCATCTATGAGCCTAAGAAACGCTTTGGAGTGGCTGCTTCCTTTGCTTTGGAGTCTCAGCAAATGCTTTCCTTACACTGTGTGATGAATTCTCCGTGGGAGGCTCCGATCTGACCTATAGATTTAAAATTGTCATGTTTCCATCGTCCCCTATTGGGAGAATACATCAGAGATGGAGGACTGCTGCTTAGCGGGAAAGAGAAAGCGTTCTAAAATTTAACCTTAGTTTTATCCTTCCCGATTTTAGAAAAATTTAAATCATCACATTAAGATTGATATGCGATTGGTAGGTGTTTCTGTGTGACGGTTCATGATATTAGGATTAAAGACCCGTGTTAGCAAATGTAATTTCTAAATCATATTCTTTCTTATTTTCTGCCCCCAAATTCTTTCTTTTCTTTGACTTAAATCACCCCATTTCCCGCTCATCTGTTCCCCCACTTCTCTGGTAACAATTCTAGGCCTGTGTACTTGACTGACTTTTCAACTCACCATGCAAGTAAGAATACATAGTATTTTTCTTGGTATATCTGACTTATGATGCATATCACAAACTCCTCCAGGTTGGTCCTGTTGTGGAAAACGAAACCCATTCCATTGTAAATGTATACCACAAATTGTTGTGCCTTCTACCCATTGATGGGTACTTCAGTTGTTTCCAAACCTGGGAGTTTTTGCAGTTTGGTAGTGCTTTGGAGATAACACGGAGCCTTTTGCATGCCAGGCTAGCAATCTCCTACTGAGCCCACTGTTTCTGTGTCTTCAGTGCTGTGAGTAATGAAACAGTACAGTTGGAGTTCAGATATCTTTTCAAGGTAGCTCCTTGATGGTCTCTGAGTTTGTTCCCAGGATTTCTGAGCAATGTGGTAGTTCTAGTTTTGATGTTTCTTATAAATCCATACTGATTTGATTGTTGTTATACCACCCTTCATTCCCACCAAAAGTGTTCAAAGTTCCCCTTTCTCTTCACTCACTGGCACTTACCTTTTCTCTATTTTAAAAATAGTCATTTTATAGAGGGAATCTCATTATTTTGACTTACATTTCATTGATTGGTGATGTTGAATGTGATTTTTATATAACAAAGTTTCTTTGTATGCTTTCCTGGGGTAAATATTCATTCAGATTTTCATTGATTTAAATTGCTTCTCAATGAATTTTGTTACTGAGATGTGTAAATTATTATCTCAGATATTATATCTGCATCAGATTTTCAAGTTATTGTATATATATATACAATATATAAATCATATATATATATATGATTTTCAAGTGTTTCTTCTAATTTGTAAATTATATTTTCTGATTTTTTGTTCGATTTTGATTTGTACTGTGGAATGCTTCTTATTTGATTTAGACTCATTTATTTATTTGTAATTTGTTGCCTGAGCTTGCGGTGTGATATTTAGGAAGTGCAAAGTTCAAAGTCAGAGAGTTTTCCTTTATATTTCTATCTAGTTATGGTTCCTCGGATTTGTTTTAAGTCATTTATCCACTTGGATGTGAATGTTGCCCATGGTTTAAGATTCTGACAAAGGACTAAAGTTGAAGTTCAAGTGCTAGAAGTTTGGTAAACTTAGAACCCACGTTCCACTTTGTTCGTCTTTGTTTAGGGACCCATGCTGTGTGGCTAAGATTAAAGGGAGCCCCATATATGCGTGCGATTACTACTATGCAGTAGGAAGGTAGGGAAAACTTTTCATAATTACCAATGTTCTGGATCTTGGCTGAAACCCATGGGTTCAGAAAGAATAGTATTGTCATTTCTCCTCTTAGCTTTTCCTGGACATGTATAATGTTCAAGTGTTCTTTCTGTGCTTGGCACCCTGGTGCATCGTTTTATTGAGTTCTAAACTAAGCATATAGAACAAACTGTGGGCTTAAAGTGCTAAGTGAACGAGCCGCAGGGAGCACATTATCCATAGGATCTATACTAGCTCAGTCCCTGCTGCTAATTTGCTTGCGAGTGCAATTCCGGAAGCTGGTTGTGGTCTACCAAGTTCTAAATAATTTGGACCTTGTTCCCCTCGCAAGTTAGTTCCTGCCTTTAATGCTGCCATCACGATTCATCATGGCCCATCATCCTTCTGAGATCTGAGAATGTTCTGCAAACATTCCATCTGATGATCACTTTCATTGGTCAGGTCTCTCTTGGTTATAGGAAGAGCCGGTGTGAGTAGTAGGGTGGGCAGCGTTGACAGTTTTGGAGAAGGTGCAATGTGTATAGAAGTTGTGTAGCATTGGGGGGGGGTTTACTGCAGCAGCACTAGTTATAAGAACCACTGCAGATGTCACGGTGGGGCAGGCCCCATGGTAACTGTTAGCAAAAGATTCTTTGCGTGGCTGCCCTCCTAACTTCATGCTGCAGGTTCTTATCATCGTCTCCATTTTATAAGTGATAAAACCCAAGAAAATAACTGAAATCTTGACTTTCCAGTTCTTCTACTGAAGTCTGCGTGTGGCAACAGTGCTGATCCAATAGGAATGTCTGAGGGACTGGATTGGGTTCTGGATGCAACTGCGGGTTTACTAAATATGTGTTCTGTAACTCTTAACTATTAATGTTATTGTTTTATATGTGTTAGAGTATTTTCTATCAAACATATGGAAACCATATGAATCTTATGAGTATAACCATGTCTGACTGATTTTAAATTTATATTTTAGAGCTTTATGATGTCTTGAGATAATATCATAAAAGGCCATGCATTGATTTGTGAGTGCATATCTATTTTATCTTTAATCTAAAACCATTCACTTCATCCATGACTGTTGTTTGTTTGAGAGAATAACGATCGTTTTCTACTCTGAATTTCTGGAAATTTTGGCATTCACGAGAGATTTTTGAGCAGTGAGTCCATTTTTTTTTCTAGAAATGACTGAGATTAAGTGAGATTGTCTGTAAATGTCTCTTGTGTGTCTGTCCTAAGGTCTCTAAGTCCGTAGACCATTCTTCTAAAAGGTATAATTTTATAGCTTGACAATTGAACCCTCAGATATTCTTTAGGTCTAGCTTAAAAGGTAGTAAAGACAATGACAGTACAAATTTGGGAAACTTGCTGTAACGTATGATGCTCTCACTTTTGTGATAATGTCCAGTTGTTGGAGGTGGGCTCTGGAGTAGGTGATTTGACTGAATTTTGCGAAAACATGGAGACAATGAAGTCAATGTTTTGTTCAGTTCCCCATAAGACACGGAATGAGCCTCTTTGCATGTAGGCAGCTGGAATAATTTGAGACAAAGCGCCGTTTAATGATGAGATACCTGGATGTGCAGCTGTTCATTTCTTACAGTTTTCCTTTCAATTTCTTTGCAGAAATGAAGGCATGGAAACATTAGCTTTAACTTCGTATGTTGCTTTGTAGCTCATCTGTGTGCTAAAGCTGCTGTTTTACTAATTCCCTCATGTGATAACTGTCGCTTGTTTCCCTAAAGCTCCTTTGGTCCTTAGGTCCACGTTGCTTCTGGGCTGGCTTCAGTAAGAGCAATTGGAAGGACAAAAGGGATTAGATATACAGTTTTATGGCACATAACTTGACAGACACATCTCTGTTAATAGAAACAATAGTAGGCTGTTTATTGTAAATACAGAATGTATAAATAGAGGCAGAAAAGTGAGACTAAATTCTATCTCAGCAGACCCACCGTCTTACAATCTTTTGAGTCCCTGTGTTGTACAGAGAACATCGGGCTAATATTCTTTAAATATTCCTTGTATGAATCATTATTAGAAAATTAGTTTGAAGCACACTAGAGCAATTTTCGCTATACCATATATGACACCTATTGCCTTTCTCTTAGAAACAATATGGGTCTTTTTTTGCAAGCATGGGACTTTCTCTGTGTTGCGTGTTTCTTACTGGATTCTACAGGATAGCTGTTCACAGAAGAATACTACATTATTTTTTTTTGGGACCCCAGTGAGATGCAGATTTTAATATGTGATGTTTGGTGTCTTCTGAGTTGATGGACCTAGTAGTGGAACTCCTTGGTAGTTGTTTTGCGAAGAGTGTCTTCAGAGTGTCTCAGGAGTTCATCATGAATCCTTGTTATTGGACTTTTTGGTGTTCAGTTCTAAAGCCTATAAGGACTTATAGGATGTGGTTGACATCTCAGATAGGGTTGTGTGAGAGGACTCCCTCCCTCCTTCCCTCCCTTCCCCATCTCTCCCTTACTCTCCCGTCTCCCTTCTTCCCTTCCTCCCTCCCTTCCTCCTTCCCTTTCTTTCTCTTTTAAAGTGATTTATCTATTATTTCAGAATTTCATGCATATAAACAATAAATTTTGATCATATCCACCCCCAGCTTTTCCCCGACCCCCTTTCAGCATCCTCTTCCTGATTTTCTATCCCCCACCCATATAACCCTGACTGCTAGAGCTGTGAGTGTGTGTATGAGTGTAAACCCCTCAGAAGCATACAGGAGGCCACACCCCCAGAGTCCCTGTCAGCATGCAGGAGGCCACACCCCTTAGTACACTTAGGCACATAAGAGGCCACACCCCCAAATCCACTTTTTATGTCCTAATTTCCACTGAAAAAGACCAGGTAGAGACTTGCCCTAAAAAATTATTTAACAAGTTTGACTTGAGCTGTTGACCTAAAAACGAAAGAAAAAAAAATAACCCTCCTTGATTATCATCTCTTTCAGTGAACCTTGGGGAAACCTTCATTTACCTACCAATTTCCTCAGATAAATCCCAGTCCTCCAATTTCCCAAACAGAAGTGTGGTAGTCCCAACCCTGAGAAAAGACAGCGTTTAACTTGGGTGGGAAAGGCCGCTGCAGATTCAGGATGAAATGAACCTATCAGCTTATTTTGTACTCTTTGCTGGAGAGAGAGAGAAAGAGAGAGAGAGAGAGAGAGAGAGAGAGAGAGAGAGAGAGAGAGAGAGAGAGAGCGCTAATTGGTGGTGGGAAATCTCAACTGGGGCTGGGGTTCTGTGTGTCTAACTGTAAGCAGATGCCGCTTCCTGGAGACGCAAGCTGCACATTAAGAAAGCAGTTTCTGTCGGTACATGCTCTGCTGTTATGATCACTGAGGGACAGGAGATGCTTCCCAGGCCCCCCAGGCTCCATGTGACTCAGGGCCTCAGAACTTAATATTCCATTCTCCAGAAGTTCTTGACCCAGATCTGCCCCCTGGCGAGCACCTTGTCATTATTTGGAGATCAGCTTAAATAGCTCCTCTTCCCTTCCTGACCCCAAACTAAGGACACACTCCTGTCACACTCTGTCCCTCAGCTCTTTCAGCATGTCATCCTTTACCGTGTTTACCTGTGTACTTTTTTTGTAGCTAACATTTCTCGGGAAGGGGCAGATAAAATAGTCTGTGTGTAGACAGATGATTAACACACTGTTTTTTGAATACATGTGCTGGCACCCAGACAATAACCACCTCCCAGTTTTCATTTACACTGTGTTGTGTCTGACAATATTAGTAATAACCGTAATGGGTTCTGACACTTTGAGGGCTGTGTATTAGGCACTGGCCTCTGCCTGGGGCTTTGCGTACATTTTTGGATGCCAGTCCCCAGATAATTTTCAAATTTAGGTAACTCTCCCTTACACCCATGTTAAAGATGCAGAAACTGAGAGTCAGAAATATGCCCAACGCTTGGCAACGCTTCCAGAGGTGGCACCAAGGAGAATGAAAATGCCAATGGGCTGATCCTTTGGACCCGGCAGCTCACTGTGTATTTCAGGTCCCGAGGCATTTCCTCAGGAGCCTGACACAGTTTCTGAACTGTGCTTTCTCATGAATAATTAAGGATACTTGATGCTTGGCAGTGTGAGCCGCTATGATCTCTTTGTACTTCCGTTTTGAGCAATTCATAATGACAGAGCCTCTTAAGGCAGGCTCCCTCCCCTGAGCAGACGCTTGGTTCCATATTTTTAGTCTTTTCCAGACTCTGTATGGTAATTGTTATTGTTTGACGCATATTGTGAGACAAGCAGTTCCTGCATTGGGCTGTCTGTTGACAAAGCCATTTTTTTTCGCTGCCGTCTATTGCTTGCGTCTATAATAAGACTTGGGTTTTTTTTTTTTTGTTTTTTTTTTTTGTTTTTGTTTTTTTTTTTTTGGCATGGAGATCTGTACTCACATTGGCCAGAAACTTTGATTTAGTTGTTAGAGCCGTCAAGTGCTGTTCAGTCAATAGCCTTATGGAGAGTTTACCTGTGATCTCCACACAGATTCAAATCAAATTCGCACTGTTGGCTGTGAACGCTTCAGATCTCTCCCTTGGAACGCTTGCTGTGTATGCCAGATGTGAGCGGAAGTGGCCTAGAGTGGTGGGTCAATTCACCGACCAATGTGAAGTCAAAGTTTACCTCCCATTGACCACAGAAACCATCTAGTGCTCTATTTTTCGGTGAAGCTAGGCTGGCACGAGGCCTTACTGTGGCAAGTATTTAGTTTTAACAGACTCTCTGAAAAGTCTCAGCCCAGACAGCTACTGTGAGTCACAGTCCATGTGCTTATGCTTGCTGGACTCATTTTGTTGCTTCAACAAATGACACTGCGTTATGTAATTCCAGGAAGCCTCATTCTCAGTAGGTCATCGCAGTGTGATGGTCACTAGCGAAGAGACCATCATTTCCAAACCGAATGTTTCCTCTGGGTTCTGACCACTAGTTAAGCATTTTAATTCAAATTCAGGTATCTTAAGGTGAGAACCCAAGAGAAACTTCCAAAGGAAAAGAATCAGCCATAACAGCAGAATAACAGTAATAAATTTCTGGCTCGCCCATTCATTCATTCATTCACCAATCACCTTCCTTCTGAGCCTCCTGAAGCAGGTCTTCTAGGATTCACATCCCTTTACCATGGCAACGATATCAGTCCTCGACCCTAAACTTCTTCAACAGAATGATCTCTGGGCTTACTTATGCCAGGACTTCTCAGACTTACTTTTAGTGGGTCAATCTAGATACCCTAAAATAAGAAATTAGAAGGGAAGCATTTTAATATTATTTTATCCCAGTGAAACAAACAGGTTTTTAGAAATCCTAGGAATTAGTCAAAGCTGCTCCATTAATTTGATGAAACTAGATGGTTTCTTGGAGGATAAGGCCTAGGACTTGGGCCACACCATCTGAGATGATATTACTTTCCATAATAGAGATTCCCGGAGTATATCTTAAAAAAAAAAAAGTCATCAGAACTCTGCTCCTACTGCGGGAAAACAGAATTTTAGATGTCACTAAAAAACAAGAAGTCTTCTGCGGTTCCTTTGCTCTTTGGTTGGTTTTTGTTTCAGTGAATGAGCAGATAACTCAGGAAATCCTCACAATGTGACACCCTTGTATTCCCAGCACCTGTGAACAACCCTTAAGAGTCAGTAAGGGACCCCCACCATGGTACCAGGACCTGACATGTTCCTGACACAGGAGCTGGCTCTTTGGAGCCTATTCCCTATGGTGGGATGCCTTGTTTACCCTTGATGGTGGGGGGGGGCTTGGTCCTGCCTCAACTTGTTGTGCTATGCTTTGTTGATTCCCACGGGAGGTCTTAACCCATCTAAGTGGAGATGGAGGAGGTGTGGGGAGGAAGCAGGAGGAGAGGAGGGAGAAGGTTAGTATGTAAAATAAATAAAAAAAGGATGAAAAAGATTAGTCTAAAAGAGTAAAACTTTTATTAAAGAAAAAAAGAAGAGTGCAGATGGAGGAGCTGCCCATAGCTTCTCAGATATAGCAGTGCTTACAGGCCCAACATCCTCTCTTAGGAGGAGTAAACGCACAAGGCTTACAGATATTTGATCATTAGACTAAAACAATTATCAGCAGGTCATAAACATGTGTGAAGCAGACCTAGATGAAAAAGGCTTTCTATTGGTATTCATCATCGCCCAGAAGAGAAGTATTTCCACCCTTTTCTTTTGTTACTGTTCTTGTGAACGTTCTCAGATGTGCTTGGCATTTGGATAAGAATATTGTTTACTTGTGACAGTTCTCTTGCTTTGCTTCAAGTCTTGTTTAAACCTTATTTCTAATTTACTTCAAAAAGTGCATGATAATGGGATTAATTTCGCTTTGGTCTGGGGCCTTCTCTGATGACTGAGTACTATAATTTGCCCAAATTATGGCAACTGTGATATGTTTCTCTTCATTAAACTTATGTAGGTATTGCATGGCACAACTGGAGGGGCTATAATTTTACTGTTCACTGAATGTCAAATTAAAAATACATATAAGATAGTTGAGATTCCTAGCCCAGCTAATTATTCCCTTGAGATCTCTGAAAGTGTGTTAATGAGCGGAAGCATTCTGAAGACCAAATGCCTGAGTATTTTAAGAGGGAGAATGAGAACTCTAGAAAGGAAAAGGAAAAAAACAAAAGCCACGAAGGCGAATACAGACAAATAAACAAGTGTAATCTAGTCATAATGCCCTTGCTTGTCCCCTGAAAAGTTGCGCATCTTCAGAGATGAAAAACATTCTTACTGCTAAACAGTATCACTCGTGTGTGGCGTGTGTGTGTTCAGCCCAGAATCTATGTGTGTAGAGACTTCCTGCACAAATATACCCAGCAGAGTCATTGGAATTTGGTGTTTGGCACCAGAAAGACAAATGAAAGAGCCAGATGATTCTTTTCCTATTCTTTTGTTGCAACTCCCTCCCTCGCTTCTATCATCCATCCTGCCTTCCTTCCTTCTGCCCTTTATTTATTTTTGAGGTACTGAGGATTGAACCTAGGGCTTCACATATGCCAGGGAAGGCCTGTAACACTGAGCTATATCCCAACCTCCTGATTGACTCTTTCCTGGAACTCCATGAGTCTAAGGAAGGTCTTCTGCTATGATAACACAAATCTTGTCTTCAAATCTTTGCCCCTATCTTCATACTTAGCATATCCTCATTTGAAAGTTTGTGGAAATGATTCTCACCTCCTACCATTCTTTTATATATTATTATTATTATTATTATATTTTGTGTTATATATGATATGTATTACTAATATTAATAGGTTGATTCATAGTAATATTCTACACACATTCTAAAGTATTCTACATCTCTGTGGTTTTTTTTACCTCCCCATGTAGATTGCTGTAGCATTGTAGAATTTTCCAGTAGTCAACAGCTATTTTGATTCTACCAACAAAGTTTGTGGACTGTTTTCTTCTAAGTGTTGGATACTTCGGTAATTCATAAAAGGGCAATCTTTATTCTGCTTATGAATAGCTTATTGTGAGGTATATAATTTAGTTTGGGGGAGAAAAAGAATGAAATGTAGGAAAGAGTATGTCATAAGAATCCTGAAGATGTTAGGGAAAGGGAGCTTGGTTGTCATGGTGATAGGATTTTGTTCCAAGGAGCCAGGTGGTCCCATATGGCACAGGACCACTGTAGATGAATGCCTTATTTTTAAAATCGGCAAAGAATCCTCATCTTCCATCTTTCATTCATTTTATCATGCAAACTCCCAAAAGCATTACTCAAAAAAAATTTGTAGATGTCTGTTTGGCTGCAGTTCTCAATTATGCAGAATTATAACATGCAGCTTCATCTGAGAATAAGCATGGCCAAGGAGGTACATGATGTAAGCCTCTATTTACTATTTTTGGAGCCCTGGATTTTTAACTTCATCTTTAAGAGCTCTGAAAACTAAAAGAAAAGAGAATGATAAAGAATAATGTTTTATGGGTTCAAACTGGTTTGGAGGAACATGGTGGAAAAAGGCTGATAAACATTTTTAGATATGTGTGGTTTGATGTCTCACTTAAGGAAATTATTTGCCGATTTTCTTGTCCATTGTCAATTACTTAGGAAGAATAGCTTAATATTTTTAGAATCAGCCTGGGATAGTCCAATCAGTAGATATTTTAGCATAAATCACACAGCAATCTTATATTATACCACTGTCTCATGCTTATCTATATAGCTAACCCTTCTATTTTATTTTTAAATTTAGTTTTTTAATTATATATTTTGTGTGTGTGTGTGTGTGTGTGTGTGTGTGTGTGTGTGTGTTGAACGCATGCATGTCTGTGTACCATGTCTTTGTCTGGTGTCGATGGAAGCCAGAAGAAGGCCTGGGATCCCGAGTACTGGAGTTTCAGATGTTTGGGAACCTCCCTGTGGTTGCTGGGGCTTGAGCCCAGATCATCTGGAAGACTAGCCGCTGCTTTTACCTGCTGAAACATCTCTCTAGTTCCGCTTAAATTTATTTTTTTTTATTTTGAGATTGCAATATAATTGCATCCTTTCCCACTGACATCCAACATTTTAATACATGCTAACTGTTTGATTATTGCTCAATCTGAACCTTCATCGTAACCTACTAAAATTTTCTTTTAATCTTCTTGGGGAGTTACTGCATATATAGAATTCATTTTGACCGTATTCACCTATTTCTACTCTCCCTGAATCCCTGTAGCTGTGTCTCCCTCCCAACTTCCTATGAAGTTTTTTTCCTTGTCTTTTAAACATTTCTTTAAAAAACTTTTTTTTTGAAAAGTTTTCACACAATATTCTGAATAAGATTTTTCCTCCCTTACCTCCTCCCAGATCCTACCTGCCTCCCCACCCACCCAATTCCCCTCTTTCACTCTCTCTCCTTAGACAACAAACAGGAAAACAAAAATAAATAAGCTAGAATAGCCACAAATGTTGTATGTTCTTAGTCAGTTGTGTCGTCTACTTTTCTTTTTTTAATTCATTAATTAATTAAAAATTTCCACCTCCTCCCTGCCTCCCTTTCCCCTCTTCTTCCCCACCTTCCCTCCCTCTCCAGTTCTAAGAGCAGTCAGGGTTCCCTGCCCCATGGGAAGTCCAAGGTCCCCCTCCCTCCATCCAGGTCTATGAAGATGAGCATCCAAACAAACCAGGCTCCCTCAAAGTCAGTCCATGCAGTAAAATCAAAACCCAGTGCCATTGTCCTTGGCTTCTCAGTCAGCCCTCATTGACAGCCACATTCAGAGAGTCCAGTTTGATCACATGCTCCATCACTCCCAGTCCAGCTGGCCTTGGTGAGCTCCCATTAGATCAGTCCCACTGTCTCAGTGGGTGGACACACCCCTCGTGGACCTGACTTCCTGTACTTTTCTCACAGTAGGAGGAACCCTCTGTGCTTTAGCGCCCCAGACTCTCGTCGCTTCACATCCCGTTTGATTCCCAGTTGTCCATGTGCATATCTAAGTGATTTCCGATGCCACTCAACTTGACATCCTAATTACACTAAGGAACAGATGTATGTGGCCTGGATATATACTTAGTGATAGGGCACTTGCCTGGAGTATATGAGGCCATAGATTTAATTTTTGATGCCACATACACAACGACATAGGAAAATTGGTGTCCTTTCTATCCGATTTCTGTGGTTTTGGTCATCTGCTGCCAACTCATCTGAAAAATATGATATGGAAGATTCAGTAAATAAGTTATTAGTGGTAGATTTTCCTCTGTCTTGTGTGTGATGTTGCTTGTTGTTGTTCTATTCTCCGTGAAATGTATATAGTTCCTTTTCCAGCATATCCACACTGTATTTACGACCTGCCAATCACTTTGTGGGTATTGCTTGCCACATCGGCGTTTGTAGTATTGCAGTCCTTGTGTTCACGTAGCCCATATTTTGCTTAGTATTGGCTATAAGGTGCAAGATTGCTGATAATTAAACTTCAATGTACTTTCTCAAGGGGAAAGATGAAAGTACATATAAATATTTTAAGAAACAGAGATCATACTTTCACATAACTTTCAATATAGCATGTTGTTATGATGGCTCACTTAGTATTTATGTATTAGTTTATAAATCAAACTATCATAGATACATATGTACATAAAGAATATATGCACATACATGCATAATATACACACATAACACACAAAATATTATATAATTATATATCATAACACATACAATGTTATATGATATATGATATATAGTATAATGTATATAATATATGTAATATAATGCATGCATATTTATTATACATGTATACATATACTCTTTCTAGGTCTTGGCATGTCATGTATCCATTGTAGATAAGAGAGAATCACTATGCATTCTTTTCATCCTCATTGCATATATCCTGGCTTGGATTCCATGATCTTTTGTCAGAACTACAGTCAATATCTTTCATGTGTTTTTCCCCTTCCATGTCCCTTGAATGTATTCTTTGTGGCTGATGGTTCATATGGGACTGGAAAGAGATGATATCACACAAACCAAAGGCTTATTTGGAGATCACTCCAGAAGTTGGGGACTGTACAATCCTAGTATAAATAAAATGTCTTAGTAACCCCTGGAAGAGGATTGTTTTATCAACAATCCTCTTATCCCAGCCTTTTCCCAGTCCTGCACTGAACCACCATCAGCTAGGAATACTTCTTAAATGCCATGGCCAGTAAAGTATCTCTAAGTTCTGAGGGTTTAGGTAAAGTCAAATGGTCTCACTCTTTTTGTCTTTCCATACTCTTTGGCATGTTTCTTCTAGTCATAAGCAGTTGCTAAGGTATGCGAACACTATTGCCCTAAAATTTTCTTTTTCATATTCTTTGATGACTGGTTCAGAAACAAGTTAATATTACTGGCATCTTGCATAGAAAAAAGTGAATTTGCTTAAACAACCTGGAGTACATTGGGAATGATTATGTTTATATGTATATTTCATTATGATGATCATGCCCTCATATTAATATTTACCAAGGCAGGCACTAAGAAAAGTGAACATTAATTGTGAAATAGTAGAAGGTTCTTGGTGAGACAAATTAAATAAGTGTACCCACCCATGTGCAATGGAAGCAAACACACATTCAAACACCATACACATGTACATAAAAATGTGAAAGCCAGTATAACAATATTTTTATAAAAAATGAAGTCATCTTCAGGTGTAAAAGTAAGTAATTTGGGCTATGTGTCAGTCAGAAGTGTAATGATACTTAAAAAAGGTATATTCTGTCATCCAGAGGCATAAGCGATGTCTGTTCTCCATTGCTGTCCCTCTGCTTGGATATAATCCATTTCAATTTAAAATTTATATCAAAGACACATTCAATTATTTAGATTTCAATACAATTCAATAAGTGGTCTTATTAAAGTTCTCAGTTCTGAATCCTTCGGCTTCGCTTCTGATGCTGAACCAGGCTTGTCGGGATGATTGCATTAATAATACATTGCTATCCAAAATTAAAGTTTGCAGTACAGAGCATGCTAATAGGTTTCATTGATTTCAACTTGGAGATGGGCGCAGGCAATCAGAAATCAGGTGCAACCTGACTAGCAATGATCAACTGTGCGGATATTGAAGCAGACCAGTGGTTAGATTCACGGCTGTGATCTGAGTTGGGGTAATGTCAGCCATAATGAGGTCAGGGCAATTAAAGTCTTTTGGAAGAGCTCTGAATGCTTCATTAAGCTTTTCTGAGGGTGGCTTTGGGTGATAGAAGCTCTAAATTCTGTCTTAGGACTTTTATTGGTTTTTTTTTTCTCCTGTTTTTCATGAAGTTAGCTGTATGTGGGATTGGCTATCAATCCTGAACACTTAGTTCATGATCACTTCAAAGATGAGGCTAACAACACAGTTCCAACTATTCAGACAGCGTCCCACCCCTTTAAAGTTAAGTTTGATTCCATTTAAATATTTGTAAGGCTATTATACCATGGAGGAGAATTCTGCAGTTCAGTGTATAGTGTTTAGTTTCATCTTCTGATTCTGAATTAATACATTAAAAAATGGACTGCAGTCATTTTAAAGCCATGTGGGGTGGCTCATGCCCATAATCCCAGTGCTGGGGAGATGGACTTAGATGATTATCCATGTGGGGACAGCCTGAGCTACACAGTATCACTGTGGGCCACAATAGGGAGAGCAAGTGTTCCTAGAGTCTCCTGAAATAGAAATCAAACCCCGTTCCCTTTTAGTGCCGTTTTCTTGTGTTTATCCTTTTGACAGGTGCCCTTTCTGTTGAATTTGCATACTTACATATACTGTTTCTTATGGACTTGAACAAAAAGTACTTCAAAGGGTTATTGTCTGTGAGCAGGTGACATACAGACTTGAGTCACTGAATCTAAAGATTTGTGTCTTCCATGTCCAATGACTGGGAGGAAGCAGAGACCATTAAGGCTGGAACCTCTGTGTGCTACACCAGGAAACTTATATGACTGAGGGCTGTCCATACACAGATATGTTGTCCTCGAATTTGCAACCTATGTTTTCCATCCAGGAGGGCTTGGTTTTAATCCTTGTGTGACCTACTTCAAGGCTTTGTTTCTCACTTATGAAGGGGTTAATATTAATGCCTACCCCTAGAAGTGTAAAACCCAAATTAAATCACTTTATCTTTCTTGTTTGTTTGTTTGTTTTTAGTTGCTTGCTTTTTTTGTTTTTGTTTTTCGAGACGGGGTTTCTCTGTAGCTTTGGAGTCTATCCTGGAACTCTCTCTTGTAGACCAGGTTGGCCTCGAACTCATAAGAGATCTGACTTCTGAGTGCTGGGATTAAAGTCGTGTGCCACCACCGCCTGGCTTACTTTATCATTTAAAACTATTTCTGGCACATGGTTAGTACTTTGCTTTGCATTAGTTGTTCCTTAACAAAGATAATGGCAACTTTCCATGGATTCTTACTCTTGACTGATATCCTTTTGAAGCCTGAAGCTATCATGGGTAACTATCATTTATGCTAATTTCCTGCTCATTGCATGTGTTGACAGCTAAAGACAGTGAAGCCCATTTTGTGTGTGCACGTGCACGTGCGTGTGCATGTGCACACACACACACACAAATTTAACTGATGTAGGTACAAAATCACAAGTTCAGGCATTAGTTTATTACCACCAAGTTTTTCCATTCTAAATTTAGTTTTCTCTACTTGAATGCGGCTACTGCATTTTTGCATGCACACATGTATTTACACATATGTGCGCACATGTGCATGCACACACACAAAGTCCTATATTATTATAATTTGATTAACCAGACATAATGCTAATTAAATGTTCTGAGATCTTAATTTGCTTTTACTCATTTTAATAGAATCCAAGAAATGCTAGGAAAACTGATTTTGTTATGGATATCTGATGCAGTAAAGTGAGCTTGCAAACACGTGTCATGTGCTTCATTGCTAGATTTTAGAAAGCAATGAACTTGGTGAGTTATTACTGCATAAACTAGAGAAGCACTGTGGTCTTATTGCTTTAGATACTTAAAGATGCTTTCTTAATTTTTCATTACCACAGTGAACTAAATGAAATCAAGAATAATACTTCAATAAGTCATGCCCACTGCTAGAAAAGATATTTATTATGTTTTATCACTGTTTGCACATTTATTTCTAATTTTAACTCTTACAGAGATTTATTTATTGATTGATGGATTGATTTCTATTGCTTTGGATGGGATGATTCCTCTTTACCATGCTTCAACTGAGGTGGCTTTATATATCTTGGTTTTCTATTCAAGTAAACAGTTTGAATTTTGTGATTTCATTGGTGCCCACAGCATTATCTAAAAATATCATATATCAAGTTTGTTTACTTTCCAAATAACTAAATTAAAATATAAAGTAAATTACCAGAAGCTGACTTTCTATTGAACTAATCATCTCTACAAGGAGACAGATCCTATGAAATTAACTGTGTGAATCTGCAATTCTTTGCCTTCCACCCTTATTCATACTGTTGATCTTTGGATAAGTGTATGTCTTAGCATACTGCTGCAGCTACTGCCAAGGGCGATGTCTGGGTCCATGGTCCAACCTCAGCCAGGGTCTGTGTTGATGCACATGGCTTGTGATGCTTCCAAAGGACACATGGATGCAGGGGTCTGGGCCACCACCTGGTGCCATGTTGGAGCAGAGGGTCATGTTGCCACTGGGTCCATGCCAATCTTAGTGAAATATACTGCCACCTGGGACCCAAATTGTTGCTGTGTGATGTCTGGGTTCACGTTTCTGCTACAGTTGAGGTCTGAGGTTGGTGCTGATGTCCATTTCCAGGTTACTATAGGAGCCAATGCGAACCATACGCGTTGAAGTCCTGAGGCTGTGCTAAGCCAGCCCTGCCCTTCGCTGGCCCTGGGAGGGTTGATCTGTCACTCATAGGAGAGTTGCCCACTCCTGCTTGAGAAAAATGGCCACATCCCTCATCATGGGCTTGGGAGAGTTGACTCCACACTTCACCTGAAGGAGATGATCCCAGTAGCCAGACCGACCAGCTCAGCTACTGCCCAGGCACACCTCCAGGCTTTGAGTTAGAGCACCCCAGCATCTACCCCATCTATGACCTATCGGAGCATGTGAAGGGCTTGTTCATGTGGACCGTAGTAGGATCTCCAGGACTTGGGGCAGCAGCAAGATATCAAAGAGGAGTTTTGGTGAGGATCCAGAATTGATGGTGCTAGAGGCCAGAGTCCTTGAACCTGACCAAGTACATATTGCACAATAAGCATTTTCCTGTATTCTGTGTGACACACTATAGCGCCCGATGTCAGTAAGCCCAATGAAGAGGTGGGAAAGACAGAGGAGTAAGTGTTCCTTTTTTTTGTTTTCCTTTTAAAAAATATTATTTTTATTTGTATTTTTATTTACTTTTATTTTTAATTTCTTTATAAACTTTCTTTGAGGGGGTACTACAAAAGGTGGTGGGCAGATACTGAGGGACTTGGAAAATTGTGTGATTGGGGTGCATGATGTGAAATTCTCAAAGAAACAATTAAAAATTATGTGAGAAAAGAGCATATCTTGAGAAATGTCTGCATCTTCTTGTCTAAGGGAACAGAAATGCATGAGAGCCTACATTTTGTATCAGTTTACTTCTGGTTTTCAATAAACACTGTCTGGAGAAAAATCCAGAATAATACATTTGGACACTTAACATTTACTTATTCATCTAACAAACTATTGAGCATCCCTATATCCTGGTATTGTATAAGGAAAATTATATCTATGGAGAATGGATGCTAGAAAACTTGGCTGGAAGTGATTTGAGGGACCTGTGAGATGACTCTGTGTGTAAAAATTCTTCCCACCAAGCCTGATATCTGGAGGACAGTCCCTGAGACCACAGGATGGAAGGAGAGATAATTCCATAAGAAAACAAATTCTGCGTGTATAAGTGCACATGCTCGCTTAACGCATATATACAATCATGAAGGAAAAAGAACCGGCTGTGATATTACTGTCTTAGACTTAATTTGCACGTAGCGTAGCAAGTGTCTTAAGTATATTTTTGCATATAGAAACAGGAAAAGAGAATTCTGAATGTGCGCATAAAGAAACGAGTGTTCTGATACTTTTTTGCTGTTGTCGCAAAGCTTGCAAACATGTATGGATTAGAAACGGATGTGAATGATGCAAAATTCTCTGATTTATCAATTTTCTAAACTGTAAATAATTTATTCAGCACTTTTATTTTCTGTCATGTCAATGCCTTCAGTGTTTTGGTGTCTTCTTCAGAATGAAGTTTTATCTCAAGATCACTGCTGAGCCCACACACTGAGCCCTGTGTAGAGTCCAGAAAACAGCACTTCCACATGAAGTTATGGGAAGCCCTGTAGCTGTACTGACTGCTGTACCATCCAGTCATAAACAAAACCAGTTACCGCGGTTCCATAGGTCTTATCATAATGCCAAACAAAGGCAAGGTTAGTCTAAAGGGTGAATCGCATTTAGAGTGTCACAGGACCTAGATATTTCTAGTATGTAAATTTAAGTCTTAAAGAGATGATGGGCTTGACTTTGTTGTCTGGCACTCATTTCTTAGGCCAAGGTAAAAAGCCTAACAGATATTCTTGGCGCTATGTGCCAGTTTGGAAAGGCTATCTAGATGGTAGGAATGTCATTATGAAAAGAATCACACACTGTGAGTGATGCAGATTATTCATAAATACATAAACTGAGCCTGCTCTAGTCCCCAATTTTAGCATATCTCAAACAAAACACTCTGAAAATATTTAACTCCTTGGATCAGTAATAAAACTGGTTTGTATGATTCTGAGTTTTAGGTAATTACAAAAACTTTTCTGCTTTGAAATTTCCGTAGAACGTTTTTCTTTTCAGTCTCAGGTAACCAAATTTCTCATGTATGAACAGATCTTTTTGCTTACAGAAAATGTAAAATGAATTTCGCTTGTGTCTGAGCTTGAGATTGAGTACATGGTAGTCATTGCTTATAGTTATCAAAAGTGCTGAACCAATAGTTGTCTTGAGTGTGTTTGTTTCTCAGGACATTATCCCACATTTTCACACGTCTCTTTGGAAGTATGTAGACGAGGTCTTATCCCTGTGCCCTTTGACTGGTGATGTTTAAGGTAGAAAACTTGGAGGGAATTTTATCTTAAGTTTTTCAGGTGTGCTTATAAGCTGTGGTTGAACCCTATTTCTTAAAATTAAGTAGTTGGGTATATTTCTTCTTTTATTCCTATCTTATTGCTGTTTGAGTGGTTTGTGTAAGTAAGTGCTATGAACTTCTTCAGGGCAGAAGAAGTGACCGATTTTCACTTTTACTAAGGCCAGTGTGCTACACCACAATTATTTTTCTTTTTAAAAGCAAGAAAATGAAACAATACTAAGACCAACAAGCTATAGCATGAAGTGTCTTGAAGGCAGGGGTGTTTCACCTCTTAATGTCAGACAGCTGTGGTAGAGAATAGTGTGAAATAAGGCTGAAAGCAGAACACTGCGGAGAATATGTAATGACTTTGATTTGTGCAAGATGTCCCCATATGCTGGGAAATAGGTCCTCGATTTGTGGCACTGTTTTGGAAGCTTCTGGTAACTTTATGGTCCAATTAACTGAGATTTAATTGGAAAAGTATAGGTCACATGGGATGATCTTTTCTCTCAGATTCCAATATTCAACCAGGTATGTAGCTCCTTCCACATATTTTTTGCAGCCAGGATGTTCTTCCTGACTCTGGGCCCAGAAATGATGGACCCAACCAGAATGGAGCAAGGATAAATCCTTTCCTCCATGTATATCTGTCAGTCAGATATTTTGGCCAGTGACAAGAAAAGTCTTAATAATAAAGTGGTAGAGAGACAAAAGGGCATTGTTCATGGTGGCATAAAGGTGGGGGGGCAGCGCAGAGAATGGTTTCCATCCTTGTGTTCCCACATCAGAATCCATTCTGGGTACAGTGTGCAATTGTTTTCTCTAGAGGAATGATTGTCATAGTCTACTTAGATGTATGGTGAATAATTTAAATATTTAAAAATATATTTAACTGACACATAATAATTATACATATTTATGGAGAAGAGTATGCATTTTAATGTTGCATGCACAATATGTAATAATTAATCAGGTTAATTTGCATATCTGCTTGTCAGACTGTTACTTTGAAATATTCAATTTCTTGCCCACTGTAATTATGTTATTGTCTTATAGAAAACTATAAGATTTCTTATTTGAGAGATTGTGACTACATTTCCCCTTCCATTTCTTTCCTCCAAACATCCCTTTAAATCCATGGCCTCTTTTTCATCACATATACACAATTCCTAAATACAAACTGGTCAGTCCATACATGCTACTTGCATGCATTTTTCCAGGGCTAACCATCTGGCCATGGGCAGCTAATTAGTGTGCTTTAACTTGGGACAACCACTCCTCCCATGCCCACTCGCAACTTTGCTTTGTTGTCTGTGGTTCTTTGTGTAGGACTGATGCCTCATGGACTTTTCCCAGTCCTTCTTTGGCATTTCCGTTGGTGCCATACTTGTTCAGCACATGTTTGGGCATTCATATTTCTAAGTTATTTTTCATATCCTGCTATACTGTTGTACCCACTAAACTCTGTCTTTCCAGGTATACTTGATCTTCTTCTTGATATATATTTTCTTGGCTAGCACCTCCCAACTGAAATAGATCACAGCCCACAAAGACAAGTTGAAATTCTTTCCTTTTAATTTTAAAAATTTATTCTTCTCTCATATATTATATCCCAACCACAGTTTCCTCTTCCTCCACTCTTCCCAGTCCTGACCCCGTCTTCTTTCCCCCAGATCCACTCCTTCTCTATTCCCCTTCAGAAAAGGGCAGGCCTCCTCCTATGGATATCAATCAAACATGACATGTCAAGTTAAAATAAAACTAGACACAAACCGTTATAGTAAGTCTTCATGAGGCACATAAGTATGAGGAAAAGTGTCCCAAACGCAGCAAAAGAGTCAGAGACAGCTGCTACTCCCACGGTTTGGACTCCCACATGAAGACCAAGCTACACAACCATATCTGCAGAAGACTAGGTCAGACCCATGCAACCAAGTGTAAATTCTATAGAAGCTACATCCAAGAAATAAAAGAAGTTACCTTTAATCATAAAATTTTACATTTTATACAATATTTCTATATATTATTAATGGGAACTTAATTTAAATAATGTTTAGTACTAAGGCTAGCAATATAATGAAAAAATGGCCTATACATCAATTTAGAATAGTAATATTTGAAGATTCTTCGATATTCCATATTGATGCTAGAGATTGTAATGGAAAGTCAGGTATGGAGTTTTTAAAGAGACATTTGTACTTACATTTAAAAAGTGGAATCAAATAGAGTTTCCAAGCATTTTATCATTTATTTATTATGTAGTACCATACATAATATTAGAAAAATTCCTACATTTTAATCGAAAAGGTGTTTTGATTTTCTGTTGCTGTAATGGAACGAAGATAAACAACTTCATAAGAGAAGATTTCGTTCTGACTGACAATTGTAGAGTCTTCAGTCCTTGGGTGGTGGCTGCATTGCTTTTGGGATAATGGTTGATCAGAACGTCTCGGCATTAGCTGCTGCAGAGAAAACTGTTCATTATGACATCAGGGAAACTCATGGAAGGAGAGGACAGAACTGAGTGTCATTTTCTTCACCTAGAGTGGTGGTTCTTAAGCTGTGCATTGTGACCCCTTTGGGGGTCTAGTAACCCTTTCACAGGTCCCATATCAGATATCTTGCATGTCAGGTCTTTATATTGTAATTCACAACAGTAGCAAAATTGGTTATGAAATAGGAATGAAAATAATTTTATGGTAGGGGGTTATCATGGCATGAGGGACTTTTTAGAGAGTCACAGCATTAGGAAGGCTGAGGACCATTGATCTAGAGTCTATCCCTAAGTGACCTAATATCCTAATGTTCTTCCATCTACCAATAGTATTAGATTGCAGACCCCATCTTTAACTCACAGGGCTTCTTACACCTTGAGATCATAACTCTCAAAATAGACCAGGCACTGTTAAGAGCTTTCAGTCCAGTCATGAGCATCTTTTGGATTTCCATTCGTTTATGTGTCTGTGTGTCTGTGTATGCACATGTGCATAGCCCACTCATGACAGTCAAAAGACAAGTGAAGCACGTTCTAGCTCTCCAGCATATAGGCTCACGGATTCAACTCAGGTTATAGGACACTAAGCTGTAAACACTCTTATTCCCTGAGTCGTCATCCTTGCCAGAAGTTGCGGATATTTAAACCTCTGTGGAGGTTTCAGAAATCACAGGCAAAGTTCTGTTTGTGTAGACCATATGACGTCCCCATACAGAGTTCCCCGCCTGCCTCCTGTCACCAGAATTAAGTCTGTTGTCAAGTTTTTATGGCTGTCTTGAGCATTTCTCTTAAAAATTGTGGATGAAAACCTTTTTATTAATTAGCATGTGTGTATGTATGTGTGTGTGTTGTGCATATGTGCATGGCAGCACACATGACTTGGTGCACATGTGGACATGAGAGAAAACTTGAAGGAGCTGGTTCTTTCTGTCATAGACTTCAGGGGTCGGGCTCAGGTTGTCAGGCTTCTACTGCTAAGCCATTTCATTGGCCTGGTGGTTGCAAACGTTTGACCCTTTATTTCTTAATTTAAATTAAAGTATAATAAAGTTAGCAAAGTGAAAAACTAAAACTGTAATCAGATCTGGTCAGAAATCCTCCTACAATGCCTAATATCCGGGCTAAAGCAAGTCATAATAGAAAATCTGAGTAACACATTTCACCATGAAACTGCAATAGCGTGTTGTTATAAAATACGATGGTTGCTTAACTCTTAAAGTATTTATCCAATAAATATAACGATTCTTACCAAAGAATCATTAACCTAAATCTGCAGGATGCTCTTTTCCATTCATGCTGAAGTTCTAACCTTAAGTATAGCAGAATGTGACTGCCTTTGGACAAAAGACTTTTGTAATTACAGGCAGGGCTCCTCTTGGAACTCTGTAGACCAGGCTGGTCTTGAACTCATAGATATCCACCTGCCTCTGCCTCTCAAGAACTGGGATTAAAGATGTGCACTACCACCACCCAACTCAAGTACTGTCTTTTTAAGACAAAGACATTTGAACAAGGCTGTTTCAGGAAATTGATCCTGAGCCTGGGTGTGACACACACCTGTTATCTCAGCTTTAGTGTGACACACATCTGTTATCTCAGCTTTAGTGGAGGCTTAGGCAGGAGATCAGGAGTTGGAAGTCAGCCTGGGCTACATGATAAAATGTCTTTAAAAAAAAGAGTAAAAGGTTGATCTGTAGCTCAGGATAGAGTTGTCTGTCCTGCATAAGGGAAGTCCCAGGTTCAATCCCCAATACTACATAGATCAAGCATCAATAGCACATGCCTGTTAGCCCAGTAGTTGGAGGGATGAGAAGCTGAAGGTTATTCTTAGCTACATAGGGAGTTGGAGGAGAAACCTAGGGTACACCAGACCCTGCCTGTGAATTAATAAATTAAAGAAAAGAATAATATGTACTGTAAGTCTTTTGTCTGCCTTTTCTGGAGGAGAATAAAAGGAATTCTCCAATCCTATAAACTATACTATCTGAAATCTACGCTACTTCTTTCTCACTAAGGGATATTGTCTCTGCTTTGAAAGGTCATGATCACAGAGCAACGCACCCTGGTGCGTTTGAAGTGATGAAACTTTGTTCATTATCTGCGTGTGAGGAGTGTGATGTGCTGAAATTTGCCCCACTTTGCCCTTCTGTGAATTACTCCCCATTTGTAAACACCTTTAAGTTGCAGAGACTAGGAAACATTTTTATAACTATTTGTGATTATCAATTGATTGTGTTATGCAAAATCCCCAGTGGCTTGCTTGGAGACAGATGAAACAAGCCCAGGCATTAGCATAAGTTAATCAAGAAAGCAAACATGAGATCTGTGAAAGTTTGAAGGAAGATCAGGGGTGACATTGCCTTTATAAAGAGCACGGATTAAGGCAGACAAAAGATTACGGAAGTGCACAATGGCCTGTCACATACTAGAAAGAAAGAATAAAGGGCGTGTTATACTGTTGTCCAGAGGGAGTGGGTGGGGAGAGAGAAGGCCAAGTTATAAACTGACTCTGGAGGCAAGAGAGGAGTGGAGAAGGGTCAGGTTAAACGGACTTTGGTGTCCGGAGAGGAGAGCAAGAAAGTAGCCCCTGGATTGGAAAGTAAGAAGTCAATTCTAATCCAAATCTACTCTGAAATAGTTAGAATTGTCATGCTTTATGGGAGATTATACTCAACATGAGGACAAAACATTCCAGAAATGTCAGCGAAAAAACAGTCTGCCTTGAAGCAGAGCTCTGTGAGGCTTCAGTGGGCCTCTCTGCAGTGGGCATGCATCTTCACACGGCCCCTGAGTGATGGAAGGTGAAGACACACGGGGCCTGACAGAGCCGAATTTGGAGAATTGCCTTCGATTGTTATGCTGTGTGACGGTACTTTAGAGGCTAACACTGGGAGTCATGTAGAAAACGGCAGGCGCTCGTATGCTCAGGGACACAGTCGCTGAGATGTTTGGCAGTGAAATGAATTTGAAAGGCACAACCCTTCAGCCATGTTGTCATGCCTGACAGCAGCCGACAATAGTCCACATCCCTTCCTGTAACACAAGCAGATACTGTGTGGAACGTGGGCGGTGGACTAGAAATTTGGCTGTGTGACGGTCAGAATTAGGTACTAGGTGTGCACCTGAGGGGTTGGTTTGTAGCATCATTTTCCCTGCTAACCCTGCTCTCCCCTGCTAGCCCATTCTGCGCAGTGTGACAATAATAACTTATGAATGACTAGGAGCAGCTGAGTGTGAAATAAGCCAAGACCCTGACATGTGGAAAGTCTGCCGGCGTATTGATTTATTAGAAGAGATTTCTCAGCTCAGGCACTAATATTTTCTTATAACAAATAATGATCTCTTGTAGAATTGTTTCCAGAGACATCTAAATCCTGGTAGTTCTGCACAGTGAGGAGTTGGTGCTGTGGCTGCGGGTCAGGTAGAGGAAGGGCTGCTGTCAGTCACTCCACTGGGATTGCGCAAGTCTTTGGTTGCCCTCAAATGCTAGTTCATGTCAGGTCAATAGAGGATTCATTTAGGGATCTACACATGGTTTCTGCTTCATCTATACCCTGAAGGATCTCAAGAAAGTCTTGATTGCCTTCTCTTTGGTGAATGTGAGAATTTTAAGAAACTTCTAGCACCTCAGGCCCCAGTGGTCAGTCTGTGAGAGACAAGGTGTGTGAGCTACCTGTTACAATTCCCTGCTAGGTGACTGAACCAGATGTTTTTTCTATCTCAGTACCACTAGAGAGGTTAGGAGCTGCTAAACTTGGTGGCCCTGGAACAGTAACTTTGGGGTTATTCATTTGGTCATTTGTTAAAGTGTTCTGAATATAGGTCTTTTAGGGATATACATTCTTCATGCTAAGAATTCTGAAAGACAGACCCTTGATGGAGTACCTAATATTACATAGCTTAGGTCATTTATCTTGCCCATCATTTTACGTTTGACTAGACGAAGCCAAAGGTACTCAGGGAGCATCAGGGATTAGCTGCTACCAAGGACTTCAGGAAAGGAGGTGCGTTGAGATGAAATTGTGACTGGGGTGATGGCAGTTGCTAGGGGATTGCCGAATCCATTCCACGGCAAGAACAAGAATTGAATGCCGGAAAGACAGAAACCAAGCTGCAGAGAAAGGGAAAGCTTTATACATTTGGGATTGCAGAAGCCTAAGGCTAGGAGTTGGCTAAGTGCCAGCTCCTGTACCTTCCTACTGTTTTTCCACAGTCTTCTGGGAAGAAGAAACTCTCATCAGAGCGGGGCTGAGTTGGCTTTCCCTGCCTATCTATGTTTCTCTAGTAAAACTTCAGAATCTGTTTTAAGAGCATTACAACCAAGTGTCTATTAATAATGACTAATGCTAACAAGTTTATATTTTTGGATACACAGAAATATCTGTCGTAGCAGTGGAATAGCTCCTTTACCTGGTTAGATCGCAAGTCATACATGCGATCTGACCAGGTAAGGTGCGTATGCACACACACAAATATACGCAAATGCACATACACATTACATATATCATATATAAACATTATATATAATAATATACAAACATTATACATGATATATTGCATATGACATATAAATGTTTATATATAATAACAACACACTATTTGTATATATATATAAATAAATAATATATATGATATATAAATGATTAAATGATACCCTAAGTCATGAAATGCAAGAGCTGTCCTTGTGACCCTCAATAGCTAGGATACTGAGTTAGTCACTGTAAAAAAGGACTTGTTTCCTGTTTTTATATTAATTTTAGAAAGTTTTATCCTGTTTTTTATTTCCTTTCTAAAAACTTTGTCAAAAGAACCTGAGTAGAATAACAATTGTGCTTAATAAGTAAGATTAGCAAAATCTGATACTCAATGTATCTTATTCTGGAAAATCACGTTTTCTAGATGAATATTTTCTCGACTTCTTTCTGCTGCTTGCACTGGCCTTTTGGGACCCTAGTCTATTTAGATGCAAAGCATCCTAGTCCTGGATGTAGGGGGAAGGGCATTGGACTTCCCACAGGGCAGGGTTCCCTGCCCTCTCTTAAGGAGGGAGGGGGAGGGAGGAGTGGGAGTGGGGGAGTGGGAGGGGAATGGGAGGAGGGGAGGAAGTGTACATATTTGAATGGAAAAAATAAAAAAAGAAATTATTTTTTCTAGTTATAGTGTTTAAGTGATATTTATTAATCTTCCTCATGCACATGACTGTGTGCAATGGGAATGATTTTCTGTTCAATATTGCAATAGATTACGTAACTTCTGCTCAACATGTGGAGTGCTTTAAGACACCACTGGGTTGCTTTTTTTTTCTTTTTAAATATTAGGTCTATAAACAGAATAATCTTTCAACTTGAGCCAAAGCATTTGCATCTGAGAAACAACTACTTTGTTATTTATTGACTTTATTTCTTTCTGTCTGTTCCTGGTACTGGACAAGCTTAGAGAGAATAATAATGATTTCAGGGTTGCGGATGAAGCTTGCCGAAGCTTGTGGGCTCATGTCCAGTTTGCGTGCTTTAGACAGTTTTTTGAATTTCTAATTGTAGGGAGATACCAGAAATATTTAAATTTGGTGGTCATTATTTTGGTTTAAAGAGAAAAGTGAAGGTGATCACTTGTTTAATCACTCACAAAGAAAAAGCATGTTGGGTATAGTTCAAGTCCAAATGACTGTGAATTCAGAGGGAAACATAAAATCATGTGTCCTGCTGTGCTTCTTGGTTTCCTTGGGGGTTTCCTACAGAACATTATCCTCAAGATATTGCTTTATTTTGTCAACTTGACACTAATGCCACCTGGAAAGAGAGTCTTGATTTGAGACTGTTTAACTAGGGTGAACTGAGGACATGCCAGTTCCTGATTACGTTAATTGGGGTGTGAAGATCCACCCACTGTGGGCAGCACCATTCCCTAGGTTTAGGCCCTGTGCAGAATAAAACCAGGAGGAAGTGAGCTGAGCAGAAGGGTGCATGCATTCTTTCTCTCCATGCTCTTCCCTGTGGATGTGATGAGATGTTCATCTTCCTTCCAGTGGTGAACTAGAATCTGGCCTTGTAAGTTAACATGAACTCTTTCTCCCCTAAGTCTCTTCTCTCAGGATGTCTTATGACAGCAATGGGAAATGAGGCTGGGACACTCACTGTTCTAATTTTGAGACACTTTACCTAAAAAATTGTTCTTAGGAGTTAAGAAAAATGCATTGACTATTTAAAAACAGGTTTTTTCATATGTTCCTATACAATCACGCACACATACAACTCTGTTACATACACAGAAAAGTTGAAAAAAGTACGACAAAGTGACATTTAGACTGCGTGCAAACAGTGCATGCACATCGTAGAAGTTGGCGTAGAAGATATTTCTGATTGGCATGTGGAATGTGGTATAGAAGAGAAAGCAGATTTGGACTGCAGTTTTTCAGGATGGGGCTCCAAAGGAGAGGAATGTCTCTTTCGCATCTGTTTGTGTACAGGATGGCATTTTCGCACACTGTACATGGCACTCAACAGCTTCTTCTCAGCAGATGCTTTCTGATTCACCTAGCCAAGATTCTTGATGGGATGTGTGTTAAACACCTAACAAGACATGTAGCATGGCAGCTTTAGTGGGACAGCAGAGAATTCAGGAAAAACATACTCATCTTAAAGGAACAGGATGAATGAGTATTTTGTGAGCAGGTGACATTTTGTGTCAAAGCATCAAATTCACCAGGAGTCAGTGAAGTAAACTCGTAAATGATGTAAAATATTCCAGTAGCAGTTCTAACAAAAGACAAGGGGCCATCTCCAGGTCTGTCTGAGATAAGTTCCTGTGGGGAGTAGATTCTGGGTCTTTTCTACTCTGTTCTGTACCATCATTCCAATAGAACATAACTTGGAATACAGAATAAAAGCCTGTTTTTGCCCCCTGGTTTTCCCTTTTGTTTTTTTTAGGCAATCTAGATTACTTGTTCAAATTGTATGGAATATTTTCATAGGCACCTGATTCATTTAGGAGAGGTTATTGTTAAAAATCAGCAAAACGGTACTTATTTTAAGGGGAACATGGAAGAGAAACAAAAGACTTTATATCCCACTGTCCTGGTAGGTATAGCTATGACTTCCGGATAGCTTGATAAATTCTCAACAATAATGCTATCTTTCAAAAAGGTAGTTTCATATGAGATAAAGTCTAAAGAATGTCTTTAAAAAATCTTTCTGAAAAATAATGAAGGCTCAATCTTCATACTCATGTATAACTGGACACATATAGAATTCTCTTTGAGATCATGTTTGATTTAAAGTGGGATTTGTATGCTTAAGACCAGGAATTCCAGTTTATCATAGGGAGATATTTAAAAAGCCTATCAATCTGATATTTAACCATTAAAGACTTCAGCTTCAGTGTTTCTACTTCTGACTTGCTGGCACCTGTGGATCCCCTATGGGAAACCTGCACACTTACCTAGAAAGTGTATTTCTGTAACTGCAGCACATTGTCACCTTTGTGTGCTCTCCCTGCTTTGGTCCAGGGCTGGGGATTTCCTGAAGGCATGGACGGCAGTATGGTGGTTGATATTTGTGACCAGGATCTGCTAAAAGTCAGAGTGGATGTGTAGTATTGGACAGTTCCTCACATGGTTAATTACAAACTACCAGTGTTGTGTCGTCGAGCAAGAGAAGATATGGTACTCATGTGATCCAGTATGAGCTGGTTCTCGAACAGGAAAGGCAGCCTTTATTCAATATCATTCTTGTATTTATTATTTATTTGAAAATTTATTTTGAGGCAGTGTCTTATTATATCATTCTGGCTGGCCTGGAATTCTCTGCTAGATAGGCTGGCTTTGAATTTATAGAAATCCACCTGTCTGTCTGAATATCATGATTAAAAGCATGTGCCCCATACCCAGCTGTGTTTTTATTTTAATTTTTATGATCCAGAAATATTTAATATTTTTTTCTACTAAAATTGGAAAGTTGAAGGGCATCCCAAAATTCCATGATTTAAGATAGCTGGGAAGAATTTTTGTGGTTGTCAATTATGCAAATAGTTGGCCCAGCTTACTAACTTTTGATGTCTGATTTGACCTGAAGTTATTAGTGTGTTAGCTCTGGTTTGAAGGGCTCTTTTGAACCAAAGAGGAGTCTGCCTCAATCTCAAGTGTGATTGTCCTCAGGATTCTGAGTTCTCTGAAGCGTTTCTACTTTTTCTTCAGTGCTTCATCCAGCTCACTGTGGTGCTTCTTAACCCCAGGCCGTTACAACTGAAGACTGTGTGGAAGATGTGCCTGGAACTATCTCAATTAGTCTGTCTCTTATAAGGTCCTGGGGTCCCCGCAGGCTATCCGAAGACAACCCATGTGCCTGTGTTACTCTTTCATTCATAGAGACGTCTCATGGTGCTGCATCTTGTAGGGCATCCATTTTCAATCCTGGTGTTTGCTCTTTTCTCTTGGTCCCTTCTCCAAGTCTGGGAAACTGTACCTCTTGCTGAAACCTGAGCATGTCACATATGTTTCACTTGGATTTTTAAGGAAACAAGACAAAGATAAGAGTCTCTCATCATAATAAGAACTGTAATAGATGAGCAGGTGGTTTCCATGTGAGTAAATACCATGTTCATATTATTTTTACATAGAATATATATATATATATATATATATATATATATATATATATGTACACAAGCACATGTTTTGTATAACATATAGCAGTATAAACCAGTAAGTACCAAGGCTCTCAAGATTTACAGAATAAATAGAATTCCTATTGCATACATTTTAATAGATAGTACAGCATAGCAAACAGTGAAAGACTACTAGAGTCGGAATGACCAAAGGGCATGTTCTTTCTAATACATTCTAGGTGTGTGAGCATGAACACACGTACAGATCTCTCCAGGCCTATGTCCTGGAAATAGAGATCCGTGGTAATGGGTGATGTGACTCTGGCCTTGGTTGTTGGTTTCTGATGGTTTGTTTGGTGAACGAATGTGGGGTGGAGACGGATGGTAACTGTGGGATCCAGCTTGCTCCCGTTCCTTCTGTATGAGTCAAATGAGTTCAAGTCGGGAGTCTGTCTGTCAGCAGGGTCTGTACTGAGGACCGGAGGCGAAACACAACTTGCCATCCGAACGAAGAACTGCTGTTGTTCCTCTTGTTGTCACATTCCTGTCAGCCGCTAAACAAATGAGAAGTTGGTTGATAGCACTCAGGAACATAAGACCGGATGGACTGTGACAGCTTAGCCAGGAGACCTTCTTGAGGCTGTGTAGAAAATCAAGATAGAAGAATGCATTTTGATTTCTCTCCTTCTTTTAGCAGAGCTCGAGGAAAAGCCTGTTTGTTGCAAACATTCACCTTCGAAGCCATTTCTCACGAATAGCTATGGTTTTCATTTTGAAATCCTGAAGATTTTATTTGAAAACACCCCAGATTATGTGAAGTGATGGAGGAAAACTACATGAATTCACCTTGCACATTGATGCCAGCCACACAGAAGGTTTTGTTTGTGAAAAAAAAAATGCCGGAAACATTATTTTGTGTGCCTAATAGGCATTTTGAAATTCATTTTTTTGACCAGATGTAAATCCATATGAGGTTGAAAGTATCTCTAAGGAAATCAATACATATCAGTATGTACTCATGTGTCGGCACATCCTGCTTTGTGTTGAGAGCTGGTCTTCATTTTGCACAATTTTTATTTCACAAAGAGAAAAATTGAAGCTTTAATATGTATTGATTGATGATACTTAAAATTGAATGGTACCAGGCAGGGCTGTTTGGTATGAACTTCAGGAAGAAATTTCCTGATGAATATTGTGTGTCATATAGAACACTGAGCAACTGGAGGCAGAACTCATACCTGAAATTTCGTCAGTGGCCGCATTTGTCTGCTTCACTGGCCTGTTGAAACAGTTGCTGAACCAAATGATAATGAATGCCAGAAACTTGACCTTGTAGCGAAGCCTCTTGAACACTAGATACTTGTACTTATTAACCATGGGGCCTCAGGTGACAGGATGTCTGCTGCCTCCCATGCCAGCAAAATGGAAGCTGTCTAGGGACCCTGTCAACACACGTTTTCATTTGTGAATTAGATGATCATGTTGGTGATCTGGTTGCAAGTTGAGTTTAACCTCATGGTAGGTGATATGACATGACTTATGTGGAAATACCCTCAAGTAGAGGAAAACATTCAAGGAGTATGGAAATCATGGATGCACTGAATGTATCCATGGATGCATTGTGTTTGCCCATGTCAAAAGCTTGGGCAAGAGCATGGTGCTATGTCTCCTTAGTACTGATTGTGTTTTGTATCAGTGCTTCTCAAAGTGTGCTTGGTACAGCAGCAGCTCTGGCATCCTTGAAAACACATGAAGATACAGATTCTCAGAGACCCTATCAGGTCCATTGATGTAGAGACCCTGACATTGGTTCCTGGTGATCTGTTTTGACCATAATCTCCACAGTACCCTGATGCATTGAAAGGAAAATTTGAGGTTCACTGTATTGTGCAGTACTACTCCCCTGGTTTACCATGGCTGAGACATGCAGGAAATTTATATTTGGTGGAAGCTAATGAAATGTGTGACATGAAATTCTGAGAGAGTTATTGGAATAGTATTTAATTAAAAACAAAAAGACACTGACATAGGATTAATCCATAACAGTCATCAACACAGTTTCACATGGCTCTTTACATGTATACTATATCTACATATTGCACTCGATAAAATTTTGGTAAGTTATAGTCATTTGGAGTACATAATGTACGAGACATACTTAGCATAGGTCTTAAAAAGATGATGCAATACAAGCCTTTTTAATTCTGTCTGTGATTTTCCCCTTTTCACTTCAATTTAAGCATCACCAGTATATGTTGTAACCTGTGTAAATCTTGGAGAAATTCTCTAGGCTGGCTATTGTCACATCCTACTATAAAAGGCACTTGTTTGTGTTATGATGAGGCACCCTTTCTTCGAGCCCTTGGTTTGCTGCATATCTTTGGCTGTATCCACAGAACAGGGAATTTTAGAGCAGACTGTCCAACTGTTCATTTAGTTATTCATGAAATACTTAACCACACAACCAGTATTTAGAAAACATTGAGGCAGTGGTGATCGTTGGACCAGAAATGAATAAAAAAATGTTTCAATGCTGAATTTTCCTCATCTGTATCAATCATACCGGCATTGCTTATCAATTTGCAACCAGTAAAGGGTAGGTGGTTAGTGTTTTACAGGGAAATATATGTCCAAGAGCTTACCCAGATTCTTTTAAAAGAAATGGAGAAGGAAGTTCTCATTTGATGGATAATGGCATCAATAGATATTGAGGGTCTATTGTGGGATGAGTTCTTAACTGATCACATTTTAGATATTTTTAAAACTAATCTATGGTTGAAAGATGGTGTTTGAATCATGGTCTTTGTGTTGGTGGAATTCATACTGTGGTGGGGATACACAAAGAAAAGGTCAATATAACCAATGAAATCCTTATAAGTATTACATTCCCACTTTCTTGTGACTGCTCTGACAAAACAAACACTTGGCTGTCTTATTATAGGAAAAATAAATTTATTTCTCATGTATCTGGAGGCTGGAAAGTTGTAGTTGGATGAGGGTTGCATTCATTGTTGATAGATATGCCTTCCTGCTGTGGTCTCATAGGTTTGGTAGATCCAACCTCCAAAAAAAAAAAAAAAAAAAAGAAAACCAAAACCAAAAAAACACTTCAGGGCAAAAAACCTGGCACCTTTTCTGTAAGTATACTGATTCCCTTCATGGAAGACTACATGATTTAATCCCCAAAGACATTGACACCTAGTACCACCCTACTGGTGACTGAATTGTTACAGCATGAATTTTGCCAGGCCACAAAATTCAGACAGACATACATTCAGACATGAAGTATGATAGGTCCAGTTGGTTCCCCCAGCCCACTGTTTTATCAAATGAACATGAGAAGCCAAATTGTGGAGCAAGAAACTTGATGAACAAGGACAGGTGCATTTAGTTGATGTAAAAAAGAGCTGAAAATGCAGAGTACATCTCAGGAAGATATCTTATAGATTAGAAACAGTGACAGCTTTGGGTCATATTCCCAATGGAGAGGGAGTGAACGTCATAATGGTGATTTCCTAGCTACCGACTGTTTCCGGACACCAATCTCTACTCTCCATATCTAGTAAAGGTTACATAGTCAGATAAGGTCATGGCCTCCTTGATCACCCTGAAGAATTCACTCCTCATTATCTATTACACGCCCATTGAGGCACCGAAGTAATCTTGGGACCATTTCATAAGTAGAGAAAACTCAGTTGGAGAGACAATCACTGTTTAGGTTCTTGCAGTTCTGAAGTATCATTACCAGTTGAAGTAAATGGTGTACGGATTTTGCTCCAAAGCTACGCCATACTTTCTCAAATGCTTGCCAGGAAAACACTTTTAACTTTAGTGGTGCCAAACGTAGGCTAGCGTTTTGTGTGTAAATATTCACGATATTCACGTGTGCAAGATGCGGTTATTCTCTTTGGCGGTGCAGCTGTGAGGGCCACACGAGTGCGGCTTTTAAAGCTAATTGATTCTGGCAGGCTCTTAAAGAGGTAGCATTGTGTGTGTACCAGAGGACTGGTATTGAGGACATTAGCATTTTTCAGGACCGATTTAAGGTTGTGCTGCTCTGGGATTAAGAGCCGTGCAATGTCAGTTCAGCGCTCCCCCGGTCCCCTGATTCACACTTCGATTCTTTAAAAGGCCATTAGACGTAGTCCTAAGGAGATGGGACTCAAACTTCAAAAGATGCTTTCCAAAAACTAGAAGGGATATGGGAACCATGAAAGACTGGAGGCCGGGAAGGAGTTATGTGGATGGAGATTGTGTGTGGGGCCAACAAAGTGATTTTTTTATATGATATATTAATAGGTAGATATTGTTTTCATGAAAACTGTCACTATGTATAATGAGCACATGCCAATAGTATCTTAAAATTTTGTTTTTTAAATGTTTTTAAACATAAAGCAAAGAAAACCAGCCCACAAATCACAATCCCAGAGAACCTAGACAACAATGAGGACCCTAAGAGAGACATACAAGGATCTAATCTACATAGGAAGTAGAAAAAGACAAGATCTAAGTAAATTGGGAGCATAGGAACCTTGGATAGGGTTGAAGGGGAGGAGAGAGGCGGGAAGGGGAGCAGAGAAAAATGTAGAGCTCAATAAAATCAATAAAAAATAATAAAATTTTATTTATTTATTCTTCTCTCTTACAGTACATCCCAACTGCAGCCTCCCATCCAATTCCTTCTCCCAGTCCCTACCCAAGATCCATTGCTCCTCTCTTTCCCTTCAGAAAAGAGAGGCCTCACAGTGATAGCAACCAAGCAAAACAAGATACAATAAGACTAGGCACAGACCTTCATAGCAAGGCTGGACAAAACACCCCAGTAAGAGGAAAAAGGTTCCATGAGCAGGCAAAAGAGTCAGAGACACTCCCATTTCCATTGTTGGGAGTCCAACAAAAATCCCCAAGCTAAAGAACCACAACATGTATGCAGAGGGTCTAGCATAGACGCATGCAAGCTCGTGATTCCTGCTTCAGTCTCTGTGAGCCCTCAGGAGCCCTGCTTATTTGATTCTGTGGGCCACGTTTTCCTGGTATCCTCATTTTTAAAAAGAATGTACCCTATTTTCTTTTAAGTACCTCCTTATATAAATATCCACATAATAATTCTTCATAGAGTTTAATGCCACCAAACCTACCTCTTAGATGAGCTTGGTTTCAGAGGAAGGGGGTGATTAAAAAAATCCCACGAATTTAGCTCAGTGCTAAATTTGGTTTCAACTGGGAAATAGTTCTAAAGTATTTTCCAAAGGCTCTCATTTCCTTCCTTAAAATGGTTTTTGGTCCATTTTTGAAGATATTTGTGTTTTAACAGCTCTTGAAATGATTAAAATGATCTTATAAAACTTTTCAATTCTATTATTTTTTGGCATTATATTGATTATGCATTACACATGGTAAAAATATCATACTAGACATGAGTGATAAGAACTGTGTGTATAAAGAGGCATTTGGATGAGTTCATGGAGTTCCATCATGAGGGAGGGAATCCTACTCAAATCAAAACTGAATTTTTTTCTTTTTGACACTGTCAGTATCTGCCTCATCTGAATTTTTCTCAAATTATTACCACAAGAATGACGTACAAAAATGAAGATGACAGTGACTTAGGTTCTTGACATACCTGTCAATTCCAGATTTTATGACATTGACAGTGAGGTTGTCATTCTCTTTGTCAGACTTGTAGTCATTGTGAAATACATAGTCATATTTCTTTCTTCTCTAGGACATAAGCTATGTCTCGAAATTGCAGTTTCGAACTTGAAAAACAATTGTGGGTTAACTTGGAGACGCATAGGCAAAACTGGCTGTGGCTGTGAAATGTGTGTAAGAGAGCTTCGGCAACCTGTGGTCTACATCCCTGCTTCCGGCAGAAGTAGCTTTCCAAACGTTTCCTTGCATTTAACCAATAACTTACCGTCAAGTAGATCACAATTTCATGAATTCACATTCTGCCTTCTTAAGTGAAGTCAATGCATCCTGTAAATTAATGTTTTCAGGGTGTACTACCGTGAGATATTCATTAAAGATGCGGCGGAATCATGTTCACACATTCTAAAGAATGGGGGCACTAACTTTGTCATAATCTTCTTCATGTCAAGAGTAAATTGTGGATAACATTGTCTCCGTTATATTGTTTTACATTAAAGAAACACAGCACAGGAAAGTCATTGGCTTCATAGGACAAAACTAGAAATTTAGTGTAGTATTGTGAACGTATTTCTGTCTGATTCCTTCTGATTGCAAAAATTGTGTATTTGTTGCTTTGCCATCCGCTAGGGTCATACTCCTGTAACTGATTTTGATACCATAAGTCTTCAGGAAGCTTCCAGGGAGGACTTGTTAAAGTTGATTTTGGCTGTTGTTCATCTTTTTGTTCTACCTTTGCAGAAATTTCTTCCCCAGTTCTTTAGGACGTTTTAGGGTTCACTGGAAAGTCCAGTGCTTGTTTTTGGCAAGCACAAATTGAGAAAGCTTCAGATTAGAAAGGAATCAATTCAGTAACTGAGCTGTGATGTCCACTCATTCATGTGGCCAAAGAGAAAAATCTTACCTGTGCCACCCTAGACATACTGTACTATAAGTGAGGAGAGCTTCCTTTTTCATGGAGCTAATTGTTTATTAACAGAAATATATGATAAATTCATAATTACCAAATGATCCATGAATCAGAATTAGCTAAAATGCCACAAGGGTGTTAGTGTGCAAAAGGAGGGCTTATCAGCCTGAGAATGAGTAGTGATCAGCTAAATTAAGGGAGTAACAAAAGCCACGAACTACAGAGAGATTGCAAAATGATTACGTGGGAGCTGTATCTTAATGACCTGGGACTGTTAGATATTTTCAGTCTGGGACTGTGATAACCAAATCCTATCCTGTAAGTGGAGCCTGCTCATTTGTTTCCTTGCTGCCCAGACCTGAATAATCACACAGAAACTATATTAACTAAAACATTGCTTGGCCAACAATTCAGGTATATTTCTAGACAACTCTTACATCTTGAATTAACTTGTTTCTATTTATCTCTGTATCACCATTAGGCTGTGTATCCTTACCCAGAATAAATTCTCTAAACCATAAGCAGTATAAAGTCTGTAAACAAAAGTAACAGTGTGTATTGCTCCTGAAATTTGAAGTGACTAATTGCTATGTAAGTACCCCACCCTTAGCGATAGGTGAGTATACCATTTATCTCCCTTGATTATGAGGTTTAGTTTCCACTACATAGTTATACCCAAATAAAGGATGTAAATCATTTTACAATCTAGTCTTATATTAAAATTCCACCTCTACTATGCTCTTTTTGTATGGTAGAAAAAAGAAACAAAAGAAAAGCAGGCAACAAACAAACACAACACAACAGTAAGGCCAACCCAGATTAGAGACAGAGGGAATTAGACTTCACCTCTCATTTTGACAGGTGACAGGTATATTTTAAAGAGCACACAGGCAAAATAAATATGGCTATCAACATGTTGGTAAATCAAAGGCTGCCATCCTAACCAAAACAGTTTGATACTCTTAGGACCCGAGGACTGCAATTTGCTCATAAAGTTTTGTTTGTCAGCTTAGTATTGTTGTGAGAGGCTGCTTAGCCATTGCTCGTTTACTGGCTACCCAGACTCCTGAAATAACCACACAGAAACTGTATCTATTAAATCACTGCTTGGCCCATTAGCTCCACCTGCTTATTGGCTAACTCTTACATCTTAATTTAACCCATTTCTAGCAATCTGTTTATCGCCACGTGGCTGTGGCTTACATGGTAAAGTTCTGGCATTTGTCTCCAGCAGGGCTATGTGGCTTCTCATAATTCTGCCTTTTTCCTCCCAGCATTCAGGTTAGTCTTCCCTGCCTACCTCTGTTCTTCCCTGCCATAGGTTCAAAGACAGTTTCTTCAGTAATCAGTGGCAATTACAGCATACAGAGGGGACTCCACATTTTAGTATGGTCTCACACTTCTGCTTTTTTTCATATGTTAGGAGTTGACAAACGTAGATATGTGTTTTTCTTTGTTATCTTTGCATTTGTGTGTGTATATGCAGGTGTGTGCACGTGCACATGTACACGAACACATACATGTACATATGCATATGTACACGTACATATGCACATGGAAGCCAGAGGACAACCTGTTGTAGTATATTGCTTAGTGTCTGCCCATTTGTTTTTGAAGCAAGTTCTTTCCTGGCACTTACCAAGTAGGCTAAGCTGTCCAGCCAGTGATCCCCAGTTGTCCTTGCCTTCGTAGTGGGGTTAGGTATGTGTACCATCACATCCAGCATTTTTAAAACAGGTTTGGGGGTCAAGCTCATGTTTTTAATTTTACAAGGCAACCACATTACCCATCAATCTCCCCACTCCTGCCACTTTTCTCAAATCATACATAACAATGATTTACTTAGTCTCTAAGCTGCCATTGGTCAATTTTATATGATTTCTCCAAGCACCAATGTAAAAGTCTATTAAAATAGAGTTCTTAAAAGCTACCTGTTCTGCCGAGCATTAGGCTATGGTACTGTTCTCAATTCTTCTGTGTTCAACAAACTGCAGCAATGAGAACAGAGCTTAGGGTACTTCATATATATCTGAACCCATTCCATTACTCTAAGGACTACATGTTTCATAGCAGCAAGAAAACCAACCAGCATTTTCATACACACTGCATTATGTATTGAGGATATAATTAGTCATATAATAGTTGTACAGTGAGACTTTTATGAGATGTTTTAGTGTGGAAGAATGGTTGAGCATCAATCAAATAAATAATCACACAAATGAGAATTTTAAAGTAAGTAAGGAAGAAGGCAATAAGGAGAACAAAGGGAGTTTAGCAAAGTCATACAAGTGCCTTGTGCCAGGCAGAGACACTTTTATCACTAGACATATGATGACTCCCACCCCTGGTGAGTTGTACAGCTCTGACTTAGGTCAGTCGCCATAGTGGTTTGAGCACACCCTAAACACTTGTAAGCCTCTAGCTACATTAAATTTGGAATACAATAAATGAATTCTATATGACAGTGAATAGAAGAATTCATCTTTAATAATTTTTGTTAGCTTTAATTTTAATATATAGATAGGCTGAAGAATCATAACGATGTCTTGAAAACAATATATTTTTTAAGCAATTTCTGTTGCTTGTATATAAATACGTGCACTTTTTTTCTATCTGCGGAATAAAATCAATGTGCCCTTCTGATCTTATAAGTTAGAAAGTGAGGGATGTATTCCATGGAAATAATGAGGAAAGATTTTCTCTTTTCTCTTTGGTAAAAATACTTGGGGATATTCCACAAAGATGGTGTGTACCTTTTAGGAGTACTGTCTATAGAACCCACGTGGTAGAAAGAACCAGCTCCTCCAAACTTCCTTCTGATTTCCACATGTGTTCTAGATCATATACAGTACATTTAATATATCTTTAGAGTATAGGTTTTGTATTTGATTTATAAAAGAGGCAGTTTATAATTTTCTTTTTATCTGCCACTAACCTAGCATCATTACACAGTTGTCTTTAATTTCTGAGTCTCAGTTTTTGTACCTTGAGGGTAAACAGTAATGGAATATAAACTGCAAGATTTTGAAGCTTGGCATTAACACATTGTATTTACCCTTTAATTGAATTCCGGTCAATATGATATTTTTGTTAGCTTAAGCCAGAGCCTCCCTTTCTCAAATACAGTCATTTTCCATTAATAACTGATTGAAAAGTGATACTGGTGTTTGAGGTCAGGGTCAGGGTTTACTGGTATTTAATATGTGAATCAAACTGTTGTGGTCTTCTCAGTGTTCATTTATAATCTCATGGTTAATCAGTGTATTCTGTTCCATAATAATAATTTAAAAATAAAACGCATAGAGGCCCCATGACTGTTTATGATGTTGAACATGGAGCAAGGCTTGCTATAATATGAAACTGTTGAAGTGCAAAGAGTAGGCTGCATTCAGAATCTCCTTTGCCCAAGACACCATCTTTTCTTCCCTGTGTTACCAACCTACACTGAACATGAAAATGCAAATTATCCTACCAATATTTTAAGCAAAGTCAAAAGAGGCAAGTATAAATTTGGATATCTTTTGTTTTTTGATAAAATTACACAAAAGCATGCTATAACGTAATTCATTTCTGCCTCTCTGAAAACAGACCGACTCACTTTCCATACTGCCAGGTCATGCTTTGCCATGGGATACTGCCACTCCTCTTTTTCTCAATCCCTGGCTCTGTGGCTCCATTCCCATCTAAGTGTGGTGTCTTCTCTGGGTCATCACTGCTCTGTTGAGATGGACGCCTGTTGCCTTCTAACCTAGAACCTGCATCTAATGTAGCAAAAAAATTTGATGAAAAGATGATAGAAATCAAAATCGAAATAAAAAATGCTAATTGTTATTTTCTTGGATGAATAAAAGGAATTTTATTTTGAATTTATGTTAATTTATTTGTGCTACCTGCTAAATCTAAGGCCAGTTTCCTAAGAGTCTTTATTAGCGTAATATGAGCTATGAGGGTTAATGTTGATTGCTTCTTTAATAATAATTTTCTACCATAGAGGCTTGAAGTTAAAAACAGTAATAGAAACTGAGGAAGAACCATATCAACTATGATTTGCAGAAAGCTTTCCTAATTATTTTGACTGATTTTATGTCTTTCCCTGGTGTAAACATTGATGCTTAAAATATACTTTGACTTCTATTTGCTGCCCATAGTCCTAGAGAAGATTGTCCACCTTAGAGTCATCTGGATCTAGTGGGAGAAATTTTCCCTTCTCTGCCTGAGCATACCTCTGTGACAAGAGACCCCATCTTGACTACTTCAATTTATTATTATCATTATCATTGTTATTTATTTCTATTTGACCTATGGAAGCGGGCAGTGGGGTTAGAATGATGGTATACTTCTAGATACCAGAGGGAAGTTTATTTAATTAAATAACTTATTTAATTAAATAATTAAAATGTGCAGGTAATTTTCTTCTGGGGGTGGAACTCAGGGCACGGGTTCACATGGCAAGCCCTTCCATCTGCTGAGCCGTGTCACTTACCCATGCATATTTCACACACGTGCTAGCAACTCTACTTTGAGAGACGATTGAGAGATACTTCCATGAACCTGCACATACATGCACTCAAAAGTGGACATGGATGACAGTTAGCATCCCCCCCACCTCCTGGCACCCATTCATTTAAAAATGTTTGCCAGCAATAGTTTGTTCTTCAATCTCAACGTTTCTCCTATTGCTCCTGCTTAGGAGATGCCAGTACCATTATGTCAAGCACAACTGGCCCCAGGATGGAGTTTTTTGCAGGTTCCAACTTGGCTGCCAGTGTCAACTAGAATTGCTTTCTCTAGAGCCAAGCTATTTCCCTGTGAAGAACTTTAAAGGTAATATTGTAGACTGGCCAAGGTGAACCAGCTGTCTGGTTTATCTCTAACCCCAGTCCCTGGTGAAGCCTTTGGCTAGTTTATATTGCCCTTGAAAAGGACCACAATGCAGTCACACTGGGAATTTCACTGAGTTGACATCAAGGAGCTGCCCAGACAGGCTGTGAAGTGGAAAGCCCCAGCTGCTAAGGGTGATAATGCTGCCAGTGACAGCTTTGGGGCTGAAAGCCGGAAACCTTGTCTGTCTTGTTCACTGCAGGATTCCTGGCTCCAGCACCGCATCAACTACAGTGGGTCCATGATGTAAACTTGTGACTGAAAGCATGGGGCATGGAAACCGTGAGCACTGAATGACTTTGAGAAAGGCTTTTAAATACCGGACACTCTCTCCGCCACACTGCTGACTGATTCTAATAATTCATCATAGTGATCTGTTCCAGCGATGATGACACACACATAAATAGGCATTCACGTTTTCATATACAGATATTTTTGTTCCTATTTAGAACCCATAGCAACCCTACACAATAGTCTCATCCTCATGACTTAATTAGGACGCCAAGGATTCCAGAATCTCATCAATGTTCCCAACTCAACCGACCAATTAATAATAGGACCGGCATAAAAATCAGGCTTTCCTATTCTTCTCCTGCAAGAAATGGCTTCTCTATGATACTAAAAATAACCACTTTTGAATCTCCAGCAGCAGATTCCTTAAACTTCCTTGTGGTAGCTAGTCCCGATCTCAGGTGTTGTGAGTTTCCTTGTTGTCTGTCCTACCTCCTTTAGAATATAATTTTCATGAGAAGACAATAGCTTTTGTTTACCCATTAGCATCTCAAGAGTAGCTGAGTGTACAGTAGGCAGCAGATAGAAGAATGAGTAACTGAGGCCACTCTCAGCTTTTAACTCTATCTATCTGTTGAACTAATGAGGTTCAGTCCTCCTTGGGCTGGGCTCATCTTCATTTTATCCAGATAGCTAGATGCGATCGTGGATTCATTCTCACTCAGCACCCATGATCTATTAGGGTGACCTCTCAAATGGCACTCTACCACCCTCCTTGCCACCACGTCACTCAGTTAGTTTTCATTCCTGTCTTTGCTCATCTAATCCTCTTTGGCCTTGGGTTTTATTGTCCTATGCCGCAGAAAACATTTAGGGGAAGGGTTCCTAAACTGAGAGAAATTTTTCCCCGGGGTGAATTTTTGCAATATCCGTGGACATTGTGGGTTGTCAAAATTGAGACTTCTGGCTGAAAAAAATCAAGGGCTAACATTCTAGGATTTACAGAATTGTTCCCAACACTATACAGTGGCTTGGCCAAAGGGTCAATATGCTGTTGTTATGAAACACAGTATTTTTGAGAAAGCTGTCTACAATTCCATTTTGGTTTGTGTGCAGCCAAGCACTGGGACACTGTCCTCTATTAGCAGGGCAAAGGCGATGTTCACAGCTTAGCATGGAAAGCTCCTTTCATTTGGCCTCTTTCATCGTTTAGTTCTATCTCCAGCTTTTCTTCCAAAAGCACATACAATTCCAGCCTTAAAGCAGGTCACATATTCTTAGAATTTAAGAATTTTCTTTTTAGGTTGTAGAGAAAGAAATGGTCCCCTAACCCTTCCCATTAGTCTACAATTAAGTCTATTTTGTGTCTTAATATAATCTTACATTTATTTTCTACCGAGTTTTTCTATATCCTGATGGACCTTTTATGTCTGTTTATTTATTTCTTTTAAATGTAGGAGATTCTATCACATGGTAAAGCCTCACACACACACACACACACACACACACACACACACACACACACAAAAGAAAAGCCCAAGTTTTTATGTAGGAGGCTCTCTCACATGGTAAAGTCCCTCATATATACACGTCAAATATTTGTAGTTTATTTTAAAATAAAAAGTCTTTGTTTATGGAGTGCAATCTGAAACAAATTAGTTGGGAAGATCGGGTGATAACTCACTTGTAAAAGTGCTTGTCATACAAATATAAATGTCCCCAGAACCCACCTAAAAGGCTGGGTACAGCCTTTCCATGTTTTAATCTAAGGGCTGAGGAAGTGGATCCTGGAGCTCACTGGCCACTTAGCCTAACTGAATCAGAGGAGCATCTGGTTCAAAGAGAGATCTTGTCTCAAAACAGCCGTGAAGAGTTATTGAGGATGATCCCTCAGGTTGATATCTGGCCTCTCTATGTATACACATGCATGAATATGCATGAATACATGTGTGCACATGTGTCCTCACACACACAGACATAGACATGCACGTGCATAGACATATGTACCCAGTCACACAAGCATGCCCATATTTAAACTACATACACAAGAGAAAATGAAAGTGTTGCTTAAGACAGGAGGTCTTACTGTGTCTACTTTCTTTGCTCCAACAGATTTTTTTAAAATATACTAGACCTAATACATTTTATAATATAATAAAAATATAATTTTATAATATTATACCTAATATAATACCCTACCATGTATTAGACAACAGATTAGATTCTAATTATGGTATAGGTTTCTTTTCATATGTAACAGCTATGAAATGTTTAGAAGTATATGCTATGGGGATGTATAGCAGATGAGGTAACTTCAGTTTTCTCCAACCTGCACCCCTTCTCCATTTCAGGAGGTCTAGGAGGCTCATGGCTGGTTACAGAACCTTTCTAACATTTAACAATTCTGTGGAAATAAACATTGTAGGTCCTTTGAGACATTTCTTGGGCAAATCAGTTAGAAAGGACTGAGGTAGCTAGAACAGGACCATGAGTGTAAGGATGTTATTACTTTCTTTTGTTTTTGCAAACAATTCCTTAGATTTACTTGAACAAGCTTTTCGGTAAGTGTGCTGATTGATTTCAACCAGTATCCTGATCGCTTCACATTTGATGAGTGATGTTTATGCTAGTCTGTTAGTGTGGGGTGTTTTCTTGTTCAATAAATGCTGTATGAAGTATGTGAGTTAGAGTGACTCCCAGTGTTTTATACCTGTCTATACCTTGAGACAACCTACTTTGATTTGAAGTCATTAATGTCTATGAAGGAGTACAAAACAGTTTAATACCTTTTTCTTTTAACTTTTGAAGACTGAAGCATAAAGAACAATGAACAATATAACTTTTTAATGTGTCACTCTCTTGTTCCTAAAATGAACATAATGCTTATGGGAAGAGGAGTAAGGATGGGATTGTCTTAAGTTGTGCTGTGCCGGCCCTTGTTTGATTGCTTCCACAGCAGAGTTCTTCTTTGGACGTATCCATCCCCTTGTGATTATCATTGGCTAGATTACTGAGTCATCAACCCCAAATATTTTTATGGCTTGTGAAGTTACTTTAATGAGAAGAGTTTCCATTTACTGATTAGAAGCTATGGGCTAGCCCCAGGACACTGTGATAAGTTGCTTAGTATATCTTATATTATTTTTAAACAATCTTGGTTAGGTTCCAAAGATATTTGCATGTCAAACAGGTTGAAGAAATGCCCTTTTTATGCTTGTGTCATTGAAAATAAAATTGAGATAATCTGAAGTCTGTGTGGTTCTACAGCTTAGGTTATAAGCTACTGTCATCTCTAAAGAGAAAATAGTTTACATGCGCTGGTAAGTTATTGACCCATCTTTTATGATAGATGTTTCTTTATAAAAATGAATACCTATTCAGAAGTATGCAAATATCTGAAAAACTTAACATATAAAGTCTTATTACTTACTTGCTGAGCAACATAATTTGCAAGAGGGAAAATTTATAAACCCAAATCCAGAAAAGTAGTAGAAATTGGCTTTAGACGTAGCATTATGAAAATGTTAGAAACCATTAAACAGGATGTGAAAAACTCCTTTAAAGAAATGCATGAGAAGACTAACAAAAAGTTAGAAGAAATGAATAAATCCCTCAAAGATACCCAAGAAAACCAAGAAAAAGCAATCAAACAGGTAAGGAAAGCAGTCCAAGACCCTCCCTTAAGAAGCACGAAAGTACCTGAGCAACCACACCTGTGGAGACCATCTGACTTTCACATACAAGGGCACACAGTGATTCTAGCATTTGGCAGTGTTTACACAGCTTTATACGTTCCTGATGACCTCAGAGATAGGTGAATCTGTTTCTCTCTCTCTCTCTCTCTCTCTCTCTCTCTCTCTCTCTCTCTCTCTCTCTCTCTCTTTCACACACACACACACACACACACACACACACACACACACACTTTCTCTCTCTGTCTGTCTGTCTCACCTCCCACGCCTGTCTTACTGAGCTGAAGATATTGGATTCCCAGCTGGCTATTGAGGAGCATTGAAAGTGTAAGTTCACACAAGGATTTGGATATTGTTTTATAACAGGCCTAGTGTGAAAGCAACCCAAATGCCTAACCAACAATGGGTGGAGGGCAATCCACCCATTCAATGAGTATCATTTACTAGGAAAATAATGTAGTGATACATGGTAAAGTAGGGATGGAGTTAGAAAACCCAACATTGAATGAATTCAACCACTCACAAATAGCCACATAGTGCAATCAACACGAGGTGCCTAGCATAGGCAAGTTTATAGGGAAGGGAAGTAGGAATAGATTTATGGTAACTTACAAATTGAGGTGGGTATTGGCACATGGCAGTGGCTTACAGGAGATTCTAACCAGCATCCATCTTCGGCGGGGGATCCATGGCTTCTCTCACTCTGCCCTTCTTCGTCCCAGCATTCAGTTCTGTTTTCCCCACCTACCTAAGTTCTGCCAAATCAACTAGGCCTAGGCAGTTTCTTTATTCATTAACCAATGAAAGCAACACACAAACGGAAGGAACTCCTACACCAAATACCTTCTAAAGAAATAAATATTTCTGTTTTCTTGGTTACACTTGAATTTCTTTTCTTTTCTTTTTTTCCCTTATATGCTTTCTTTAATTCTTTAAAGTTATTTACTGTTTATTATACAGCAGTTAAGAAAGGAGAAAAGCAGGGTTATATAAGAATTTTAAACCAAAAAGATGCATTTTTTTTGATAGAAAAAGAGAATTCTGAATGGAAATGGGTTAAACCAATATGTTAGAGTTAGCCAATAAGAAGTTAGAGCTAATGGCCAAGCAGTATTTTAATTAATACAGTTTCTGTGTGGTTATTTCGGGTGTAAACTAGCCCGGTGGCTGGGATAAACAAGCGGCCCTCACCCTCCTTGTAACAAGTATTGGACTATATTATAGATGATATCAGCTTATGAGGTTGAATGGGTATATATGAACAATGTACTAGCTAGTTCCATGTAATCATATATCTGAACAAAATGTAGTATTTTATACAAACACTGAAAATAAATCTTATTTTTAAAATTTCCAACAACAACAACAAAAACCAAATTGAGGTGGGATGAGAGATAAGGAAAAGCAACTAGTATATGTTGGGGATGATGAAAATGTTTTAAGATTGATCACGGCATTGAATATTCTAATTAGCTTTGTTCTCTCATTATGTCATATATAATGTACCAAAACATCACAATATAATACATAAATATGTGTAAATCTATAACATGCAAATTGTTTCAAGCCATTGCATCCAAAGTACGCTTCTCTTTTATTTTTCATTTGGTTATTTTTAAATGATACTTTGATTGTCATAGGCTGTCTTTTGAAACACGATGAAGAGGTGGCTTGCTGAATCTGTATTTTCAGATAGAAAATGTGCACAGCTGGCATTTCTGAATAAATTCCCCTCACCTTTGGAAAGTAAACCCACCATTTGGTACAGTAACTGATAGCACTTAGACTTTGGAAGGAGTCTTCATGTTTACGTTTTTATGAGTTTCTGTGCCCAAGGTGGCTTTATCACAAGGTGAAGCTAATAGGATATGTGCCCAGAAGAGTGTATTCTATAGTTTCAATAACATTCAGTAAGTTCATAAATGTCTAAAACTAAGTCTGACACAATGGCAGAAAACTAGCTCAAAATCAGAACGAAGAAAAAAAGCTAAAGTCAAAGTAATTTTGTACAATGTAGTGTTAGGTTTCTCTTCTAAATTTGCCTGAGGTGTTTACATACCTCTATTAGAATTGCCCTTGTGTCTTCTTCTCATTACTTAACTAGAGATTGAGGGCATCCCTGGCAGAGTTTAATTGAAATGTACAGAGATTCGGAAAGAGAGAAGCAGAGTTTAGTTTCATTTCTTTATTTCTTTTGTAAATAAGCTTATTCATAAATATACATTGCAATCCTAAGTTGCTTTCTCGCTGTAGGAAGGCTGTCAACATGGTAGGTATTGTTCATATCCTGTTTTCATTGCTATTGAGGAAAGGCATAGCATGTTGGTCCAAAACAAGAGGACACTCATAGCATGCTAATCTACTAGACTCTGAACTTCTGTGACATTTGTTTAGTCATGTATATTTTTAACAGGTTGTTGGATTTTTTATTTTTAATTTCCTATGACCTGGGTAGTTCTCAGTGGTACTGGTAAGTTGATTTTCAGAATACCCCCTTCAATTTAGTTTAGTGAGATCTTCTAAATCCTTATTTTATCGTTGCTTTAGGGTCTTGGGAAGAAAAACAACAGAAAGATGTCTTCCGTTAACCGTATATTGAGAGGTATCTGAATCTGTAGGTTTTTTTTATTTTATTTTTATTCTATTTCTTGATGATGTTCACCTTTATCACTTGGATAAGGACTGTTTGTAAGCTTCTTCAGTAAAACGTCACATCCCATCCCTCACTTCACACTGGACAAAGATGCCAATTTCACATAATTAGAAACCTTTTGATTTTTCTCTCCTTTTTAACCTCAAATGTCTTTTGAATCTGCACAGAAGTTCCTTTTATCTTTAAATAAAACATTGACGTTCTCAAGGTCAAATCATTATGCTTTTTAATCAGGCAGGCTTTTGCTTCTGTAATAGTCCAAAAACTCTGTTTTAAACTAAGTGGCTTTTTGTTAGTGACAGTGAAGATGTGAATGTAAAGTAGGCAAACCATATAGAAGGCGCATATTTCTTAGGGCAACCCAATGAAAAAGTTCTTTTGTGTGTTTTCTTTCCTTCCTTTTCTTTTTTTTTCCTTTTTTTGTGAGGCAGAGTTTCTTTGTGCTGGCTGTCCTGGAGCTGGCTCTGTAGACCAGGCTGGCCTCGAACTCACAGAGATCTGTCCATCTCTGCCTCCTGAGTCCTGAGGATTAAAAGCGTGCACCACCACTTTCCTGCCTCCTGTATGTTTAAAAATAAGCAGGGAAGATTCTGTGGCATAAGATATTCTATGTAGGAGCCATATGGTCGCATTTCTCACATTATCTGTCTTTCTGTCATTTGCTGTGTTTGTGTTCAGACAAAAGAAAATTTCAGTTATATCAATCCTATGCACTTTCAAAGACAGGATAGACTCCACCATTTTTTTGTTTGTGTGTGTGTGTGTGCACATGTGAGTGCTTTTATTTGGTTAGAATTTGGTGTTTTTTTAAATGTTGCTTTAGTTTGTTTTCTTGGTTTGGGTGGATTTTATTAAGTTTTTTTTTGATAAATAAAGTTGGGTGGGTAAGGGAGAGGACTTAGACAGACTTGGGGGAGGGGATGAATATGATCAAAATGTATTTCAATTTAAAATAATTTTAAATGATAAAAAATATTAAAAACAAAAAGTTAGAAATTCTAATTCTATATTCTAAATCAAAGCTTTATATTTTTCTTCTCTAAGACTTTGATTTTCTTCCCCCAAGACTTTTATCCAAGACTAACCCACTCTGTCTTAATTCCCTCCTTTCTTCTTCAGTAATTCATTTCTTTGATCAGTTCAAGTTCCTCTTTTTTTATTTAAATTCAAACAATTAGTCATTATGGGTTTCTTTACCATGGCTAGAAATAAGTGTGTTATGCTTGACCTTCAACCAACTGTATGGGTACCTATTAGTGTGCAAAACCCCATGCATACGATTGCACTCTCAGGTGAACAGACACAGATTTGATTTGAGTCAATTAGTCATTTAGAGACATTCTCCCCATGCCCATTCCCCAACCCTGGTCTTGAAGTCTTATTCTTCTTTGCTATGTCTTAAAGGAGGAGACTTTATTGCTTCAGTCCTCACTTGCAATTCTAACTTTAAACAAATTTCATTCTGGCTGTGCCATCATCTGTAATTTGGCTATATCACTTCTAAGTTTATGTGGACAGGCCTTTGTCTAGCTGGAGTTTAATAGTAACTGACTCATATATTTATTACTTAATAAGATATCAGTCATTGGACTTTTTAAAGAGCACTGGAAACCTAATGAAATAATAAGATACATACAAATACTTTCCATGGTATATTTTTCAGTTTGTTTCACTTTTTGTCACAGGCAATTTTTTCCCATTCATTTCCATGTAACCTCATCACACATAGGAGTAGACTCCTCTTGTAGGCAGAGTTTTGTGTCCCATCAACCAGCTCCTAAATAAGTGATAGAGAGACTTACTAATTATAAAAACTTGGCTGATAGCTTAACCTTCTTGCTAATTAGCTCTTACAACTTAAATCAACCCATTTCTATTAAGCTATGCACTCCTCCAAGGCTCTTTCCAGGTTACCTATTCCTAAAGATGAAGAAAGACAAGTAACAGAAATAGAGAAAGTAATCAGCCATAATTACTAAAGATTTTCGGCAACATAGGAATGAATGTTTAACTTAGACACCTTTTCCAAGCAGCTGGTTAAGTCACGTAGGGGAGATGAAATGTTTATAATTGTGAAGCAAAGGTGCTTTCTCAGCGGAGTCAGGTTCATGATGGTAGAACACCAAGGGTATTTCTCAGTAGTTTCTTTCTACCCAATTGTATCCTTATTTACAAGGCATTCGAGAGACACTGTAGAGAGCATTAGCCGAGCTCAGTCTTCTCTAGAGAGGGCTATATAATTCAATATTGTCAGCCTTGGGCTAGGCAAAAAATATCACCCGTAGATGAGAACAGCAAGAACATTATCAGCACGCCTTCACTGAGCTTTTTTCCGTGTGTTGACTGAAGTCACGAAGGCTTTTGCAAACATTTTTGAGTATAGATCCATCTCTCTTGATCCTCAGTAATGAATGTTTATTATATGAATGGACTGTTCAAGTTCCCAACGATCCTGAACAAATCTGTTACTATTTGGAATCTTGAGCGCCCAAAAAATTCAGTGTGCAAGAAGAGCAATCTCTTTAAATTTAATGTAAGAGAGGTGATAAAATTAGAGAAAGGTCAAAGACTGGGGAGAAGGAAGACATTTCAAACATCTTATGTTACTATACTTGAATACTTTAGATTTTATTTTCTGTTTTTCTTCCTCCTAGAAATTAAAAAGGGGAATGTATCGACTACAGGAGCAGAGAAACAAATCTCCAAGTCATAAACATGCTTCCTAATTCATATTTGAGTCTGTGAAAAATGTAATATGTTATTTAGATGAGATATACTAGGAAATACAATCAAAGCAGCCTGCAATTAGCCTGGGAGAGCATTTGAATGGGCTGTTTTGTGTTTTAGAATGTCATAGAAATTTCTAGCCAAAGCATTTTTGTGCTAACATGGTAGTTTTAATATTATTACACATTCTTTTTTCCCCCCTCTTTTCTTAGAGTTGTAGATATCTAGCTGGAAATACACTGTTTTAGTTGCTAGGCAACATATGTCCATTGTAAGCAATAATGCTTCTATATAAACATATCCGAGATTGTGGGAAGAAATAAAACTCAACAGATTCTCATTTACATGCATAATTCCTGCCTTTGTGCTTAGTCTAAAGAACTAGAAGCACTGCACAATGTTGCTAATTTATGCCTTAGTGCAGTACTGCTGGTTTGTGAAGCATTTGAGGGGGACCTAGTACTTATTATTCTCTCCATAATATATTGTTTACGTTGTATAATTGTTTGCTTACTTTTAATTATTATTTATTTTGTGTGTGTGTGTGCATGTGTATGTGTGTGCATGTGTGTGTGTGTGTGTGTGTGTGTGTGTGTGTGCCCAAAGTGTGGAGGTCAGAGGACAATTTGCACAAGCCAGTTTTCTCCTTATATAATATGATTCCTGGATGAATATGGAGTCCCTGTGTTTGGTGGCAAGTGACTTTACCATTGTACCAGCATTATGACTGTTGTTGATTATTTACATGTCTTCAAAGCTTATTGGACATGAACTATTGAACTTATGAACTATATGAACTTATTGAACTAAATAATTGGTACTCTGTGTATTTATTCTTGTATAATAAGTACTTCATGTGAAATATCTTCAAAACTTTGTTTTATATATATATATTTTATTACTGTTCACCTTAATAATTTTATAACAATGAAATAATGAACAGTTTTATCGTAGTGACACAATTAAAGGCTTCATTAATGATGCTTTGGTGGTGATGCAAAGATGGTTTTGAGAATGGACTTCTAATATTCTCATTTTGTTTTTGATACTTACTAGCCATATTCTTTTTATGGTTCCTGTCTTTTAACTTTGTTGTGTGGAGTAAATGAAATATGTCCATATGATGACCTGGGTTGATATTGAGACATCGTGAATATTATTTAATTAACAGTTTTATCTTTGACATATGATCATGTATGTAGATTTGGTTGGCAATTATATTTCTACTTGTCTTTTTTTCCTCTTTCTTTTTGAGATTATAATATGATTACAACATTTATCTCTTACCTTTTCTTCTTTCAAGGCCTCCCCCCCCATACTACCCTCCTTTAAACTTACGGCTTGTTTTTTAAATTGCTATTGCATGCGTATCTATCTCTCTGTCTGCCTGTCTATCTATCTATCATCCATATATCATGTATATATCTTCTATGTATAATCTATCTGTGTATCTATTCATCATCTCTCATCTATCTATCTATCTATCTATCTATCTATCTATCTATCATCCATATATCATCTATGTATCTTCTATGTATCATCTGTCTATCCCTCATATCTCATCTATCTATCTATCTATCTATCTATCTATCTATCTATCTATCTATCTATATCTATCATTTATCTGTTTGTCTATTTATCAATCTTTGTAGTAATCGAGTATGTAGGTTTGAACTTACTATATTTACTTTCGGATATAATTTTAGCAAGTGGAAATTGATATCATTTGATGTCTCCTTTTCTCCCCAGCTGCACTTGAGTAGAAAGTGTGAAGTTCATGGGCTGAGTGGAATATTATGTATGTTAATCAATTATAGTCACAAACTTGTATAACTAGCACTTAGCACTGTTGCATTAATTTGAAATGCTAGTGATCCACATTATTTACAGTTCAGAGAATTGCCACATTGGAGAACTTTATTTCTTTAGGAAACTTTAAAGCTGTATACCTCATTATTCTCTCATGTTCCTGATTAGTCCAAGTATTTCCCAAGTCCTGAGTAACTTACAGTTATGTAACAGCTAATGTAGAGTAATAACTCTTGACTTTTGGCAATTTATGTTTTCATACTGGTGCCCATAACTTCTGGAAAAAATAGAAAAGTGAGAATTTCATTTCAAATGTTAAAGAGGTTGTTTGTTATTTTAAGAAGACTCATTGTGAAACTCTGGAAAGTGGCAATACCTTAACTTTTTGACATGGCAGGAATCGATGCGTTCTACTTCAGAATCCTGTTTCAGATGCTTGTTTTTTTTTTTTCTGCGACTTGGTACTTCAAACATAAACATATTTATTCTAGGAATCATCATTAGAAACTTCTACTACTGTGCTCAAGATATATTAAAATATGTAAAATATATAGCCCTACTTGGCCATGTGCTAAATGAATCCATACAGCGCTCTCTCTCTCTCTCTCTCTCTCTCTCTCTCTCTCTCTCTCTCTCTCTCTCTCTCAATTTTTATGTCTACTGTTACTGCTCATCACTGGCGATTTGCCTGGGACTGGAAAGTCTTTATTGACTGACTCAGGCCTTAGGCTGTGCTTGCACGATTTGCCTTTCTGATAGTACTAGGATGAGTTCCTCTGACGACTAGATGGTTTCTGCTCTATCAGTTCGGAAGATGAGCTTCTATCAATGCATGTCTATGGCAAGTGTGGCCACTTGTCAGGACTGATGTTGACTCTTGAAAGAAAATGTTGAGTGTTCTAGGTGATAATTAGCCCAAGGATAAGAATGAGATTCAGAGGCATTGATGCTCAAGTCAAGATCTGAAGTATGAGTAGTCAGAGTAGACACACACACATGCACACACACACATGCACACACACACACACACACACACACACACACACATACTCCTCTTTTAGAGTAATTAGCATGTGAAATTCAGAGACGCTGGAAAGGGTTGATCCTCACTGAGGGAACTAGGACGCAAGCGAATTTATTAATAAAGGGAATCAAGGGAAAGCATTAATTATAAAGGAGTGTGCTGTGAGATAAAGATGGACGAGAAACAGAGAGGGGGGGAGGGTGAAAGAGAGTTGGATCCTCAAGGACTTGGGAAGCCACTGTAAAGATTTTGAATAGTGTTTATTTTTCTCTAAAAGTTTTAAGTGGAGATGAAAAATCACAATGGAGTTTTTTTTGGCTGTTATTCATTGACTACAGAAATTAGAGAAGGAATGAGAATCAATCTATGGAGGCAGGCTGAAAGGTTCTTCATGCAAATGACCAAGGGTCATGAGAGTGCAAAGAATAGATGGACAGAAGTGGGCAAAGCTGAGTTGTGTAGGGTACACTTGCAATTTCATTATCTGTAGATTCAGGTTCATTGCTTTCCACAAGTCTGAAATGTGTAAATACTAGCTGTGATTATGCACATTTTTTCAGGGATTTATACCACTGCATTGGTTAATTCAAACATGATTATAGATAGGAAACACTAAATAATATATACTTAAATGTTTTATTTAAGCTCAAAACATATAAATAAGCATGCACTGTCAATCTTGGATGTAGTTGCTGAGAGCATTTCTTGAATGGGACCAGTTCTGTGAATTGGAGGTCTGGAGTAATTCCTTTGTTTGCATAAATGAATCATATTCATAGTTATTTCATATTTAGGTTCGTTTAAGATGAGACAAAAAGTTAAAGGCATCTCTGAAATTATCTTGAAAGATTAATGAGAGTGAGGGCATGGAACTTCAATGTTTATCTTTTAATTTTGCCTATATATTATGTTAAAACAATTCATTTAGAAATATCCCTTAGATATTATCTAACAATTCGAACCAGCTTAACTAAAACCCAAACTTCACTAAAATTGAAATTTCACTAGTTTTGGCAATGGTTCATTCAAATATATCAATGACAGGCACAATGATGCAGGGGAATTTAGAGCAATGTACAATTGAATGTTGTACAATGTACAGTTGGATTGAGGGAGTGAAGTTAATTGTACATTAATATTAGAAATTTGCTTCATATTATCTTCAAGTATTCAGTGTGATATGTTTCTGTTTTTTTTCTCATTTCTTTTTCTTTTGTTGTTAGAAAAATGGAGAGAAGCTGGAGAATATTCATGAGTGCTTTTACGGGCTTTGGAACTGTAACTGGCATAATGAGGCTTGATGTGGGGTAGGAGCCCAAGAATTGAGATGTTTCCAGTGTTTCTGGATAAGCAGCCACCGGAAGAGGAATTCTATACCAAGATGAGATGGGAATAGGTCCCCAAGGCAATTTAAAAATCTTAGATGCCTAGGGGGAATGCAAGTAAAGACAGGAGATAATGACTCTGAGCAAGGGATGGTTGATTAGTACTCTAACAATAAGACTGAAAGGCTATGTGTGGTAGCTCAAGCCCACAATCCTAGCATTTATGAGATTGACACAGGAGGATCTGTAGAAGTGTGGGGACAATCTAGATCCCATCGTGAGTTGTAGGTCAGTTTTAAATACGAAGTGGTTCTGTGTCGAGGACAAAGCAAAAACAAGGCTGTGAAAAATGTCATGGTATTAGAATACCTGTGTGTGTGTGTGTTAGTGTGTGTATGTATGTGTTATTAACTGGCCAATGTGTTAATAGGATAGTTACTGATACAATCACTGAATTATGAATGTTATGTGTGTATGTGTGTGTTATTAACTGACCAATGTGTTAATAGGACAGTTACTGATACAATCACTGAATTTCGAACTATACACTAGAATTTTCACAATGCCTCCATCACACAAGCATACTGTCTACTCATTTGAAAACATATTAGCCTGCGTTAGGGGTGCTAGATGTAAAAAAGCATTTCCTAGATCACCCCAAGGGCCAGTAAAGTTCTCATCTTAGCTCCAATCATGCTATTCTTCAACAAAATAATTTCTGGCTCTGACAATGTATCATTTCCATTTGCAAACCGTGCAGACATTTAGTATTACAGGTGCTTCTAGATTTATATTGACGTGTGAATTAACCACTTCTGTTGGGATTCTTATTGAAAACTCACTGTACTCAGAACAAAAGCAGAAAATACAATTTCATCTGAAAACTTTGTGTCAATCAAAGTGGATATCATTGTGTTCTCCAGCTAAACTAAGAGGGAAAACATGGGAGGGAAGGAAGTGTTTGTTTTGTTGATGAGTATAGGTATTCTGGCCTTTCAGTGTTGGGTACTGCGCTGTGATATGACGGATAATTTGGATGATTGACCATGCAATTGGCTTGTTAAGTAAATTCAGGCACGAAAGACTGAAGATTCTCATTGATTTCCCGTTTCCCGAAAGACTACAGTATTTGCTTCTGAGAAGGTAGCGCTTTAAAGGTTAGCTGCTTCCTTCTTGTGGAAATATTTATGCAGCGAATGTTAAACCTGAAAACGGTGGCCATTGATTTTGTTTTTTTTTTTGGCTTGACCTCCTTTCCACATAGCGAATCTATTAAATGGTTCAATCGTTAATGTTCCAACACATTTGATTTCTACTTTTTTCCTCTCTCACCATCTATTTTTGAAGAATTACCAGAGTAAATAGACTCATGTATAAGGCATAACATTTCTTATTGGATAACTAAGGAATCCAAACATTTCATAGGCTTTACCTATTATCCTACCAGATGTTACTGTTGTGGGCACCTTATGTCAGGGCTGGAGCCTCAATGCACTTCCCAAACAGCAAAACTTCATTGACTCTCCAGATCCCCATGTTTCTCCTTACTAATTAGCTCATCTAAAGGCTTCTCTCTATTTTCCATCTCTGTAAGTCTTACTTTGCCAATTTATTAATTACCTTTCTAACCCAGGATGCCATTTCTGCCTTAGAGGGACTTTGCATTCTCTCCACTATGACGTGTTCTTCCTACTTTGGCCAGTTATGCTTCTGGGTGTCAAATGCAGTCATGGATTTTCTTGTTGAAAGATCAGGGATCTCATCTGTTGCACCAGAAATGAATCACTGGTCATGTTAAGTGAAGTGTTTCAAAGCCTTGTTTCTTTTTTCTCCCCCCAGACTCGCCTTTTCCTCTTATGTGCTAAGTAAGCTCTCAAGAATAGAGAAATTTAGTTTAGATCCTCAATATATCACATAATTCTGTGTCCTGCATACCCTGCACATATTGTCTTCCTTCAGCTTTAGCATACCCCTTTCTTTCTTCCTGCTCTCAATGACGATGTCACTGTACAGCAGGACTTCTCTCTGAGTATCCCAGATGGAGTCAGGTACAGGTGCTACGTACACCAGCACAGATATTTTGCCAATGCTGTGGCACTTCTGTTTGTGTGCCTCATCTACATATCTGCATCTCCAAACACATCCCATAAAGGATAAAATTGTTCCTGCTACACATTTTCATTCTCCCATGGTAGGACTCTTTCTTTCTCTTTCTTCCTTTCTTCCTTTCTCTCTCTCTCTCTCTTTCTTTCTTTCTTTCTTTCTTTCTTTCTTTCTTTCTTCCTTCCTTCCTTCCTTCCTTCCTTCCTTCCTTCCTTCCTCCCTCCCTCCCTCCCTCCCTCCCTCCCTCCCTCCCTCCCTCCCCCCCTCCCTCCCTCCCTCCCTCCCTCCCCCCCTCTCTTTCTCTCTCTCTTTCTTTTTGAAACCAAAGTCTGTTCTGGTTAATGTATTAAGAAACAAACAAACAAAAATTTGTCAGTAGTCTAAAACAACCATCCTATTGTGTGTGCATAGAGCTGGCATGCCTGCCTCTCTGCTTTGTGTTCTCTAAGGTATTGTGTGCAATGTGTAGAAGGGCGGGGCTGCTTTAATGGGTAAGAGATAGAATTGTAGAATCATACAATTTTGTGGCTTTGCAACCTGTTGCCTCAGCCAGGATGACTCTGCAGGCTTGATAAGACAGAACTGTCAACTAGAGTGTCTACATGTAGACTGTTGAGGGGTGTGATCCAAGACAGAAATGTAATTGCATGATCTAGTAAGAGAAGTCATACATCCTAACTTGAATTATACTGGATCACTGTTCAGAAATTATCACTGACTTAATGACTTAAACAACACAAAATTGTCATTATGAAAAAATAGGAATTTAGTTAAGTCTTGGGAAGATTTGAAAAAAGAATGCCAATGGGGTTGTGTTCTTGTGTGTCTAAGAGAAAGCCTGCCATTGCATTTCCTAATTTTAGAGGTGTCCTGTAATCCCTGTGCCATATTTCTTCCAATTTCAGATCTATTCACATAGCTTCAACTCTTCTCTGGTTTGCCTCCCCCCATCCACCCTCCCCACCTCCTCCCTTTACACTATAAAATCCCTGCTGATTACACTAGCTCATCTCAGTGATCCAGAACAGTCTACATATCTCAAGGATAGCTGATCAACAGCTTTGACCAACCATAGCCTCAATTGCCTTTCAATATGGATGGAACATATGTTTCTACATGTGTTAGAACTTAAAACTTGGGGAACATTGCAGGCAATCCCATCCATGTTGGAGGTAACTGTTGAGAGCAAAGTTCTGAGATTTGGAATTGGTCACTAAGTCTTTGTTCACATAGAGACCAAAATACTACTTCAGAGAGACCAGAGTCACAGAATGTGTCCTCAACCACACTGGACATGGGACATTTATTCCAATTCTTGATGGGAAAAGGACCAAATAATTTTTGGTCATAATTTGAAACTCAGTGTATGTATTTTGCATATATCACCATATATGTGCGGTCCAGTGTTTGACACAACAGATTCTAAATGAATCCAGTGTACTTTATGCACACTTGTAGCATATGATATCAAATATTATCAAGTGAGCCAAAGGAATAGAGAAATTATAAACAAAGACATACTGAAATGGAGCATATAGAAAAATGTGGATTTGCTTTTAGTTGACAGCTTACATTAACTTTCATCTTTAGTATGTTCATGGGATAGAATACCCTGGAAAATAAGGGAGAACTTCCTCACTTTTCTCACAGTTTGAGAAGTTTCAATTCATACTCACCTGGTTTTATTTCTTCCAGGACCTGTGTGTGGATTATGATAGCAGGAAGTCCAGATGTAGTACAGTAAAGTGGCTCACTGATTAGTAGTCAGAAAACAGACAGAGTGAGGAGAAAGATTGGGGAGGGCTAACTATTTCAAAAGTATGCTCTTTGTGAGGGTTCATACAGTAAAGCATGGCCCGCAATAGCCCGTTCTGCTTCAGATCCATCAGGGGTCTGATCATCTCTCCAAGGCCTATCATTTGGCAACCAAGCATTTAATGCAGGGGCCTTTGGGAGACATTTTTAGATCCAAACCATAACCCACACTGATTACAAATGAGAAGCAATGATATGCAGTGTTAGTATTATAAATACCCCAGGGAGGTGTGCTATTTACTTATGGTAATATCTCCAGGCTATTAAAATCTAAAGAGGATATTGCATGTGAGAGGTTATAAGATAATATCTGGTGGAAACAAATGCATCTTTATAGAAAAGAAAAAAAAAGGAAACAGAGTGAGCATACATTATTTCCAAGAGTTCTGAATAGTAAGCATTGTGGATTGAATCATATGTATGTATCCCCCGTTTAAGTTCCATATACTGAAGCTATAACCACACCCTCCCATTGTGACTACAATATTTAAAGATGGGGCCTTAAAAAAGATAGTTTAGGTTCAACAAAGCCATTAAAGATTCTCATTGTGTAGGTATGCTTACAAGAAGAGAAATACATGTTAGGCACAAAATCTTTCTGTAAGTATACACTGATAAATGATTGTATGGGGTACAGCAAGAAGGTAGCCATGTTTAATCCAGGAAGAAAACCCTATCACAAACTGTACTGGACATGACAAGGAGATATTTTCTTTAATTCTTGATGAGAAAAGGAGTCAAATAATTTCTAGATATAAATTCACCCAAGTATGGAGTTCGAGCATCTAGAGCTGTGAAAAGTCATTATTTGAGCCACCCAACCTGTAATATTCAAAAGTGGATCAATCTGACTAATACAGTATGCTTTAAAAACATTAGTGTCTTATAGTAAATTTTCCAAAGGATTCAGTCAGCAATCAGTACTTAATTAAGCAATAGTCATAATAACAGCTTCAGATATGCCAATGCTTACATCTTCTCCCTCTGGGAAATGGAGAATGTAGCCCTAGCAAGGAAGTACTTCATATGATGGATAACACTGGGGTCTTGGTTATCCAGGATCAAGCATCTCGTCAGGTTAGTGTGGTTGCTTATGCATACAGTCTCTTCAGAATTGGGTGCAGGAAAATTGTATAACTCGTTGCTTATTTAAGTTTAAAATGTCAAAATTCAGTTATTTTTCTGTTTTTTGTCTTTAATTTTTTTTACTCATTTTACACAGCAACCAGAGTTCTCCATCCTTCCCCTCCTCCCACTCTTCCTCACCTCTCTCCCCCCAGTCACTCCTCAGAAAGGGTAAGTCCTCCCATTGGGAGTCAACAAAGCCTATTGTATCAAGTTGAGACAGGACCAAGCTCCATCCCACTGCATCAAGGCTAAGCAAGGCGTTCCACCATATGGAATAGGTTCCTAAAAGCCATCTTATCGACCAGGGACAGATCCTGGTACCACTGCCAGGGGCCCTGCAAACAGATCAAGCCGTGTAACTCACCCACATTCAGAGGGTCTAGTTAGGTCCCATGCAGGCTCCCCAGCTGTCAGTCCAGGGTCCCTGAGCTCCCACTACCTAGGGTCAGTTGTCTCTTGATCCACCTTGCTCATGTAATCTTTTCTTCCTCTCTGCAACTGGACTGCTGGGATTCTGCCCAGTGCTTGGCTGTGGATCTCTGCATCTACTTCCATCTGTTACTGGATAAAGGTTTTATGATGACATTTAAGGTAGTCACCAATCTAATTACAGGGAATGCCAGTTTAGGCACCCTCTCCAATATTGCTAGGAGTCTTAACTGGGACCATTTTTGTAGATTCTCAGGAATTTCTCTTGCACCAGGTTTCTCCCTAACCCCACAATGACGCACTCCATCAAGGTATCTCTTGCATTGCTCTCCGTCTCTGTCCCTCCCTAAACTCAACCACCCTGTTCCCTCACCTTCTCACTCGCCATCCTCTCCCCTCTACCTCCTCAGTTTTTCCAGGAGATATTATCTATTTCCCCTTCTTAGGGCAATCCATGCATTCCTCTTAAGGTCCTCCTTATTACCTAGTTTTTTGGGGGCTTTGAATTGTAGCCTGGGTATCCTTTACTTTACATCTAATAACCACTTATGAGTGAGTACAGACCATTTTTATACCAGTAATACAGGCCCTGAGAGCAACAATTAATAAATGGGACTTTCTAAAATTGAAAAGCCTCTATAAAACAAAGGACATGGTAAATAAGACAAAACAGCAGCCTACAGAATGGGAAAAGATCTTCACCTACCCCACATTTGACAGATTTTCATGTCTTCTAATCAATAGTTTTTGAAAAATGCAAACAAAGGACCTTCTTTAATTTAATAAAGGATTGTTTACATATTCAGAGCTCTGTACATGTTTGAGGATTGTGTCCCCTGACAAATAGGAACCGTAGGTAAATATTTATGGTATAACCTACCTGATAAGACAAGCATGATTAAGGAATTTCATAGGTTTCATCCATGCGGCTACTAAACAAAGGGAACTTCTCAGACTTTATTCATGGAGAAATATTAAAGAATTAGATCTATCCCTTTGAACTGATCACATTAACAGGGTTTATCTTAAACCATGAATTAATACGGATACTTAAGCAAGTGCATGCGCTTTTGGAACATTTATTATTATTATTATTATTATTATTATTATTATTATTATTAATTTTGTCTTTTTGAGACAGGATGTTATTGTAGCTTTGGAGCCTGTCCTAGAACTAGCTCTTGTAGATCAGGTTGACCTTGAACTCACAGAGTGCTGGGATTAAAGGCAAGCATCACCACCACTGCCTGCCAGAAAGTTTATGTTTTAAATGTGAGTTGAAAAGAATCTTACAGACCCGATTTCAAGCAGAGAGGAACAAGACACAGTCATGTTGCTTTTAGGAGTAGAAAAATGTTACAGATCTTTCTTGGATCCATTTTTTGTTTATTTGTTTATTTTTTGCTTCTACATCCTGATCACAATTTTCCTTCCCTTCTCTCCTCCCAGTCTCTCTTCCCAATTTTCCTTTCCCCTATATATTCTTCCTCCTCCATTTCTCTTCAGAAAAGGGCACACCTCCCCCGGATATCAGCTAGCCATGGCATTAAGTTGTAGTGAGACTAGGCATCTCGTCTCCTATTAAGGCTGAATGAGGCAATCCTATAGTAGGAAAGGGTCCCAAAATCTCCACTGTTAGGAGTCCTACAAGATAACCTGATGTAGGGTTTCCCTCTGTATGCTGTGAATATCATTGGTTAATAAAGAATCTGCCTTGTCCTCTGATAAGAGTAGAGATACACAGATTAATGGAGATGGGTTAATTTAAGATATGACTTAGCCTGAAATACACTAAAACTATTGGCCAAACAGTATTGCAAATGATGCAGTTTCTGTGTAGTTATTTCAGGGCTGAGCAGCCAGAAACAAACAGGAAGCCTCTTATAACAAAGACCAAGTTACATGCATAACTGTAACATATATGCAAAGGGTCTAGGTCAGTCCCATCAAGGATTTCAGGACAACACGCGCGCGCACACACACACACACACATACACACACACACACACACACACACACACACACACACACACCAATAAAAAACAAAAACCACAGAATCTAATAACCTGTGCTGATAGAGGCTCACAGAGAGATTAGTAAACACAACTAGTTAAACCAGTCTTTCCAACACCCTGCATGAATTTCTAAGTCCCCTCCACACATACCTTTCATGTACATGAATGGTAGGAGGGAAGAATTGATACTGGAACCATCAGGAACTGATGAGCACTCTATAGTCGGTGGGCAACTCTTGATTGAGAGGTTCACTATGATAAAGGCGAATTTGTGCCCTGGACTGAACTCTACACTGTGAGCAAAGCAAATGCCTCTGGTGTAGCTCTGAGGCAAGAATTATCAGCTCTGTTTTTTTCTTTTTAATCTTCATAAATTGAAGGGCTTAATCACAGTCAGGCTTTAATAATTAATCCTGTTTCTAACTGTAGACCATTTTCCAGCAGTTGTACAACCACATGTAGAGTTATAATAAATGAACATGCAGCTTTGGCATTGCTACCATAGTTTCGGGAAGAGTCAGAATGGGATAGTTAGCATGGTTCTTCACTAACACACGTTGCATCATTAAGAAGCTTCATGTTTGAAAGGAAACTCTGTGGAGTCGCTACTAGTTGAAATATTATATGAAGTTAGAATAATAAATTCTATTAAATTATTTGTAACTTTGAATGCAGAGAATTCAACATGCGCGCTTGTTTCCAGGTAGGTGCTTGGATGCTTAGCAGTGACGCTCAGATAACAACCTTTAACAAAAGGTACTGGGAAATGGAATGCCTCACAGAGAACAATGAATTTGGAATCTGTTTCAATTATAAGTTACAAAAGACACCTTAACTCAAAAGGGAGCTGAGATCTAGCTGCATATAAAAACTACCAAACTGTTTGTGAAAAGCACAGAAGCAAGCTTCAGTAATCTTACATTAGTCGATGTATTCTTAGATGTGACATCCAAAGCACAAGCATAGATTGGAATTTATCAAAATTAAAACCTTTGTGTTTGAAGGAGAACCATAAAGTGAGCCAGTCATCAGCATAACGGAATAAAATGTTGATATTTCATAAGACAGTTGTATCTAGACCCCAAAAATATCACATTCAATGTGTATGAAAATCACCCACTGAACAAATAAGCAAAATGTCTGGATTTGTGCTCTCCAAAGAAGATGCTCAGTGACTCACAATTAACTGGAAACCTGGTTATTCATCAGCTTATGCATTAATGTGATGTCTTTATACAACTGAAGATTATTTGACAAGAAATGATAAATATTGACACACGATATAAATGAAAGAAGCAAGTTTCAAATGTCATGCCTGGTACTGTTCCTTAAGCGGCAGGTTCACAGAAATAGACACCACAGCACTGGTAGTTAGACCTTTGGGGGATGAGGGAAGGAGAAGTAACCCTTAGCAAGCACAAGGATTCTGAAAGAATGATGGAGGTGCTTTGAAATTAAATAGTAGTGATGCTTGTGCAATATTGAATATCTCCCAAACCATTTGCTTGTACACTTTAGAAGGATGAATTATTCAGATATGTGAATTGTGAATTTTGCGCCAATAAGTTGTTGCTGAGGAAAAAAAAAACCATGAAAGCGAGTGACCTCAGAATGTGATGCTGTTGGAGTTCCTTGATTAGAGCGAAATTCAGTCTTGATTTTTCAATGGTGAATTTGGTTTTCTGGCATTTGAGTGATTTCGTCTGTGCTAGCTGACAGTTTTGGGTACAGCCTATGGAAGGTACAGATTTTTCTTCTTGTTCAGGAATAATGACCCAAAATGGAAAATGAAAGATACTATTTAATGAATGGCTGCTTGGTTTAAACATTCATTAAGTGCTTATGCATTAGAAAAGACAGACAAAACACTATGATAAATTTTCATTACATATCTCTGTGTAAAGCCTCAGTTCTCAACTCTGCTAATGCAATTGCTAGAGACAGAACCTCTGTGTGTTTAGCTTAGGTTATACAAGGCTTTCAACAGAGAATCTATGGTGGACATGTCAAAAAGGAATAGAAAGCAGTATTTTATGTTAAGAAAGCTCTGATATCTAGCAGTTCATTTGCTATTCACATAAATGCAGCAGTAATAAATACATGGACACATTTGACTGGATAAAATGGAAATAATTTATTCATAAATAGTAAAACGTTCTTTTACAAACAATTTGTTTTCAGTCTTCCTGTCCTAGAAAACCTCAAAGGTAATCTGATTTTGGAATGAAGCTGTAACACGGTAGTATTTTACTTGACAAATTAATCTCATTGTATATTCTATATAGCTATAAACATAAATCTGTTTGTTTGAGAAGGTTGTTTCCTGTTCTCATATCCTTTCTCCTTTTAGGGAAACGATGTGTATTTTTCTTGGCATACAAAATATAAAAAGAAGAGACAGGCTGTGAAAGTATATAAAAATGTTACTGTAATTGGTGTATATACCCTACTTTATCCTAGTCTGATAGAGTGGCTGATTTAATATTTCCATTTTTCTGGTTGGAAATGTTCTGAGACTTTAGAAGATATGCGATGCCTAAAACAAACAAACAAAATCTTCTTATGGAAATTTAGGTCTATACATTTTGACATGAATACACTTTTAGATGCTGTGTAGTTTATTAGCATACTAATTGCACATATTAGTGGGATAATTGTAATGTTTTTACCCATGCTCTCTCAATTAGAGTTTCTCTTGCTGGGATAAACATCACAACCAAAAGCAATTTGGGGAGGAAAGAGTTTATTGCAGCTCACAACTCAGGTCATCATGAATGATGTCAGGAACCAAAGCAGACGCAGGAGGGGGAACACTTTGAGTAAAGCACCTAAGACTACTAGTCTAGGGGTGGCACCACCCACAGTGGGCCAGGGGCCTTCCCACATCAGTTACCAATCAAGAGAATGCCCCATAAACTTGTCTATAGGCTAGTTTGATGGAGGCGTTTCCTCAACTGAGCTTTCCTCTTCCCAACTATGTCTGTGTTGGTGAGGAATTGACAGAAGACTTCCAGCAATCTGCATATGGCTGATTATATGTAACCACACTCTGCTCCCACCTTCTCTCCCTCTTACCTACACTCTTCTCACTAATCACTGTGCTGCTGGGTGTGGCCTTCTTAATGGCCTGAGTGACAGAGAACATTCAGCACTGGTCTTCCTGTGCTGCCCCATTTCTGCCTGGTTTTCTTTAGACAACAGAATTTCATTGTTCTTTATAGATGACTCATACTTTCTCTCACCTTCCCACCTCCCCTCCCTCTTCCCCTTCCTCTTCCCTTCTCTCTCCCTCCTTCCCTCCTTACCTGTCTGTGCTGTTGATTCATTCACCTGTTGCTAGACATCCAGGCAGATTGCATATCTTTTATGTCTTAATTTTGAAGGATGTCAAAACAAACTAGGGCATGACAATGCCTAACTTGCAAGTTGATTTAATTCCCTTTGAATATATATCCATGAGTAGGATAGCTGGACCATAAAATAATTATTTATTTTCCTTTGATAAATTTATTTATTTTATGAGATGCTTCATTTTGGCACAACATATTTTCTTCATCTTTTCATCCCTTCATTTTTGTTTTTATTCTTTAAAAATTATTTTCAATGCAAGCATTTTTGATGATCTTGTTTGACAATCTCAAACATGCATTTATTTTCTTCTAGTTACGTTTTCTTTCCTCTCTCTTATATCCTACCTTTCCTTTTCATTCCTGCCCTCTGCATCAGTACAATCCCCTTTCCAGGTTTATGGCATATAGTTTTGTTTTGTGTCCCCTTTCATCAAGGGTGTCTGTATGACCATTAGATCAGAGTTATCCTTTGGTGCCTAGTTGGGTGGTAGGGTACTAAAGGCAGTAACGTCATTGTTCTCTGCAAATAGCTATATTGAAAAGTTCTGCAGTGAAGGGTATGGCCCCTTAAGGTCCTCCTCTATCCATGTCCCATTCTTCTGCAGACTTTAGCTTTTTGAGGGACTTTTGTAATGTCCTGCATAGTGGATTTGCTATTTAACATTTTCCCCAATAATGTAGAGTTTTATTTTATTTAACTTTTATTGATTCTTTGTAGACCTCACATCATACATTCTGATCCCACTTATCTCCCTGGACCCACGCACCCTGTAACATGAGGGTCTGGCTTGTTGGGGTTTCTGTCCTGCCTGGTACCCCACAACTGGCAACTCTCAAGGAAAATCAATCACACAGAGATCTCTATAAGTTATAAAGCTGATTGGTCCATTTGGTCAGGCTTCTTATTAGTCCTTGTAACTTATATTAATCCATTATCATTATCTATGTTAGCCACACGGCTCAGTACCTTTCTCAGCTGGGGGGTCACATGTTGCTTTTCTGTGGTCTGGGCAGGAATGGCAGAGGGAGCTTCCTGCTTCCCAGAATATTCCCAGTCTCTTTGCTCCGCCTCTACTTCCTGTCTGGCTTTCCCGCCTATACTGCCTGGCTGGCTGTAACATGAGGGGGCCTGTTTGTTGGGGGGTTTTTCTGTCCTGCCCAGTTCCCCCAGATGTTTAGCCCCAAAGAAAAATCAATCACACAGGAGATCTCTATAAGTTATAATGCTGATTGGCCTGTTAGATCAGGCTTCTTACTGGCTAACTCTCACATCTTGATTAACCCATTTTTCTAATCTATGTTAGCCATGTGGCTCAGTACCTTTATCAGTGGGGCAGCTCACATCCTGCTGCTTCGGTGATCTGGGCAGGAATGGGAGAAATCAACTTCTTCCTCCCCAGAATTCTCCTGCTCTCCTTGCATCATTTCCACTTCCTGTCTGGTTTTCCCACCTACACCTCCTGCTTGGCCAATCAGCGTTTGTTTAAAACATGATTGACAGAATACAGACAATTCTCCCGCACCATTTCCCCCTCTTTTTTTAAAAAGAAAAACAAAGGAAAATATCCATAGTCCATTTTGGGGAATGTGGGCGTAGTATTCCAGACTACTTCCAGCTGGTTGGGGGGTGCTGATAATCTTATGGGAACCTAAAGAAAATTTAGAGTTATGATCAAGTACTGACTGGTATCCTGTGAGTCTTGATCATCTCAGGCAGCAGTCTTGAACCTCTTCTGGATGAAGAACTCAGACATCTGGGCCATCTATTCCTGTCGGAGATTTTTCAGGTGGCCTCCCTTGGTCAAAGATGATTTTTCTTAACTCAGAATGAATCCACAGCCTCTCATTTTCTGTGGAAACAAAAGTAAAATCTCTTCTCCAAAGTAACATACCTTTTGACTTCAATTTTGAAGCCAAGGTATTTTCAAAATACCTATCTTGGATTAATTCTGCAGCATTTATAAGCAAATATCTTTTAGCAGCTGTTGCTCCTTCCTCAGCATTTAAACAATTTAAAAAGAGCACAATAGCAAACAGTATCAAGATTCTCTGTATATTTTCCATCTTTATGTGGCTTTATTTTAACCTCTATTTCTTTTATTTTTACTTTTAACTTTTGGCTTTTTGAGACCGGTTCTCTGCATATCTTTGTCCTAGAACTCCCTCTGTAGACCAGGCTATATTTGAACTCCCTGAGATCTGTCTATCTCTGCCTCCCAGGCTACTCGTTTTTTTTTTTTTTTTATTCTGAGAACTTTAACCTTTAGCCTGTATAGATTTTTAACACAATGTAAACCATTTAGAGGTTTTCTTACTCTTGGAATCTCTCTTTACTGTATATCTCTCTTTTTCTGACCACATGGGTCTTTAATTTGCTAAGGAATATGGAGAAAACAACACTCAAAAGCTCTTAAGGCGTTTCAAGGTCCTTGTCAGGAAGCAAGCTGCAACAGTGTCTCCATAGTCCGGACTGCCTGCTTGAAAGAGTCAGAGTTTTCCCTGGCAGGATGGCCGACATTTTAAAACAGCACAGCTTTTTTCCTGCTACGGCTGAAAACCAAAATGCTTTACTCTAGTCTTTCCCAAGCTTTCTCAGGCTTTCTGTGGATGCAGTTATCCACGTGGGCACAATTCTGTAACATGAGGGGAGCCTGCTTGTTTGGGGGTTTTTCTGTCCTGCCCAGTTCCCCCAGCTGTTTAGCCCCAAAGAAAAATCAATCACACAGGAGATCTCTATAAGTTATAATGCTGATTGGCCCGTTAGATCAGGCTTCTTACTGGCTAACTCTCACATCTTGGTTAACCCATTTTTCTAATCTATGTTAGCCATGTGGCTCAGTACCTTTATCAGTGGGGCAGCTCACATCCTGCTGCTTAGGTGATCTGGGCAGGAGTGGGAGGAATCAACTTCCTCCTCCCCAGAATTCTCCTGCTCTCCTTGCATCATTTCCACTTCCTGTCTGGTTTTCCCACCTACAGCTCCTGCTTGGCCAATCAGCATTTATTTAAAACATGATTGACAGAATACAGACAATTCTCCCGCACCTGGCCAATCAGCGTTTTATTAAAATATGATTGACAGAATACAGACAATTCTCCCACATCAGCACCCAGCCTCGGCCCATACAATCTCCCCCTAAAACAAAATTTGAAAGAAAAACCAAAGCCAAAAAAAAAAAAGAAACAAACCAGTCAACCAACCAAACAAACCAAAACAAAAAAGAAAGAAAATAAAAAAGGAGAAGAGTCTCATAGTGGAAGTTGTAGTGTGGCCCATTGAGTCACACAGTTCACTCTTTAGTTCATTCATCTTTACTTGTAAATGTTCTTTGCCATGAGTCATTGGTCTGGTTCCGTTAGTCTGATTCCAGGCCCCTGGCTCTGCTACCCTGTTAATAATGGGTTCTCACTGGGGCTCCTCTGGGATTTCTTGTTATTGTCTTGTGTGTCGAGATCATGCCATTCTGAATCTGTAGGTTTGTCCCCTACACCTGGTCCAACAGTTCATAGATTCTGTGGATACTGGGGTGGATTAACTCATTGCCCAGGTTCTGGGCCTGGGTAGCAGCTAGGCCAGCCATCCCACCACCTTTCACAATCTTTTTTGCTTTTTAAATATTGACTGTTGTAGATGAAATGAGAAATTGGCTAGTGCTGTTAGGTAATGTTCCTGTCTTTATTAGTAATTTAAATTTCTTCTATGGAAAAAGTTCTGTTCAGATAATTTGCCTTACTTTTAATCTGACCACTTATTTGATATTTAGGTGTTTATAAATTTACCATGTTATGGATGCTGGCTCCTACCCGGCAGATACATAGTCAAGCTTTCCTCCCATTTCCCAAGATCTCCTTCATTTTGTTTTTTGTGTAAAGCTGTTAAGTTTGATGGGATCCTTTTTATTTGTTGCTTTGCTTTTGGAATGTCTAGAGACAATTTTCCTTACCAAATTTTTGCAGGTGTTCTCTCTGTATGTTCTGTAGCTTGGAGTTTCAGATCTTATATTTACATCTCTCATCTATAGTTTGATCTTATACAGAGTGAGAGGAGTCAAATTTGAGCCTTCTATCTACATGGTGATTCAGTTTCCCTGTCCCATTTACTGAAGAGGCTGCCATTGTATATTTCTGGCAGTCTTTTCAAAGAATCTGTTGGCTATAGATGCATGGGGGTTATTTTTGCAATTTTTCTATTCCATTGATCAACGTGTCTGGTTTTATGCCAATACTATATTGTTCTGGCTGTTAATGGCTGTGTAATATGTCCTGAAATCATGTATTGTGATTTCTCCATGTTTGTTCTCTTTCTCCAGATTGCTCTGCTTATTTGCAGTCTTTTGTGCTTCCGTGTGAATTTTAGGATTGTTTTTCTACTTTTGTGAGGAAAGTAATTGGTGTTTTGATGAGAGTTGGATTGAATTTGGGAGTAGCTTGGGTGGTATGGACAAATTATCAGCAGTATGTTAGTGACGCTCTTGCTCTGTTGCTACACATCACAGGCACCTCCATCACCAAGCATCTTCAGTTTCTCCCATCAGTGTTTAATAAATTCCAGTGCATACGTCTTTTGCTTTCCTAGTTAAATTAATTCACAGGTGGTTTTGTAGGTATTATTAGTAGGATGATTTCCATGATTGCTACTGCAGTACGTCCTTCACAAATGTAGGAGAATGGAGTGCATTCATTACCTTCCTAATTTACTGGGTTGATTTTTTAAAAATTTATTTGTGACATATTTAGTTTTTTTCTTTTTCTAGAATCATATAATCTTTGAGCAGGTACACCTTGTTTTCTCTTTTCCTTTTCATATGTCTTTCATATCTTTCTCTTGCCTACTTTCTTGGCTAAGAGTCTGTCCTATTGAATAAAAAGAGATAAAACAAAACCCTTGCTTTGTTCCTTTCCTGAGAGGAAATGCTTTAAAATTTGTTTACATTCAGGATGATGTTGGCTTTGAGTTTCATATATAGCCTTTATTATTTTAATGTATGTTTCTGTTTCACCTAATTTGTTTATGGATCTTATCATTAAAAAATACTACATTTTATTCAATGACATTTTTCCATTTACTGAAATGATTATATGGTTTTTATTATTCTGTTTATATTATTTACTTTGTAATGTGTATAGGTGAATGACTATTGTATCTCTGGAATAAATCCAACTGCGCACAGTGTGATATTTTATAGTGCCATTTAATTCATTTTTGCTAGCACTATGTTGAGGATTTTGTACTCACATTCATAAATGGTATTGTTCACCTATAAACATTTGTAGAGTATGATCAGCAAGTTAAAGATGCCATATAGCTCATTACACAAGAAGTTTTTGTATGATCACAATTTGATTATTGACCTTTATTAAAAAATGTCTTGTGTGGGCTGGTAAAAAAGGTTCCACACAAATTTTGCCCTGAGATCACACCATTTAGTGTGAGATAATGGTCTCTAAATGAATCCTGGTGGTTATAGCTAGTTCAAGTTAACTTGGTTGGTGATAGCTGTTATGGTTCAGATGATGGAATGAGGTACCCTCTTTGCCCATGGCCAACAAAAGTATGTTTTAAAAGCTAGAGCCTAGGGCTCCTGCTATATCTAACTGTTCTCCATTCTGGAGAAAAAAATCTAGTTAGAGAGGATGAAGTGACAGTCCTTAGTCCTTTTCTTTTATTACTTTTAGAGTATAAGCAGGCAGACTGAGTAAAAAAAAAAGTCTTTTAAAATAGAGAAATTTACTATTTCTGACTTTGTATTTATGTCTATTATTCAATCATCCTTAAGTTCTGATAAAGATGCTACTTACTATTCAGACATCTTTTACTTGCTCAGAAAGTGCTGCAGAATCAAAAAAAGAGTCAGAAAATGTAGTTTCCCATCAGTGAAATGATTAGTGAACTGAAGGGGAATTCGGTTTCTAGTTTTTATAAGGTAATTGGTGCAACCCATCCTGATTTAAAGTGTTTGCATATAAACTGTGTAGGACACTGGTTGGTGTCCAAATGTGCTCTAAACTCCACCTTCAGTGGTGTTCTTCAAGAGAATCCTCTAAATCATTCAACGAGTGGTTCTTTCATGTATGGTTTTAGTTTGGGCATCATCCATTGTTTGAAAAGAGTGGTGTTTCTTCTATACTCGGAGAGTTTCTAAGGAATTCTGAGAGGTGGAGACAGAGGGTCCAGAAGCCTACACAACTTCCACAATCTTAAGAATGCAAGGGCACACTTTTAGAATCAATCCCAAATAAATTCAATAAACTTGGGCTGATATGAAATTTTTAAAGTAATATTTTTAATTTTAGCTAATAATGTCAGTCGGATGTTTTTCTCTAAAACATATAGTTGGATTTACCTTTGTTTATCTCCAAAATGACTGCAATAAAAAACAAATGTGCAGATGAATTCTTTATGTATGGTTCAGTGGTAGAGTTTAGGGAAGGCACCAAAACAGATCCGCTAGCAGCATTCTATCAAGAGTTCATTGAACATAGGCTAGTCTGACATTTTTGAGAATTCAATATGTGGTTATATTTTTTATATAATACAATGACCTTTTATTTCTATTTTTTAATCTGATTTTTGCTTGGAAAAGGGTATATAGATTTTAGTTGAGGAATGGATTCAGGAGCAAACGGCAGATAAAGGAAATAAGCATGTGTTTTAAAGATCTTTAAATGTTGATATTCAATACAACATGTTTTGCTGTTGTTTTTCAACATCACAATAGAAAGCTTTTGGGGTTTCATTTGCTTCTTTCTCTCATTGCCAGAGAAAATGGCCTCAATTCTACAATTACATGCCAGGAAAATAATGATATTAATTTTAAAATAAAGAAATAAAGCTTGATTAAAATCATTCTGTATTCTTGTCCTTTTATTACATTTTTATTAAAGTGGTGATATAATAGAAATAAAAGTGATTCAAAATAAAAACGCTTATTGTTCTTTCATCATAATACAAGTTAATTTTTCTGTCTTTCTATCTTCTAGTCCTTATGTGTGTATCCATTCAGTCTTAGCAAAGACCCAGTGTTTATTAAGTTTTAGTACATCTTTCCTGTATGCATCATATTGTATGACAGTACATGAATTTGTTCAAGGGGAAATGGAATGTAGGAGATCAAATGCTGGAACTCAAGTTCAGATGTGTGGAGTGAGTAACCTCCCAGAGAAATGCCAGCACAATGTCAGGACAGCTAGTGACAGAAGTTACAGGCTCAGATGATCCCTTGCTGTAACCGTTAGGCAACAAGGGAGCACCATTTTCATATGTCTGTCTTGTCACTCTCTACAGAGCAATTTCAAAGGCCCCTTCATAGCTTGGTTGGTGCTCCATAAGCATTATTTAATTTATGTGTTCCACATAGCAATTCTTCTTGCATATATAGTCATAGAGTTATTATAATTTTAGAAGAAATCATTTTAGTCCATAAGTCCTTGAGCTGTTTGAAACACTACATCACAGTGTGTGCCAAGGCAAGTCTCCAATCTGTCTGTGAGCTTGAGGGATTTCATTACGTGGAGGTTCTTACCTTTCCCTCTAGAGCATGCTTTATAGAGTTGGAGAGGTAGTTCATTTGGCAAAGTATTTACTGTGCAAATATGAGGGCGGGTGTGTACTCTTCCTGCGGAGTCAAGACAGTTGCAACAATTTTGGCATCATGTCCTCTCATTCGCATCAGCAGCTACTTCCTGTGACTCTCTGAAACGTCCCCTGAAATTCCTGTACCATTAGTTCAGACTGGGTTACAGGTTCATCTCTAAAAATCATTACTGGAAGTGGGAACAGAATGGCCATGATTCACATAGACTAATTTTGCTGTATCTTTGCAGTTGAGGCCAAATGCAAGATATGTCACTACTTTTTAGTGAGCACAGGTATAATAAATGTGGACTTTGAAAAATGTGATATAGAGTTCAAAAAAGAATTATCTTGAATTTAGTTTCTAAGTATGATCATGCCAATGGAGTTTTCCTTTTTGGAATCCTTTTATCATCTTTCATTTCACAAATATTATGCATATTATTTTTATTTTAAAATAAAACTATAAAGTCCCAGTTTAAAGGTATTTTTTAATATGAAAAGTAGCACATATTCTATCTCATTTAATGAGGGACTCTGTAAAAACATACAATCAACTAGGTCAAATTCAGGTCATGTTCTGCTTGCTCTATTCGACATGTTTCCTTTTCTATGGCAGAGACCATATCAGCGCTAAGAAAATGGTGTTGACCCAGAATTCCCAAGGATCTTGCTTTCTAGCTATAGATTTTGACATGAATCTATAATGATGAGGATGAATGATGAAGATATTGCTTGTTTGGACTGCTATAAAAAAGTGCATTAACTGAGTGAATACAATGTATCTTTCTGTTCTAAAGTCTAGAGCTACACTATCTAAGGGGTCAAATTTTTCCTATTACCTATTTTCCTGGTGCTGTGTTCTGATGGTTCTCCTTTGATGTGTGTGGGTAGAGGGTGTGGATTCTTCTGTCCTTACCTCCTTTTGGAATTATATTAATCCTATTGTGAGGATAGCGTATAGATGCTGCAGTCTGATAACTTCCTAAGAGCTGTACCTCTGGCTACCACATTGGGATCGGGACATGCATATATGAATTTTAGGAAGATGACACCAATCAGAATACAGCCAGTGCAGCGTATGTAATGCTGTAATACAGATGAGAGTAAGGTGTCTCATGTCCTAAGTTAGGAGGAATGCCAAGAAGGGTAAAACTGTCAAGAATTCAAAGGCTCTATTTATGCAGAGCCTAAGTATAGAGCAGAAATTACATAATAAGGATGGGAAAGACAATTTCTATTAAGTCAGGGGCAGAAAAGAATATGGCTTCATTGAAAGACCTCAACTTTCAGTACTTAAGCAGAGATGGCAAAGTGTTATCGAGAATAGTCAGCCAGGTGGGAACATAGTAACCCAGCGCTGTGTTCTCAAGAGCTTTTATAAGTTACAGTGCACAGTTGGGCAAACAGGGAGCCGATGTGCGGAGTAAAGCGATCTGAAAAGTGAAGTAGCATCATGGAGTCTACCTTAACAAGGTATCCCTCCCTTCTCTGATTGGTGGCTTCCAGAAAAATGAACAGTGCCACCAGCTGATAAGTGAAGGTGGCCAGGGTCATTAAGTCAAGTTGAAGAGGAACGTAGGAAGTAGGATCAGACGGGTTTTGTTATCTAACGAACAGAGAAGTAGAGGCTTGAAGTGACTCAAGATGTAGATACAGGCTTCTGATGTAGGGAGCCTCACCAGATGGTTTGGGCTGCTGTAAAAAAAAAAAAGCAGTAGTCAGTGGCCCTAACAGTGGACGCTGCTATTCTGGGGTCCAGAACTTCTAGACTTAAACATGCCTGAGTCCGAGGGAGGGATCAATATTCTAGGATCCATTCTCTTGTTCTACAGCTTTGATATCAGTCTGCATGGCTATTAAGTGGCTACATACAAGAGTGTTCACATGTCCCTTTTCAATTACACTCTGAAGTCTTTGCAACTTTTGACAGAGATTGACTTTTTTTGTTAATATTTGTATGATTATCACTGAGTTCTATTTGTTTGAATAATGAATGATTTTGCTTAGTTTTCATGTGGCTTTGTTTTTTATTTGTTCTCATTTTCCTCCATTGCTAAATACTTGGGAGCCTTTTGGAGTTCTCGTTCCTAAATATTTGATTAAGATTTATGAGTATCCTCCATAGATCCGCCTAGGAATGTGAAGGGTAGGAGGGAAGATGGGAGGGTGGGAGGGGAGAGGGTAGAAAGGAAGGTGAGTGGGGAATGCATAACCCATGCCTATCCAAACAATTAAAATGAGAAGGATATAAAAAATATAAATAATAAAAATATGTGAGTATTTTGATTAAACAAAGAGTTACTGACTAAAGTGTATGTAATGAAATGTAGATATGTGTTGATCATGGAAAAACATTTAATTTATAACAACAAAGACACAACTCTAGGCCTAGGAGGTTAAATGTACTAGAAATTATTCTTATTCTCATCATTAATGTGCAAATGAGCAATCATGGAATTACTGCGTTTGTAATTTTGGTATATATCAAGTCTATGCAGAGCACCAATAAAAAGAAAATATTTGTTGGTAGACGCTTTTGCACAGTAATTATTTTCTCATTACTGCAACAGATAGAGTTTTCCAAAATAGAAACATGATCAGATCTCTATAAGGAAGTCATAACCAATCAAATTCCGATCATGCAAGTATTTGAAACATAATCAAATCTCTATAAGGAAGTCATAACCAATCAAATTCCGATCATGCAAGTATTTGGTGTTGCTAGAGGTGTTCGTGCAGTTCCTAGCCAGCTGTAGAAATGGTTAACTGGAAAATGAAGACAGCCACATGAAGTCAAGAGACATCGGCAGAGCTGGCCATCTGTCAGAAGCCCTCAGTTGCAAAACCATCAATCTCAGGAGATACACAAGAATACTTTTGTCTTTATTAAAGGTTTACACTGCATTGTCCTCGGAGGATCTACTTCTGTTACTGTGCTTATGTGGCATCTGGGATCCCGTTGTACTTTATGGTCTCTGACGCTTTGGATAGAAATGACTGATATTTAAAAATGAAAGAAAATAAACTCTCACTAGCCTAGACCTTCGATAAATACTTTTCAGATGAATTTGCTGTATGTATAGAGAATTTTGTCCAGTGTTTGCAATTTAGAGTCCTGTGTTTATATTTTAGGTCCTTTTTAATTATTTGGTAATTCAAAGCAGTGTCTCTAACCTGTCCAGTTTATTCTCTGTGTCAGCCTCTTACTGGTATCTTTACTGGAATGTACTTTTCCAACCCCATCCAGTTGTCATTTGTCACATACATTCAGATGGACGATCTTTTAGATGAACTTGTATTTGTGACAGTATTTCAGGATGATCACTGACTCACATGTTGAGTATTTTGTGGACTGAGACCTCATGGCACTCTGGGTTGAGGGCAAGGGCTTAGAACAATATTGTACATGACTTGAAACTTTATAAACTATACAATTATGCTACACTAAATTAATAAAAATAACTTTTTTCAGTAAAATTATTAGCCTAAGTTTACAATAACATATTTAAGTTTATAAATTATTATTATTATTATTTGCTATTTGACTTTTTTTGTAATAACACTCCCTTAAGACAGGTAGATAATTACTACAATGTGGTTTGATAAGAACCATAGCACTGAGTGTGTCTGGTGTTATCCAACCTTTTCTTATTGACTACTTGTTCCCAGCTTCCAGCAGTCGCCATGCTGTGTTCAAGTGTGCCAATGTTATTTCCCGTGTAGGATGTTCATTCTTCGGTGTCTACTGCTTAGCATAATGCCCTTTTAACATAGTGTCCTCCCGTTCCATCTGTGCTGCCACAAGTGGCAGTATTTCACTCTTCTTTACGGCTAACTACATCTCTACAGTGTATTTATACTTCATTTTAATTCAGACATCCATCAATGAAAATTTAGAATGACCTCAATTATAGTGATTAAAGAAAAGCTTCAATGAACACAAATCTTGGGTATGGTTTTATATACTGCTTGCCTTTCCTTTGTGCACATACACATTAATAAGATAGCTAGTAGATTTTTAAATTTTTTTTAGTGTTGAGGAACCTCAATAATCTCTGCTACAGCCCTATTAATTTGCATTTCCACGCCCAACACTGTATAAGAGTCTATTTCACCCACATCTTTATTTTAACAATAGACAATCTAACCAGAATGAGAACGTATCTCTGTGAAGTTTTGATTTTCAATTTCCTGATGGATAATGCAACTGAATCATTGTTGTGATTTTATTGGCCATTTGGTTGTTTTGCTTTGAGAGATGCCTATGAAGCTATATATCAAATTTTAATTTGTACTGATTATGTAAGGTGTTTGGATTCTTTATATACTCTAGATAGTAATCCTGTATCAGCTCAACAGCTGGCAAATAATTTCCCATCTTCACTGTATTGATCATTTTCTCTTTTGTGCAGAAGATTTCTCACTGTAATTCTTCCCATTTGTCTATTTTGCTTCTTATTCCTATGCTTTTGGGGAAATATAAGAAATGATTGTCTGTGCCGATATCCTGAAGTAATTCCCTGATGTTTTCTTCTAGATATCTAATAATTTTAGGTCTTGGAATTAGGTCATTAGTATATTTGTGTTGAGTCCACTTTTTGTGTGTGTATATTATTAAATTCTTATTGACTTATATCATACATTCTGAATATTTTCATCTAATCATGTAGATGGCTATTGAACTATGGTTTTAATATGTTGAATTATTATGTTTATTCTGCTTGTCTTAGCCTGTTCAAGAAAATGCCCATCATCCATATGTTGTAAATCAATTATCTTTGATTTCTGTCATCAAGCCTTTTATTTGAGTCAACCCTTGCAGTTTTCTTTTCTATTCTCTTTCTGAAAGCCTGTTAGATTTGACTTGTGATTTTCAATTTGGATTTTATGTTTATTGTTTATCATTTCTAATGCTGTTTTGATTTCAGCATGACTTTGAAAATGAGCTGTCATTCTTTTCTGAAGCCCTCTTCTATTATATCGCCATGAACACACTTGTGTTCATCGGGATGGAACAGCGATGCTGCAGGGATACACAAGTGTATGGGCAAAATAAACTGTTTTCTCCACTATGTGTATACATTGGTTCTGACACCAAGTCTGTGAGGAGTTTATCCATATCAAGGTTTTATCTACTTGACGTTAGGTATGAAGTGAGGATGTCCTCTGACTTTATTCGCTTCTGACATCCTTTGCTTGGAATTTGCTCAGATGCAGTAAGCTAAAGTCTCAGACTTTTAATATTATCTACAACTTCTAGCGAATTTACAAAAGGGAGGTTTCCCTAGCCTACTTTTTAGGTTAAATCACATTTTCTGCATTGGCTTTCATTACTTGGGAAGATGCTTTTACTGGTTTATTATAAAGGATATTTCAAAGGACACAGATGGGCAACCAGATGGAGATGTCTATAGGGTAAGGCAAGGAAAGGTCCCGAGCATAGTACTTCTTTTTCCAGGGACTAGGATGAATCACTCACCCAGCATGTGGTTGTAGTTACCAACCTAGTGGCTCTCTTGAAATACTTATGGATATCATGAGGCTTAGATATGCAGGTAGGAATGATTAATAATTCAATCTCTAATCCCATGTTCCTCATGGGAGAAAACGGATATGAGTGGAGGTCATGGCTTGGTCTTCCTGATGATCAGCCCTTAATAAGGCATTCTCAGATTCCCCTGGGAGCTCATCTCACTAGCACAAAGTTCATTCCTAAGTATGAGAAAATCACTAGGATTTTAAAAATTCTGTGTCTGGACCAATAATTACATCACAGCAATCAATGCTAAAATCTTACTCACTGAGACACTGTTTTGTAATGTTCTCTGATGTCATATTCAGACATAACCATTAGATATAGCCCTACTCTGTTTTAAACACTCCCATTTGCAAGGTTACATTTGTGGTCACATCTTTAAGACCCAATTCTTCAGCTTATTGGCCTCCAGTTATCACTTGGCTTTTGGAAATGTATGTTTTTATAATGAAATGAGTGCCAGACATGGGTAGACACTAGAAACCTCTTTTAGGATATTTGAAAATACAATGTTTATTTTTAAAAATGACTTTTAAGGTATAAAGCAAACACTAAACTTTACCTTGTATCTTTGGTGGTAAAGCTTATTCCTTTGTATAATTTTTTTTAATTAGGTTTAAAGAATCTTGAATTGACAGCATTCAATGGCCATGTCTACACTGGAGTTTGTGTATTGTGGTTCTGTAGCATTTAACTTGGATTTAGACCATATAAATCATTTACTGACATCCGAATTGCCTTACTGTTGACTAGTACCCCTGTGTCACACATTGAAATTTCCTTCTCATTGCTTATGTTAATCATTTAATTACCTTCATATTTTTCTAGTTTTTATTTCAATTTTTTCATAAAAATATATTTTAATAGTATTCTTTCAATTCTTCTAACTCCTCCAAAATCATTCTTTCTACTCACTAACACCCAACTTTATGTTCTCTTTCTCCCTAAAGAAATAAAGACAAAAGGTGGAAAGAGAGAGAGAGAGAGAGAGAGAGAGAGAGAGAGAGAGAGAACAAGCCAAAAACATTAAGGTCGTTTCAGGCTGGGCAATTACTTCTTGATGTGGCCTACCTAGGAGTGCATTTAATATGTGCAGTGATACGCCATTGGAGAAAAGTGATTTTCCTTTCCCAACAGGTATTAGTTGCAAATGGATTTTTGGATAGAGATGGAAGTTTTGTGTCCACTTGTCCTTCTTGATGCTGAGATTCTGTCTCATTTGAACCTGTGTAGACCTAGTATGGGCTGTCAGTCTTTGTGAGTTCATGTGTGTGAATCCTGTTGTTTCTGGAAGACATTGTTTCCTTGATGTCCACAACCTCTGGCTCACACAGTTTTCTTTCCACTTCTTTAGCAGAGAGCCCTATATTTAAAAAGCTTACACCAACTTTAAAGGGAAGACATGCAGCATATGTCTTTTGGGGTCTGAGTTACATTCCTTTAACTAATTGTTTCTAGCACTACACATTTACCTGACAATTACACAATTTAATTCTTTTAACAGCTGAATAATATTCCATTGTATAAATGTACCACATTTTCATTATCCACTCATCTGGTGCTAGACATGTAGGCTATTTCTAGTTGCTGTCTTTTATGAATAGAGCAGCAATGAACCTGGATGAGCAAGTGTCTCTGTAGTAAAATCATCTTCCTATGTTGATTTTTCTCATGTTTTTAGACAGTAGGGTAAAATGCTACCGTTTTTCTGAATTTTTTTCCCTATCACACATTTATTGTCCAAGTAAACTTTAGAATCATTCTATCAGTATGATTACAAATATGTAAAAATGTGTTTAAAATAACAATATCACTAGTTTGCATGTTCTGTAGTTAGAAGGAGTTCTTGTATAATCATATTCATGAGTTTGGATCTCAACTTCTCACTTATTAGTGTGCTCAGTTGCTGAGATCTTGGCAAAATGACTAAACTCTAAGTATCATTTGACTGACTGACTTATAATATGATACCTAGTGTATTTTTCCTTACCTATGACAAGATAAAATTATTCTGATAAAAGCAGCATAAGGGAAAAGTCTTTATCTCATATAGTTCAAGGGGTAGTTCATCACCATGGAAAGTCAAAGTAACAGAAGCCTGAAGCTTCACGTCTTCTTGCACCCACAACCTTGACGGGACTGAGCGAATCAATACTTACTGCTTAGTTTACTTTCTCAGCTTTATATAGTCCGTGATCCTCCGCCTAGAGAATGATCTATGCATAGTATGTGTGTGGGGAGCAATCTTTCCATTTCAATTTACATAAACTAGATACACCATGTAGAATATGCTCAGAGGTCCCTCTCCCAGATCATAGTGAATATGGTCAAGTTCAGCCCATTATCCTTATGGTGAGTGTCAAACATTTGCCTTATGAGGTTGTCACGAGGAAAGGTAGGTGTGCTAGCACTTGAGGTTTTTATCACAGTGTCCAATATGCAGCAAGTCTTGCACTGGTGTTTTTAAAATGTAAGTAAAGTCATCATAATGCTGTATACAATGGAAGATGTGCAACTGTGATTTGCCATTACGCAAGTTCTCGTGAAGAAGGAAAGGACATTCTGTGTGAATGTGTGCAACATGTTTTTTTTTCTCAAAGTTTATTAAAATACAAAAGTCTCCATTTCCGCCCCTCCTCCCAACCCCCTTCCACTCCCCCTACTCCCTCCCTCCTCCCTCTCCATCCCTAAGAGCAGTCAGGGTCTCCCACCCTGTGGGGAGTTCAAGCTCCTCCCCCCTCCCTCCAGGTCCAGGAAGGTGAGCATCCAAACAGACTGGATCCCAGAAATCCAGTATATGCAGAGGAAACAAGTCCCAGTGTCATTGTCAATGGCTTTTCAGAAAGACTCCGGGCCAGCCACATTCAGAGAATCCGGCCTCATTCAGAGAATCTGGCTGGATCACGTGCTCGCTCAGTCCCAGTCACTGGCCTTGGTGAACTCTCATTAGATCAGTCCCCTTGTATCAGTGGGTGAGCGCACCCCTCGCGGTCCTGATTTCCTTTTTCATGTTCTTCCTCCTTCTGCTCCTCATTTGGACCTTGGGGGACTCCGTCCGGTGCTCCAATGTGGGTCTCCGACTGTATCGCCATCCATCGTTGGATGAAGGTTCCCTCTGCTCTTGCCTTCCTTGCTCACGTTCTCTTTCCTTCTGCTTCTCGTTTGGACCTAGGGAGTTAAGTCCAGTGTTCCAAGGTGGGTCTCCGTCTCCATCTCCATCCATCGCCAGATGAAGGATCTATGGTGATAAGCACAATATTCATCAGTATGGTTATGGGCCAAGGCCACTTCAGGCACCCTCTCCTCTGTCCAGAGAACAATCTGGGGATCTCTCCTTGGACCTGGGATCCCATTTATAATCAAGTCTCTAGTAAACCCTAAACTGACTCCCTTAGTTGAGATATATTCTTCCCTGATCCCATATCTATCCTTCCTCCCTCCCCCCTCCCAGTCCCCCCGAGTATTCCCCATTCCTCCCCTGCTCCCTTCTCTCTAACCCTCTCCACTTCCAACAACCCTTCTACCCCCCCCCCCCCCATGCACCCAAGGTTACCTGGGACTCTTGTCTATTTCCAATCTCCAGGAAAACTCCCTCAGGACTCAGCAATTTCACTCTTGGGAATATACCCAAGAGATGCCCTATCATACTACAAAAGTATTTGTTCAACTATGTTCATAGCTGCACTATTTGTAATAGCCAGAACATGGAAACAACCTAGGTGCCCCTCAATAGAAGAATGGTTAAAGAAGGTATGGAACATATATACATTAGAGTTTTACTCAGCGGTAAAAAACAATGACATCTTGAATTTTGCATGCAAATGGATGGAAATAGAAAACGCTTTACTGAGTGAGGTAACCCAGACCCAAAAAGAGGAATATGGTATGTACTCACTCATAAGTGGATTCTAGCCATAGTTAAAGGTCTTTGAGTCTATAATTTGTGATCCTAGAGAAGCTAAATAAGAAGGTGAACCTGAAGAAAATCATATAGTTATCCTCCTGGATAGTGGAACTAGGCAAGATTGCCAGGTAAACTCGGGTGCATGGGGGGGTGGGGGGGTGGAAGTAACGGAAGATGGTCAGGGAGAGGGGAGAGGGGGAGGATTGGGGAAGGCTTGGGGGAATGGGAGGGGGGAGGGAGGAAGGATGGTTGGGGGAGCAGGGAGGTTTATATCTCAGCTAAGGGAGCCATTTTAGGGTTTGCAAGAGACTTGATTCTGGAGGGGTTCCCAGTAAAAATTAAATAAAAAAATAAAAAAAATAATTAAAAAATAATAAAAGAAAAGAAAAGAAAACGCTTTACTGAGTCAGGTAAGCCAGACCCAAAAAGAGGAATTTGGTATATATTCACTCATAAATGGATTCTAGCAATAATTAAAGGTCTTTGAGCCTATTATTCGTGATCCTAGAGAAGCTGAATAGGAGGGTGAACCTGAAGAAAATTCAGATAGTTTTCCTCCTGGAGATTGGAAATAGACAAGAGTCCCAGGTAACCTCGGGTGCAACATGTTTTATACTGGACTTAATTTCAGTACTCTCTATGTGATGTGTGAGGTCATCTGAGATGAAAATGTGCGGTACTATGAAAGAAACACTGATTCCCTTGCCATGGAACAAATACCTACCAGGGAGCAGATATTCAACCCTGTTCTCAATAGAGGCAGAACCTAATAGATCTTAGCAAAAACAAAAACAAACAAAAAATAAACACCCTTGGGTTATGAATTCTTAAATCTAAAATAGCAGTTTATTAAAATTTAAATATTATGCCAGGGTGGTGGTGGCACACACCTTTAATCTCAGCATTCAGGAGGCAGAGGCAGGCACATCTCTGTGAGTTTGAGGTCTACAAAAGCTCATTCCAGGACAGGCTCCAAAACTACAGAGGAAACCTGTCTTGAAAAATTTTAAGTATTCTACATAGTCTGATGTTTATTATTTTGCAGGTTTTATTATGTGTCAGAATGTTTTACTATGTCAGAATGTGCTAGAAATTATAGATGATTATCATAGACTTTTGAATACAGTGCTTTTGTCAAAACATATTCAACATTTGAAGAATAGTGATTATACAAAGGACCATTAATGACTGTTGTAAATATATATTAAAATATATATTAATGAACATTATAAATCTGTAGTAGCATATGCAGTGTTTGAAGCGAAATGAAAGCATGCTATTTGCATTGCTAAATGCAGCATCATGTGCGGGGTCTTTATTAAGTGTTACACCTCCTTTGCCTTCCGCTGAAATAGCAGCAAGTACAGAAAGTGAACTATTAATTGTAGTCTAACAGGGATACACTTTTGTTCTTACAGGGTTATAGAATAATCCTTGGAGATATTTATTTGAAGTAGAATGAAGTGAGTTTTTATTGATCTACTATTTAATTTGAGACAACACTTTGCCTTCTTACTCTCTTGTGTATGAATGTTCAGTAAGTAATACATTCTCTCCTCTTACATTCTGCCACCTAAGACATCTTTTGGCAATAAAGCTGGGCCAGTTGTTTCCACAACACTGAATTTGGTCTCTGTTACTGTGCATAACAGCTCACAGGACTGGCCTTCTTAATTGCTTTATGTGATAGGAATTCTGGCTATTATGTCAACTGTAGTCAAGGGTTACCAGTTGAGTGTCCGTTCTCTGTTGCCATGTTGTGAACATGGGCATTTTGTATGGTTGCTGGGAGAGAATGAAGTCTGTCCCCTGCCTTTGTGTCTGCAGGTAACTGATCAGTCAATCTTATTCACCCCTGGGTGATGTCAACAGCTAGGTCTGTGAGGCTGACAATAGCCAGATGCAAAAGGAATATCACAGTCAATACATTCACTTCCTGGTCTGATTTGGCAGGAAGCAAGCGGTTGTGACTCAAGCCATGTTTTCACAATTTGTAAAACAAATGGAGGCACAGTGGTCTCTCTCACGAGGAGCTAGACATAGCACCCATCACTGCCTCCTTTTGACTAGAATTGGAATTAGGAGAAGGATTATTTTTAGATTATATAAAATTAATGTAAGAAGGCACAGGGTAGGATTTCCGTAGGTGTTTAACTGAGCTCTGGATGAAACGAGAAACTCTTTTTGGCAGTTTGCTGAATCTAATCCCTTGAAAGAGCTCTGCTGTGCAGTGTGACTTCCTTGGTATAAATAGACTGTGAATTACTTCTTCCTCTCTTTGGTGCTTGCAATTCCTCCTCATCTTTAAGTTTTTCCCACCCCCTTTTCTGGTTTATTTGATTACAGAAAAGAGAGTATCTTTGGTGTCTTAGTAACGAGAGTATCTTTGGTGTCTTAGTAACTGCTTCAAAAAAAAAAAAAAAAGAAAAAGAAAAACACCTTAACCAAGATTAATAAGTAACAAGGAAAGAAAAATATTTAATTGGGCTTATGGTTCCCAAGGGTTGGAGTCCGTGAAAGTGGAGCAATGGCAGAAACAGCTGAGATTTCAGATCTTAATCCATAAATAGTAGGTGGCAGAGAGGACACACTAGAAATAACACTAGTCTTGGAATCCTCAAAGCTTGCCCCAGTTACACACTTTGGCAAACAAGGCCCCATCTATTCCTTCCCCAACAGTTCCACTAACTGGGAACCAAAGTTGTCAAGCATGTGTATCTATGGTGGCCATTTTCATTCAAGTCGCCATAATTGACCTTGAGCTTTTATATTGAAATAGCTACTAAATTTTCCCCATCCGCTGAAAACTTTCAGAAAGAAGAGGTTCATGGTTATTCTCTGAAGGCTATGTGGTCCCTCTCTAAAGACCCATAGTTGGGTCTCTGTATTTGACCCATAAGACACCAAAAACCTGTCTCAAAGAATAAGGAAGAATGAAGCTAGATTATTCATAATCAGGGACCTCTCTGAGAGCCTGCTTCTTACAGATCACCTTCATTTCCCAACAGGTAGCCTATGCTGGATGCAGGTAATAGCTTTAGATAAAAGCTTATTTTACTTTCTAGTTCAGGTTTCAAATTTAATATAGTTCTCAAAAGAGCCATGACATTATACCCTTTGGAAAATAGTTTATTTCCATTCTCAAATAAGATTTTTAAATAGAGCACATATTTTGAAGATACAGTGCGAACTGTAGGTAATTCTCAGTCGATTTGCAGTATGCAAATACCTTAGTCATGACTGCTTCAACATTTAAATTTCTTTTGGATCACACAAAGGAAGTGAAAATAGATGCTAAAGCATGCAAAACTGGTAACATGAAGCAGAAAGGCAGAAGGAAAATCTGCATTCGTGTGTGGAGGAGAGAGCAGTATCCTTGCTGTGACTATTTATCTGTGTTTTGTAGATATTTCTAAGCTATGGTTCAAAGATCCACACGGTTTTCCAAAACAGCAAAAGCAGAGGATCTAAAAGGCTAATGATGAGAGTACAGGAGGGCTCTGGGGAGGCAGACTCTGAAAGTGGGTGTGTGATGAGACTAACGTATGTTGTAACAGGTATGAGAATATCCTGAGACCTATTACTCTGTGGGATTAACGCGTGCCTAAAAATAAGTAAATGACAATTGAAATTAGAAATTCTTAAGTCCCCAGCTTTTATAGCAAGTGGTAAAATTAAAATCCCTATTATTAATATAGTTTGATAGTTTATTTCAACCATGGATGGTTTCATGGTTGTGGTGTGCTCCGTTTTTTCTTTTGCTGGTCATTAGTTGTTCTTATAGCATAAAAGAATGAAGCAAGTTAAAAAGAAAAGGGAATGAAGTGTCGGTGCAAAGTGTTTTGACTTAGGAATCAACGGTAGATTGTTGGCATACAAAACCACAGGTTCATCATATCTCTTCAATTTACCTTAGAAAATCTTTACAAAAGTTAAAAGAAACACAACAAACCTCTTGTCACACTTCACAAAGATAACTGCAGTTATATGCTTCCTGATATTTTGGTTGCGTTCAGGCTACGTAAATAACTGATGCTGATGAAGCCAATGTAAAGAAATTCTCATCTATGAGTTCCATAAATTATATGTAATAGTCAATCATGCTTACTAATGATAATAAATAACTATTTTACTTTATATTACTATACTATTTTTTTGTTATTTTAGAGTGAACTCTCTATTTAATAGAAACAGTACATTGTAAGTCAGGTGTGGTAGCTTGCTCCTGTAAACCCCAGCACTTGAGAGGCAGAGGCAGATGGATCTCTCCCCAAATATAGTTTAAGACAGAAAGCCACATTCTGCTAGGAGAAACTATTTAACAGCCTTGAGTTGCTCCTGTCTTTTGATTAAATCAAGTAACCTTGTTGAATGGTGAAGTCATATCAGTAGTTATAGTTTCCCTGTCTTTGTGTCAATCACAAAATACTCTTATGTATATATGATTTTAATTTACAATTCTTTAGCTTCCCAAACCACTTAGCTGTTTGATGGGGACTCAGGTTGTCTGTACAACTCTCTGAGCATGCTCACTACAGAACTTCTGTTTACAGTGGGTAGCCTCTCCCTGGGATGGGTAGTTCAGTGCATGAAGCCACTCATATGTCACCTGTGGATTTTCAAAATGCAATGTGATATTCTGAATTGTGAGTAAATGAGCAAGTAAATGGAGGATTCACTTGTGTTCAGTGCTGTGTTAAGGCAACAGTTTTGTATCTTCTATAGGATGGGCTTGTGGGGCAGGGTAGGAAAGCAAGAGAGCTCCCTTATTATTAGCACATTCTCTTACTGGGGACTGTTTTCTCTCTTTTTCCAAAGAAGAGAAATGGACCAAAACACCAGAATAGTTATACTCAATGAATGAGTGCTTAAGAAAGCAGACCTCCTCCTTTCCCCAAGTATAATAGTATCCAAGGGCAAACATGGCCATTTCACCTGCATAGAGTCTGTCTCCAAGCTGATTTCTTCAGTGGCAGGACTGAAGAAGTTCTCCAGGTGTGCTACTCAGCTTTCTAGAATTATAATCCCCAAGTAGGAACAATTACACAATTCTGGTTTGCTTTTATTCCTCCAGAAATATGTGTGGTCAATCAGTGCTCCGACACTAAACAAGTGCTTGAGATATCTGACTCAGAAAATGGTTGTTTCGCTTCAGTTTTAGAACTTGGACTGCAGGATTGGACACACTCCTTGCTCTTAGTTCCCTAGTCTGGAAACAGCTCATCATGGTGAAACTATATGGCAGTACCAAGCCATTCTAGACATTATTGCTAGGAAGCAAAGGCAGGAAGGGAAAGAAATTCTTTTCTCAGCATCCACTGAAGGGCATGTCCACACCCAAAGACCTCCCATTGGACCCCAACCCTTAGAAGATCACCCTGCTTGCCAGCAACAGCAGTGTAGAGACTAAGTTTCGAACACACTGGCCACTGGAAGCAAAGTATAAAGTGTACTTGGCCCGCTTGCTTTCAGAACACTGAAGTACATGTCTATGCATGGAAACCAGTTGTATTGAACACACAAAATCCTTTCAAAGTGTGTCCATTAGGATAGTCTTCCTTTGCATAATTTGCTTGGAACAATTTTCCTCAGCACATTAGACATACATAAAATTCTTAATACCCAAAGTGCACCTTTCGACATAATGTGTAGTTTGTTTATGCCAATTTATTTTAAATATTTCTTTAACTTTTGCTGTTCCTCCATTCTTCCTAAACTGTAGAAATAAAACCTGGTATCTCACCTATATAGCGTTATGTCACAGGATCTGAGACAAAATATACTACACTGAGGTAGCTTACCTTGAAAGAGCATCAGTGAGTGATCCTGTTGACGTTTAGATCAGATGAAAATAGTAATGGGTGTACTTAGAGTTTGTGGCCTATGTCTGTTCCCTGATCTAGGACCAGGTCTTAGACTACTTAAAGTAATGATAGGCACTTGGAAGTTTATTGATTTTTTTTAAAAAAGACTTATATTTAAAATTTTTGGTTTATTATAAATTACTAATGTTAGAATATGAAATCATACTATTCAGCAAATATAATTTATGATTATTCTTTTCGTTAATACATGCTTAAAAACCTGTACTTGTTAATAATCAGGTGAGGTTTTAGTATTTTTATTATTATTTTAAACCTTTTTAAACCTTTATTTGTTTGTTTGTTGCTGACAGTGATTCTCTGTGTAGCCCTGGATGTCCTGGAACTCACTCTGTTAGCCAGGCTGACTTTAAACTCACAGGGATTTCCTGGCCTCTGCCTACCAAGTGCTGGGATTCAAAGTACCCACCACCACCGCCTGACCTATTGTATTTTATTGTTTTATGTTATTTTATTTCAGGTTCATAGGTGTTTAATTGCGTGTATGTATGCACATTTACTATGTGTGCATGGTGCTCACAGAGGTCAGAAAAGCGTGTCAGATTCTTTGACCCAGGAGTGACAGATGATTGTGAGCCACCATGTGGGTAGTAAGAGCCAAATCTTTATCCCCTGCAAGAGCAGTAAGTGCTGAATGGCCCAGACACCTGTCCATCTTCAAGTGTATTGTAGTTCTACAGCACAAGCTGTGTAAGAAAACAGGAAACGTCCACTTTCTTGGTTTTCAGCTGTGGTACCGTAATGAATGTGTGTTGTGGTTTTCAGCAGTTCCTTCACTCATTAATGAAAAACCATTTTGAAGACAATATTTCAAACCAAAGCAAGATAGTATTTTGACACGTTTCCTATCAGCTCTATAGAAGCAGACTATTTCCAACATTGTTATAGCTTTCTAGAAAATAATTATTTTATTGAAATCCTCCATGGAAATCAGGGGTTCTCATTATTTCCAAGAGATCGATTTTTAAATCACAGTCAAGTCCTAAAATACCTTTCAAGGATTTTCTATCTCAGTGCTTTGGATTTCTCAAACAGACCCATTTCCTTTAAAAATATTCCTTTCTAAATTAGGTTTTCTTGTTATAAAGAGAAAGACAATTCTCTCTATAACTGAAGGTTAGACTGGAAACATTATTTTCCCACCCTAGAGTCAATAAAGTTGTTTTTATTTCGTTTTGTTTGCTTTTCGTAGAAAATTGAGGCTTCTTACTTGCTAAGGATATAATCTTTTTGAAATAACTTAGGCCATAGCCCCACTAGAGTCATTTCCATGATGCAGTAGCTACATAATCTGCGTTTTCAAATAGCCAGGAACTTCCTTGAAGGTGGAAGTCGGCAGAGTATATGAATTCCTTTCCTCTTCCGGCCACAGAAGCAGTACAAGTCCATTCACTGATTTACCTGCCTCTTCTCACGTCCTCTACTTTAGTTAGATTGACTTCTCAGCTCCCAAACTCTAAAGAGTTTTGATGGAGAGCCCTTGGCTTTCTCATTCTCTATCCTTTCCCCATAGCATTGTTATAGGGATATTCCCATGTTCCCATAGACCAGCTCTCATAAGATCCCAACATAGCATCCTGCTCTCTCTTCTTTCCTGCCTCTTTTCCTTCTCTTTGTTGCTCTCTTACTTTACTTCCTCTTCTTCTCCCCCCTCCTGCACTTGGTTCTCTGTCTTTTAAAACTTTTATTTATTTATTTATTTATTTATTTATTTTGCTTCCAACTGCAGTTTTCTCTGCTTCCTCTCCTCCTAATCCCTCCCTTTAACCTCCCCTCTGTTTGACCTTCCCCCCCATCAACTCCCCTTAAGTTTCTATTCTGAAAAAGGCAGGTTTCCCAAGGGTATCAACAACCCGTGGCTTATCAAGCTGCTAAGACTGAACTCCCCGCCTTGTATGAAAGCTGGGAAAGGCAACCCAGTTTGAGAAAGATGGTCACAAAAGCCAGCAAAAGAGTTAGAGACAACCCCTGCTCCCACTGTTAGGGGTCCCACAAGAAGACCACGCTGCGCAACTGTCACATATATGCAGAGGGTCTAAGTCAGTTCCTTGCAGGCTCCCTTGTTGTTGGTTCAGTCTCTGTGAGCCTCTATGAGCCCAGGTCAGTTGATTCTGCGACTTTTCTTGTGGTGTCTGTCCTTGACCCCTCTGGCTTCTACAATCTTTCCTCCCTCTCGTCAGCAGTAATCTCTGAGCTCAGTGTAATGTCTGGCTGTTGTTCTCTGCATCTGTTTCTATTAGTTGCTGGATGCAATCTATCTGATGACATTCGGGCTAGGCACCAATCTCTGTGTATAGCAGAATATTGTTAGACATCATTACACTGACTTTTTTTTTTCCTCCAGTGGTGTTTGGTTCTATCCTAGGTCTCAGTGTCCTCCAGCCTCTGAGTCCTGGTGATCCAGGCACTGTCAGGGGTGGACTCACTTTCTTGGCATGGGACTCACGATGGGCCAGTCATTAATTGGCTACTCCCACAGTCTCAGCACTACCCTTACCCCAGCACATCCCATAGGCAGGACAGACTGTAGGTGGAAGATTATGTAGCTAGGTTGGTATTCTAATCCCTCTAATGAAAGTCTTGCCTGCTCACAGTTCATTGCCAATTCGGGCGTATCCCCAATTGCTAGGAGTCTTAGCTTGGGTCATCCTTGTAGATCCCTGGGAGTTTCCCTTGTATCAGATTTCTACCTCAACCCAAAATGCCTCCTACCTCCAGTTGGCTTTTTCAGTACTCTTGAGAGTATATCTCGATTCTCTTTCCATCTTTCTCTCTCCCTTCAGCTTGGAGTGGGCAGTTCCATAGCAACAATGACTGAGTTAGTGCACAATTTGCAGATATGAAGAAATTCTGAGTACTTAAATCTGCCACCAAGTGCTGAAATCAAACATTGAGTTTATAAGTGTTAAACAAAGAGTTCCAGGGCTCTACCTTCTTTTCATATGCCGTTTCTTCTCTCAGATTGCAATACTCTGATTTGTATATATGCATTCTAGGGGGAGAACATCAATAGAAGTGAAGCTAGGGGAAATGTGTGGGACCACAACCCAGAAACATGCTAAAACATGCTCTCTGCAGGTACCCTCGCCAGGTCACTGCTGAGTGGTTCACATGTGGCCGTGGTATCCAGGATTGGAGAAGATAATGAAATGAAAGAAAATACCAAGTTTACTCAAAAGTGACTCATATCAACAAATTTATCTAAGCAGAGCTGAGAAAGGAATTCAGTTAAACCTTAAGAAAGTGGAGGTTAGTGAGGTACCATTGCCTTTAACGCTAAACATGAGAAAATAGCCCCAGAGATCCCATTCTATGAGGATCTTCATAGTTCCTCTCTGTGATGTGTGTTAAGCAGGTAGCTCTCACATCATGGTCCAAGGTAGCTGCTTTCACCATAGTATTTGTATTCTAGCTAGTTACTGGAGAAGGGATAGGCAAACAAATTTCTCTTTTCTCTAAGTGTAGTGGTATCTGCAAACTTGCCTGGATACCCTTAATCAGAAGTGTGTCATATAGTCATACCTAGCCAAGAAAGAAGGTCTCCAGAAAAGACTTATTTGTTAATAGATTTACGACCTTTAACTTGAAATATCCACAATTATAAAAAAAAAAACACTAATGACAGCTGGGCGGTGGTGGTGCACAGCTTCAATCCCAGCACTTAGCACTCAAGAGGCAGAAGCAAACAGGTCTCTAAGAGTTCAAGACCAGCTTGGTCTTCAGAGTGAGTTCCAGGACAGCCAGTGCTACACAGTGAAATTCTATCTCCAAAAACAAACAAAAAAGAAATAATGCATATGAAAGCATAACATCTTCTACAAGCCATGTCACATACATTCACATACTAACCAGTGAATGGCTTGATGGACCCCAGTCTGGTTCTCATACCTGTTGGAACCCCTATAGTGTTATTTCCATAGATGTTCACCAAGGTCTTCACTCAAGAAATGGCAGAAATTATCAAGATATTCATAAATGCTAGGATTTTCAATGTAAGAATCTTTAGAAACTATATATTTCATCCTATATTATAGACTTTTATTTTTATGATCAGGAAACTGAATTGAAATCATGAGCCCTTACACATAAACATTTTCAGAACTCACAATCCTGAATTCATGAAGTCCAAATTCATTCAATATGTGGCCATAGCTTCTTCTTTTTTGGGATTTCTTAATATCGCTTCAATAATATTACCTAATCTTCCACTGTTATCATCTTCTCTGGCTGCCAAGTTGAATTGCTTATACCCATAAGCAGCTTTCATTTCCACGGATCAACTGAGTTTAGCTCATCTTACTGCTATCCCATGGTTTAGATTTAGGGCTATCTTCACTATATATTTCCTTCTCCTTTTATATTTAAACAATTAAATACATGTAGTGTATACAGAGGAGGACTTTGGGAGGCCAATGTTTTCTTCTACCAATGTGGGTCTTTGAGACCGAAGTCAAGGCATGACCCTTAGCACCCAGCATCTTTGCCGACTGAGACATCTCTCTAACCATGCTTCTTTCTTAATAAGCCATGGCTGCTCTCTTTTTATAGGATTACTAGAGACGGCAGGCAAGCAATTTAAAGTGATTTGCCTCTATCTTCTCTGTTCTATTATTAGGCCAATCAAGCCTCACACCATTGGAACAGGGAGAGGAGAGAATAGTTTTCTGGAAATGGTACAGTTTCTCACAATCTGTAACACGTCAATATTTTCATAGTGTTTAGAGTAAAGGGAAAGATACTAAAGCACAGCAAATTTTATTTTTTTTAGCATCATAACGAGTTAAAGGTGGCTCTACATCTCAGAATAGGGGAAAGGCTCTGTTTCAGAATCCCAGGACCCTTTATCCTACTATCATGTGATTCTTTATGGTTTTCCCCTACTTTGATGTTCAAAATTGCCTTACCAGCTTGATGCTTCTTTCCGGCCAGTGAGAAGGAGGAAAGAAAGAAGACTGGGGCAATTTCTTCTTGAAATGTTAATATCTGAAAATGACGTGTGTCCTGTGTGTTTGCATGCTAGTATTTAGAGCCTCACTAAGGAGTAAGGGAAGCTGTGAAGCAAGTCTCTCATTGTGATGAACACAGCTAGAATGTTCTTAATTATTATAGAGTGGATTTCAGTGTCAGTTGGCAGTCTATTCTTAGGATAATTTGAATAAATATTAATAGAATCTTTAGTGTGGGCATAAGGATCGATGTAAAATGAAATAGATGCCAGGAAAAAGAAATTCAAGCAACAAGACAGAATATGTATTTTAACTTAAAATTTAAATCTTCTTAGATTGCCAGTTCTTAGTATATTTGCTTTTATAATTATGTAGATAAAATGATTGTTGGTTTGCCATTGCAATAAGAAACAGTCATGCATTTCAAATCTCCTTATGGCATCCAGTGCTTCCTAAGTAACCTAGTCTATGTACAGATTAAATATAAGAACTTGATCAAATAAAAGGTTTGATTAAAATGACATAATACGGCACTGCAGGGTGGTCAAGAAACATCATAATTTTATCCACGTAATGTTTGCTATAGCATCTGGGTTGTGACCCAAGGTACTGGGAAATAGCGTGTGTGCTTTCCCCTCTCTTGAGAGCTCAGAAACTCCATTTTAGAACTATTACTGAAGATCGAATTGATGTCAGCCAGGAAACTGTAATTTCCTGTCAGTTGGCCTTGAATTACAACATTGAGTTTTCAGGCAATAAACAAACTTAGTTGAAAGATACAAGCTTTTCCCTACTTATCATTAGTACCTAAGAATATGAATGTTTTATACTGTTCCATCTCCATTACACACGCAATTATTGGCTCAGAATGATGCTCAGCCTTCCTTGCTTCCTTTTATCTTGAACTAATCAAGTCCAAACTTCCTGCTGAAGACAAGTGTATGCTGTTTTAAATGTGGGCTGCAGAGCCAATTTATCTTATAAAGGCAAAGAACCCTCCATTTCCAAGCTACAGAAATGAAGCCGAGCAGCCACGTTGCAAGGAACATAATGTTTCTCCTGCTGTTTTTATTTCTCCCATGCATCACAAGAGGAAAAGACAGGATTTTATGTGAACCCCGAGCTGTGAGGCATAATGCAAGGCAGCATTTTTTGATATATTTTTGAATATTGGGTCCACAAAAGGACGGCTTGTTTTTGTCTTACGTAACTGGGTTGCTGCTCTCTAAAAGCTAACCCACAAAATTGTGCTGGGTTACTGTTGACTCCCCGGTTGCTAAGTTACCTTTGATGCCATAGAAGCAAGGCATTTCTGTAAAGGGGATGTTTATGAGGATCATACCAAGGCAGGTTTATTTATGAGCAGTAGAATGAGTGTTCAGATTTCCCAGAGCTCATTTGATGAATCCAAACTTGTTGGCTAATAGGCTCAACAAGAAGTCCACCTTAGAAACAGCAAATAGGGGGAGAACATGGTACTTTCATCCTTGTATCATCCGAAGCATAACAGGCTATGGAGAAATTGTGTTAAAGAAAGATTCCAAAGATCATGACTAGGGATCGTGATTGTGGTCTAGCAGGCTGATTGCCTATCTTTACCTGTCAACAGAGATCCATGGGAATTGTTTTTTCTTTAGCTGTGTCAGGCCAAGGTATGAAAAGATGTTTGTCACCACTGACACCAGTAAGTAGCAGTCATATTCACCAATGAATGGGACGGTCGTATAGAGTCCCTCCATTTACTTGTGATATGTATGTGAAGGTGACATGCTCGTACAAATCACATGCCAAGCATTTTATTGTTGTTTGGCTTGTCTTTCAACATTACTTTCACATTCTTTATCTTTTCTGTGTGTCTGTTTGTGTGTGTGTGTGTGTGTGTGTGTATGCCTGCACGCGTGCATGAATGTGTATGCGCATGTGTATATGTATGCATATGGATGTAGGTGCATATTCCAGTGGCTACTTGCATATGGAGGGTGTCACACGCATGTTTGTCACATGTGGATGCCAGAGAACAACTTTACATAGACCTTGTCAGGGGCTCTTCACCTTTTTAAAGAGTATCTCATTGGTGTCGAGCTCTTACCAAGGACAGTGGTATGGGTGGGGACCTCTAGGATCTGTCTGTCTATCTTCTTATCATGGAGACTGCAAGCACCTGTTGTCATTGAACTTACAGCCCATCCCTAAAATATTTTTATTGTGATCTCTCTCAGATGTTAGTAAACCAAATAAAATAATACATAAATCAGTATATGCAATAGTTAGCTTTGTCATGAGGCATAATTTTCCTTTACCCCCTGCTGAAAAAGGTTTCTGTCCCACCAGGTCCCGTAGCTGTTCTGTCTAAGGGAACACAAAGAGGTCTACATTAATCATACACTGGTTGGCCTTTTAGCTTAGACTTTCTTATTAACTAACTCTTACATTGTCCATTAACCCATTATTCTTGTCTGTGTTAGCCACATGGCTTGGTACCTTTTATCAGTGAGGCATTCTCATCTTGCTTCCTCTGTGTCTGGGTGATGACTGCAGACTTTCCTCTTTCCAGAATTCTCCTATTCTGGTCTCCCTCCCTCTACTTCCTGTGTGGTCATCCTGCCTATACTTCCTTCTTGTCTACTGGCCAATCAGTGTTTTATTAAAACAATACAAGATGGTTGACCCACAGCAACCCCCTAACCCTCCTATCCTGATTTAAGTTCTATAAAATTTTAGAAATTTGTGGGTTTTTAACGTATCTATAGATATTGCTAAGTTGTAGTTAGTGTTCCACATGTAGTAGTGAAGTATAAAGATGTTTTCATTCATTTTAATGCTGTACAACATGCAGACACATGCCACAATTTACTAATTTTAAATTTTTGATGATGCAAATTATGAATATTTCTAATATTTTGCTAGTGCCAAGGGAGGAACAATGCCTAGTCTTAGGCATCCCTCTAGTATGCATACTTCTTCACGGGAATTCATAGAACATGTTAGAACATCGGCAAATGTTCCTCTTTATTGAATTTTGTCAGTCTATCAATTTACTTCATTCAGTTCTATAGTAATTCATAGCTTAGAAGGATACTATTTCTTTATGTCTTTTCCAACATTTTCTGTTTGCAAAATTTCAACTTTTTGTAACTTTCTGCTAAGTAAAATATTAATGTTCCAGAAACACACTAAACACACCAGTTCTCTCATTACCACTTAACAGGTTTGTTTGTTTGTTTGTTTTTGAAACAGGGTTTCTCTATTTCTCTGTGTAGCTTTGGATCCTGTCCTGGAACTAGCTCTTGTAGACCAGGCTGGCCTTGAATTCACAGAGATCTGCCTGCCTCTGCCTGTTGAGTGCCAGGATAAAGGAGTGTGCTACCACCACCCAGTCGCTTTTTTTTTCCACTTAAGTTTTTTTAATGTGTATGTTTGTCGTCCATGTTTCTCCTTGAATAAATTAAATTTCATTATTATTCATTTTGTTTATGTTTTTCTGTGTCATCTTTGTTTTTGTAAGAATTCTGACTTTGACCTATAAACAATGAAAACACACACATAAACCTGCACATATTTATTTTGCATGTATATAGTTTCAATTTTTGACTTTTTTGTATTCTGATTTTTCTGCATGCAAGACTGCATGCAGCAGTCTTGATACATTTTATCAATCATTTAATTAGAGTTGAAATTTTAATGTCTTTTTTTCATGGGATCTTTTAACCTTAAGACTTATTTTTTTAAGAATTTTCACACACATATAATTAAATACAATAATAACTATGCTGGATTCCCTCCTCTAATTCTTGGGAGACCTCCCTAAATTTCCCATTCCCAAATTCATAACCTTCTATAATTAAAGATGTCTGTATTTACATGGGTGTGAGGCCATCCGTGGGAGCATGTGAAATGTATTAGTGGCCACACCTTCAAAAAAGAATAACTTTCCCTCCCTCAGCATTCACAAACATCAATTGCTCCTCATTTGGGAGCAGACCTTTCTGAGTTCATACCTTGTACATGTTGAAACTTTGGCTGGCTTGATTGAATAGGCCACATTTGCTCTGAGTTCATGAGTACAACAGTTACATCATATCCAAATGAAAGCATTCTACAGCACCCCTCCTTAACCTTCAGGTCCCACAATATTTTTATCTCCTCTTCCATAATGCTGTCAGAACCTTGAGAAGAAGGTGGTAAGGGTTTGAGTACTCAGTCTCTTATTCTCAGAAGTTTGAGCAGTTATGCACATCTTTATTTGAGTGGTATCCACTGCAAAGAGAAGTTTCATGGACCATGGTTGGGAGCATCCCTTGTAACATGAGGGGCCGGCTTGTTGGGGTTTTCTATCCTGCCCAGTACCCCACAGCCAGTAAGTCCCAAAGAAAATCACACAAAGTCTACATTAGGTTATAAATTGATTGGCCCATTAGCTCAGGCTTGTTGTTAACTCTTGTAGTTTATATTAACCCATTATTCTAATCTATGTTAGCCATATGGCTTGGTACCTTTTCCAGCTGTCAGCTCACATATTGCTTTTTCGGTGTTCTGGGCAGGAATGGTGGAGGGAGCTTCCTGCTTCCCAGAATTTTCCTGTTCTCATTGCATCACCTCTACTTCCTGTCTGGTTTTCCCACCTATACTTCCTGCCTGGCCAATCAGCATTTATTTAAAATATAATTGACAGATTACAGACAATTCTCCCACACCAATCCCTAGTCTATGGCAATAAACAGAAATACTTAGAAGATGATTTGGCAACATACCTGCTCATCTAAATAATAATGGTAGATTCAATCCCAGAGACAATGGGCTCTTGAGTAGGTTTATAATATCACATATGAATTCCCTTCTGTGGAGCAAGTTTCAAACCCAACCAGGAACAGTTTGTTTATGCTATAACCATCATGGCACCATTATACCAGTCAATGTCTCTTACCTGTACGTTCTATGATATAGCATGTAGTTTCCAGCACTGGGAATAGCATTGTTCACACATGTGAGTACTTCTGTTTGAACTCTGTCTTAGTTATGGTTTCTACTGCTGTGATAAACCACTATGACTATAAGAAACTTGTGGGGGGAAGGGTTTATTTCATCTAATACTTCTGTATCACAGTCTGTCATAGAAAGACAGGGACCCAAGACATGAATGTGGAGGCAGAAATTGAAGCAGAAGCCATGGAGGAGTGATGCTTACTGACTAGCTTATCATTTCTTGTTCAACATGCTTTCTTATTGCATTAAAAATTATTTTTTCTGGCTCTTCACAGGTAGCCACTATCCTGACTTCTTTCGCAAGCCTTTTAGCATTATAGAAATGAATCATTCAGTATGCATTTATTTGGTCTGGAAAATCAGTGCCTGTGAGAGTTATACATTATGAAATACATCTATAGTTTGTTTGTTTTCTTATTATTTTTACAGTTATCAGTTCTATATGTAGTCAATCTAACATTTATCTGTTCTTATTTTGATGGACTGTTTGGTTGTCTGCTTTTTAAAAATATTATTTAAAAGACAAAGCTTTTGTACGTGTCTTATACATGTACACCTATCTTAAGTGTTACTATTTAGGATTATTAATTGATGTGTCATGAACTATATGGATCCTTAACTTAGTAAGCATCTTAAATTTTTGTGACATTATTCTATCAATACATGGTTCTTTTTATCTCACATCTTTGTGAATGGTTTGTCATTCCTTTAATTTAATTTGGCTAGTGAGAAGTTCGACACTTCAAATGATTTTCCTTAGCATGTTTTTTGATATGTTCACTGTTTTAGTTTGTATTGATATATACTCATTTGCCTTCTTTTAATTTTTCCACTTTTATTAAACATAGATTCTTTTCTCATACAATATATCCTGATTGTAGTCTTCCCTCTGTCTACTCCTCGCAATTTCTCTCTACATCCTCTTCAATCCAGATCCACTCCCTTTCTGTCTCTCACTTGAAAATAATAGGCTTCTAAGAGATGACAACCAGGTATCACAAAGTAAAATATAAGATAAAGCAAAAACAATCTCTTCAAAGTTGTATAAGGCAAAGGCAAAGGGCCCAAGAAAAGGTACAATGATCAGAGACCCCCTCATTCTCACAGTCAGGATTTCCATAGAAATACTAAACTGAAAGCTATAATATATATCCAAGAGGACCTGGTGCAGACTCCTCTTGGTCCTGTTCTTGCTTTGTGAGTTCATATGAGTTTTGCTCAATTGATTTTGAGGGACTTGTTCTTCCGATGTCCTCCATCCTCTTTGACTCTTAAACTCTTTCTGTCTCCTTTTCTGTGGGGTTCACTGAGCTGTGAAGAGAGGGAGACATGAAGTTTAGAGCTAACTGTGTCAAGGTCTCACTCTCTGAGTAATGTCCAGTTATGAATCTCATTTGTTCTCATTTGCTTTTCTGATGATGGCTGAGTAATGTCAGAAGTCATTTTATTGTTACTTTTAATTTTTTTAAGATTAGCTATATTTGGCTTTTCCCTTGCTTTCTGGACTACCTAGTCTCTTGGTTCTTTACTGATACCAAGCAGTATCAGTTATGGCTTCTATCCTGTGGAGTGGGCCTTAAGTCAAAGCAGACATTGATTGGTTACTCCCACAAGCTTTGTGCTATCATTGCCCTAGCATATTTTGTAGGCAGGACAGATTGTAGTTGAAAGACTTTTGTTGTGGGTTGGTTGTCTTTTGTTAGCCTGAAGAGTACCTTACCACATTAAAGACACTAGAATGTAGGGGAATGTTCTATATAGGTACCGGTTAGACTTCTCCATATTCTGTAAGTTACTGGGTGTTGTTCTGGGCAATGGGGCCCTGCTGTCAGTTTGCAGAGTGCAGCCTGTGGTCTTGGTGACAGCCTGGGTTGTTTGGGGGTTTTCATGGGACCACTTTGGCCAACAACTCAATTGTATGTAACTCAATCCTGGTACCGGAAACTTTGTTTAGTGACAACTTTCCCACTATAAGGAGACTATATTAGGATTTCCTTCATGTATTTTCAGAAATCTCTACCTTTCTAGGTTCCCACATTATGACTGCAATGCCCATCAATTCCAGCTGTCTCTCCCTCCATTGCCTTCCTCGACTCTGTTGCCCCTTGCCACCTGATCGTTCTTAGCATTCCTTAGGTGCTTGTGGTTTTTTTCCTCTAGTGTTGAGGCCTTGTGGGTTTCCCCCATTTTCTTTAGCATGTCTACTGTGGTTGTCATTGTTCAATTGCTTTATCAAAGAGGTCTTACTATTTTGTGAGACGTTTTCCAGAGCATTTGGTATTTTTCATGTTACTGTAAATGTTGTCCTTTTAAAGTTTCATTTTCTTAATGTGCGCTGATATTGGAAGGAAACAGAAGGGATTTGTATAAGGTGGCTTTTTATCCAGGAAACATTCTGAGCACATTCATTAATCTTAGTAGTTATTCTTTGGGTTTGTTAACTTAACATATTTATATGTAGATATTAAAACATTTGCAAATAAAATTTATTTATTCCCTTCAGCTGTTTGCCTTCCTTCCTTCCTACATTGCTTACTCTTCTTTTTCTTACTCATATTTTCTTGTCTTGCTGCCTAACTAGGACTTTAAGTTTAATGTTGAAGAGAATATTTGTTAGGAGGTAGATGTGTATTATTCTTAATTAGATGAGCAGTTTTAAAAATACTTAACCAGTGTGTGTGATGTCTGCACTTGTGAAAATGCTATTCTAGATAAAGATTACAAAAAGACCTCCCTCTGTTCTATGTTTGCCCAGAAATCTTCTTTGCTCATGAGTCAGTGTTTAATTTATCAATTTATAATTCCACTCCATTAGAGATGAGCATATCATTTTTCTTTATTTCATTAATGTGGTAAATTACACTGATTCATTTAAAACCTTCAGCCAATTTTTCATTTCAGGGATAATACAAACTTAGACATCATATATTATTCATATTTTTACATTGATGGATTCCATTTGCTCATGTGTATTTTACGATTTTTTTAAAATCATAACATTTGTTTGAAATTTTCTGGCAATAGGTATAGTTTGTCGCTAGTTTTTTAAACTTGTTTCACCCAAGTGCTTCTTGAGTTTGTTCACTCAGGTAATTATGCTGTTTATATCTTCAGAAGCCATCAAACAATGAGCCCAAGATTAGTTAATGACCAATTCCATCCGCAGCAGCCTTCAAATTATACATCACTCACTTTTCACTCCCTCCAGGCAAATCTTAAGCCAGGCCAAGATATCCATTATCTATTCCTTAAATTGTTTTAATGATATTCATAATGGATCTTGGTGATAGGTTTGGATCTTGCTACCCTATTCTTCCATATTCCTGAGACACTCCCCCACTTTTTGAAGTTCAGTGACAGTTTTATTAAGGTTTAAAAGAAAAACCCCAAAGCAAGCAAACCAAATCTCAGCAGCTGCCCAGAGGAGCGAGATGGAGAAAATAAGAAAGTCATGCCCTATGAGTTAGGTGATCATGGAGGTCAGCCACATGACTGACAAGCGGCCACAGGGTAGAGAGAAGAATTTTAGAGAAAGAGTGAGGCTCAGAGTGTTAAAGGAAGCATGCCTAGAGAAAACACAGAAGACCAGAAGAGTGATTTTTCTGAGTAATTAAGAACAATGGGCAGGCTTGCAAAGCTCTGTTAGCTACTGCAGTAGGAAGTGGGAATTCTGGTAAGAAAGAGGACAGAATCTTTCTTAGGGAGGATGTCTCTGAGTCCTTATATCACGTGTGAAGGTGCTCACAGAGGGAGACATTAGATACCCAAGAGCTAGAGCTACAGGTGATTGTGAGCTACCCAACAAGGATGCTGGAAGAGCAACAAGTGCTCTTACCTGTTAACCCATCTTTCTAGTTTCTCTTCTTACTTATTTAGCATGACTAAAGGTGGATCTGCTTTCCTGAGTCTTGATTCTTAGTCAAGCAATTGAGCAGCCCAAATTATCAGTGGTTCCTCCTTAGATTTCTTTCAGATCTTCAAATTGGCAATTTTCTTTTTTTTGTTTTGCCTGTATTTTTTTTCTATACTAGAACCATATACTGTATAATGTAAAATACATCCATGGCAGAGTAGAAGAAATAAAGAATGGGCGAAGATCACTAGAAACATTTAGAGAGGGAAAAATACATGGGAAGTTGCGCAGAATAATTAGCTGATTTCAGAATCTTCCTACTGACTTTTCTGTCGTGCTTGCTAGTTCCCAAATCATGACACTGAGACTTGTTATGAAAACTTGACCAATGACATAAGCTTGTTTCTAGCTAGCTCTTATAATTTAAATTAACCATACTTTTATTAATCTACGCTCTACCATGTGGCTTTTACCTCTATCCCATTTTGTGTGCCTGACTCGTTCCATATCTGGCTGGCTTCTCCTTCTTCCCAGTATTCTCTCTGCCCTGAATATCCTGCCTATCTATTGGCCATTCAACTTTTTATTAAGCCAGTGTGAGTGACACATCTTTACGGTGTATAGAAAGATAATTCCATAGTATATTATTTCTTTGAGAAAGATTGCCAGCAATGGCAAATGAACAGAAGGATGAGAAGGTAGACTTAGTCTCAAAGTTTGGAACGTTGATCCAAAGACTGCTCTACCAAAGGACCTAGTTTTGATTCCCAGCACTCATATGACTGCACACTACCATCCAGTGCCCTCTTCTGCCCTCTGTGGCCCCAGGCACACAAGTGGTGCAGATACAAACCTGTAGACAAAATATCTATGCACATACAAATTAAAATTAGAGAAAGACTATTAACTGCCTACATTTATAAAGAACTGTCTTCTTAGACAGTAGGTTTCCTATTGTTTAATGTATTCAGACAGTAACTAGTCAGTTGTCTAAAGTGAGTTTAGGCTGCAGTAGTGATTCTAAAATTACTTGCTGTGGGTTGAAATGTAAGAACAAAGGTTGAGAGAGCTCATAAGTGAGATCACTATTTTACAAGTTTGGAAAACTCTAGGAAGGTAGCTTCCAAATTAGTAGGACTGTGGATATTTAAGATTATTATTCTCAATGGACCATGGTGCATTTTTACATCAAAATTGTTCTTAACAAAAGCAATGAAACTACTGATACATATAACAGCATGGGTTAATCTCCAAAGCATGATGTTCAAAGAAAGATGCCTACAGATAAGACTCAATGTTTAGCTATACCAAACAAGCAAGTGCCAGGGAATGTAAGCATAAAGTGACTAAAGTAGATCAACTGTGATCCAGGGTGGAGAAGGAACATGTAGTCTGAGTGAAAAACAACAGTTGGGGGTGGGGCAGACAATATTCTGTGTTTGTTTTGATTATGGTTAGGTTTCAAAGGACACATTTATCAAATTCATTAAAATGAATAATAATAATATGGATGTAAATATACTTCAATTAAGCTGAGTTACTTTTTAATACTGTTATTCAGTGATTTTATTATTTTGGCTGGGTTTGGGGACCATTGAATTGTATAAATACATTAAAAAGAGTATGGGTTCTCTGGATGTGGTGGAAAATATCAGCATACATGGCACGCATATAATGCACCAAAGAATCAACCATGTTTCTATGGTATCCTTGTGTACAAAGCATGAAATATGAATTGGCAAGGGTAAATCTATAACTGAATAAGTTTTAAAGTCAATGCAATCAGAATTCAAATTCTAGTTCTTTTAGTAATTATAAGACTTGTAGAAAATGTACATTCCTTTCTTCATTTTAAAGCAGAAGGATAATAAACATCTTACTCTTTCATTTTGAAGTTTAAATAAAATTGCTTTTGAAAAGTATATGGCACAGAGCTTGGTAGTTTTGCAATCTTTTTAAAAACTGCAATTTGGTAGATCACATTCATATCTCTTCTCAATTTCTATTTCAGTGTGATGTTGATCCCTGGTATTAATACTTTGTATAGGTTTAATCCATCAATTGATGTTATGGTTATCATACAACAAAGAATAAGGCTTTGAACTACAGTTATTCATGCTTTTTTTAGTCATTACACATTATTTAGTAATATATAATAGTACATGTTTTTCTCTATCTCTAACTAAAATAAATTCGGACAAGAATTTATCTCCTTAGCTGTATGATACAAGGCACAGGGAATTTACTTGTTTTTCTTTTCTTATAGGGATATAGGAGTACTGTACTTTTGTATTAAAATGGAGAAGATGGAAGAGAGGAAGAGGTAGCAGTTGGAGATGATGTTCCTGGATGAATAGCTCACCTAGGAGAAGTCAGCATTACAGAACGCTATGCTGGTTTGGACAGAACTGGAACTAAATTGCAAACTCTCCTTTTGTCATTCGATCCATGGATTTTTTAATTGGTTCTTTGAAGAGATGAAGTTCGAAGCCGGCGTGTGATGGGACATGTGGCATGCCAGTGTTTTCCTACTCACTGCTTCCTGGATTAGTTTGCTGCCATTTTGACGAGATTGAATTTTGTAGGGCGAGGACCTAATGTGATGGATTTATCTTCAGAAATGAATAGACATGGGAAGAATCCGGTGAGTCACAAGCTGGAAGACCAGAAGAAGGTAAGAGATGTGAAAATTCCTTTGTTTCATCTGCTTTTATGCATGAAGTAAATTTTTATCATTGTAAAATGACATAGAAATTAACCTGTTTTTAAAGTATATGGTTCTGTGAATCTGGACTTTGTTGCCAGCTGGAGATTTTATTTCTAGCATTGGTTCTCTAGAATATTATTCTACACACACATACACATACAAACACACACATTTCAGTAGCTTGTTAAGTATTGCTGTGTACTGTCCTCAATGCTAGTTACTAATGACATGTAATAATCACATCATGTGACCAGCTCTTATGTACAAAGAGTAAATCTACTTTAGTTCGCGTAGGGCGAACTAAAGTTCTGCTACGAGGAACACTTGCCTTCTTGCTGTGAAAAGACATAGGTGCATTTAAAATTCCATTTCCTATCCTTGGGGCATGTCAACCTAGACCTTCTCACTTTTACAGTGCTGGCAGTTGAGACAAATGTGAGTTTATATTTAATTGCTTATGTGTTATGTCAATACAACTAATGGAAATATATGCAAAAGAGGGTGTTCTTGACAGTTTTAGAAGAGTCAATTTGGGAACTGTGGAGTAAAAAGCTTAGAAACCTGAGGGATCACATTTAAATCCAAATTTCAACTTTTTAAGGAACTCTTTCTTGCTCAACTTGCACTGTGAGATCCACTTAACGGTCACTTATAAGAAGGGTCAATGATAATGCCTGGGCGAGGAGGCTCTGCTAATAATGAATACATTACCTTATGGGATGTTTCCATTGATCCTGTTAGCACAGGGCATATATGTGGGGATCCAGTGGCTAAGACACATGAACAAGAATGTGAGATAAATGGAGTTTTTAAGCATGTGCAGATCAAAGAGACATGATGAAGATTTGCTTTAACCAACTGATGGGAGTAGATGTGGGGACCCACAACAAAACATTTTATCTTGGGGAATCCTGAGGAAGAAAAGAGGATAAGGATTGTACAAGTCTGAGGGCAGGGCTCATAGGGTCTTACAGACTGAATTGACAATCACAGAGCTTGCATGAGTCTAAACTTGGCCCTCGGTATATGTGTTATGGTTGTGTAGCTTGGTCTTCTTGTGGGATTTCTGACATGGGAGTATGGGTGTCTTTGACTCTTTCAGCTGCTCTTGGGACACCTTTCTTCCTATTGGGTTACTCATTTAGCCTTGATATGAGGGTTTGTGCCTTGTCTTATTGTAACTGTTATGCCATGTTTGATTGATATCCCTGCTAGGCCTGCTCTTTTCTAAAGGGAAACAGAGGAGGAGTGGATTTGGGGGAGAGGGTAAGGGACAGGACTGGGAAGAGTGGGGGGAGGAACTGCAGTAGGGATGTCATGTATGTCATGTACGAGAGAACTAATAAAAATGAATTGATTTTACATGCATCTTAGAAATCTTGTTTGTTTACCAGTCACTTTGCATTTTCCTAAAAACTCCAGTCCTTTGTGTTACAAAGTTTGGAAGAGGCTATGTTCAGTCAAGTACTGGTTAATTTCTTTTGCTCTTTTGTTTACTGTGCCTAGGATAGTCACAGCCATCCCCTAGCGAAGAAAAGAAACAGCAGTGGGTAACTCTTTTCTTGGGAGTGATGGCTATTATGAGTCATTCATTGGGTGTACTTTTAGGAAAGTAAATTTCAGAAAACACTAAGAATAGTAAAGTCCAGGGTACCTAGAACCTCTTTTCCCTTCCTTGTGCATGTAAACTTTACATTTCTACACCTGTGTAGGCATGGGCTGCTTGTTCATTTCTCAGCCACCCAGACCCAAATTAATCACACAGAAACTATGTTAATTACAATAATTCTTGGTCTATTAGCTTGGGCTCCTTATTAGCTAACTCTTACATCTTAAATTAAACCATTATTATTATTTTATATTTTACCACGAGACTCGTGGTTTACCTGTAAGGTTCTAGGCATCAATCTCCTTTGGCAGCTACATGGCATCTCTCTGACTCTGCCTTCTTTTTTCCTCAATCTCTGCTTGAAATTGCTGCCTGTCTATTCTGAACTGTAATAGCTCAAGCAGCTTCTTTTTTAACCAATGGTAATAAAACATATTCACAGCATACAGAAAGGAATCTGAGTGTATTTCTAAGAATATTGTTAATTGTAATCAGTTTATATTAAAGCATAGAATTTTTTTCCATTGTCCGTAAGCGGCTAATTCAAAGGAGATGGGTAGTTGTAGGCAGAGACAGCTTGTGCATCCCCCACCTCCCAGACCTGAAATAATCACACAGAAACTGTGCTAATTAAAACACTGCTTGTCCCAACGGCTTACACTTCTTATGAACTAGCTCTTACATCTTAAATTAACCCATTCCTATTATTGGGTATTTTACCACAAGACTCATGGTTTACTGGTAAGGTTCTGGGGGTACCTATCTCCTTCAGCAGTTACAGGGAGCCTCCCTGACTCTGCCTTCTTTCTCCCAGCACTCAGCTTCATTTTCCTGCATAGCTCTATTCTGCCCTGCCACAGGCCAAAGCAACTTCTTTATTAATCAATGATAATAAAATATATTCATGGCATGCAGAATGGAATCCTACACTAAGTGGTTTAAGCCTAAAGGCATGCACTATAGTTTTTTTTTCTTTTTGTTTACCTGCCTTCATTTTTTCATTTGGTAGTACCCAGAAGGATTGAACCCAGGACTGTTGAAGGGAGCAAGGGCCTGAGTGTGGGGCCCCTTTGTTCCATCCCACCCAGCTAGCTTATATCCGAAAAAATCACACAGAAACTGTATTCATTCAAATACTGCCTGACCCATTATCTCCAGCCCATTATTGGCTAACTCTCACATCTTGATTAATCCGTTTCTGTTAAATCTGTGTATCACCATGTGACCGTGGCTTACGGACAAGATTCTAATCTACATCTGTCTCAGGCCAGAGATTCATGGCATCAGTCACATTGCCCTTCTTCCCAGAATTCTGTCCTGTCTTCCCCACCTACCTGAGTTTTGCCCTATCAACTAGGCCACAGCAGTTTCTTTAATAACCAATGAAAGCGACACAAATACAGAAGCACCTCCTACACCACAGGGCCGCTTGTAAGTTAGTCAAGTGTTTTATTCCTGAGCTACAAGTATCTTCAACTCCCTGCAGGAAGGGAGTCAATTAATCATTTTTCTTGTTTATGCTTTTTAAAATGTTTTTAATGCTGATGACAATTTACCTACTGTTGTTAGACAAAGATCAGTGTGGGAGGGGGAATAAACCCTTAATACTAGAAAGGCCTAACATTGTTTAGATACCCTGATTCATTGACAGGAAAGAAAAGTACCTATGAGAAAGTCATTTATTCATTTTCTGTATAAAGCATTTTCTGCTAACATAAAAGGGAATGCAAAACAATGAATGAAATGAATTCTCACAGAGTTTTTCACATAGCTTTTGTAGAAACTTTAAACATTGGTCTGTAATCATGTGTAGATTCCCAGGCCAGTTCACAAAAGACTCTTCAGCTCATAAAATATGTACTCATACTAATAGAATTTAGAAAAAGCACAGAGAGTCATAATTCTGTGGGAAAACTGGAATACCAGCTTTGTGTTTGGGGACTACAGGGTCCCAAACATTTATGCTATTTTATTCTAGCTTTTTGAGGGGACAGTGAAAGAGAGGGAACATTTTCAATGAGTGAGAAGAAGAATGGAAAATGGATTCTAATAACCCTTTGACCACACCATTGATTGGATATTTCAGAGAGAGAGAGAGCATTAGTATACAAGACAGACAAATAAGTTAGAAGGTCACATAGATGGATGGATACTTAAATATATAAATAAACAAATGAAACATAGATACATACATTGATAATTAGACACACAATAGAAGCATATGAGATAGATAGATAGATAGATAGATAGATAGATAGATAGATAGATAGGTGGATAGATACCTGGGACATTTGAAATTCAGATTTGTTCAGTGTCAGCTAGAATGTCTAGTGTCAATGACACTTTTGTAAGTTTACATTATAGTGGAAAATGAAATGAGTTATCATAAATCTTTGTAGACAAAGAACTGACCTCAGGTTTGCCATCACTTAATTTCTAGCAGAGATCAAAAAATTATGCCTGTAATTACTTGAAGTATTTGTAATCCTTCAAGAAGAATGAATTTCATAGGTTCAGTGTTCCACACTATTGAAATAAAATGTGCACATCTTAGCTGTCACCTCCTGTAGAGGTGACCGTATCACCAATATTTTTACCTATGTTCCTTATTTTCAGTAATTAGAATACACTAGATATTTAAAATAATATATAACAAACTAGAGTGATCAAAGGCACCCATTCCATCTACTACACAGCTAATCTCTCATTCAATCTACAAACACCTTGCTTGGTTTTAATTTTATTTCCCTAATATATGGATTTATGCTTTTGGTGCTTCGTTTCTGAGTGTGTGTGCATTGGCAAGCCATCTGCGGAGGTGATTAGGTGAATGAGAAAAAAGAGGGTTTACAGCCCTTTCTGTGATCTCAGGAATATGCTGGTTCATTGCAGTTTATTAATATACTATCTTCTCCCAAAGATAACAATCTGCACTTACTGTCTTTGGTGTTTTGGTTCTCTAACAATAAACATCACTTCTGTGTAGTAATCCCTATTTTTAATTGGCACTGATATCCTTGTTCCTTGGTGGACACTTTTCCTGGAATCTCACTTCCTAAATGTTATAATTCTATTAAACCATATAAAACAAATGCAAAAATAGTTATCAGTTACTCAAGATCATATAACCTCAAAAGTGTGGTTTTAGAAATCTGTGTGAGTTTGGGTGTTACTTTTAAGTAGTGCTGTCTGTGTCTGAACAGAAGAAAACATACGTGAAATTTAAAAAAGGTCTTGTGAACACAAGTTTTATCTAAAGTAACCTTTATTATTAATAAACGGAGTAGTGGATGTTTTAGAAATTAAAGAGAATAAGTCTAAGAGATAGGAGTGGAGGGAGGAAAAACTGTGGTTGGGATGTATTGTATGACAGAAGACTACATAAATAATTAAATATGTAAAAAAATAAATTAAAAGAATAGGAAAATTAAAGAATATATATCTAAGGATTATGCATCAACTTGGGTCAGTGTTGGGATGCTTAGATTTCAGTGGGCTTCCTAATTATTTCAGTTATTTATAAGTAGAACTTATAGTTCATACCAGACTGTAGTTTGAATTTGACCTTCAGTTTCTAGAATGTCCCAGATTGAAAAGTTAGCAAGACATTTCAAATCTCCCAAGTGTACATAGTGAGGTTCTGGATCTTTAAAATTTTACCTTTTCAACCTTATTTGCATGTTGATGCTGAGAACATTGGCAGATTGCTTTCCATTAATTTTTATTGCTCTATGGGATTGTTTCTGCAAAACCCATAGGACAATGAAAACCCGATAGATACAAATGTCACTGGCATATAATTAGTTGTGACCTTGAACTGAAAAGCTGAGCTCAATAGATTTTACTGTCAGTGTAACTGCAGCAGCTTGCATTTCAGACAACCCTAGGACACAAGTTCATGGCTCCATGAATATTTTATGTGTTCAATGAAAGCATTTATCACTGTCAATGATTTAGTAGATGGTATTAAAATGGTGGTATTATACACATTTCAAAATTATGGCAATGGATTGCAATACATGCTTGGTGACCTGTTGCAGACATTTTTTTCCTTCATTGCTTTAATCAGAATGAGATTAAGACTATGTGTATATATACATATACACATACTCATACATATATATATATACATGCTCATATATATACATTATATACACACAGAGAGGATATTTACATTTATGAAATGTTTGGGACTAATCTTCTCTTAGGTTTTACTTCACCAAATAAATTATTTTATATATACTATTGGCAAATAATATTTCACACTTGCTGTGAGAAAGCTAATGATGAGCCTCTATTACACAATGCCTTTATAAAAGTCAGTCAAAAATAGTGCATCCTAAAGACAGAGTGTTCAAAATGTGGAGAGTATTGTAAAGTAAGATATTATTATATTAATTGCTGTACAGAAATGCTAATTTGTAGGAAAAGTCTGCCACTTTAAGGTTGGCCCCTGTAGCACTTTGGACTTGAAATGAAGCTTAGGCAGGTGGTTAAATAATGTAGCATTTGCAAGTAACACTCACTGCTTATCTCATTAGTGTCTGTTCACACAGAAATAATTTGTACTTCTTCTTTCAATAAACCTGAAAGAAAAGTCTGGTCTAGGAACAGATACCAGACAAGGGCTATGTTTAGTCATTTAGCCATTTCTACCAATGCTTTATGTAAAAACAATATTTTACCAATCTGATCTTAGAGTCTAATTCTAAATTTCCTATTTATATTTTGATGGGCTACTTTGTAAGTCTTAATTCATTGTTTTTTCGCCTCATAATAATGTTAAAATAATACTTACATGATCATAAGGGTAAAGAGATGTATTAGTTGGAATCAGTCTCTGAAGTGCTGTGAAGTACTTGAAATTACTTGTGTTTGAAAATGATTCGAATTTTGTCTTCTTGAAAAACTAGATGAAGATAAGTCACTAGAGAAGGCGTAGTGACTAATTCGCCATTTCAGGTTCTGACCTTCCTCAGAGTTGTATTCATTAAGCCTACCTGACTTTTATTAGTGTATGGGTTGTGTTAGAGGAACCTGGATGGAGGATGAATTGAACGAAACCTAACTGCATCATTTAGAGACCATCCAAAGTGTAAGTGTGGATACTAATATGACTGGATTGTGATGGATTTGTAACAACATTAACCATACCACTTTCAGTTAGAGTTTTCATTTCTGAAAGACATTCTACATTACAAGAATTTAGCTGTTGCACAGCTACTTTTACTTGGAGTTCTGTAAGAATAAGTTATTGGGTACTCTTTCTCTAATCAAAGCTGATTTTTGAAACTCTCAGAATGTGGCTGAACCTTTTTAAATTAAATTAAGTTTTTTTTTTCACTCCAATGTTGAATCTTCCAGTAGACTTCTGTAGATTATGGTGACTGTTTATTTCCCTTTTTGTTACTGGTTGTATTCCCATTTTAGATGTAAAAAGGCTTCAAAGCACAAAGTTTTGCAAATGGAGAAGAAAATGTGCCTTATAAGTACACACTATAGTTCTATCTCTTGGTTCTCTAATGTGTTTTATCCTGGTACTGGCTTTAAAATGCTACAAAATATAATGATTCTTTATTTTCTTTTAGACAGCCAGCATAACGAAGCTTGAGATACCAAACTCTTAATATACATATCTTTTAAATTAATTAATTAATTTAAAAAACTCTCTTTTCTCATTTTATATATCAATCCCAGTTCCCACTGCCTCTCTTCCTTCCACTCCCTCCATCTCCCCCCACCCCACCTCCCATCCACTCCTCAAAGAGGGTAAGGCTTCCCATGGGAAGTCACCAAAGTATAGCACATTGCTCTGAGGCAGGACAAAGGTCCTCTCCCCTATATCTAGGTTGAGTAAAGTATGTCTCCAAAGAGAATGAGTTCCAAAAAGCCAGAACAAGCAGTAGGGATAAATCCTGGTTTCACTGCCAGAGGCTTCATAGACTGCCTCAGCCATACAAATCTTTTGAGCACTGAAGGTCCAATTATACCCAAACAGGTAAGAACCCTGGTTTTCATTATAATCTTGATAATAAAATGATAACTAATATACAAGATTCAGTACATTTTAGATTGATTTTGCTTTTATTTATGTATATCTGTGTATCTATGAGTGGGTATGTTCACCTGAGTGCTGATTTTACTTCCAATTATTACTGTGTCATGTGTGTCTGTGCGTAGATTATTCATTTGTGTGTGGGTTGATTATTATGTTTGTGTGTCTCTGTGTGGCTATGTTCACCTGAGTGTGGGTGTCAGCAGAGGTCAGGAGATGGGTGTCTCCCTTGGAGTTTGGGTTACAGGTGATTGTGAGCCATGGATGTGAATGCTAGGTACTTAAATTGGGTCCCTTGCAAGAATACTCTAAACCACTGAACCTTCTCTCCAAACCCAATGAAGCCCATTTCAATTCTTATTTTATTTTTCTGAAATTTTTAGTGTTTATTTTGGTATTTATAAGTCTTTTGCCTGTGTGTGTATCCCTGGAACCTGAGAAGATTAGCAGAAAGTATTGAATTCCCTAGATCTCAGTGGAGTCATAGGGTGGTTATGTGTCACCCTGTGAGTACTGAGTACAGAACCTAGGGTATCTACTAGAGCATCAGATGCTTAAACCAGTGAGCTATGACTCTAGCATTCATATTTCTCTTTAAGTTCCTTTCTCTTGTTTTGACACAAACATGGAAATTATCCATGGCCATTACCATTATGTAAACTAATAACTAAGAATGAGTTTAAATTTTCTTTTATAAAAATTTGAAATATGCCATCAATGCCAAAACACAGAATAAAAAGAATAGCATACCGATTTTATCTAAGCATTCTGTACATAAGCCAAGTGATTTTATAGATTTATACATATTTTTCCTTTAGACTGTGTTTTAGAGGGGTTGAGATCTCTCAATTTGACACACCCAAAAATGCATAGTCATTTGAACATTGCATAGTCTTGTAAACACAGTAGTTCTGTAATATCTATCTAGCTCTCTGGAGACCCTGTAGTTTAGCCAGATGGTGCTATTCCAGATTGCTTGACAGGAGACAGCCAAGTGCTTAAGAACCCAGGAGTGCTTGTAATTATCTCATGGAAGATTTGAGTGTCAGGACCAGTAAAATAGATCTTTGCTCATCTGCAAGGGCCAAAGGTTTGAGACTAATCAGAAAGGTCAAAGCATGATTTGGCATTTAAAAGAGCGAGGAAGAGGAACAAGAGTGTGAGCAGAATAGAGGGGGGAGACATCAGAAGTAGGGTGACCTACTTGATTTGCTTCTATTGATGGTGTACTGCCTTCTAAAGAACAAGACTGTCTACAGAAGAGCTATAGGGTAGGGTGGACAGAAAGTTTAGAATGTATTACTCAAAAGACGGCCAAAAATCCCCTCCAAGACTGATGATATTCTGTGACTATGCAGTGACTTGAATGAGAATTATATAAAACGAAACAGATTTGAAGATATGTCACCTGGGCTGGAGAGATGCCTCAGCTTTTAAGACCGCTTGCTTCTCTTTTAGAGGACTATAATTCAGTTCCCAGCACCAGTGGCAGGCATCTTAACAATCACCTGTGACTCCAGGTCCGCATCTGGCTCCTCGTTTGTCTCCATGCACAGACAAACACGCATACACAGAAATCCATGATAAAATGATTCTTCAAGATCACATCTGTCCTCACTCAGGTGTGGGTAATAAATTCTGTTTGATTTGCACAGACTAAATGAGAAGAGCAGTAGGAAATCTTCACAATCTTTGATCTGTACATTGTAAGAACTAGGAGTACCGCTGGCGTGTGACAACTGAAAGGTATCGTCTCGGGCTCCACTCTATACCTGTTCAATCAAATGGAGTTAAAAAAAATCAGCATGTGTATATTGATCATCTGTGTTTGAGAAGGACAACTTTGGGAGCACTGCTGAGAGATCCTTGGTAGAAAACTTATATATTATATATTTTATTTAATATATATCTTTATCTATCTATCTAGATATATATATATATCTAGATAGATAGAGATAGATATATATAGATAGATAGAGAGATAGATAGAGAGATAGATAGATAATTAGCATTGTGATGCATTTGATTGCTTACTGCTTACTCTCTATTCTCTGCTTTCTGGTTTGAATCATTTCCTGACTCCAACTACCTTTAGTATTTCCTGGTATTCCCAGTAACTGAACTACTTGTACTTGTATTATTGTGCTGGGTTTGTTCTGAGGAAGCACTAATCAAGGTACTCTATGCCTGCAATTCTGGTATCGACACAATGGATTTGTTTCATGTCAATTTCTTTATAGCATAGTCATTTTGAATCCAAACTTTCCAAGACGTCCTGTGTCCTTTTTATTCATTCCCATGTTCTTCGCAGCGATCCTAGATGCTTATCCAGGCTGATGATACTAATATTAACACTTGCTCTGTGTGACTGGCTCTGAAACATTCAGTTGACAGGTGGCAACACACAGGACATCAACAGCAACTAACAACCCTATGGCTGATGGCTGTGCCGTTTAATGCTGATCAGACAGTTGTGAGAGTTGATGTTGGCTTTCCACTACACCATCTAGAGACTCACTGAAGATATAAGTTTATGAGCTTGGCTGTAAAGTAAATCTAGTCTGGGTTAAATGATGAGGGAAGGCCTACTTTAAATGTCGGAGACCCAGGCTGAATAAAGTCTAAAGTGAACTGAGCACATAAGTTTATTAACGCTTCCTAATTGGGCTGCTACACATTTCTTACTTTGATGGACTGAGCCAAAATAAAACCCTGTCTTACTTAAACTACTTTTAGCTCATCTGTTATTAGGAAGTTATTTTTCCCACTATTGGAAAAATGTGTTGCTAGGAATATGTTATGTTGGAGTTTGTTAAATTACTCAAAGAAAACCGTCAGTCCATGTAGGAAAGGTCCAACCTCAATCTTAGTTTCTCACTTTTCACTAGATCATCAGACACCACAAAGCTTTCCGCTCTCTACGTGGTGTCGGTGACAAATGAGAACAGCCATGGATGTGAGCCACCTTTCTCTCCCAGAGAGAGGCAGGGTGTGCTGTTGGACAACGTTCACATTGAACATTTGTTCGTGATGGTGGAAATAGATGAGGATTCAGCCTGTCACAGGGATAAGATTGCTAGTCTTTTCAGGAACATTATTTTTTTGAGATTTTTTTTAAGTAGAACTATGTTCACCTCTGGGTCTAATTTTCAAGTGTGCTTGATATGTGTAGGTACAATGAAATTAATACCTACACACTTTTTATGTCCCCTCAGATTTTCTATTTCCATAAATATCTTTAACTGGAGCTGCAGTTACAAGCATCACATTTCACCAACATTGGTGTTTTCCTTGATGCTCAGAACTGTTGCAAACTTATCATATACGGGCATTCAATTCTCATGCTAGTCTGTTTCTAAAGACTGAACCAAACAGACACGTCCTACTTATTTTTTTTTTAACATTTTGCTGCTGGTAGTTAATTTTCTTTTATATTCTTCATTAAAGTTAGATGTTCTCCTTTAGACTCTGAGCTGCTGCTTGATTAAATAGCATTGTTAGGTAAGATGGAGCAGTTTTACCTTGCGCTATCTTAGCAAGGCTCTCTGTCTTTTAACAGTTGCTAGTATTGGCAAATTGCAATGTTTGCAAATAGCTGATAAACAACACCTTGTATGTACATGCTATTTTCTAATTAACATTGGGAACGAATTTAGGGTAATGCTTTTAAAGCAATGTGAACTTCATAATTAATGCCTTTGTGTGCTTTTCTTCATAAAATATTTTTATGTAATTAAGAACTGATGAAGTGATTCCTGCATTGCTTTGGAGGAAAATTATAAGAAAGACCAATACATAAAAAATGTATTTTAGCACTTTTTATTTTACAGATTTCTTGCATATCCATCACCAGGAACCGAATCAGGGATGTGACTACCTGTAACACTAAACATGCACCTGGGTCACCTCCTCATCCACTCCCCTTCCTAAAATCTAAAACTGTTTGATAAAACCTTCAGAGCTTCTGAGTTATGATGCCCACTCCTTAAAAAGACTGGACAACACTGCACAATCTCAACTTATTCCCTCCAAGGGTGCTTCCTCTCTCTCTCTCTCTCTCTCTCTCTCTCTCTCTCTCTCTCTCTCTTTCCTCTCCTCTAGCGCTTTTGATCAGTCATGTCTAAGTTCTTTCTATAAAACAGGCTCTTTCCCACCTGCAGGATCTCTGCTGTGAGCCCTCATTGCACGTTGTTTTTGTTTTGCCTTTTTTTTAAAAAAAAATTTGCATGTCCTGGTTTTCACACTGTTCACGTATTCGGTCTTAATGCCATTTCCTTTCTCATTCCTGTATTCCTCTTACTCATGTGTAATTGTGTTTTGTTATATAGGAAGAACGCTGCTGTCTTCTTCACAACCATTTCCATTGCTGCTATCACTCATGTGTGACTTGTGTCTATAAAGTTAAGGACGATTCTTGGTTTGGTTACTTTTCTATTTGTTCAGACACCTTGCACACGATACAAACTCAATAGTTGTTGCAATGGAGCCAGGAAAAAAATGCCTGTGTGAGCCTATAAGCTATAGTTTAGTCAGAGAAAATAATAATAATTGGGATTTTTCTAGTTAAGGTGCATTTTAAAATACAAATCTAAGTGACAACAGCGAATATTTTAAAAATGTAAAGCTGTATTTTCACTCGAAAGCCACTCTTAGAGAAATAAGACTTAGATTAAGAAAGTAGGAAAACACTACTATGAGGTCTTCCTGACTGGGGCAAATACATTCCGTGGTTCTTTATTACTTCCTATGAAGGATGAACAGAACTTTCAAAGCATGGTGGTTGTTGCAGTCTCCTGCATTTTTTCAGAGTCTCCAAGGTCTTCATGCATTTGCAAACAAGAAGAAGGGTGTTGACAGAGGTTTCTGTCCCACCCAGTTCTCCAGCCATCCAGTCCCAATGAAACACACAGTTTAATTATAAACTGCTTGGTCTATTAACTCAGGCTTTCTTATTACCTAATTCTTGTATCTTACAGTAACCCACAGTTTTTTGGTCTGTGTTAGCCACGTGGCTCGGTACCTTTATCAGTAAGGCGTTCTCATCTTGTTTCCTCTGCATCTGGGTGACGACTGCAGACTGATCTTTCCTCTTTCCAGAATTCTCCTATTCCGTGGTCTCCCTGTGTATACTTCCTGCCTGATTACTGGCCAATCAGCATTTTATTAAACCAGTACAGCTGACAAACCTTTATAGGGTAGAAGACCATTGCCCCACAGCAGAAGGGCATGTTTAAAACATACTTTTTTCTTACAAATTAGCCATTTACTAATGAATTTCTTCAAGATAATTTATAGGCAGAGGTGAAACTTTACCTTGGACTTTGAAACATTGAATACTAACAGATTCAGGTATTTGTGCAAGAATTGAATTTTCAGTGTTTATACTGACTACATAAAGTTATCAAAGCCATAATTTGATCAATGTGTACAGACTTACTTATTCATCAGTACATGTAGGATAGAGAGATGCCAAATTTTGTTGAGGTTTTGGACTATCTAGGAGTACCTGGTTTTTGAGCAGAGAGTCTAGTATTGACTTTTTGAGTGATAGTGTTGATAGAGATTAAGTAATGGAGAGGTAATCTCATTTATACAACATTCAAGTTAGGATGAATCCAGGCATATTAGTCCACACCATTGTTTCCCATAACCAGATGGTGTTGGCAGGTGTTCTGGAATGCTTCACTGGTGATGCCCCTCTCCTGCAGGGTACTCTCTGAAACACGAGCCTATTTCCTAGAGCTAAGCTAGACTCTCATTTGGCAACTTGCACCTGCCATATCCAGCATTTCATGCCCCATACATACCCGCCTTCAAGATACCAACTGGATCAGAGACATTGTCCTGGTCCACTTCCAGGTTCTGCTTGTTCGGCTTCATTCCTCATGGTCATCTACCCCTTCCCTTTTTCCCTCTCACAGTGTTCTTGTTCACACTCCCTTCACTGGGGTAATGGCATTTTAAGGAAAATTTCCTAGAAAGTCAGTTTCAAAGAGTTCAAGCTAAGTTTCTGGAAACTTCTCACTAGGAAAGAGAAATCTGAAAATTGATAAAACTCTACTCTCTACAGAGACATTCCAGTATTATAAAACATATGGTATTGAAGCTTTCTGGTTTCTTTACCACTCAACTATGACAAACAATTCATTTTTAAAAATCTGCTGTACTTATATAGCTCAGGACTAGTGGGGTGCTTACTGAGCAGACAGTAGGCTCTAGGTTTCATCTTCTGCTCTATCACCAAAACCCAAATCAGAACCACATATTACTGCTATAATTTTATACTCAATACCAAAAGATATCTATTGTGTAAGGTCTTATGATTGACTGACTGAGAGTATAAAGAATCTTCCCTGGAAGGTCTTGATTTTGGTACTTAATATAGGAAATATTTTCTTGGATGAGCATATTAAAATCATATTCACCTATTTTATAGATTACTTATTATATCCAGAAGTAGTAGGGGGTCCATTAGCACTCAATGTTGTTTTTACTTTTGTCAAAGATAATGGACTTTTCATCCACTTGTTTACCAACGTCATTCAAAATAGGTCTTTGTCAAGAGGAGCTTAATTCTAATAGAATGTTGATTAACTAAAGTGGTGCTTGTTTTTTTCTCAAAGTAGTAGAGAGTACCCAGTAGGAATTTAGACCCTGGACATCAGAGCTTTGAAATTATCTGATTGCTGCCTTTTGCTGGTTTTCTTTTCCTTTCTTTTCTTTTTGAGTTATGCCACTTTTACTACCTTCATTTATCTATTTAAATTTGAATTAAATGAAATTAAATAAAAAATTTGTTTTTCGATTTCACTAGCCTCATGGCATGTACTGAACCATAACCCAAGGCTGATGAAGATATAGTGGCAAGTACATAGAACACTCCCAGCATTATACAAGTTCTATTGGACAGAGCTACTAGTTAGAATGGCATGCAAAAAAAAAAGTCAGAGGCCCATGATAAGAATTTGTGCATGAAGGTACTTATGCCCAAGCCCGGTAATTTGAGTTCAGTTTCTGAAACTCAAACTCATATGATGGAAGGAGAGAATCAACTCCTGCAAGTTGTCCTTTGACTTCTACACACACACACACACACACACACACACACGCACACACACACACACACACACACACACACACACACAGAGAGAGAGAGAGAGAGAGAGAGAGAGAGAGAGAGAGAGAGAGAAATAAATAACTTTAAAAGATAATAAAAATATGTCATAAAAAGCACAGTCCACGTTAGACCAGTGGACAAAAACAGCCATAGAAGGGCTTTTGTATATTTTCTTACAATCAAGAGTATAAGTTTAGAAATGAAACACAACATCTTTCTGGAGATCAAGGGCAATCATATTTTCTCCTGGTATAAATTTAGCAAAACTGCCTGTTTTGCTTTAGAGATCAGATATATTAGTCACTAAAGTAGTATTTGAACTATTTACATTAGCTCTGTTATCAAGGAGTAACCAGAGGCTTATGCACAAATCAGCTCAGCCTTAAGCATATGAGTATGGGAATATTTCATGGTTATGGAAGTTATCCATAATAAATTATCTGTTAACTTTTCATTGTGAAATGCATACCTAGACTTTTTACAAACACTTTCCATGATCTCATGGTGGGCTAAATGCTGTTTCAAAGACTACAATGGGGTCAGCCAGCAAATTAGCATCCGGGAAGAAGCACTGAGGTCAAAAAAGAATGATAGAATATTTAGAACAATTCATGCATAATGTTTTCCATCATTTTGTAAATGATTTAAACTCATGAAGGTATCCCTTAATATTGTAGTGTAATTCATCCATCACATGCACTTATTTTCTCCTAGATGATAAGATCAACAGAACCATATGTTCTCTAAGCTCCTCCTGGATGGAGAATTTGTTAAAGCTAAAAGTAGTATGTTAGTCAGTCATTTAATGCATCCCTTCTTAAATTTATGTTCCAGAAAGAATTGGTCTGAAACATGTATTCTTTCAATTACTTCATTTCTAGTTAGTTAATAGCAGAGCATTTCTGGCTCAATGATAAAAATCAAGAAGGACCCAGAAAAGTGTGGTAAAACTGTGATACCCTCTGGGGATTTTGAGTTTAGGTGGTACCTCAAATAAGATTTACTAATACTTATTAGGGACATATTGATTAGGAAACCATTGTATGATTTTTTTTGTAATTTTGTAATTTAGTAATTACAGAATGTTACAGATGCAGATAACCTTAGGAATTGCATGATTTATTATGAAAATAAAGACACATGGTGCCAAGGTGTGGTTTGAATGAGAATGGCCCTCATAGGCTCATATATTTGAATGTTTTGTCCCCAGTTGATGGAACTACTTGGGAAGGATTAGGACGTGTGACTTTGTTGGAAGAGATATATTTCTGATGGGGTTGAAGTCTGAGATTCCAAAAGCCCATGCCATTTCTAGTTTTCCCTCTGTGTCACACTGTTGGATAAAGATTTAAGCTCATGTGTACTGTAACTGTGCCTGACATGATGATTTGACTGCTGCCCCACTTTCTGCCATGTCATCATGGTTATGGATTCTAAGTGTCTGCAACCATAAGCCTAATTTAAGAGCTTTAACTAATAAATTGCCTGGGTTATGGTGTTTCGCTACTGTAGGAAAACAGTAATTAAGACATGGGTTAACAGCATAGCTCACCCAAGGTTGGCTCCTCAGTAATGTCAACACTGTGGCTAAATACTTGTGATGATTTCTAGCCAACCATGGGATTCTTTAAAAAAAATCAAGCTGTCAATTATAATAGTAAATACCTTATAACTTTCTTTTCTCTAAGGGTTAATTTCATCTTATCTTTTCCTGTGAGTACATCATTAATATCAACAATTGCGATGATCTTTTTAATACCATATTTTTCTTCATTTTTGATTTTTTTGCATGTGTACCACGTTAACAATTTTTCTAAAAATTTTAACCAGAATTTCACATGCATCTATATTCTCAAACATGTGTACTCAGAGAGCATCTCTTTTTTTCACTGTATCCTCCAATAATAAATGTTTACTGTTAAGTGGAGCATATATATGAACACATACATATGTGTGTATGTGTGCACATTTGTTTCTGTATATGAGTATTTTATATTATATAAAATATGTATTATTTTATATGTACATATAAAATAATAATATATGTATGTATTTATACATATACGTAATATATGTATAAATTTATAATATATGTATGTATGTTATATGTGCTTATATATGTATATGCATGCATATTCTATATATACTACTGTGAATATCTGAAAAAGTTCGCTGGGTTTCAAATCAAAGTCTTAAAATCTTACCACATGGCTCCTTGGGCTGTTTTAAGTTTCTGGAAGTCAAATTTTAGCATATTCATCTTCAGGTCTGCTAAGCCGCTGTGGATTTGAAATAAAGCTATTCAGGGTGATAGAATCCTAGACTGATACCGGAAAGGTGGACGATAACTAAGGTCCAGATCTTCTAAAGAAAGGGATGTGAACTTGGCCATCTGATGCTTCTGAGCATCAGGTCTTCTGGGAGCTTCATTCTTCACCTTCCCCAGCACAGGCAATAGAAGGGCAGATGTCCCTGCTAACCCTGAGCTGTGGCAAAGGGCATCACGGAGCAGATGGGTCCAAAGCTCAATTTCCCAGAGGTTAACATTAATCAGTGCTTTTGTTCCCAAGTTCCAGAGATTGATGAAGTAGTTACAGCCCACAGGGAAAACTGTCTGTGAGTTGCTTGCCAAGATAACAGCACTGAATTTGTGCAGTGCACCCTACCCTGCATGTGGTGGTCAGTTTGTGGTACAGAGATCTTTTACATCGTGGCCTTTGGAGGGCCCTTTGTGATCTGAGCCAAGACTTCTGCCTGGGCTTCAGCCAAAACTTCTTTCTGGCTCATTTCCCCTCCATCAATCCCCTCATCCCACAAGAAAACAAAAACTTTAGCAAATAAAAACTTCAGCTTTGGAGAGCCACTGCACAGTGATTATCTTTGAGGCATGGGTACCCCAACATTTCTCCATTTTATCGGAAAGCAGCTAACACAATGGAAGAAAAAAAGGCATGGGAACCTTTCTCCCAATAAGTTTTTAATCTTTTAGCTTTTTGCATAACATCCTTTGGGTCAGCTCTTCTTTTCTTTCCCTCTGTCCAAAGTCAGGGCAGTGAGAGTTTGTGGAGTGTTGGTCCTAATCTTTGCTTCTAGAACTCAGCTACTCTGGAAAGTTGGAGCTTGAAAGGTGGGTCATGAACCCAGGCCTAATCTGTGCTAGCTTTCAGAGGTCTCGGCTTTGTGTAGAAGAAGAAAGTTCTGCTTTAGCTCTTCTCTCTCACTCCCCTCACTTACCCCATGGTGTCTTTGTGGATATACCCTCAGGCATTCTCAGCCTGGTGCTGGAGTGTGGATGCCAGTGCAGATCAGTATGTGGGAAGATGCCCATAATACCCTAATGCCAAATGTGTATTATAGTTTCCCTTTCTTTCTTTCTTTCTTTCTTTCTTTCTTTCTTTCTTTCTTTCTTTCTTTCTTTCTTTCTTTCTTTCTCTCTCTCTGTCTGTCTGTCTGTCTGTCTGTCTGTCTGTCTTTCTTTCTTTCTTTCTTTCTTTCTTTCTTTCTTTCTTTCTTTCTTTCTTTCTTTCTTTCTTTCTTTCTTTCTGAGACAGGGTTTCTCTGTGTATCCCATGCAGTCCTGGAACATGCTTTCTAGACCAAGTGGGCCCCAAACCCAGAAATCTGCCTGCCTCTCCCTCTTAAGTGCTTGGATTCAAAGCATGTGATATCATGTCTATCATCAATAACAATAAAATTGACTCATTGATTTAACTATGTAGATTTTTCTTATGTGTCTGAGCCACACTGAGAAAACTGAAAAATCATTTCTCAGTGATCTTATAGAGAGAAAGTACTTGTTACTGTTTCTGTATTCTCCTGGGCTCAATTGAGTGACATGTATGGCAGGAAAAAATGGTTTTTAGTTGTATAAGAGGCTTATTAACCAGAAGCAAATGAGAAGGGTCATAAAATGCATCATCCCCTTCTGACTTTCCACAAAGGTATTGTTAAGACTGTGGAAATAGAGTTTTAATTCATAATTGACTAACTGGAAACTCCCAGCTGTGTTGAGTCTCTTCCTGTAAAACGAACTTAAAGCTGCTGATTTTTAAATAGAAACCAACAAAGAGCCTCTGTGTGGTATGCATGACCCCAAACACAATCACGTTGGAAGATATTGCTGGTTGCATTTTGCAAAGTATAAAGGTATAGAGTTTCAGCTCTGGAGTTCTTCTGCATTTAAACACTGTTTCTGTTCTTTCCAAGTTGATCAATGTGAAAAGCACCTTGATCGACTTGCTTAATTTATTTATAAACTAGGAGAGGCTGTCGTACTTTCCCACGTGGGAACATTAAAGAAGATAACAGCTGCAAACGTGAACTGCAGTAATCCTCCAGAAAGATTTGATTGCATTGTTTGCTAGGAGTCCGCCATGATGAGATTAAAACAGCTTGCACGCTTTAAGAAGCAAAAACATTGTTTATGTGCAGAATCACCACTATATAGTCTTACTAAGGAAGAATTTGCACAGAAGGGTTTTGCATCTAAATTTGCCTTCAGCAATTTATGTCAGGCTGATGAATGAACTTAGCTATACTGCATAGAGCTATACATGTTCCATCATAGATTAGCTCTCTGCACTTTGCTGGCATTAAAATATAGTTCAGATGAGAAGAATTCAAAGCATGTTCTCCTGAAGAAGAAATAAACTGACTCCACATTCTAGTTTTTGTTATTCACATAATTGTGCTTACTCATACAGATTTACAATAAAGATATTGCATAAAATCTGGGGTGGAATTTGTGCACAATCTTACATATGATATTACAGTGAATGAAAGAGCAGACTGCAGAGCCCTGTAGACCCAGATATGAAATAGCAAGATTGTATCTCATTTTTGTGTTCACATAATCCCTTCAACTTCAAAGTACTCATGTGGTTGATAGGAACACTAAACATACTCAAAGGCAATGAGGCAGGTGTATGAGTTCTATAGTAGATACCAGTGAATAAGAATGATCAACATGATCAACAACCAAAGAGGAGGAAAATAATAACCTCAGAAAACAAATGTATTTCCTCACAAGACTGGTTTCTTGGAATGCTTCTAGTGACCATTCAGCTGGAAAATCCTGGGAGATGGCACAATATCTGTGAGATAAATACTATTCTCTTCATAGAGTAATTTTTTTTTGTTTGTGGATTTATGTGTGTGTTCATTCATTCATGTGTGCTGGTGCAGAGGACAGAACTTGGCATTAACTGTCTTTGTCTATTGCTCTCTATCCCTTTTTATGAGACAACCTTTATTGAAATTGGAACTTATTATGGCCTAGGCTAGTTGACTATGTAACCCCAGAATCTACCTGTATTATCCCCCTAGTGCTGGTGTTACAGACATAGACTGCTTCACTTTGCTGCTACATTGGTCTTGGGATGCTCATGCTAGGGCAACAAACATGATGCCAACTTAGCATCTCCCTATAGGGAATTAAAAACTACTTAGTGTTTGTTCTTGAGAATTTTCTATAAAGAGGGAACAAATTTTGAACAAATTTTCCCAATGTTCATATCTAATTTCTCCTGTATTCCCACCCAAACCTCTTCCGCTTCCATTTCCTTCTGTTTATAACCCACTGAATCCAATCAATTCTGCTCCTGTATGCCTGGCTGTGAAGCAGTTCACTGGTCAACCTTCCTTGGGGCACATTTCTGAAGAAAAATGAGTTTCTCTCCCCGAGCAATCCTCAGTTTCCAATACCACCTCTGCTAGGGGTAAGGATTCTTGTACCTATAGCTGGAAGTATTATCTGTCCCATCTGGTCCATTGGACCAGTTGCTCTCCCTCCTGGTGGTCCCCACAGCTGCTAATGAAATAATCACTCAGAGGTTAATATTAATATAATTGCTTGGCTGATGGCTGTGGCTATTACTGGCTAGCTATCTCTTATATATTAACCCACTTCTGCTGCTCTGTGAATCACCACATTGCCATGGTGTTACCTTAGGTGTTCCGGCATCCTGTTCTATCAAAGCTTGCTGGCATCTTTCTTGACCCTGCCCTTCTTTTCCTCTGTCTTCAGTTTGACTTTCCCACTAGATTCTATTCTGTCTTGCCATAGGCCAGAGCAGGCTTTTTTTTTTAATTAGTCAATGGGAGGAATGCATATTTATAGCATACAGAAGGACAGCCCCTATACCTGATAGTCACAGTTACTATCCTCTAGTAGCTTAATTAAGACATTTTAGGTACAGGAGTTAGACTCCTCAGAATAGGGCAGCTATGGGAATAATCTCTATTATTTACCTATTACCCAAGTCTGAAATTTAGTATGTGTTTGTATTCCTTGCTTGATATTGTTCCTATTGGTTTCAGTTCTATTTTTTGTATACATTATTACCTTTTCTTTTTCTTGGACAATGCTTGGTATTTGTTCTTATTATATATAGGTTTGTATTAGATTTAGAACCTTTTTATTTAGACAAATGGGGGAAATGTTAGGGGAATTTATTTTGCCAATAGTTTTGGGGTACCAACCTTAGGGCATGGCTTCTGTGTTTGTACATGATCTCTTATAAGGAAGAGGAGGGGTCTCTCTCTCTTGGGAAGCAGAAGCAGGCCTTGCGGTTGTTCACATCTCCCCTGGGCAGAACAGTGGGACATGGCAATTGGACTCATGGTGGCTTTCACTTTGTTCTGTATTTGTGAGTCTGTATTTCTTGTTGAATATCCATAATGAAGCCTTTTGGCTATTCTGATGTCATGCACCCTTCCTTCATCCATGCTGACTTAATCGTGTGTGGGCACCCCCAGTTGATGTGAGTTTGTGAGAGACTCATCAGAGCTGTCATGTCAATAAGACACTGTTTGGAGCAGTTTTTCCTGATCTTTCTGCTCCCTCTTCCTTCATATTCCCTGGGCTGTGGGGGAGGATTATGATGCAGGGGTTCTGTTAATAGCTAATCAGTACAATATAGACAATATCTCTTCACTTTTCACCCAGTTGTGTATCTCTATTAGTTGTCGTTCACTATACAAAGGAGCTTCTCTGATGAGGACAGAGAACTGTGCTGATCCATTAGTATAGAGATAAGATAGTTTAAAACTATGTCCGTTTAACATAATAATAGTAGTGGGTTCACCTGTAGGGCCAAAGAGCCCCCTAGCCCTGAGTTTTTGGCCAGATGTTTGGTATAAGGAATGAGTTTTCTGCAGTGCGCTAGCTCTTGAATCCAATCAGAAAACAGTTTGTTACGTCTCTAACACTCATGCCACTATTGTTTCCAGGGGCATATCTTGCCCGACTGGTCATTACTGTAGCTATAGGGTTCACAAGCTGGGTAAGGCTGCAACTTACATTTCTCTCCTAGCAGACTGTATAGCATTTTCTAGAATTATGACTAATGTTCAGTAGGAGGGGGCTTCCAAATCAGCATTAGCTTGATTTCTTCATGTCCTATGGTCAAAATGTGAGATATCTTCAAGAATAAGGTTGCTTCACATAAATTTGCTCTGTATAAGAGAAAAAATCAGGGAGTCATTCAATAGTCTGTTCCTTTCATTCACCTCTATGTGCTGATATATTTGCTCTGATGGATAATAGGATGTATCTTAACCATAGTTCCTTTGGAGATTTTTAGTATTTTTCTCAGTAGAAAATGTTATAGGATGATAAAATCTTATGATGTTTCTCATTTAATTTTTTTCTACGAAAGCTCTGAAATTAATGATTTTTCGGGAACATGCATAAAGAGTCAATAGTATTATTTCTGTGCAGACAGAAGAAACTGATGGTTGGAGATTAATGAATTTCTTGTAGGTTTAGACCCAGACCATAAATTTCTTTATCAGAAATCAAATGAATAACAGGTTGATCAGTCATATCCAAGAGTGTCAGTTGAGTTCAAAATTATTCTAGATTTGTTAGTGTGAAAATAATTGTACCCATAAGACCATATGTAAAAGCATAAAGATATATAGACACACTTTAATATAGCTATGAATTTATATGTTTCTGTAAGTATATGTTTCTGCATGTATATGTATATGTGTATACACACACACACACACACACACACACACACATATATATATATATATATATATGTCTTTATATTTACATGGCATAATTACTATGGTTTACTATGAAGCCTATCAGAGATTTTGTTGAATTAAATGTTAGGAGTTACCGAGATGATTGATTGATTGTAAAATGTGTTTCCCTTCTGTTGAAGTAAGTCATCTGAAGTAGAGTTCAATGATAGGTTGTTTCATTGTTGTTAGAAACTAGACATTTTAGGCCACTTGATAGACAGAGTCTGTGGGTGTTTGGCATAATCTCTGGTGTCAGATTCTGCTTTGGATCGTGCCTAACTCATTCGGCTTCCCTCCCAGGCTTCTTGATCACAAAATTGAAGACCAGCTGCTGCGTGTCATTAGGAAGCCTAGTGAGTGTCAACATGGGGCCGGGGCTGTCAGCTCTGGCTCAGAGGTCACCCTGGGAGACCTGAGCTCATGCTGTTCAGGGCTTGGCACAGGGTGTTTCCATTCGTCAACAGGCCAGAAGAAGTGTATGAGCTTCAAAGTGTTCAATGTTTTCGGTGTCTGTCATTCTATTTTTTAAAGTTTCAAATAAGAGAATGGGCGCTCTTAGGTTTCTTGCCAGGCATTGTTGATGTGAATTGAATGACCCTCTTTGTATTTCCCCCTGAAGCTTTAATGAAGTAACCTTTTGCATTCACTCAGTGATCCCTGTATGTTCAGTCAATCCCTTTGTCATAGAGGAAAGCCTCAAGAAATGCTTTATGTGCTGCGTCCCCCTTAATGAAGACAATCCTATTAGTCATATTGTGCCCCATAGCCTAGCAGTTGTGACTAGTCATTTGGTGCGATGTCTTGGTCGCTGCTCCTACATATGCTGCTCTTGTTCACATATGCTAAATTGCTAGGCTCTCCTAAATTCTGCTGGATGTTTTGGCTGAGTAATTTCTTCTGGCAGTTAGATTGCTCAGGTTGTCTATATACTGGATGTTGCGAATTTGGTCTACGTTTATGAAACCATTCCATACAGCATAATGTTTTTGTCCAGCAAAGTCTTTCAAACGAAAAGAAAATGCTGACATTTGAATGGAAAGGCCACCAGTATTAGTAAATGCCAGAGGAATTCGACAAACATCCCTTCTCAGTGGCCTAGACAATTGGGATCTAATTCTTCTTGGGCAACAGATGGAGGTAGTAAAAGCTGCGCTTCAAAATGGCATGAGTCTCCAGTTAGAGGACTTGGTGCTATGCCATGCAGGCAGCCCTGCTTTTTTCCAGCCTGTGTGGAGAAGGGAAGCCAGCTCTCGGAGAAGGCTGACTGCATCTCAGAACAGAGTGAGGTGAATCACCCTTGGGTGTCTAGAAGCCATCAGCGTTTAATAAGGGATCTGATGAAAAATGGATGCTATTATTATACTGCCACCTTCACACGTGTTAACCCTATGATGTATCTGTGTTTCTTTATGCTTGTCTGTGCCACTGTGTTTAATCCTGTATCAAATTTATATAAAACTGAAGACATTTTTTTCTTGGCACATGTACCTTCCTCTTTCTCCCCAGATACTCTATTTCTTCTCCCCAATGTGAAAACATGTGCTTTCTTTGGGATTAGTTGTTTTGCGGGGGAGGGAGCTTAAAACTTAATAATCTGACAAATGTTTTTCTCCGTATTTTCTGTCACCACTGATGTCACATGATTCTTATAACTTGGATATATTTTGGCTCAGCTTGTATATGATATTTAGGTACCAAGTTTTAAGCAAATTTTACATAATTTTTATCTGTTGTCATTTTCAACAATTCTGTGCAATGCCAATAATAAAAAATAATGTAAGACTGGTATGTTTTACTCAAATACTCATGCATGATCAAACAATAACAGAAGCTACTGTTCAATTTCATGTATTACATTAGGGAATTTGGAGGAAGGGTTATCCCATGCATTTCAATTGTAGACACCTTTTTTATTTGTTCTTATCATTCATGGCCAAGGCAGAATTGGGAAGAAAGGAAGAGGGTAGTAATTTTACTGTATTGAACATATTGTCACAGATTTTAAAAAAAAGCAAAACACTTATACTTAAGACAGTACTGGCATCTACCTTCATGCAGAAAGAATAAATATGATAATCTTGATCCTCTTTTCAGCTTTTAAGTAAATGTTCCTAAATATTATAACTGGTTATCACTGACTTATCAAAAATCCTTGTGTATCCTAACGGTCTGCCAGCAATACCGGACAGTAATTGATTTTGTTAGCTGAACATCTGGTAGAACAGCCTGCATATTTTCGTAGAAGAAATGTTCCCCAATGGAAATAAGTTTGCTGCTGCGTTTGAGAGCGCTGAAGTGCTACCCCAGGGCTCTGAGCTTAAAGCATGTAGAGGCAGCGACAGTTGAGTCAATTAAAGTCAATGAGGATGGGATGAGACCCTTGTCATACATGAACTTTGGTGACAACTCCCCCATCCCGAGATTTCCGAGCTAGTCTTTTAAATAGAAAGCAGATGATACCTGGTCTATAATTGTTTTACTTGATACTGCTTATGGTTAGCTATTCTTTTTCTTAAGTGGCGATTATCTTTAATAAATGCCAGGAAATAAAACACCATTATGAGAAGAAAAGAATTCATTACGAGAATACAGTACTTACAAAGTGTTTCTATGGTACAAGTTCGTCGTGACTAGAATGTGGTGCTGATTGTGGAAAATGTTCTAATTTGGCTGTGTTTTATCTAACATGTCTGGCATGTATTGGGGCATTGTTTGGTGGCTTGATTATTTTTCTCATAAATATGTGATTTTAACAATAATGAAAAGTTCAAAATGTGTTTTTTTTTGGTCTCATCCAAAACTGATTTCTATAATGGCTTGTTATAGCTTTTGATCAGGATTGTAAAATGTTTCTGTGGTTATTTTGTTATTTATTTATTTACTTCTAAGGATCTCATGGCACTGTATATTTTCTTGTAGAACATTAACCAAAAAGTTCTCTAAGGTTGTAATGAGTTGAAATAAATCTGGGTGACTGAATACATTGACACAGTCATTGACATGCCCTGTTTGCCTAAAAGTGCAGCAAAGGAATGCCTCCTGAATAGACTGAAATTTCCTTGTGATAAAAGCATGCATTGTTAGTTTAAACAGTACTCTATTATAGACCTGCTCAAAGATTCATGGCTGCAGTGGTTACCAGGGCTGAACCTGCTACTCTTGGATTCCCAAAGAGACACACTGTCAAACTGTCTCCTAAAAATTAATGTACATGGTTGTAGACTAACTCTGTCCTCAGCCTTCATCAGAGAGATTTCTTTTTGGAGCTAATGTAGAGAAAGATGGCAGGTCAAAGTGCTAAGAGCAAGAAGCTGGTGAGTACCAAGCTTTAAAAGGGACATTCCTATTAACCCCTTCAGTGC